>NC_091063.1:25869676-26502676 GCF_000393655.2 Nicotiana sylvestris | reverse complement strand
GGCCTTAAGTTCTTCATTCTCTTGGATCAACCTATTCTTTTCGCTTCGATCCGCCGCGATTTGTACGCTGTTATCGAATTTCAAACTATCTATTTGTAGCTTCAAATCGCCAATCTCTGCTCGATAACCCTTCTCTTTTGCTAACCAGTTCCATTGCCCTTGGGATGATTCTACGAAATCTTTGAGATGCGGCCTCTTAGCCGGTCTTTCGTAAGACAGGCTACCTCTAAACCAAGCGTGATATCCTGGGGCGACTTCCCCTTTTGCCGTATCGATCACACAAGTGTTTGCTGTCAGATGTTGGCATTCACTCCAGATTTGGCGAACTTCTTCTTCAGGGAAATGACCGTTCGGACTGATTTCAATCACTTGGGTACTCAAATCTTCATCTTTCGGTACCACTTGGTACCTCCCAAGTTGCCTCAAAACCCGATACGGTGCATAGGGTTGGATACTTTTCAGTCCCATCAACAGAAAGTGAGGCCGGGTTGCCGGCATGTATATGATTTCCTCGATAGGTGACCATCCGAGCGTCCATTGGATTTGGCTGGCGGTGAGAGTTCGGAGAAATGAGGTCCATGATGTGACTCCCTCAGGTAAATTGAGCCCTTTGATTCTCGTGTAGAATTCTCCAATACAAGTTTTCTCTGGCGAACCATAACCCAAAAGTGAGGAGCGATGGCATAAATGATCGGTCATCCACATTTGCAACAGTAGGTTACATCCTTCGAAGAAGTCACCCCTGGCTCGACAAACAGTGAGAGCCCGGAAAATGTCAGCCATAATCATAGGCGCCAGAGTACTTTTATCTTGGGTAAGCAAAGTACTGACAACCCCAGTTATTCTTAGATCGATGTTGTCGTCCTTCCTCGGGAACACTATAAGACCTAAGAAGGCCGTCATGAAAGCCAACTGCCTGTGTTCGTCCCATTTTTGTCGGTTGCCTTTACTACATAGTTTGAAATCCGGCTTATTGAACCCGCCCTCATGACCGTATCTAGCATACATGAGATGGAGACTGCAGAAACCTTTGGCAAGATCTGGATGGTGAAATGTTCGGGGTATTTTCAGAAAATCCAAAAATCGGTGTACCGTGACGGCCCTAGGTGCAATCAAGTACTTGAACCTTAACGGAGCTTCATCACCCCCAATGTATCCCGCTATTTCCTCCAGCGTCGGGGTGAGTTCGAAGTCTGAAAAATGGAATACATTGTGCGCCGAGTCCCAGTAAGTGACCAATGATCTGATAATATCACCCCGAGGCTGAATGTCTAGTAAATCCGGGAGATTTTTCAGATATTTCCTCACTTTGCCTTGCCCCTCTTTGCCTAAGTCGTTCCACCATAATCGCAACTCAAAAGGGATCTTGGTCATTATTGAAAACGATTCATTTTGTATCGTGCTCATCCTGCACATTTATTTAGGGTGATAACTTTATTAGATTCAAAAATTAAAATTATCTAGATTTTTTGCAAAAACGGGAGGTTGGACCCGCCGAGGGTTGCCTACGTATCTCACCCCATGCGAGAATCAAACCGGCGTAGTTTGGTCATATCGTGAATAGAGAAAATCAAATAAACCTAGCAATCAAGAATAAGTATTATTTTTGGAGAAAGATAAATACTAAAAAAAAATATATTTTTCTTTTTTGCAATATTTGGACTATTAGTCCGAATTTATAAAAGGGTACTACAAAAGAAACAACACATTTTTTGAATTATGAGTTTTCCATTTTTTTTTTTTTTTAAATAAATACCCTTTTTTCCTTAAAAAGAAAAGAACAATTTTTATATGTTTTTTAATGAATCAAACTAAAAGACAACTTTTGGTTTTATATTTTTTTAGAAAAATTCCGACGAGGTTTTGACACTACTTGGACATGGGTTTTATTTTTCCAAAATAAGTAATTATCTCCCTACGCTGCTATTTTTTTTTTTTTAGAAACCGGTCAGCATGCGGAATCGAAGCAAATAAATGCGCAAAACAAATAGGATGCAGCAAGGTGGTCTTTTCATTTCAGGTTGCTTGTCCTAGACGGACTCAACCCCTGTGTTGAGCCCCCTAAGTCAAATGCAACATGATGCAAATAAGCGTTCCTACTAGGGATCCGGCATGAAGTCGAGTTATACTAGGTTTAAACCTTGGTATTTGTTCTAGACTGTGTACCCGAGCGGACAACTCGAGTCGAGGAGGGGCAACTTACCGGGAACCAAAAGGCCGTCCGGCTTCGTAACTTATCCGTCCTCTTTCTTATTTCGGGTATTGACACTAACAGAATAGGGAGTCTCGACCAGCGAGCTTCTCCCCGGAGGTGAAGAGAGAAGGGTTTCGGCACAGTTTATATACAGTTCAGATAATATTAAAGCGGTAAAAGACAACATTTAGCACGTTATGCAAAAAACATGTAATAAATATCAGATAATAAAGCCAAATATAACAATTATTCTAAGCTCGAATTCTTGAACCCTGATCCAGAGATTCTGGGTTCGAAGTCCCCAGCAGAGTCGCCAGAGCTGTCACACCTCCTTTTTGCGCGCCCGCCCCGAAGGGTTAAATGCGCGAGGGGAGTTTTTCCAATTTAAGTGACAATATTCGAAATGGGATTATTTATTTAATTCAGAGTCGCCACTTGGGAAAGGTTTGGCTTTTGGTGTCCCAAGTCACCGGTTTATCTTGAATCCCAAATCGAGGAAATTTTTGACTTTTCCAAATGAAGTCTGCGAACCAGAAATTCTAAGTAAGGAATTCTGTTGACCCGAGGGAAGGTGTTAGGCACCCTCGAATCCCGTGGTTCTAGCACGGTCGCTTAAATTGTTATAATGGCTAAATATCCGATTTAAGGTGTTAGGCACCCTCGAATCCCGTGGTTCTAGCACGGTCGCTTAGATTGTTATAATGGCTAAATATCTGATTTAAATACAGGTTGTGACTTATGTGCTTTTATTAAGTTTAAACCGCTTTTATTATTATCATTTATTTTATAGAATTGCAACGTTGTGAAAATGCATCTCGAACCACGTCACAATCAATGCACCCGTAGTTGTTAACACATTTTTGACTCCGTTGAGACTTGGATTTGGGTTACATCAATGTGCACCCGATTTTTAAGAATATAATTTACTTAAAAGTCGTGCCTAAAGAAATCTGAACGCATTATTGTCTTTGGGGAAGGCAGTGAAATTCACTAAATAGTCCGTCCCAAATTCTAAGTATTTATCATGATCAATTATTGAGGGCCCCGCAATTTGCATTTTTATTCGGCGAGGCTCGTCTCATTATTTTAGAGGGCACCCTATAGTGGCTACATTTCTACTGCGTTTATCTTTAAAGAGAAGGGCGATGCCAAACTTTACTTGTTTGAACAAATACAGACTGAATCCTTATTATGTTTGCCGAACCTAAAGTTGTTTGATTACCTGATTGATTGTTCATGAGGTGAGAGTTGCCTCATGCTTTGTCTTCATCGAGTGAATACGCTTATTAATTTGCTAAGTGAGATTGCAACAAACTAACAACATATATTGAGTTATGTTTAACGACCTCCAAGTTCCATTTTAGCACTCTAACCTATTTGAAATTGATAAACGAAATCGGCTGTTTATTAGGAAAATTACTACTAAATGAACTCGAAATGACTATTAGTTTCTCCCAACAATCATCACATTATTTCGAAACAAAGAATCTATACCGAAACCCGATATCGAACTTATATTGGAGCACATAATCTGACAGGAAAAGCTGGCCTTCATAGCCAACTCTTAATGTGACTGCATGAGGGTTTGTTTGGGATACATTTATCCCGGACTTAATACCATAGATTTGTCAATTCAGAGGTCTGTGTAAAATACATACAAGTGCTTACCATGGCTCTATGTTATACAGTCATAACTAAACCAAACAAGTGTTATACTGAACTGAATGTATACTAAATCAAACATGCTGTCTAAGTCATACTGTCATTACTGTTGAGCCATGCTATCTAACAGTTCACTTTGAACAGAATGTATGCTAGTTTATACAGAATATTTGCAGTTTGCAGTAAAAATACAGGCCCAACTAACATTCGAACTATCTTTTACACCAATGCTATAATATAAACTGATATTCATTTCTCTATTATCTGCTTCAACTTCAAACTTTCAACAATACATGGTTCAAAGGTTGTGTACCTGGGAATATTTGCAATTGAAGAAGAGGGCAATCAGTAGAGTACAATGATAACAGAATGCAGCAGCAATCACAGCACTATCAGTAGCAACAGGGCAGAATAGCAGCAGGCAAAGCAATACAGCAAGAAACAGGCTCGAGTGCAGAATTGCGACTATGGCCAATAGAAAGCAAAAGCCAAATAACAGCCACACCCAGTGGAGTAGAATCAGAACTCCAGACAGACCAAATCAGTAGTAAACCAATGAAAAACACTCGATTAATAGACACAAACTGGACTTTCCAAGAATCAGAACTGATTTGAACAATTTGAACCACTGAAACCCAATAATAATAGGAGGAAAAAGTTTCTGATTGTTGGTTGTATACCTTCTATCTCTTCACCTCTCTCTATCTATGTTTTCCTAAAATCAGCCCTATCCTTTCTCTGTGTATATCTATTTGTATGTATTTCAGCTCTCAAGGTCCAGTGTCTGTATATCTTCCTTTCTCTTTCAAAGAATTCCTCACAGTCTCCTTCTTTTTTTCTTTTTCCCTCCAGGTTCAGTCTCCCTTTTATCTCCCAGGTCCTCTTCCTTTTATAAGCCTCAACACCATCTCTTTTAACAGTCTGTTTTCAAAATGTCACAGTACCCCTCCCATGTGTCTTTTACCTTTTCAGATCCCAATTAGTTATTTAAGTATATAACCTCCATCAACATTCCCTGGCAGACTTACTTTTAAAAGGTTTAATACTTTTTAAACTTAAAGCAAGGTATGGGCAGTAGAATATGTCTGACAGCATATGCTGTCAACACATTTTAAAATTAAAAGCCCTTTTATGAAGGAAACAGGCTGTGCACAAAGCACATGAGGTGCACCGATGCACATGCTGTGCACGAGTGCACATGCCTTCCAATTCAGAATTTAAGCACTACTGATCCAATTCAACAGCTATAAGTAAACAAAACTGGTTCTTAATTGATCCAGGCAAATGTTCATCAGAAGCAAATCGATTTACTTTGTTCAGACAGTCGAAACTAATTGACGACACATGTCGACTCGACTATATTAGCATTAACATACACAATCGTAGCCAAAAATCAGACATTTAAACAGTATCGATACATGGTTCGAATTATACTGACTAAGCAGAAATACACTCGAGGAGTCAACTAGTCAGTCCAAACTTGAAAATCGGCTACTTGCACAACATTTACATACACATTATCAGAACAAATGGAAAGACTTATTCAAACAAACAGAAGTTCAGGCAAAGTGGACAAACAAAAGTTGGTAAAATTAAAACAAATATGAACAGTCTTTTAAAACAAATCACACGGGCTAAAAACAAATAAAGGAAAAGAAAGCAGACTCACCTTAAACTTGAAAAGTTAAAAGTTTGAACCCGGATTTGGACAGACCTTTCTTAAGGCTGAACGGACTTTAATCGAAGTGTTTCTCAGATGAGAAACACTTCGATTAAGGTCCATTAGACCTTAATCTCTTTGGCTCGGACTGGCATGGGCCAGTGATGAAGGAACACAAAACTTTCAAAACTTAGATCTGGGATTCATGCTTCCCTGATCAGATTCGGACCAAACCAAGTATGGTTTGGTCACGAGGAGGGTCTGGGGAGTGTCTGGTGTGAAGCTTGGGTTGGTTGGTGTAGATTAGGTTCCGACTCGAATCTTCAAATGAAGATTTGAGAAGGTGGGGTAGGATTCGAAGTGTGTGGTTGGTAGATTTAGGTTCAGGATGGCATGGGGGTTCTATGGTGTTCAGGTGGAGGTCAACAGCGTTCAGGCCGCCGGGTTTCTGGTGAAGGTGTGCAGGGGCGGCTAGGGTTTGAAGGGGATGGGTTTGGTGTAGACGAAGGCAGGGGTGTTGGCTAGGGGGGGCAGGGTAAAGATCTAGGCTTATATAGTTAGTGGGTGGGTTGATCTCAACCGTTAGATCAATCTAGATCTACGGTTTGGATCTGATGGTCTTAAGTGAAACGGTGTCGTTTCAAGTGTTGAGGGTTGGGGTCGGTCCGGGTGAGACGGGTCGGGTTTATTGGTGGGTTATGGTGAATTGATCTTGGCCGTTGATCAATTCAAGATCAACGGCCCAGATCAACCTGTACCAAAACGACGTCGTTTGGATTCTCTGGGCATCAGGTGGTCTGGACCGGGCAGGCCTGGGTTTTGGGCTGTTCGTTTGGGCAATTTTTAAAATTGGCCCAAGTCCGGAAGGGAAGGGGTCCTTTCAATATATTTTTTTTATTTATTTCTTTTTTCTTATTTATTTTAAAACAAAACTAAGCCAAAAAATCAAATTAAAATTAAACACCCACTCAATACAATTATTTGCACACACACTAAAATATTTCAAAACAGGTAAAGTCAAACAAAATAAAATCACGGACGAAGATGTCTATTCGTGATTTTCTATTTAACGACCGGATTACGGTTCGAATTATGCAGGACACATATAATTTTATTTTAATAAAGTAAATAAATAAAAATGGGCCGAAGTCACAAATAAATCAACAAGGTGCCGCACAGAAATCCAAAAATTGTACAGCAGGGCCAATTATTATTTTTTATTTCTTTTTGGAGCGATTGTCGTGCGAAACAAAAATCACGTGCTCACAGTAACAATGTTTGACAACACTATCTATAAAAGTTGATTATAGTATAGTGATATGGAGCTTAGACTTGATTGAAAGAACATTCCTTAACGAGAAAAGGATAAACAAAAATAAATTTAAAGTTGCATAGCAGTTATGGTTTATTAACTTGGGAATGAATGAATTAACAATAAAAACTTATCTTTAATAGTTTTTTGTCGTTTTTCTTTATAGACATTGCTTCTCCTATTGTTTACATACCAATCCGGTTCTCTCCTCTTCGCCAATTATCACCTCTGCATCTATTTTAGTAACCCTATTCAGAGAATGAGGCGGAATATTAACTTTCAAGTCACTGTTTGTTTGTTTTATATCTTCGGTCCATGGAGGTTTGTTGAATCAGTGTTGTGTTGCGGTAAAGAGATGTAAACAATCAGATTCTATGTTGTTGCTCCAACTTCACATTTTCTTCGACAAATAGAAGCTTTCACCACTTTCATTAACCATTGTTTAATATGAATACAAATTAAGTTGGCAGCAACCATCTGGAAGCCCTTTGCTTAGTCTAATGGTGTTTTTAAAGTATGCACCTTAGTTTAAGAACAGGTATAGATCAATATTTGCTAAGTGAGGATCCACTTTAGTTTACATTCACTATTTTCTTAATGGCTGAGATAAAAACTAACAATTTGTAAATTGACAATGTTAATTGTGTTGCGTTGTTTAGTCATATAGTATTCTTTCTGTTTCCTCAAGTCTTGGAAAATATTTGGCAGCAACAAACTTCAGCCCATCTCATCAAGAAATGCAGAGTAGTAGATATATGCTTACTGGCGCATTGTGTTACCCTTGAGATGGGAACAAAGGTGGAGGTTCACAGAAGTTGGGGCTAGCAAGATCCACATATGTCAACTGCATATAGTTACAAAATCATATAATAACCGTTTTGGTTGCTTCTTTTCTTCAAAGTTTATTTTATTAATTGATATCTTTCGATTTTTTAATTTTTTTTTAAGGATTAGTGAAGTTCATCGTCAATTGTTTGACAGTAATCTATTTTTGAAATTTATAGAAAATCAATTAGTTTTGATTCCTTTGCTTATTTAAGTCTATCTTTAACTTCTTTTAATTTCAAATGTTATATATCTCACAAATTTCAATACTCAAGTATTAGAAAGTATAAGTATATAACAAAAGCTAATCCTTAATACAATGCTGGCTAAGAAACTTTGAAGAGGCGGGAGATAAAAGAAGAAAAGAGGAAGGTGTAATGAAACAATTTAACAAGTGATTTATGTGTTTCTTTAGTTGCACATAGACGAAAAAAGTACTTTATAAGCTTTTTGAGGGATGGCATCTAATTTCATTATTAGCTTACTAACTTACTAATTTCAATATAAATATATTTATGTCTTTTATGATCGCGCGAAGCGCGAGCAAATTTACTAGTTATAGTATATATAGAGAGAGACTAGTGCAATGTGTTAATTTTTTCCTCCACCAATCAATTAGACTTGCTAAACTTCAATTATTCTGGAATTAATCTCTCCATTATTTGTAATTTGGAACGTAAATTAAGCCACTTTGCCAGCAGAAACATATTTTTGTAGAAAGAACATGTGGGAAATGTTTTAGGTGCCTAATATTTTTTTCCACGTACATAAAAATTAAGCATTATTTTTGTAGAAAGAACTTGTAGGAAATTTTTCAGGCACCTATTCAATATAAGATCAAATGAAACTGCTAACATGAAACTTGAAAATTAGTTGGCTAATGAACAAAATATGCTACAATATTATCCCCAAGTACATTAAGTGGTTGGTGGTTTAATTTCAGGTGTTGTTTGCTTTAAAAACCTTTCCTTTATCTTTTGACTTCGAACTAATACTACATATTTTGATCCCCACATTGAGCTACTAATACCAAATGCCTTTTATCTCTTAATACACAGAACAAAAACAATAAGCAAATGGCCTCTACTTCCATTAATTAAACAAGATTATCCAAAAGAAGAATTAATCCAAGTAGCCACCCACCCAACCGCTTAAACTAAAAATAGTCGGTGTATGTATAATATATGCGTAATTTATGTATTATATGTGTATAATTATATATAGTTAGTGCATAAACTATGTACATGGCTAGAAAATGTAAATAATGAATATGACCGGCTATTTGTGTAAAAATATATGGCAACTAATGTAGCAAGTATTACTACCCATTATACCATTTTGAACTTCAGGAGTAGGTAATAACCATGATATTATCAAAAATTTTGAATACAGAAGATCAGTTTATGTGTCTATTCTGTAAAAGGCCAGCCAATTAATGTGATAATGATATATGAATCTAACTAAATGAAAGAGCCCGACTATAACGAATCGATCTTTTTATGTATAAAAAAAGAAGATGAATAGTAACAAATTAAATGCAAGTTAGCTGAAGCAATGTGTATAAATTCTCTCAGATCTATTTGGAATTGATGTGTGTAGCAACTCGAACAAAGAAAGAGACCTCTTTCGAAAGTTGCAAAAAGAAGTAAGTAATTAAAATGGCTAAATTTGGCCATTTGAGTAATTTTTTAGTGTTGTGTATTTTACTAGGAATAACAGGTTCTAGCCATGCTCAGTTACAGCTCAACCTCCATTTTACTGATAGGGAGGCCCTAACTGGTTGGCAGAATATCAAACGCGTCCGAGGCCTTGGCAAACATCCTTCCTCCGACTAGTAACTTCTCCACTCTTCAGACGTCTTCGCTAGCAAGGGTTTTGACCTAAAAGACTTTGTCCTATATATTGTCTGGTAAGTTTAATAGTACTTACTACATATTTCTATATTAAGATTTTCCATATATTTTGTTTTTCTAAACAAGAATCATTATTACTATGAACATTTTTTTATCAGGTGCACATACTATTGGAATCTCTCATTGCTCGTCATTTTCAACACGTTTATACAATTTTACTGGAGCTTTTGGCACACAAGATCCATCTCTAGACAGTGAATATGCAGCTAATCTTAAGGCGAGGAAATGCAAATCAATCAATGACAATACCACAATTGTTGAAATGGATCCTGGCAGTTTCAGAACATCTGATCTTAGCTACTTTGAGCTTCTGCTCAAGAGAAGAGGGCTATTCCAATCTGATGCAGCCTTGACTACAAGTGCGACAACAAATTAAAGTCATACATCAACCAGCTAGTACAAGGATCGCTCAAACAATTCTATGCTGAATTTGCTCAGGCAATGGAGAAAATGGGCAGAATTGAAGTCAAGACTGGCTCTGCTGGTGAAATTAGGAAGCAATGTGCAGTTGTGAATAGTTAAGAGCAATGGTTTTGTGTTTGTATGTGTGGGTACCTTGGTGTGAATGATTTGCTAACATGAATATCATGTTCTTTTTTGTAGTTATTCCAATTGATTTTGTATATTGATGGTTTTCTTGAAATAAAACTAAGTGCTTTTGAATCTGCTTAAGAGCATAGACATTACTTTGCTAGAAATGAACATTTGTCTTTACTTTCTTTCATAATGCAGCTGAGATTCAGAACTGTAAGATAGTCTTCGATACTGATTGGATGCTGCTATCCTAGTAACTCAAGAATTCTATCAAAACCTTAGCAGATAGATAAGTTGTTCCCACGCTGGACTAGTGAACGACAGGTTCAAACATCTCATCCTTCATTTGCATGTAAATCTTTCTTTCATCGGAGTTTCCAAGAAAAAATCAATATTGATTATTCATAGTATGAGAGGTAAAAATCTAACAAGGAATTGTCTTATCTGCACCAAATTCGCGAAAGAATTGGAAGGGGCCTAAAGTCGGAAACTACCATGTATATGTAACATTAACAGACCAAAGGCAAATAGAGATGCACATTTCAAATAGAGATATGCATTCAGATGGATTTTTTATCATGCTGGTGAAGTTTAAAATGGAAGACCACATTTGGAAACAATTAGAACAATTTACAACTGATGAAGCTAATCACTGTGATTCAGAAGCAACAGAAATTCACTCAGGATAGATCAAACGCCGCACAGCCTAAGGGCAAATGTCAGAACACTAGGTACAAAGTTTTTGCTAGAGGCTATACAAAGCATATGAGAATTTGTTTGCCAAACTGAAGAAACAGAAAACATTTAAAAGTGACGATAAAACAGGAAATCCAAGTCTGACTTTGTTAGCTTTCCCAAGGCATCTGAAGAACCACCGACAGTCCTGCAATCAAAAACTTGGAAGTTCAGTATGTCAGAGGGAAAACAAACAGTTAGAGAAAAATGGTTTTCGAAAGAAAGAGCGGAGGAGGGAGGGAGTGGGAGCAAAGAAGTGAACTCAAAAGCAAAATGCAACAAAAAGGCTGTCAATAACATTCATCAAATGCTTTATCTTTGAGAATTATTTGAATGAGAAAACATGAACAGGCTTTAAATGGCTCTCACTATCAGTTGTAACATCTAAAAGAAAATTACTTGATTTCCATAACTTCTGAAGACCTCTCCCACTGAAGGAAATATATGAAAATAATTTCAACTCATCACCATATCCTTTAGTCAAATACATGCAACCATATAAACGACGGTAAGAAAAAGACAGTACTACTTGCCCTTCAAAAAATAGTTTCCTCTTCTCTTGTAACTCTAAGATCCTTTCTTCAATTGTATCCTCAATTACGAATCTCACAATCCTGCAAAATTAGAAAACAATAATAAGCTCTCCAGTCAACGGCATCCAAAGTACAAAAAATGCAAAACACACCTGACTGGTTTATGTTGCCCTATTCGATGGATTCTATCTTGTGCTTGCCACTCCACCGCAGGATTCCACCAAGGATCCATCAAGAAAACCTAGCATATGAAATTGGATATACCAAATGAACCAAATAACAGGAAATCTGAAGAGTGCAACACCAGATATGCACAAGCCTTTTCGAATTTGACTAAAGAGTCGGCGTATACAGAGAAAGAAAATAGATCCCTTACATGTGATGCAACTGTAAGATTGAGGGCAACACCTCCAGCTTTCAAGCTCATAAGAAGTATCCTGCATTTTGGATCTTCAGTAAATGTGGTAACTGCAGCATTTCTTTCAGCCATAGACATGGATCCAACTAATTGAACACAATTGACGCCCGACTGCCCGAATATACACAAGACAAGATTCTTTTTGTTACAGATAGAAAAAAAGGAGCTAGGGGAAAGTAGGAAGGGAGAAAAGTATCTTTATATCTTACTTTCTGAAGAGAGTACTGTATTAGATCCAAAAACGATGTGAACTGGCTGAAAACTATTCCTTTTGCAGAACCGTCTCTTTCAACCATGAACCTAATTTCTTCCCTCTACATTCAATAAAAGTAGAAATGAACATCAAACTTGTGTTGCGCATACCTCCTCACTTTACAAAGAAGAAAAGCAAACTGAGGAGCAATATGATGATAGAGTATAAGGTAATTGCATACCAAAGCTTCTATTTTAGTGCTTGTCTGGAATCCATCGCGCTGAATTTTGTTCGATATACTTGAGGACCTAAACCCTTTGACAGTAGGCTTAGAACTAGAATCCCCCTTATCATTATTTGCATTGGAGTCAAATGTAAGGGGTTTATCACATGAAGGGCATGCCGGTTTTCCCCTACTTTCAGCAAAGTTTATCAAACACGTCTTGCAAAACACGTGTGTGCAAGAAGTAACCTGCAACAATCAAAGTACTTTTGATAAATATCTCAGTGTCTAAAGGGTGTGCATGCAACATTCAGGCTGACAATGAGCAATTGAAAGGTGCTCCAAGTTCTGGACCTTGAACGGACAACATGAAAAATAAGTACTAAATGCAAAAAGGAGAAATCTATCAAATTAAATTTCAGCTAAGTAACATGAGGTGCGCAAACTCACTATTGGATCTTCCACCGTATCTTTACATAAGCTACACGATTTTTCAACATCTCCAGCATCTTTATTCACACTAGTCAAATCTGTGCTAGAGCATACCACAAGGTAAGGGTGATCAACTGCCTGCCGATCAAAGAAGGACATTGGTCAAAAACATGTATGTTGTAACAAGTCAAATTGCATATTTCTATTGTTTAAACTGTTACTACTTTCTCATAAGCATATCATTCGAGAGACAAGATCAGACGAAGCAAATGAAAAGTCAATGTTTGTATTTGAGTTCATGTAATAGGGGACCTAATATTACATAATACTATAGCCAAGCATAATAGAAGGACTAAAAAACTAAAAACAGTCACTTCAAAATTAAGTTCACAAAAGAACACTAGGACAAAAGATTTAGCTTTGACATGAGAAAACAATTTAAGCAAACAACCATGTTTAATAAACTTTAGCAGTCCTTTGATAAGCTGGACTGCACATCAAACTGGTCTTCCATAGTCCAATATTTCCACCGATTTTACATATTTTCTCCATACCAGATTAATTGATGTGGTCTCATAATTCCCTTGGCTAAACTCTTGATAAATCCCTTGATCAAACTGTGGTAACTATCCGTTATTATCTTCCAAATACACGCCTAACCATCCAAGTTGTGAATCCAAGACTTTAATAAAACTAAAACAATGTAATACTATAGTGATAAAATTATAAGGGGAAAATGTTTATTTAAAAACTACAGCAGAAAATGGGATATGAAATAGAAGATGAAAATATAAGAAGCTGTTGAACATGTATTTCTATGCACACATAAGAAATGTATTGAAGTTCAACCAAAGGACTGTGGAGAAGAGGCAGATAATGAATCTCTAATGCCTCTTAATCAGGCCCAGTTTGAAGTTTAATTAGGACTAAGCATGCCTCTACCATTTGCAGTAAACAGCATGAATGCAATAAAAAATGGACAAATTGATTAGAAAATTTTAGCACTGAAAACACCACACGTAAAATTGAAGCAACAAAGAGAGTCGATCAGGAAAAAACAAGTAGATGAAAGCAAGCATCCATTACAATTATCAAGAACAGTTAAGGTTCCATGCATAGCATTGTCTTGTTACCTGCCGTAGGCGTGTGATTATAGCAAAAACGTGAGCATAGTTATTCGTTAGAGTTCCCACCCTAACATATCTGCACCAAAATACAAAATGGGGAAAAAATACAGTTAGAAATAAAAATATCGTTGCTCCCTTCTTACTTTTTTGGCAAGTTAATGATACAAATAATCGGGAATTATGGGAAGAAAAAGACATATAAGATCTTTACGTATTTAGTATTCCGAGAAACTACATGTTCCAGAACTACTTAACAACAAGCAGTTGTAGGAAAGATATTCCATGCATAAGACAAGGAAGAAGAGCTCGAGTTTGAAAATGAAATATCAGAGAGATTGCATACGTATCGAACTGTGTCTTGCTTTCATTGTGAAATGACATGTAGAAGTCGCGTTCTTCGTCATTCAAAGAATCTTTTCTCAGAGTAACCTGAACCCAAAAATAAGTAACAAGCTACACTGTTAAGAAGATTACTACAATCGAATTGAACTGCACACAGCACTAGGGCAAGACAGAACTTACAGTCTTCATGGGAAGTGCTAACTCAGCAGCTCTTTCCTTTTTGGTACGTCTTAGCAATAGCTTTTTCAGAATATTGTGCTTCAATAAAAGCATCGCATCTTTACCAGCCCCTTTGTTTGGATTTTCTTGTAAAGGTTTTTTAATATACTATAAAGAGGACATGTTTCAACTTTACCATGTTAGCGATAAGATGAAGCTTCAAAAGTGTGTATATTGACGTAATTACACATTAACTTACTCTATTCCACCAGAGAAAGTGGCGTGCGCAGTTGTGGTGGCACTGTGGGCACTCAGCGAAGCTGTAGTACATTGAATTTACCAATAAGAGATTTCAGACAGTCATTAAACCACATATTAGTAACATTGGTTCAGAAGCAAAATAACACTAAGAGATACTATAAAACGAAACAGATTTAAGCCACTGCATCTTTCATCCTCACGGGTAGGAACAAAGACAAACAAGGATCTTTATGTCTACCTATAATCAAGTTCTGTGCAATCACAATCTTTGCAAAAGTAATAAGCGTAAGGAGCTTGTAGGAAACGAACCTGTGAAAAGGTACAGAATTTAGTTAGTTAACCTCACAACAATAAGTTCTAGAAAACATTAAGCATGCAGACGGAAGATAACTTACAAATGAGTACAATTCTCCTATACGATTTTGCAGGGGTGTACCAGTTAAGGCCCACTTATAAGAAGATTCTAACGCAAAAACAGCTCTTGAGGTTTTGCAGCGTGAATTTTTCACATAATGTGCCTATACCACAGAAGTCCAATCAGTTAAAAACATTGCAGATAAAGATCTTGTAACACGTCCAATTAGGAATCTACTCTCAGCGACTAGTTCATGCCTTCATGCGTTACCACCAAACTGATGACTACAACAGGCACAAACTACAAATCACATACAGTGTAATCCAATAGGAACAGAGAGCACAGAATGTCAGAAGATGGTGATCAAACTAGAATTTCAGATAATATTTCGCGTGATGAGCAGTTAAGCAAATAATGAACTTTAGGACAGGTATAATTTTCATGTTCTTACATTCTTGCTAAAGCTTAATAACTGAAACATTCTGCTAAAGCTTAATAACTGTATAGCTCATTAAGAGTACACCATACCAATTTTCACATTTCCAACTCTAATAATTGATTGACTTGAAGAGCTGGTATTTTATACAAAATGTTCTCAAACCTCAGCTACTAATAAATAAGAGCTACGAGAGACTGTCGATTAAAGGCAGCAACAACATATGTATGGATGTATGATCCGTTATGTGAATGTATGAATTATAACAACAACAACATACTCAGTGAAATCTCACGTAGTGGGTCTGGGGAGGATAGTGTGGACGCAGGCCTTACCCCTATCCTTGTGGGGTAGAGAGGTTGTTTCTAATAGACCCTCCACTCAAGGAAAGTATAAATACAATAATAACAAGAAAAGGATACGGTAATGTAGGAGCCGTGAAAGGAAGCAGTAATAACAACAAATAATAAAGTGACTTGAAGAGGAAAAAAAACAGCACATGGCACTCGAAATCTACAAATAAGTCAACACGAGACTACGTGCTAATACTACTGGTATGAAAAGAGGAGTGCTCGACTACCCACTACTGGTATGTAAATGTATGACTTGCCTCATCCAAAATGATGCGGTCCCACTTCACTGAATGCAAAGCTGACTTCCTCCTGGACACAGCTGAATTATCAATAGAACCACTGTTGCTCAAATTTTCTGTAGAACCTGTTTTCTGGTCCAACACTTCTACCCGAGGTTCTAAGTTCTTACTCAGCTCCTTTGATGGTGTCATATACTTCCTATAGTCAACCTCAATGGTGGAGTAGGTAGTAATAACAAAATCATATTCCGCCAATTTGTGCATATGTTTCTCCCTGTCGGTGCCATGATAAACAAGAATTCTGTTGCTTCCTTTAGTGGTGCAACGTTCAATCTCGCTAAACCATTGGATTCCTGCAATCACAGGACATACAACTAGAGTTCCTTTGACTGCTGGGAATATCTGGGAAGTACTTGGCAAAGATGACAATATACTGGAATTACTATTTGATTTCTGTAATTCGCGTTGAGCAAGCACAAGTGCTATGGCTTGAACAGTCTTCCCCATTCCCATTTCATCAGCAAGAATACCTCCTCTTGCTACAGATTCTTCTTGCTTTAATGACCAAGCCAACCACTCCTTTTGGTACCTTAGCAGTGGCAATATAAAATCGGATGGTGGCTCGGCTGTTTCAGCTGGAACCAACACGTTCTGAGTATTACCTAAGTCTACATCTCTTGAATAATTTTTTGTAAGCCACTTATCCATTTGTTCTTCCCATGTCTCCCACTTCAAAGGTGATCTTTTCTTTTTGTTACTCTCACGTTCTTTTTTTCTACCTTCTATCCTTTTCATCAATAAAGCCTTCTCCGCCATCGGATCAAGATATCCACCATTCCCTTGGTCTTCTGTCAACCAGTTGAATGGATTTTCAGATACATGTTTAATTATCAAATTAATTACAGAAAATTACAACATAACTAAAAGGGTCACGTTAAGTATTCAAAGCATGCGCATTAGTGGGTGTAAGAATTTCCGGACAGAGTCGGATTCAAGTTCAAGTTCGAAATTCTACTAAAAATCATTTGATTTACTAAGTTCAAAATCTAATCTGTACTTATTTAGTAGAAATTTTAACAAATGTAAAGCTAGGGCTTGCATGCCTATAACATATTCATAAGATAACAGTTCATCAAAAGATGCATAGCGTGCCTATGGAATACCTTCATCACTAGGGCTTTGCATGCCAATAACATACTCGTAACAGAGTTCTCATTGTATTCTAATTTACAATGATTCTTTCCAATTTTTGGGGCCATTTCGAACATCATCCATTTTCAAACAAACGTTTAAGAATTCAAGAAATGGGGAAGAAACTTAAAACAAAAAATAAGAAGAATGAAGAAAACTGAACCTGGAATTGGAGGATCCATTCTCCTGAAAGCAGAGAGAAATCAGGGCTTTTGGATGAAGAACGAGAGGTGCAATTTTTGATCGTTTTTTTCACAGAGTGGTGAGAGAGCTAGTTAGTTGCAGAGAGGGAAGTTGGGCGGGAAGGTTTGTTATAGAGAGAGAATTAATAACGGCAGCCTTTCTTTTTTTTTTAAGAGTGGCAACTACCGGAATATCTAAAAATATAAAATTGTAGAAATTTGTTTAATTTAAAAGAAAAGGCATGAGCTATTTAATTCATGCATTTTCTAGTAAAAGGGCCTACCTTTTTAAGTACAGTAAAATTACAAATTTCTATGTATCAATAAATCTGTAGTACCCACTGCATAGATTGTTCATCCAATTTTTCTTTTACTTAAAGAGTTATCCCAGGGATAATTGTAGCACATTCTTTCTTGTATCAGTTTAATAAAGCCTTCCTATTCCTTAGGTATGCCACTTTTCATATTGTCATTGACACAATAATCAGATCGACTCAGACGCAAGAACTATGCTGAAACGTGAAAATGGCTATGTAGTGAGATTATTTGAAGAGTATATTCTCTAAATCAGAAATCTCGGGTTCAGGATTTGAATATGAAGTCGCTTTTGACAGAAAGCATTTTACCATCCAAATTGAGGCTTCTCGCTACGAATCCGAATTAATTGGGACCTAAAGTAAATACCGGACACAGGGTGAAAAAATAAAAAAAATAGAAAAGTATAAATTTGAATATCTTTTCTCTAAATATTCTTGATGCTCTATAACCATGTAGACATGTAAAAATTATTAAATTTAGTCCATACAAAATTTGGAGTAAATTCTAAATAGAATTTTTACCTCCTATAGCAAAGGTTAACACCTTATTTATTTTAAATAAATACCATTTACAAAAATTATATTCTATAGATACCTTTTAATGTTTATAGCAAAATATCTAACTTTGGTTACCTCCTACTCCTAAGCCTCTAAATACGTTATTCAGTTACAATATTTTCTTTCTCTCTCTACTTTGATACAACTTTTACCACAGATTTCTCATAAAGAGCTCTCCAATTCCTTCACCCACCATCGCCAATATTAAACCCTAAACCCTTCAGTTGCAAAGCTGAAAGCCGATGGTTCTCCAGAAAGCCTTTCACTCGAGAGATAGAAAGCTGAAACAGGGAGCTAATGTCTTCGTATTCCTGCAAAAACAGTCTTTGATTTCTTGTGTGTAATCATAAGAATCTTGGATGTCATACATACAAACTCAAACTCACAAACAAAATCTCTATAAGCACGTGATTTTTGCCCTATGAAAGAATTACTCCCAAAAAATTCAAAATAAAATAATTTTTATTGGTGTGCAATTTTGAGAATTTTTGTGACATTTTTTGATAATTATTTGTATTTGTCTGTGCATGTTTATTTGTTAAATTAATAAAAAATACAAAAATATGTCGCATTTTGCATGTAAGATTTAATTCTACAATTGTTAGTAATTAAGTTTGTTTTACAAAAATTGAAAATTACAAAAATAGGCATCTTTTGCATTTTTAGCATTTAATGTTCAAATATACAATTTTATGCTTAATTATTACTTAATTGTGCGTTAATTATTATTGGGAGTTAATTTGCGCTTTTATAACTTAATTTAGTTCTTAATAATAATTTAAGGATTTTTAGAATTTAGTTTTAGAAAAATAAAAGAAGAAAAGAGAGCAAAAAATACAAAAAAATCGGATTTGGGCTCTTCTTCTAATTCAAGCTACAAGCCCAAGAATACCCAACCTTCCCCATGACCCGGTCCATCTCCACACGGGTCGACCCGGTCCGCCCCATAACCCCAATACCTAACCCCTCTTCATTTTTCATTTTTTCCCAAAACAAAACAAAAAAAAAAAACCCTAAACTAAACTATCCGCCCCCCACCCTCTCTTCTTCTTCTCCAACTCCCCGAGCTCCCCAACCATGGCAGCTACCCTTTCCCCCTCTGCCTCACCTTCGCACACACACACAGCCCCTCCGGCGACCAACCACAGCACCCATCGACGACCTCACATCCAAAATAACCAACGTCCATGGCTGCCATGGCTAGCGCTGCCACTGTTGCGTCTTCGTCTTCTCCATGGCGAGCTCAGGCTCGTCCATGGACTGTCCTCCACTGCCATCTCCGAGCTTCTGCTAAGTTGTCGCTGCCTTAGCCCCGTCCAAACGACAACCAGTCCAAGCACCACCATCTTTTGCTTCGTCTTCAACATACCAACTAACCACATTCTCGTCGAAACCAAACGAACACGTCGCACAGCCTCGCCATGAACGACCCTTCTGCTTCATCTTCTCCATAGCGGCTGCGTTTTCACTGTCCGCCATGGATGTTGTCGCTGCTGCATCGTCCAGCTTCATCGATGATGTCGCTGCTACTCCCAAATCCAAGCCCGTTCAGCATCTGCTTGGGCTGCGATGCTGCTGCTTTGTCAAGCAGCTGAACTTAAAACCAAATCGCGCGGCTTGACTTTTTCCGGCGCCTCCAGTCCAAAAAAGAGACTCACCATTTCGCTTATTCAAGCTTTGGTCGAGGTTTGTCGAAACAGTCCATACATAGTTCGAGTTCGTCGTTGTTCAAGTTTATCGTCGTTCCAATCCGGTTAGTGGTTTAACCAATTCGTGTTTATCGTTTTTCTTATTTTTCTTCAGTTTGTTTCATGTTTGTTTCATTTGTTCTTGTTTATTTTTAGGTAGAAATTGTTAGTAATTATAATGTTTTTAGTTTTAAGTTGAAGTTTAATGAATTTTGTCTTTAGTTTGTTCTGTTAATTTTAAAAGGATTTAGTATAGAAGAGTGTTAGTTTAAATCATTTGAATCCGTCATGTTTGTTATTTAATATGGATTTAATGCATGTTTATTCTTTGTTTGAAGTTCATCCGGTAATTTAATTTGAGTTTGTTTTGGTTTTTGACTTGTTGATTTAGTTTGAATCATATATCTTTGTTGTTAATATTGTTGTCTCTTTTGCTCATTCATTTTTGGTCTAAGTTAACCAGGATTGGTTCCCAATATGGCTAATTTATTCACATTAATTTGATGTTGTTGAATTTGTGTTCATGTGATTTGTTGTTGAATTTGTTTAGAAATTGGTCATATTTGCTATATTTTGGTTGAGATTGATTAGGTGAATTGGTTATAGCTGATGGGGTAGTTTGGTAAATTGCAGTACGTTCAGGGGTAAAATGGTAATTGCAATAAGGTCGGAGGGGTAGTTTTGGAATTGAACATTTTGAATAATTCTTTATGTTAAGCATGAGGGACAAGATGTAATGGGTTGGGGTTGATATAATTGTTTAATATAATGGGGGACAAGACATAATGGGTTGGGAATAATTCTTTAGTTTAATATAGTGGGGGACAAGACACAAAATAGTGGGAAATAATTCATTTGTTTAAGAAAGTGGGAAACAAAGCATGCTTTGAGGGGAATATTTCGGGTTGGGGATTCAAGACAAGAGTCTTGTTATAAATAGAGTCATTTGACACATTTTAGAGGAGGACTTTTACACTTAGGAGCTTGAATACTTGAGAGAAAAGACTTGAACTTGAAAGACTTACTTAGAGAGAGAGGAATACATTCTAAAAATCTGAAGAGAGTGTGATAGAGTTTAAAAAGAGAAAACAAAAACAAAGTGAGAAACGAGTTTAGTTTCGGGTTTTAATAAATGCGTGGGTTGTTGCTGTTTAGTTGGTTGACATACTTTTGGGTTTGTTCTATTAAGTTGTTCGGTTTTTCTTCAAAGTTTTCTGGGCCTTGAATCTGGTTCGAATTTGTTGCTGTTGGGTTGTTGCTGTTGCTGTGTATTTGCACTACTACTGCTTCTACTGATCTTCATCTTCTTTCCTTGCTTTCCAAATACCAGGTACACAATCTGATACACTGGTTCATCTTGTAAGCCACTCGAAGCATGAATGCAAAAATGAGAAAGATTTGAAGTTGTAATTTAATGTAGTCTTTTCTTTCTTTTACTGTCTGTATGTATAATGTTCCATGCGTTACCATGTAAACTCTTTAAACAACTCACTTTCGAAACTTAACTATAATAACTCGAAAGTATGTAAATAAAGTAGGACCTTATCTTCATTTATTTTAGAAAATGAAAAATAGAAAATATAGTCATGCTAAGATTATCCTTTTAAAAATAATGAGACGAGCCTCACCAAATAAAAATACAAATTGCGGGGTCCTCAATAATTGGTTATAATAAATACTTAGAATTTGGGATGAACTGTTTAGTGAATTTCATTGCCTTCCCCAAAGACAATAACGCGTTAGACTCTTTAGGCGCGAGTTAATTAATCTTATCTTCTTAAACTCGGGTGCGCATTTCATGCGACCCAAATCCAAATCCCAAAACATTGAATAAAACTGTGTTCCGGATTGCGGGTGCATTTTATGTGACGCAATCCAAAGACATGTTTTTAAACGATGTTCACATTCTTTTTAAAATATAATAATAAAAGCGCTAAAGAGTTAAAACTTGCACAAGAGCGCATAATTGTATAAAATCAGATAAACAAGCCGAATATGACAGTTGAGCGACCGTGCTAGAACCACGGAATTCGGGAGTGCCTAACACCTTCTCCCGGGTTAACAGAATTCCTTATCCGAATTTCTGGTTCGCAGACTGTAATATGGAGTCATTCTTTTCCTCGATTCGGGATTAAATTGGTGACTTGGGACACCCTAAATCTCTCAAGTGGCGACTCTGAAATAAATAAACAAATCCCGTTTCGATTGTCCTTTAATTGGAAAAAACTCCTTCACCCCTCGCGGGGGCGGAAAAAGGAGGTGTGACAGCTCTGGCGACTCCGCTGGGGATTTGGTATGACCCAGAACCACTGGTTCAGGGTTAGAAATTCGAGCTTATATAAATTGTTATATTTGGTTTATCTGATTTTGTTACATGTTTTGGCTCAATGTGCTAATTGGTTGCCTTTTACCGCTTTGATATTACATGAACTGTATATAAACTGTGCAGAAACCCATCTCCTCTGTGAGTCTTCTGAATCATGAAGAAGGGTGTACTTCGTACGACTTCTTTTCTGTATAGTGTCAAATTCCAATTTAGAACGAGGTTCGGACAAGTTGCTAAGCCGGTGAAGCTTCTGTATTCCCGGTACGCTGCCCCCCCTCGGCTCGAGTTGTCCGCTCGGGTAAGCCAGGTCTAGAACAAACACCCAGGTTCTGAACCTAGAATAACTCAACTTCATGCCGGATCCCTAGTAGGAACGCTTATCTGCATCATGTGCATTTTTTTACTTAGGGGACTCAACACAGGGGTTGGGTCCGTCTAGGAATAGCAACCTGAAACAGAAAAGACCATCCTGATGCATCCTGCTTACTGCTTGTGCATGTTATTTGCTTTGGACTTGCATGCTGACCGGTTTTGAATATTGGAAAATTTTGAAAAAAAAAAAGAAGAAAAAAAGAAGAAAGAAATAGCAGTGTATAGGGTTAATCTTCTACTTTGAAAAAATAACAATAGTGTCGAAACTCTAAAATATATATATAGTGTCGAAACTCTAAAAAACTATTTTATTTTTAATAGTTTGTTTTACTAAAAGCAAAGGAAAAATAAAAAAAAGAGTCTTTATTTTTGGAAATTGTTCGCAGAAAAAGAAAAAGAAAAGAGTCTTTATTTTAGTTTGGGAATAGGTTGTTTTATTATTTGTTGAAGATGAAAAGAAAAAAAAAGTCGTTATTCTGTCTTGTTTTCAAAAAATAGAAAAGGAAAATAGTTTGTCTTGCCATAAAAGATGAATATGGAAAAAGTCTTGTTTTTTTTAGAAAAATAATAATAATTTTTTTTATTTATGAAATGCCAAAAAAAAAAATGAAAAGAGTCGTGTTTTGAAAGTGGTTTTATTATTTGCTTATGAAATGCCAAAAATGAAAATGAAAAAGAGTCTTGTTTTTTTTAAAAAAAATAATATATATATATATAAAATAAAATAAAAATATATATATATATATAGTTTGTTTTATTCCCGAACTACGCGGGTTTGATTCTCACCGGATGTGAGATACGTAGGCAACCCTCATCGGGTCCAACCTCCCCTTTTTGCTAAAATAACCAAAAACAAATAAATAAACAAAAAATATGTCAAAGTTTTAATTTTGTCATAAATAAGTAGGGTGATGATGTTTTGTCAAAAATAGCCGAATGTTCCCGAAAGGGACGCCGGAAGGCTGACTTTGCATAAACAGCCACTTTTTGGGTCATGTTTAAGATTTGGTCCAGTTGACCCCCACATCCTTAAAAATCTTCGTCCCCGATGCGTTGAAAGGTCGTGTTTGCAATATTGAGTTTTCTATTTTTGAAAAATGATAAAAAGAGTCATAAATAAGTCGGGTGATGCTGTTTTTGTCAAAAATAGCCGAATGTTCCCGAAAGGGACGCCGGAAGGCTAACTTTGTATAAACAGCCACCTTGGGTCATTTTTTTTAGGATTTTGGTCCAGTTGACCCACACAGCCTTAAAAATCTTCGTCCCCGAGGCGCTGAAGGGCCGTGTTTGCAACACCAGGTTTTTATTGTAACTTGAAAAAAAAAACAAAGAGTCAGCGGTCAGGTGAATACCGTTTGAATTTTTTGTCATAATAAGCCGAGCCAGCTTCGGCAGCTCGAAATAGCCTTAGAGTATCTTTCAGTTGTCGAAAGGCTATTTTCGTAAAAGAACGGACAAGTTTGTAAAGTGTCATAAAATAATCCTCCCCGGCCTCAAAATTCATGTGAAATTTGGAAGGGGCCACATTTGCAAAAATAACTGTTTGGTTGCATTTGTCAAACGGAGAAAGGGAGCTGGCATTTTGTTTTTGAGTTTGTAAAGCTTTTGATTAGAATATGTGGGTTGTTTGATTTTCGAGTTTTTAAGTCATCCTTAAACCTCTGAAACCCAGTTTGTTTTATTATGAAAATTGATAAAAAAAAACATGTTTCATTGTGGCCCGAACTACGCAAGATTTGATTCATGCGGGGTCATGATACGTAGGCAATCTCCATAAGATTCGACCATGACAAAAAAGAAAAAAAATGAAAAAGAATGAAAAAAAAAGAAAAAGAAAAATAGAATGAAAAAAAATCGAAAAAAAGAAGAAAAATGAAAAAAAAAGAAAAAAAAGGGAAAAAGATGTTGTTAATAATGAGGACCGACTGAGTCCATTCTAACCTGTTTTTTTTTAAATCACAAGGAAAGTTAAGGTGGTTGGTTTGTGGTAAGCCGGAAATACAAGATCCAGAAGCACACTTTGCGGGGATCAGGCCTGATGACAGAAGCACTTGAATCCTACTGGGGACTTGTTGACTAAGGTTGATGATATTGAAGTTGGCAATGGTCTGGGCAATACTGATGCGAGGCTCAGTGGCTTAGATGCCAGTGTTGACAAAGTGGGAGGACGCTCCGTTCCTTGGTTGGCAAGAAAGAAGCTTTTGGTGGCTTATTTTGTTGTCATTTCTGTTGTCCGGATTATTTTTAGAGTTGTAATTCGGATATTGTCTTGTGTCAAACTTTCTTATCTTTCCATTTTGTCATAGCAAAGTTTTGTCCAGGTTGTTTTAGGATTTTATTCTGGTTTGTTTTTGTTTGTTTTGTTATTCAAACCATTTCGCCGGTAGTCTAATGCAAAATCCGGTCTTTTATTATTTCCAGTCTTCTTTTTGTTTGGTCCTTTTATCATTTTTGTTCAGCGCCGATTCTGGTGACATGACATGCGCACACAGTTTGGGCCTGATCTTAAAAGATAATCATAAAACCATTGGGAGGTGATCGGAACATTTAAAAGAAAATAAGGATGGTTTGAGATTATTCGGAGCTCGAGTCAAGTGGAACTAGGGCAAGTAAAACACAAAGAAAACCGTTTAAAAGCAAGATTCGCCAAATTGGCATGAGGGTCGTTCATGATAATGAGAGTGAGAGTGTCTCCCAACAGTGCTTTAGAAATGACAAATGAAAAGCAAATGTTGAATATAATTGTCAAGTCCAGCACCATCAGAAGAGACTATAAATCTATGTTCAATTGTATTGTTTTCACTTGGCATGTTTTAAAGACTGGAATGATGAAGGCATTTCATTCTGCTACCTAAACACTTTATCCTTCGTTACCCCTTTTGAGCCTTGTTTATTTTCTTCTTTCATACCCCTCTTTCGGAGTCAGTAGCAAAGAGTAGAAACACAAACATAAAAGATAAGAAAAGAAAAGGAAAAAGAAAAAAAAGAAAAAAAAAACAAAAAAAAATCAACAAAACGACAAAAGAAAAATGAAAAAAAAGAAGAAAAGAAAAATGATAACAAAAAAATAAAAGAAAGTCAGAAGAAAACAGAGGAATTGGGAACTACGTTTGACCTGATTCCTCAAAGAGGATACGTAGGTGCTTCACGGCTCGGTCATAGGGTGCATAATGACCATAATGGTCATAGTGCGCATAGTAAAAAAAAAATTAAAAAATCCCCAAGCAAGAAACTGGAGCAAGGGTTGCGCTTGTTGTAAACAAATATGGTTCCGAGGGTTGTAATTTTGAACCCCAAATTGATTTGTTTTTGAGACTTTAATACCCTTTATTTCTAGCCTATCCAAAACCCACATTACGGTCCAAAGAAAGATCTTTTGATCAGCCTTCAAAAGATGCCAAGTCAGACAAATGAGAGTCTTACCGGTGAACATAACATTCTGTTCCACAGCAGAAAGGACTCTAATCCTCAGCAGAAAGAGTCATATCGGCAACACTCCAAATCCCAGCTGTAAAGTGATACAACTAAGAGAGTCTTATCGGTGAAAATCTTCACGGACACCATAAGACGATAAAAGCTGAGAGAAAACCAAAATGAGAGAGACTTGATAATGAAAACCCTTTGGGCACTATAAGTCGAATAAGATTGAGAATTAGATGGGGAATCGCCAAATGAAGATCCTGAAAGACGATTGACGGCGGAGGATAGGCCACATATGCATGTCATGACCATTAGAGTCGGTATCTGCGTTTGATAGGTTTTTTTATTTATAGTTTCTCTTGTCAAAGAGTCATCTTTTTCCTTTGTCTTTTGTTTTGTTCCTTTTTTATCTTTCTCTTTTCATAGAAATTTTCCCCAGTAGAGTCTGTTTGGTCAGAACAAGTGAGAATTGACTTCAAAATATGTCATCAGCTTTACAATTATGCAAGATGAGATCTGGCTAGTACATCCAAGTGTTGTAATCAGCAAGGAACAAGCGCGAGACCAGTGTCAAGAAAGATATCCCTAGCAAAAGGGAATTGACAAAAGGATTGACGAGTGTCAAGAGGGATATCCCAGCCGAAATCAAAGGTTATTGAAACCTCAAGGCCGAGGCCCGTGGACAAAGCAAGGAGAGTAGTGGGCATGATTTGGGAAATTCATACTAGACTAAAAGGTCGGGGAAATGCCAGTTTCCGAGCTATGCCACAAAAGAAGTGGGATATCCCCAGCGGAAAGGGATTATCCCCAGCAAATAATATCATCCCCAACAAGTTGTGGAACGCAGAGCAAGGAAGGAGAAAGGGAAAACCATCCCAGTAGGAGTATCATAACCAACCACCGCGTTTTAAACTAACAAAATTTGTTTGATTTGAAACAGGTAAAGGAAATGGCATTGATGACAGAAATGCATGCCACAAGGGATATTATCAAACTGGGGCAGAAAATTTTTCTTTCATTTAGAAAATTTTCTAGAAGTCAGGTACCATTTGGGGAAGAATAAAGATAACACCAGTCTCAAGGGAAGTGGTCTTTGAACTAGTGTTGCCCCCAACATAATAAGTTTCAATGGAGGAAGTTGTTCCCCAGCAGACAGAACAAAGGGATGAAACTTGTGCTCAGAAAAGCAAAAGGTCAGTATCATTCCCAACAGCCTTCCGAAGAGTGAAGCACTAGTTCTGAAGGAATCAGAATCCCCCAGCAGTGTTATCCTCGACAGCGTTATCCCCAGCTGATTACATTTTATCCCCCAACAGGTAAGTAAATAATTCTCCAACAGTGTTATCCCCAGCAGTTTCGAGGAGTCCAACACAAGTTTGGTGAAAATTGGTATCCTCAGCAGTTCCTTTCGGGGAAAGGCAAAACGAGTCTTAAGGGAGGTAGTCTTCGAAGGAAGAAGCTAGCAAAAAAAAAAAGAGAAAAAAAAGAGAAAAAAAGGGAAGTAGTTTGCAGAGGAATGAAACATCCTACTTAAAAGGAAGTAGTTTTGGAAGGAGTAAGATAACATATTTACTCAGCAGAGTTATCCTCAGCAGTGTTATCCCCAGCAGGGTTACTCAGCAGTTCGCAGTGTTATCCCCAGCGGATCATCGAGATGTAGAAGCATCCTCGACAGAGTTTCGACCAAGTTTCAAGAGGGTCAGACAACCTAGAGTGGGTCAGGAAGAAAAGGAAAATTCATACCCAGCAAAAATAATCCCCAACAAGTTTTGAGGTAAGACATTTTCAAGTTTTGAGGATATTTTGGGTTCATCCGCCCTCGAATAGGATATTTTGGGTTCATCCGCCCTCGAATAAGATATTTTGGGTTCATCCACCCTCAAATAGGATTTTATTTCCAAAGTTGTTGAAGTCAGGAGCCCCTCTGAAGAACAGAAGGCGTTTTATTTTTAAAAAGTTGTTGAAATCTCGCCAACCTAAAGAAAGGAATGACATTTTATTTTTAAAAGTTGTTGAAGTCAGGAGCCCACCTGAAGAGAGGAAAGGCGTTTTATTTTTAAAAAGTTATTGAAATTTCGCCAGCCTAAAGAAAGGAATGACATTTTTATTTTTAAGTTGTTATTGAAGTCAGGAGCCCGCCTGAAGAGAGGAAGGGCGTTTTATTTTCAAAGTTGTTGTTGAAATCAGGAGCTCGCCTGAAGAGAGGAATGGCGTTTTATTTTATAAAGTTGTTGAAATTTCGCCAACCTAAAGAAAGGAATGGCGTTTTGTTTTTAAAGTTGTTATTGAAGTCAGGAGCCCGCCTGAAGAGAGGAAAGTCGTTTTATTTTTAAAAGTTGTTGAAATCTCGCCAACCTAAAGAAAGGAATGGCATTTTATTTTTAAAGTTGTTGTTGAAGTCAGGAGACCGCCTGAAGAGAGGAATGACGTTTATTTTTAAAGATATTGTTGAAGTCAGGAGCCCGCCTGAAGAGAGGAATGACGTTTATTTTTAAAGTTATTGTTGAAGTCAGGAGCCCGCCTAAAGAGAGGAATGACGTTTATTTTAAAAGTTGTTTGTTGAAGTCAGGAGCCCGCCTGAAGAGAGGAATGTCGTTTATTTTAAAAGTTGTTTGTTGAAGTCAGGAGCCCGCCTGAAGAGAGGAAAGACGTTTTTATTTTTAAAGTTGTTGAAGTCAGAAGCCCTCCTGAAGAGAGGAAAGGCGTTTTATTTTTAAAAGTTGTTGAAATCTCACCAACCTAAAGAAAGGAATCGCATTTTATTTTTAAAGTTGTTGTTGAAGTCAGAAGCCCGCCTGAAGAGAGGAATGACGTTTATTTTTAAAGTTATTGTTGAAGTCAGGAGCCCGCCTGAAGAGAGGAATGGCGTTTATTTTAAAAGTTGTTTGTTGAAGTCAGGAGCCCGCCTGAAGAGAGGAATGGCGTTTATTTTAAAAGTTGTTGTTGAAGTCAAGAGCCCGCCTGAAGAGAGGAATGACATTTTATTTTTTAAAGTTGTTGAAATTTTGCCAACCTAAAGAAAGGAATGGCGTTTTATTTTTAAAGTTTTTATTGAAGTCAGGAGCCCGCCTGAAGAGAGGAAAGGCGTTTTATTTTTAAAAGTTGTTGAAATATCACCAACCTAAAAAAAAGAATGGCATTTTATTTTTAAAGTTGTTGTTGAAGTCAGGAGCCCGCCTGAAGAGAGGAATGGCGTTTATTTTTAAAGTTGTTGTTGAAGTCAGGAGCCCGCCTGAAGAGAGGTATGGCGTTTATTTTTAAAGTTATTGTTGAAGTCAGGAGCCCGCCTGAAGAGAGGAATGGCGTTTATTTTAAAAGTTGTTTGTTGAAGTCAGGAGCCCGCCTGAAGAGAGGAATGACGTTTATTTTAAAAGTTGTTTGTTGAAGTCAGGAGCCCGCCTGAAAAGAGGAAAGGCGTTTTTATTTTTAAAGTTGTTGAAGTCAGGAGCCCGCCTGAAGAGAGGAAAGACATTTTATTTTTAAAAGTTGTTGAAATCTCGCCAACCTAAAGAAAGGAATGACATTTTATTTTTAAAGTTGTTGTTGAAGTCAGGAGCCCGCCTGAAGAGAGGAATGGCGTTTATTTTTAAAGTTATTGTTGAAGTCAGGAGCCCGCCTGAAGAGAGGAATGACGTTTATTTTAAAAGTTGTTTGTTGAAGTCAGGAGCCCGCCTGAAGAGAGGAATGACGTTTATTTTTAAAGTTGTTGTTGAAGTCAGGAGCCCGCCTGAATAGAGGAATGACGTTTATTTTAAAAGTTGTTTGTTTGAAGTCAGGAGCCCGCCTGAAGAGAGGAATGGCGTTTTATTTTTAAAGTTGTTTAAATCTCGCCAACCTAAAGAAAGGAATGACATTTTATTTTCAAAATTGTTGAAGTCACGAGCCCGCCTGAAGAGAGGAAAGACGTTTATTTTCAAAGTTGTTGTTGAAATCAGGAGCCCGCCTGAAGAGAGGAAAGGCGTTTTTATTTTTTAAAGTTGTTGAAGTCAGGAGCCCGCCTGAAGAGAGGAAAGGCGTTTTATTTTTAAAAGTTGTTGAAATCTCTCCAACCTAAAGAAAGGAATGGCATTTTATTTTTAAAGTTGTTATTGAAGTCAGGAGCCCGCCTGAAGAGAGGAATGACGTTTATTTTTAAAGTTGTTGTTGAAGTCAGGAGCCCGCCTGAAGAGAGGAATGACGTTTATTTTTCAAAGTTATTGTTGAAATCAGAAGCCCGCCTGAAGAGAGGAAAGGCGTTTATTTTTCAAAGTTGTTGAAGTCAGGAGCCCACCTGAAGAGAGGAAAGGCGTTTATTTTTCAAAGTTGTTGTTGAGTCTTATACTGCAGATCTTGAAAGCAATAACCCCACCGGAAGGCAGAAGGTTACAACAGGAATCCCCAGCAGGAAACAATATCAATCCCCAGCACCGGGAAGCAGAAGGTGGCAACAAGAGGTCCCAGCACAAATTCAAGCGCGTGAGTCAAAAGGAAGAAAAGACGCGTCTTGAAAGAAGCGGCATGTGAACATTAAATTATGCCCAACATAACAAATCTGATGAAGAAAGCCGTATCCCCAGAGGAACCGCCGAAAAGCTTAATGAAGAAAGTCATGTCCCCAGCGGACCGAACAAAATGATGAAAACTGGTATTCAGAAAAGCAAAGGGCCAGTGTCATCCCCAAATTCGCGGAAGAAAAGCACCGGAGGAAACATAAGCCGACAAGAAAGCAATGCAACAAGAACAAGTTGCAGTCTAACCTAGCTTCTTGTTTTCTTTTAAGCACGGTGTAACAAGGAGATCGGTAAGCAGTGGTAATAGCACGCAACAGCAGCAACCTTGCAGTCCCAGGGTAGTCCCAGCTACCAAAACTTCCCGAACTACATTAACCTGATTCCCCTTTAGCCAGGGATATGTAGGAAACCTTTAAAGCAAAGGTTCGGTTAAATCTTTTTCAAAAAAATGCTTCACACGGAGTACTCGGATGGGCAAAAATCGCTCACTTTATCTTTGCACGAAAACCCTTCGTGTCTTCGGGCAAAGAGGGGCAGCTGTAAGCACGTGATTTTTGCCCTATGAAAGAATTACTCCCAAAAAATTCAAAATAAAATGATTTTCCTTGGTGTGCAATTTTGAGAATTTTTGTGACATTTTTGGATAATTATTTGTATTTGTCTGTGCATGTTTATTTGTTAAATTAATAAAAAATACAAAAATATGTCGCATTTTGCATGTAGGATTTAATTCTACAATTGTTAGTAATTAAGTTTGTTTTACAAAAATTGAAAATTACAAAAATAGGCATCTTTTGCATTTTTAGCATTTAATGTCCAATTATACAATTTTATGCTTAATTATTACTTAATTGTGCATTAATTGTTATTGGGAGTTAATTTGCGCTTTTATAACTTAATTTAGTTCTTAATAATAATTTAAGGATTTTTAGAATTTAGTTTTAGAAAAATAAAAGAAGAAAAGAGAGCAAAAAATACAAAAAAATCGGAATTGGGCTCTTCTTCTAATTCAAGCTACAAGCCCAAGAATACCCAACTTTCCCCATGATCCGGTCCATCTCCACATGGGTCGACCTGGTCCGCCCCATAACCCCAATACCTAACCCCTTTTCATTTTTCATTTTTTCCCAAAACAAAACAAAACAAAAAAAAAAACCAAACCCTAAACTAAACTATCCGCCCCCCACCCTCTCTTCTTCTTCTCCAACTCCCCGAGCTCCCCAACCATGGCAGCTACCCTTTCCCCCTCTGCCTCACCTTCGCACACACGCACAGCCCCTCCGGTGACCAACCACAACACCCATCGACGACCTCACATCCAAAATAACCAACGTCCATGGCTGCCATGGCTAGCGCTGCCACTGCTGCGCCTTCGTCTTCTCCATGGCGAGCTCAGGCTCGTCCATGGACTGCCCTCCACTGCCATCTCCGAGCTTCTGCTAAGTTGTCGCTGCCTTAGCACCGTCCAAACGACAACCAGTCCAAGCACCACCATCTTTTGCTTCGTCTTCAACATACCAACTGACCACATTCTCGTTGAAACCAAACGACCACGTCCAACTTCATCGATGCTGTCGCTGCTACTCCCAAAGCCAAGCCCGTTCAGCATCTGCTTGGGCTGCGATGTTGCTGCTTTGTCAAGCAGCTGAACTTAAAACCAAATCGCGCAGCTTCACTTTTTCCGGCGCCTCCAGTCCAAAAAAGAGACTCACCATTTCGCTTATTCAAGCTTTGGTCGAGGTTTGTCGAAACAGTCCATACATAGTTCGAGTTCGTCGTTGTTCAAGTTTATCGTCGTTCCAATCCGGTTAGTGGTTTAACCAATTCGTGTTTATCGTTTTTCTTATTTTTCTTCAGTTTGTTTCATGTTTGTTTCATTTGTTCTTGTTTATTTTTAGGTAGAAATTGTTAGTAATTATAATGTTTTTATTTTTAAGTTGAAGTTCAATGAATTTTGTCTTTAGTTTGTTCTGTTAATTTTAAAAGGATTTAGTATAGAAGAGTGTTAGTTTAAATCATTTGAATCCATCATGTTTGTTATTTAATATGGATTTAATGCATGTTTATTCTTTGTTTGAAGTTCATCCAGTAATTTAATTTGAGTTTGTTTTGGTTTTTGACTTGTTGATTTAGTTTGAATCATATATCTTTGTTGTTAATATTGTTGTCTCTTTTGCTCATTCATTTTTTGTCTAAGTTAACTAGGATTGGTTCCCAATATGGCTAATTTATTCACATTAATTTGATGTTGTTCAATTTGTATTCATGTGATTTGTTGTTGAATTTGTTTAGAAATTGGTCATATTTACTATATTTTGGTTGAGATTGATTAGGTGAATTGGTTATAGCTGATGGGGTAGTTTGATAAATTGCAGTACGTTCAGGGGTAAAATGGTAATTGCAATAAGGTCGGAGGGGTAGTTTTGGAATTAAACATTTTGAATAATTCTTTATGTTAAGCATGAGGGACAAGATGTAATGAGTTGGGGTTGATATAATTGTTTAATATAATGGGGGACAAGACATAATAGGTTGGGAATAATTCTTTAGTTTAATATAGTGGGGGACAAGACACAAAATAGTAGGGAATAATTCATTTGTTTAAGAAAGTAGGAAACAAAGCATGCTTTGAGGGGAATATTTCGGGTTGGGGATTCAAGACAAGAGTCTTGTTATAAATAGAGTCATTTGACACATTTTAGAGGAGGACTTTTACACTTAGGAGCTTGAAGACTTGAGAGAAAAGACTTGAACTTGAAAGACTTACTTAGAGAGAGAGGAATACATTCTGAAAATCTGAAGAGAGTGTGATAGAGTTTAAAAAGAGAAAACAAAAACAAAGTGAGAAACGAGTTTAGTTTCGGGTTTTAATAAACGCGTGGGTTGTTGCTGTTTAGTTGGTTGACATACTTTTGGGTTTGTTCTATTAAGTTGTTCGGTTTTTCTTCAAAGTTTTCTGGGCCTTGAATCTGGTTCGAATTTGTTGTTGTTGGGTTGCTTCTGTTGCTGTGTATTTGCACTACTACTGCTTTAACTGATCTTCATCTTCTTTCCTTACTTTCCAAATACCAGGTACACAATCTGATACACTGGTTCATCTTGTAAGCCACTCGAAGCATGAACGCAAAAATGAGAAAGATTTGAAGTTGTAATTTAATGTAGTCTTTTCTTTCTTTTACTGTCTGTATGTATAATTTTCCATGCGTTACCATGTAAACTCTTTAAACAACTCACTTTCGAAACTTAACTATAATAACTCGAAAGTATGTAAATAAAGTAGGACCTTATCTTCATTTATTTTAGAAAATGAAAAATAGAAAATATAGTCATGCTAAGATTATCCTTTTAAAAATAATGAGACGAGCCTCGCCAAATAAAAATGCAAATTGCGGGGCCCTCAATAATTGGTTATAATAAATACTTAGAATTTGGGATGGACTGTTTAGTGAATTTCACTGCCTTCCCCAAAGACAATAACGCGTTAGACTCTTTAGGCGCGATTTAATTAATCTTACCTTCTTAAACTCGGGTGCGCATTTCATGCGACCCAAATCCAAATCCCAAAACATTGAATAAAACTGTGTTCCGGATTGCGGGTGCATTTCATGTGACGCAATCCAAAGACATGTTTTTAAACGATGTTCACATTCTTTTTAAAATATAATAATAAAAGCGCTAAAGAGTTAAAACTTGCACAAGAGCGCATAATTGTATAAAATCAGATAAACAAGCCGAATATGACAGTTGAGCGACCGTGCTAGAACCACGGAATTCGGGAGTGCCTAACACCTTCTCCCAGGTTAACAGAATTCCTTATCCGGATTTCTGGTTCGCAGACTGTAATATGGAGTCATTCTTTTCCTCGATTCGGGATTAAATTGGTGACTTGGGACACCCTAAATCTCTCAAGTGGCGACTCTGAAATAAATAAATAAATCCCGTTTCGATTGTCCTTTAATTGAAAAAAACTCGTTCACCCCTCGCGGGGGCGGAAAAAGGAGGTGTGACAATCTCAATCTTACTAAAATCCATGTCTTTTATGTGTCAAAACAAGCTAAAGAACGGATTAAGCTATGCCTCTGATCGACGGCGGCGTGTGAACAGTGAGATTCAGGATTATTGCTCGACAGCGGATTTGCCGGAAATTAGGGTTTGTTCTTGAACAAACGACGGAGTTTGGGGCTAAGCAACTTGATTTTCTGCTAATATATTTTAATGTTTTTCAACGTATCACGCTGTATTTTCTTGTATTTCATTATATTCATTGTCTTTTTTTCAATTGTAATTCAATGTATCTCATTGTATTCCATGTATTTCATTGTATTCACTATCTTTTTTTCTCATTGTATTTCAATGTATCCCGCTGTATTCTATGTATTTCATTGTATTCACTGTCTCCCTATATGCCATGAATGTATTCATATATTTTTTTTAATTAATATAATTTATGTATTCAGATGTATTATATAATTTCTCTGAAGATTGCTATGTTTTTGGGGTATTTTTCGGTTGAAAATCTTTTTTATAACTGAAATACAAAATTTATGTGTTATAATTGAGTTTCACTACAACAAATTTGGTTATCGGTTACAAATTATTTCGTCACTTAAAATCTTTATTTCGTCACAAAAAACCTTTTGCGGCGAATAAAAATTGTCAATTATTCATCCTTAAAAGTGGGTCACTAAAGGTATACAAAGACAACTTAGTATTTCGTCGTTAAATAAAGATAGATTAACTACGAAACTCTTTTTTGGTCCCCAAATGCATAGTATTTACGACGAAATTGTTTGTCAGAAAAAGTATTGAAAATCTGCAGGTGATAATGTATTTTCGTCACTAAAAAAATTATTAATAACAACGAAAATACCTTGTCACTAATTATTTAGTTCAATTAGTGACAATGTCAATTGTCTCTAAAGTTACATGTATTTTGTAACTGAAAAAATGTGATTTCGTCACTAAAGACGACATTTTATATACAAAAAAATATTTCGTCCCTAAATGAATAAATTAGCGACGACTTTGCTTTTACAAAAATGATTTGCGATTTTGTAGTTGAAAACTATCATGTCGTCGCTAAAAATATTACGTTTACCGACAAAATAAAATTGTCACTGCCAGTGCACATTTTATATTTATGTTGGATATGGTCGTACGAGCTCAGGATGATATGCTCATGCTTATATTGTTTGTCTGAGAATTTTAAATGTTGATACTTGCCTTTCCTAGCCAGAGATAAATGGATAAAGATAATGAAAAGTAAATCTTTGGAGACCCTTTTATTATTGAGAAGTTGTTTACCTGCTTTCCAGCTTTATGAGCTTATTTTGCTTTATGAAATCTATGATTCCCTCACATTTTTACCATATTATCATTGAACCATTAGTAAGTATCGAAGTCGACCTCCCGTCTCTAATTTTTCGAGATTAGACGGGATATTCACTAGGTACACGTTATTTTCGTACTCATGCTACACTTGCTGTGTATTTTTGTTGCACAGGTTCATGTGTGGCTAGTGGCTGAGTGGCATAGCGGCGTGGTTGATACGGAGACTTAGGTGAGCTGCTTTGTCGAGACGAACCACAGCCAGTAGAGTCCCCTTCAGAGTATTGTATTGTATTTTCATTTCTGTCCACCTTGTATTCCGGATAGTTACTATAATTTATTTCCTTCTTAGTAAATGTTCATGCACTTGTGACACAAGGTTCTGGGATGATTATTGGGTATCTTGTATTTACTTCCAAACATTCTTTTATTTACATTGTAAAGATTGTCTTTTATTAGTAAAATTGAAGGACAATCATAGTTTTTAAAATTATTAAAACGAGAACTTAATTGTAAATGCCTAATTTTTGCCTTGTATATATATATATATATATATATATATATATATATATATGTATGTATGTATGTATGTATGTATGTATGTATGTATGTATGTATGTATGTATGTATGTATGTATGTATGTATGTATGTATGTATGTATGTATGTATGTATGTATGTATGTATGTATGTGTGTGTGTGTGTGTGTGTGTGTATGTGTTTGTTCTTATTTGTGTATGTATAGGTTTTAAGAATTGAGTAATGGTTTGATAAACGGGGTACGAATTGGGCTAGTATAATTTAATTAAAGTTGTGCCAAAATTGGCCTAAAATTTGAGCCCAAATAGCCCAAATCCGGTCCAAAAGGGGGCTGCCAAGAAGAGCTTAAAACAACGTAGTTTTGTCTTGAAACTACGTCGTTTTGGTAAAGTGACAAGATTCAATCTCATCCACCCATCTTGATTTAATCCAACGGTCCTAGTTTGATCTTCATCCTAGGTATTTAAAGCCTAAAATCCCCAAAAATTTGCCCTATTTCCCCCTTATTTCCTCTCTCTTCTTTCCCTCTCATTCTTCTCTTTTCTCTCTCTATTCACTCTCTCTACGCCGCCCCAGCTCCGCCCACCGCCGCCTGCCGGAAATTGCTGCCGCCAGCGGACCACCTCCAAACACCTCCAAATTCACGCCACGTAATATCCACAACTTCCTCTTTCCATATCTCCAAACCAAATCCTAAAAAAATCCCTCAAACTCCTTGAATCTTAGATCTAGGAAACTTTCTCGTCACTTTTTTGTCCAAATTCTTGAAGCTCCAACCACTACCACCCCAAAATACCTACATCAATGGATAGAGCTCCTCAAGACCTAGATATTGATGTCAATTCTACCCCAAAAATCCGGCGACCAAAATTCGGCCTAATTCCGGCGACCTCCCGTAACACCCTCTGTGGCATACCACCATTTTTTCGGCCTTTTGATGTGTAAAATGGTAAAATACTATTCTTTTCATGGCTGATTTTTTTTATTTTTATTTTTATTTTTCAGATTTTATTTTTGTCTATTATTAATTATTTTAGCATTAGTTTTTGAAGTTTGAAATGTTAAATTTTCTGTTTTTGCACTTGTTGAAGTAGTAAAATTGTTTTGTATTGATAAAAGTGAGGTAATGAAAAATACTTAAGAGTATATGGTACTTGTTTGGTTGTTTGTTTACTGCTTCAAGACTCTTTGAGTACAACACTCAAAAGTCAAATTGTTTGGTAAGAAAATGTAGACCTTTGGACATTATTTGAATAAAGTCTATCTTTGAATAGTGGAGAGCAGATTTTGTTTGAAATACTTGACAAGATTTGAACTAGAAAGTCTTGCTTTTTGAATTTAAGAGCAGATTTTGTAGAAAAATCTGTCAAAAAGATTGATTTTTAATTTTTTGAAATAGTTGGTTGTTTTGATATATAGAGGGGACTCCATTACATTTTGGAGAGGATCATTTTCTGCTTTTGAACATACAACAAAAAAAGAAATTACCAGTTGAAGCATCCTTTAGTAAGCTGAAATTGTAAGTCTTAAGAGTGAATCTTAAAGTGCAAACCTTTTTTTTAGAATAGTATAAGTCCTCTTTAGAGTTTGCTTCTAGGTTTCTTCTCTGAGTTTTCGAGCTGTTTTAACACGGATTTGTTGCTGTTGTGCTGCTATTTTTATGCTGCTTTAGTTGCTGAGCTTCCATTCTTTGTTGCTGTATTTATTATTCTGCGACTCAGGTAACTCTTTAATTTTATGTTGCAGATGTTTTCACATTAACAAGAAAATTTGAACTCATCTTGATTGTTGGGTGCATGTCCATTTAAATAAATGAGTGCTTAGCTAAATTTCTTTATTATTTAAATATATCTTGTTGTAGTTCATATGTAAAATAAATCCTTGGTTAATCAAACACTTTTTTATTCATGTGTTATTCGTCTTTACTATCTATTATAGTATTGATGCATTTAAAATTGAGATGTTCCAAGTAGGTTGCAATGTGCTTAAAGACTCCTTTTGTACCTTTGCAATTCTGGCCAATTTATGAAAAATAACAAAAAAAACATGCTTGAAACCTTTATTTATTTTTACAGATTTTATATGTGACCATCTCTGCTAGGATTTTAGATTTTTTTTTGGTAGAAAGTGGCTAGATCCTAAATAGGTTTTGAAATTGCTAGCTAAAAATAAGGGTTAATGGCTTAGAGCAAAAGAGGCCAGACTTACAATTTAGCCCAGGTAGGCTGTCATAGTAAACCAACATTTGAAATCTATTGGGCTTTCAGCTAGTGCCCATTTCGGAGCCCAATAATTGGTCAAGGCAGATTCTGTCCAATAGGCCCATTGCTTTTAAGAAGTCTATAAATATTTTGTCCATTTATTTCATAGATGTTGGCTCAATGCCATAACTAAGTAAGCAAATTGGCCCATTTTCTCAATAAATAATATGATCTATCTTCAAAATAATACTTACTAGATTAGTTGAATAGACTTATTAAGAATTAGTTAATTTTCATGATGTGTAATAATAATCCAATAACTTAAGTACCTTTAATTAATTTAAACGCTAGGCAACCAGTAGGTTCGTTTTAACTTATTATTATTATTATTATTATTATTATTTCATGGACTCGCTTGCGTAGCGTGATATTAACTCTCAATATTTTAATTCAGTAATCTCATACTATTTTTACTAGCTTTAATTATTTTCTAATTTAATAAACTCTTTGCTAAACTCGCAGATTCGCTTGCATAGCGCGATAGTAACTCTTAATAAATAATTTTTTCAATGCACAAATATAGTAATTTTTCTGAAAGTAATAACGTGTTAATAATTCTTTGTCATGACTATGAATTTGCTTGCGTAGTGATGTTATGACTAAGCCAATAAATTTTGTCTAGATTACACATTCGTTAGTGTAGTGTGATTATGACATTTTATTATTATTATTATTTTAGCAAATAAGTAAAAGCGGACATAAGAAAAGCATAAAAATCAAATAAATCACCGTTTATCCAAGTTTAATTCAAGCCAAATGTAGTCAATAAAGCGACCGTGCTAGAACCACGGGACTCGGGGAATGCCTTACACCTTCTTCCCGATTAACAGAATTCCTTATCCGGACTTTATTTTTGCGGACCAATAGTAAAAGAGTCAAACCTTCCTTTGAATTGGGATTCAAATAAAAGGTGACTTGGAACACCGACAAAAATCAATTCCAAGTGGCGACTCTGTAAATAAAATAATCCCTATTTCAAAATTATCACTTTAATTGGAAAAACTCTTTAACCCATAATCCATAACCCACATTATCTTTTGGAGGGGTAAAAAGGGGTGTGACAGCTCTGGCGACTCTGCTGGGGAACATATTCAAGAATTCGAGCTTGTACATTGACTTTATTTGGCTTTATTAATTTTTTGTATATAACTGTGATCTATTTGGGCATAATGTGCTACTTGCTTGCTCTTTACCGCTTTGATATTGTTGAACTGTTTTATAAATTGTCTTCTTGCGCACCCCCTTTGAGTCTTCTGAATACAACCTCAGGAATCGCGGATACGCGCCCCATTCTTTGTTGAGATAAAGCCGGTGGGCCTGGGCTCCCGGTGAAGGATTATTAGTCACCCATATTTAAGAACGGGGAGGGTCCAGTAGTTAAGCCGGAGAAGTATTGCTCCCGGTACGCTACCCCTTCCCAACTCGAGTTGTTCGCTTGTTTTATGGTCAGTCTAGATATGCCTCATCCCCTAGGACTTTTAAAATATAGAAGAACAAGCCACATGACTGGTTATCCCTAGTAGGATCGTTTTGTTGCATCATATGCACTTGATTTAGCGAAGCTCGGCACAGGGGTCGAGTCCGTATAAGACAGGTATCCTTTTTGAGACCATCATGTTCACTTATGTGCTACTTGTTGCATCATTTGGAAGGCTTGCTTGCATTTGTTGACCGGCTTTAGAAAATTAGTTGGGCGAAAAAAGAAAAAGAAAAGTCATTCCCCAGTTTTGTACAGGTAATTCGTTTTTACCAAATAAAAATAATATAAAAATGGTCTAGTCTTGGTTTGAACTACGCAGGTCCGATTCTCATCGGATGTGAGATACGTAAGCAAACCTCATCGGTTCCGCTCCCCAATTTTAAAAAAAAAAATCAAATATATTTCCCTTTACTTCCTTCTTTAGAAAATAACTTTTTAGAGACCTCAATTTTAAAAAAAAATAAAAAAAATTCAAAAATATCTTCTCCTTTTTTTCTTTTATAAGTCTTTCTTCCACAAAAAAAAATAAATCAAAATCAGATTTTTTTCCTCCAAAAATCACAAAAAAATAAATAAATGAAAAAAAAAATCGAAAATTCCAAAAAATAATTATTGAATTCCAAATTTTTTTTATGCTTCAGAAGTTTTTCTTTCAAAAATTGAAAAAAAAAATTCAAAAATATTTTATTTCTTCTTTAGAAGTGTTTATTTCAAAAAATTCCAAAAAAATAAAATCAAAAAAAAGAAACTTTAAAAATAAAAAAAAATCTTTTTTTTAATTCTTTCTTTCAACAATTCCAAAAACAAAATGAAAAAAAAAATCGAATTTCAAAAAAAAAATCGCTCTTCTTTAGAAGTCTCACATTCAACAATTCAATAAAAAATTAAAATCTAAAAAAAAGTTTCTTTCTTCTTTTGAATCCTTTCTACCAAAAAAAATCCAAAATCATTTTCCTTGTTAGAAGCTTTCGTGGAGTTATTTGTATATGAGTAAAAAACGAGAGTTAGTTTGTGTACTTTATTCCTAATTTTTTCTGAACTATGTAATGATCTGATTCATGCGACATTATGATACGTAGACAATCCCCATCGGATTCGATCATAATCATAGAATTAACTGAGAAAGAAATAAACTAAAAAAAAGAAAGAAAAGAAAAAAAAAAAGAAAAAAAAAGAGTGACAAAAAATAAAAGAGTGACCAAAAAATAAAAAGAAAGGAGAATGCCAAAAAAAAAAAAAGCGACAGAGACAAAAAAATCAAGAGTGATTAAATAGAGGTAGAAATAAAAGAAAAGAGATACATACTTAATGTGTTAGTTAAGACCGGAATGAAACATGCAATCGTTCAAACAAACAGATAAGTTATTATTAGGAGTTCATTTGCAGTATAATTGCTCAGTGAAAGTTGCAGTAACTCCCAGTCAACTACGTATCCAGTGGCCAGTGTTAACCGCCAGAAAGTCTAACTAACAAAAAACTGTGGCCATAAATTCGAACTTATTAAACTGATTCAATTTGATGACATGGCAAAACTTTAACTAACCGATCTAATTTGAGCTTGCTGACATGTCAAACGAGGTGGATAATTAATGCTCATGTGGCTTATGCTTAGCTCAAGGCTTCATAGTTTTTAAACAGGAACATAAAAGAAAAGTGCATATGTACATCTGAATTGAAGTTATACATATGTGCATAACAGATTTTATGTTATAGAAATACTTCATCAAATACAAAACCAAAATCAGAATTTCCATGAAAAAGGAATTTTTCCGAAAAGAAATAGTCCCTAGTATGTTGATTGATCTTTTTTTCCTCGAAAAAAGAAAATTTAACGTACATATTAATTATTCTACATCAATAAAATAGAAAGAGAGACTGAAATAGTTCAAGTTGGAGTATTCAAGAAGCTCGCTACCTCTTTAATTAAGCCGATGCATGGTATGAACTGCTTAATTTACAAAAAGGTCTTACTGAAATGCTTTATCACCGAAGAAAGATGAGAAAGAAATTAAGGACATATATTTTTAATTTCTTCCTCGAAAAAAGAAAGAACATTTCGAATTTTGTTTTAGTAGCTTTAGCATGAAGTTGTAACCTCAAAATTAAAATAATTACCAATTTGTTGGTTGGCAATGGTGCATTTAATTTGTGTTGGTAAAATTCGGTCACGACACGCAGTGGCGGATCAAAGATTTTAAAATTATGGGTGCTCGATGAAAAAAATGAAAAAATTAAGGAGTTTAGTCGTAGGTGCTTGTAAGCATGTAATTTTGACCCGCGCAAATTTTAAAGTTAGTTTTAGTATTTTAATATTTTTAAAACATTTAATTGAGTTTATTTTAATATAATTTTAATCTGTTTTACTTTTAATCCTAATACATAAATTAAAAAAAAACATAAAATAGTTTTATTAGTATAACTTTAGCCTATTTTCTTTACTTTTTACCTTATTATAACATTTAGAAATCTTAAAAAAATAGTTTCATTTTAATATTTAATTTATGTACTTAATTAAGTTTAATTAATATTTTGTAGGAATTTTGAGTTTGCCTTTGTCCAAAAAGAAAGTTTGTAGGTCCAAGGTGTGAGTCCATCTCTTTTAACTTAAACCCATTACACTTGAGCCCAATTCCATCAACGTCTGACCCAGATTCACCCCAATTTTCCTTTCAAATCACAGCCCTTTATTCCATGGCTCCTAGTCTTTCACCCCTTGATATATAAACAAATTTTTTTTCCATCTCACCGGAATTCGACCACCTCCGTACACACACGACCTCCACCAGCCGCACACCCAACCCCTAACACCGGCAGCCGCACCTTCTTCTTCACCTCACTGCCGCCGCACCGCCGCCGGAGAAATCACCAGGCTCACCCCCTAAACTTCTACAACCTAACACCCCCTCATTTCCTTCACCCTAAGGAACAACGGCCAACCCTAGAGAGCAGTAGACCCTCATCCATCCTCCTCCTCACTGTCGCCGCACTTCCGCCGCCGTCAGACCCTCTTATCGCACCACCACCTCCTTCCACCGTTCAACCAGATTTTTATCCTTTCATCTTTAATTTTCAGTTTATTTTCAAATTCAAAAACATATACAAAAAAATGGTTCTGTGGTTTGGTTAAATTTTGATCAAAGTTTCAAAAAGAAAAAATCAAAAAAATACAAACAAAAAGAAATACATTGCTGCCTCTTTCTTCTATTTTCGATTTAGTATTCAAAAAATGGAAGTCGATTGAGCTTGAGGGTGATTCGAATTTGTTGTTGGATTCGCTTGGATTCACCGTTCGAGGTTCGGGTTGAGTTCCTATTTGCCGATTTCATTTTCGGTCATAGGTCGCTGATAATGTTCAATTCTGGGTTTATTGTCCCTATTGATGTCCTTGTTTGCCTTTTCAATTCTCTAATTAAGTGTTATTATTTTGCGGAGTTAATTTTGGCCGAAACAGAGCAAGGACTTTGGCTCCACACTCGAGGTCCAATTCTAAACCGTATTTGCTCTTCAATCTTATGATCTATTTCTCCTGATGCTATAAGTGGAATCTTGATTTTGTTGCCTATTACTTTTCATTCTTGACTGAAATTGCTTCCACTTGTCTAGTTCATCATTTAGTTTATATATCTCTTGCCTTAAGAGAAATAGGTTTAAGTTTCTAAAAGCTTAGGTGAGAATCACTGATTTTAACATGATATTTGGTTTTTTTGCAAAGATGTGTTCGTGGGGTGGGAATATTACTTAAGTGGATAGAATTTCAAACTTCAAATATTTCATAGTTTTGTCATTACTTTATTAATTTATCAGCTAGAAATATGTTTTAGGCCGATCACACTCGGGTAGGCAAATCGTAGGTCGCTTCTTTTATTTTATTCGAGGCGAGAGGTCGTTTCCTTTAGTTTATTATCCGGAAAATACCTTGCAAAATTTATATATATTTTATTCGGGATATGCCCCGAAGTATTTGTATTTGGAGGCCGAAAGTAAAACTTATATTATTTTCATTTTCATTTTTCTTTTACTAGGTGAGAACGACCTTGAGCCTTTTGTGAGTTTATTTTTCTTTTATGTGTTTATTTTTACCTCAATTTGAATATTTTTAAAAGCCAACTAGATCGAGTGCGCAACCGTGACTTTCACGAGACTCGGGAAATGCCTAAGACCTTCTCCCCGAGTCAAATAAACTCCCTTACCTAGAAGTCTGGTGCAGACTTAGTTTTGGATTCCAAAGTATTTCAAAAGAAAAAATTATTGCTAAAAACAGTGACCTAATACACCGAAACAAAATGTCAGGTGGCGACTCTGAAAAGTCCTTTTGAATACAATTCTTTGTCACTTTCAAAATTAAAACCCTTTCGAGCTTCAAAAATCACCTTTATATATTTAAAGAGGGCTAGTGAGGTAAAACAAAGGGGTGTGACAACTTTGACGACTCCGCTGGGGAGTTGCAGGTTCGAGCTGATACTTTGATCTTGTTAGCTTTCTAGAATATTCAGCTGAAGTTTTCATGTGTTTTATTTGATCTTTATTTTGTTTGTCGTTTTATTATTTGCTACCTGTTTATGTATTTACAATTTTTCCTTTATGTGTTATTGCTTTATAACTGTCATCACTTGCATAACCATGTGTCAATTCTTTCTGCAACAAGTCTCGTAGTACGCGTCGCGTATAAGAACTCTTTGTTGAGTCAGCCTTATTTTAGGAGGGGGAGCCGTGAGACGTATGGAGTGGGTGGAAAGCATGAGCAGCCATCATCGACCATATGCTCCCCCGAATTGTCTTGTTAGTGAACCCTAAATGTAGGTCAGCCTTTAGGTCATTTTTATTTGCATCATATCATTGTGACTTAGTAGGGCTCGGTCCTAGGTACCGTGTTCCTTCGTAGAAACCTGTCCAAATTGTGTCAATTGGGCCCATGGCCCAAAAGGACATTCAATCATCACTATATGATACATGTTGCATCTTTGAGGGTAGAAAGGTCATTTGGGGGACTGCTATTTGTAAAAATGAAGCAAGTAGTGCCTAGTTATGTTTTTCTTTCACATCTTTTTCAAGAAAAAGACCAAAAAAAAATGAAAATGAAAAATCCAAAAAGATTTTGTACTTTCCCGTTATTTTTCAAAAACAAAAAAAAAATCCAAAAAGATTTTACATGTCTCATCATTTTTTCAAAAAAGACAAAAAAATATGTTTTCTCCAAATTAATGTTTTTATTTAATTCTCTCCCGTATTCAATCTTTCCGAACTACGCATATCTGATTCTCGTCTTCTGGGGCGAGATACGTAGGCTGCCCAAATAGGGTCTGATCTTCCTAGTGAGTCTTATGTTCTTGGCTTCGGGGGTCGTAGCCAAATCTTGCGTGCCTAGCCACTTTTGACCACATCGGTCGTTTTGCTAAATAGGGCTTTCTTTCAAACTGGCTTGTTTAATTGTGCCTGGAGAGTCTTGAATGCACAATTAGGTGTCTCTTTACTTTAAGGCCCGTCCTGGTCGAATTTGCATGTCTGGCTGCTTTTGGCCACATCGGCTGTTCTTGCAAAATGGGATCATTTTCGCAAAAGTGGTTCAGTGACTCATGTCTTAGAGTCCTAAGTTCACAACAAGGCGTCCTCTCTGTTTAAGGTCCATTTTTTTGAGTTTGCACTTCTAGTCATTTTTTGGCCACATAAGCCATTTCTACAAAATGGGTAATTTCTGCAAAGTAATTTTTCCATGTCTTAGGTCACCTTTGTTGAGTTTGCAATTCTAACCAACTTTTGGCCACGTAAATAACTTTGCAAAAATAGCATTAATCATGTCTTGCATGTGTCCAATAGGAAGTGTTATTGTCTCACATAGTGTTCTAAGGCTTTAACTCTATTTGGTCTTATTTTTCTCATACAGGTATGGATCTATTTGCCGGAACTTGAGCATGACAGATACCCCAGGACCATCGCATTTGGGAGCTTGTTTGAAGAGATTTTTTATATTTTGAGTCTATTTTCATGTTTTCTTTTACTTTCTTATCTTGTCTAGTAGTTTTGAGTCTTTTAGGTGGCGTAAGAGTTTGCCGAGTCTTTTGTCATCGTACTTCTCATTTGTATTTGAAAAACAATAGTTATAAATGAAAATCCAAAAGATTCTTGTTTTTTAGTTTATTTTTTCCATCACTTTTTCAGAACTACACTTGGTTTGATTCATGTGGAACATGATACGTAGGCAACCTACATAGGATTCGATCGAATCATTATTAAGAAAAGGAAAAGAAAAAGAAAAGAAAAAGTTAATGAAGTTGTGGGACGTGAGGGATGAGAGAAAGAAAATAGTGACAATTAGAAAGAAAAGAGAGGAAAGGAAATGAGCAAGCCAAGAAGTGATAGAAAAAAAAGAAAAGAGAAGATTGAAATGAACAAAATTGGGATGATGCCAAATGACCTCGTGACCCTCGAAGTCATTCCAGAACTGTTAATTATTGCTAGGTGCATTGCACGCAATGTGATATTTCTATTTGATAAATGCCCTAACACTAACATGTTGGCTTTATTTTGCTCCTCTTTGGTACTTTAATTGTTATTATAACAGAAGGTGGTTGGTTTGTGGCATTCTAGCGTGTCATCCATACAATACAAGGTCAAAGAGAAAGGTAGTCATGTCTAGCAAAGACTTGGACATAGGTGTTGTTGATTCGTCTAAGGAGATTGTTGAATCAGAATCTGAGTTGAAAGAAGAGGTCCTAAGGTTGAAAGGATAAATGAACAAAATATACCAAGCATGGATTAGTGGGTATCCTCTACCATTATTTCCCACTAACTACACTAAAAACCTCGCCACCATTCCGCCTCTGTCACAAATCCAGATTCCCACAGCTGCTGATATCTCCCCACAACTTTTTCACACTCCACCACCCAAAACCACCTCATATACCGCTCCTTTGACCACTCATATTTTTGTAGCTCCTCCACCACCTATTTTTCCTCGATCCTCTAGCGAGACTGTGTTCAATGTCCCCGACACCCAACACTATACTCTAGTACCCACTTTCAAGGTCTCAGATCCATACTCTTACACTCCTCGTTTTGAGGTTCCCGGTGAAACTGTAAAGTCGGCTAAGAAAGATATCCAGAAAACTGAAAGGTATAGAAAAATCCTTAAAGAGCATGCAATGAATGGGAAATAACATGTCTTACAACTACTTGTGTATGTTTCCGGATATTCCTCTGCCTGTGGGGTTTAAAATGCCAAAGTTTAACTTATATGATGGGCGTGGAGATCCAGTAGCCCATCTGCGGGTTTATTGCAGTGAAATGAGAAGTATTTATGGGAAAGATGAATTATTGATGACATATTTCAGTGAGAGTTTGAGTGGGGAAACCTTGGAGTGGTATACTCATCAAGATGTCAGTAAGTGGCATGCATGGGGTGACATGATTCAAGATTTTATTCTGCACTATCAGTACAATGTAGACATTATCCCAGACCGTTTCTCCCTATCTCAGATGGAAAAGAAACCCAAGGAAAGTTTTAGGGAGTTTTGGTTCAGATGGAATGAACAAGTTTCTTGGGTCAGTTCTCCGATTGATAGAATATATATTGCTGAGTCACGCCGACGATAGGATCTAGTGGGCATTCCTGCTAAATGCTTTCAGCTTCAATACCGATCCCATGAATATCCTCGTATTCCAAATAATCCTCCCCAATTCTACTTTCCTCCACAAAATCCCCAAAGTCATACCTCACCTTTCCAGTACTATATCCATAATACACTGCCATATGCTCCACACCCCCGAAACCCGCAACGGTTTACACCGCCTTCACAAATGTCTTACCCACCTCTACAAGCATATCAACCACCTACCCGAAAGAGGTTTCAACCAAGGCCGGAGTACAAAATGAGAAGGCACCAGCAAAGAAAAAAGTCTTTCACTCCTATTGGAGAATCATATGCTGGTCTATTCCAAAGGCTGAGGCAATTGGACATGTTGAAGCCGATTCAGATAAAAATATTGAACCCCCTTTCAAAGAATTTTAATTTTTCTCAAAGGTGAGAATATTGCTCTAATGCCCCGGGGCACGACATAGAAAAGTGTTGGCATTTGAAAAGAGAAGTCCAAAAGCTTATTGATGCAGATAACATTACCGTGCAAAATCCAAATGCAGCAGATACTAGCCAAAGTCCATTGCCTGTTCATAATGAGACGCATATGGTGGGCACGATTTGTGTTGAAAAGGAATATGAGAACTCTTCTGAATTCCTTGGAGGACCATTTTGCCGTAAAACTTTCGCGCTATTAGTCTCGGTTCCAGAAGTTGATCTTAAGAACGAGTTGGTAAAAGGGACCCAAAAGCTATTTGCTGAGGTCAATGTGATTGAAATTGGTAATGGTCTTGGTAATATTGATGTGGAACTCAGTGGCTAAGATTTCAAGCTTGGTAATTGGAAAGGCTCTCCTTTCTTGGCTAGCCAGGGAGGAGTTTTGGTGGTTTATTTTGTTGTCATTTTTGTTGTCTGAGTTATTTTAGGGTTGTAATCCGGATATTGTCTTGTGTCTCTTACCCTTCTTTTTCTTCTTCTTATTTTGCCTAGTTCGTTAAGTTGTAGTAACTCGTCTAGTATTATCTAGGTTTTTCCAGGGTTGTAACCTAAGTTTATTTTGCTTGTTTTATTCAAACCCTTTTCATCATCTGTCTAATACAATCTCCTGTTTTCTGTTAGTTTTTGTTTAGGTCACTTTTACTTTTATAGTTCTTTTCATGCTGACTCTAGTGACATGACATGCACGCATAATTCTTAGCCTCGTCTTGAAAGTTAGTCTAATCATGACACAATGAAACAAGTTGAAGAAAGACATTTGAGGGAAATAAGTAAATATTTGGACATCTTGAGATCATTTAAAGCCCGAATTGTGTGAAACTGGGGCAGATAGTTTGGGAAGTTAATAGGACGACAAGAATTTGTTACGAGAGAGTGCATCCCAGGCAATTTGAAGCGAGCAACTTTGAGTTCAAGTGCATCTCAAGTTACGAGATAAAGCTAAGGGAGTTTGCTCCAAATATACGGAGGGCATCCATTGTGAAGAAATCACCCAACGAGAGTTTTGTACTTGACAAGGCACTAAAAAAACATAGAAGGCATATCGGTGATATCAATGCTGATGCTGCAAAGAAATACTATGCATGATCTTCATTTTCATCCTCAAGTTGCATGTGTTATGCTTGATATTTTCAGAGATTAGGAGTCCCTCTTTCAACTACCCAAACACTTTATACCATTTGGTATACCCTTTTGAGCCTATGCTAATTTTCTTGACCTCCCCTCTTTTGGAATCGAGTTAGAGTCATTACATAAAAAGAAAAAAGAAAAAAATCATGCCCCATAAGGTTTGTTTTAGAAACTTCATTCCAAACAAAAAATTCAAAAAGAAAAAAACATAAAAAGAGGGAAACAAAAAGAAACCAAAAAAAAAGAAAAAAATCATGCCCCATAAGGTTTGTTTTAGAAACTTCATTCCAAACAAAAATTTTAAAAAGAAAAAAAACATAAAAAGAGGAAAAAAAGAAGAAACAAACAAAAAGAAAAGGAAAGGAAAATAGCAGAAACAAAGAGTAGTCTTTTGAACTACGTTCGACCTGATTCTTGTCACCACAAGATATGTAGGCAGCCTTAAGGTTTGGTCGCACCAAATAAAATATTTCATAATCCCACGAAGTCAAGAGTGGGTAGTCTTTCTTAAAAATTCCATTTCAAAAAAAAAAGAATCAAATTCTCTTGTTTTAGAAATTGGGGCGAAGTTCTTATAATGGATTCCAAAAGTTGTAGATAAATTAACCCTTTTGTCTTAGTTATTTTGAGCCTTTATGATATCCCTTATTTCTAACCCTATCCAAAAGCCACATTACAGTCTAAAAAAGACCTCCCAGTTAATATTTGAGAGTGTCGATCAGACATGCCAGGAACATATGATATTTCTATCATGGTTAATGCCTTGTCATCTGCAGAATCAGCGTAAATAAGAAGAAAAGAAAAAAATGAGAGAGTCTTATCAGTGAAAACCTTCACAGGCACCATAATGTAGCGGTAAGTTGAGAGAAAGAACAAATGAGAGAGGCTTGATAGTGAAAACTCTTTGGGCACTACAAGTCGAATAAGGATCATGAATTAGATAGGATAATCGGAGCATTGAAGCTCAGTTTCACGGCTTAGAGGTACAACAAGAGTTGAACATTAAACTTGCTTGACAGATTAGGCCACTTAATCCAAAAGTGCATATTATGGTCATTAGAGTTGGTATCCACATCTGATAAGTTTCTACTTTATAATTTTCTTGTTAGATATCATCTCTTTCCATTGTCCCTTACTCTGTTCCTTTTGCTTTATTCACGTCCTCTTTTTGAGTCTGTTTCGTCAGAACAAGTGAGAAATTACTTCAAATTTGCTACCATCTTTCCAATTGCACAAATCAGAGTTTGGCTAGCACATCAAAGCGACATAAGTCAGGAAAGAGCAGTATGCGGACTGAGTTGATAACAATTGATGCACTTTGGGATTCATGTGAAATGCAAAGGTTCAGTGGATGTCAATTCTTGAGCAAGTGTAGGAGCAATCACCCTCAAGATCAAGGCCACAAACTAACCACCATGTTTCAAACTCACAAGTTTTCTTTGTCTGAAACAGAGATGAAGGCTATGTTTATATCAAAGCTTGGAAGCTTGAATTTTTCAGGTGTAATACCCCAATTTTGCTTACGCAAATTCTATTGAGAAGATCACACATCACCCCTAGGAGATGTCGCGCCCTCTTTTTCCCTCTCCGCATCGGAAAATCAAGTTTATGACATTTTAGGTATAGGACAACTCATTCCTTTTGGGAATTGGGTTTTGCATTTGCAGAGTTGCCACCTAATGATTTAAGGTACATTAGGACACCTATAGGGTTCATTTCTAAGTTTGTTTGATAACCAGAGATAGGGTAATGTCTTGAAATTATCCTAAGGGGAATGTGTTAGGCACCCCTCAGGATCCATTAGTGTGGTTACCGGCTAGATAATTTTGTGAATTTTGTACAATTAGCAGATAGACAAGTGTAGGCTCAAATAGTAGGGAATTTAGGTTTAAACACATAAGAGTTTGAAAGAACAATTATTAAAAGGTGAATTTTGAAAAGAAGTCACAATTCTACAAATACTTGAGAATATAAAAGAAAAGGGAGGAGAGGTCCTAGGTTTATTTATAATATGGATCACATCAATGCGATACCCGGTATGACACTCCTCAGAAGAGGGGATACATGTGGTATTAGCGCACCGATCATCATATCCATATCTACCCTTCCCACCCCATTAAGGTATTAAAGTGCGGATTGGTCTCGACCTTTATTGCATGCTATTACCCGTCCCATTCCTATCAGTCCTGGAGGAATTTAGGACTACTATTCCTATAAGAGGGATGATTTTAGGCTAACTCTTGAGTTTTTAAAGGTAAAAGACTAAGGCGACATTCAAAACACATAGGACTATACATTAGGGGAAACATATAAACAACTAAGAGGCTCATATATACCTCATCAAGTAAAGCATATAAATAGCATGCCTTAAACACATTTAGGGTCAGAATTTAAAGTACTAAGGCAGGGGAGTTTTAATTGTTGAAGCAGACCAATTTATTACATAACTCCGATAAGAAGTCTGAATCAGGCCTTCCTGCTGGTTGTAGCAGTTGCTAATTAAACAAAGACAGATTCAGTTTTGTTGTTATTACCTAAGGCTTGCCTAAGTGTGTATTAGTGATGTCATATAAGCATGATGTCTATTACTGATTAAGAATGCATCAAAGCAGTGACAGTTTTAAACGAGCGATTTGGATCTTATCGGCATACTATCTAAACCGTATTAATAAAAGGAGTAGGTTGTTTAAAATTGATTCAGAATAGTACAGGTCAAACTGATTTTTAAACTAGACTGGTTTCAGATCCTATAGGCATAATCTCCATTATTGCTGATTTTTAATTCATAAAGACATGATATCTAGTTGAACGTGAAATGAAGCAAGCAAGACTTACTTGAAATTCCTATAGGCATGATTTCTATGAATAATACTGATTTTAATCTTATAGACATGACGTTTGGTTATAGCCATTTGGATCCTATAGGCATAGTGTCTAAGTGTGGTAATATAACATGCAAAGTTCATTAAACAAGTCCTATATGCATATTCTCTATCTGCGTGAAAGTGGAGCATGCAGAACTTGAATTAAAACAGAACAGATCCTATAGGCATGATGTCTACCCTTCTAATAGCTAAACATGTATAGTTACCCCATCCCTTTCACTAGCCAACCTCAATATTTGTTAAATTATTACAGACCAAGTACTGAATTACAACAGAAAAATGCAAAATAAGAAGTTACAACCATAGGAAGCCTGATTTTGACTTCCTCTTTGAGTTATGGAATAAAACACCTCAAATGTCAATTGTTTCAAAGCCTTTCTCAGACCTGGATGTGTCAAAGTTCCCTAAGAGTCTCAAGGGACCCCGGGTAGTGCTTACACCCAGGTTTGCATAACCAGATAGAGATGAGTGTAGTGTGAAAGGTCTAGCCCTTATGTGTCCAAGTTCAGAGGGAGCTCAAAGGTCCCAAGGCAAGGCTCACACAAGAGAGGCAGAACCTAGGTTCTAAGAGTATAGTGGGAGTGCAGAAATAGAGATTTATTTAAAACTGGGTGAGAATAGTAAGGGATAAGGGTGATTTGAAAATAGTAGTAGTAAAACTTGAACTACACAGAATCAGTAATTGCACAAAGGCGTCATGGGTTTTAGGAATACATAGCATGAAGCATATGACCCCAGGAAGGGTCAAGTTTGGACATGCAAAACAATAGATGATGCTGACATACCCACAAACCAGCCAGAGAACACAGATACATAGGGGGATATGGGGGTTTGGGATTCATGAGTTAGCAAATCACATAACAAGTGATTGACAGAGTACATACATAAGAGAAAACATTAATTTAGAAGGAGAGGGAGCAGATTGCAGCATGCTTAGTAATGTAACTTGATTGCATAAATATAAGCAGAAGCAGTCAAGAGTGAAGGAAACAGAAATAGCTAAAGAAACATGTTGTTGTTGATGCTTGAAGATTAACTAGGACATACCAGTAAGAAGAAAAGTGTAGAAAGGAAAAGTAAGCAAATTTCTACAGCCTAGCCTTGGCTTTCGGCCGGCTAGACAAAGCAGTAGCACAAGTAATAGTAGAGAAAAGAGAGAGTTTTGAGTGAATCGTATGTTCTGAACTCAGATGGTTCGTCCCTTTGACAGAAAAGAGGGTGGGTATTTATAGTTTTGAAAACAGGTGAAGAATAAGGTAATAAGTAAAGTCTTAACACAAACATGGAAACAATCACAAGTCAGAACCAATTAACCCAAGTAATTCCCTTTAATTAAGGAATTCCTGTTTAACGGGTAGCAGCAGGTCTAATTAAGTAAGGAAAATCAGTTTGGAAACATATTGATTATTGCTACAAAATGGATAGTAAAAGCATGAAGTAAACAATCAAGTCTAAGCACAAAGACATGCTTATTTTGGAAAAGATTCAGTAAGGTAAAATATCATAGTAAAGGAAAGGGATCAATTAACTTTAAACAGATGAGTAGAAATTAGGGCTCGAAAAAGAAAAGCTTTTGCAATCAGTCACAAGACCAAGATCAATCAAGGAAGAAACATGATTCTGCACTTCAGTATATAAATAGAGTGAACAGAAGCATCAGACATGTGAGGCCAAGTGTCACACCTCCTTTTTCTGCCTACACCCGCAAGAGCGTAAAGGAGTTTTTCCACTTAAAGGACAATCGGAACAGAATTTGTTTGTTAAAGTTCAGAGTCGCCACTTGGGAGATTAATGGTGTCCCAAGTCACCGGTCGAATCCCGAACCGAGGAAAAAGATGACTCTGTTCACAGTCCGCGAACCATAAATCCGGACAAGGAATTCTGTTAACCCGGGAGAAGGTGTTAGGCATTCCCGGGTTCCGTGGTTCTAGCACGGTCGCTCAACTATCACATTTAGCTTATTAACTGATTTTATTACATGAAGAACCTACATGCCAACTTTTACTTTTTACCGCTTTTATTCAATGTGTATTTATTGAAGAGAAAGTGAACGTCGTTTAGAGCGTGCTTTCGGATCGCGTCACATGAAATGCACCCGCAATCCTAAGCACACTCTATCCAACATTTTGGGATTTGATTTGGGTCGCATGAAATGCACACCCCAGTTTAAGAAGGTAATTTTATTAGAATCGCGTATAAAGAGGCTAACGCGTTATTATCTTTTGGGAGGGTCGTGAAATTCACTGAACGACCCTTCCCGATTTTCTAAATATTTTTAAATCTTTATTGGGGGCCCTGCAAATTTGCATTTTTATTGGGCTAGGCTCGTCCCATTTTTATTTTAAGGATAAACCTAGAAGCAACTATATTTTCTAATTTTTGTTTTTTTTGTCTCTAAAAGAAAAGAAAAGATCCTAATTAATTATTATTAAAACTTGGGCTTCGAGTTCAAGTCCGGGCCCAAACAAAAGGCAGGACCTTTTAGCTTGGACCCACTACTTAACTCAAAACCCGAGTTTACATTATTGCTAAGCTTTGAATCACCATTATCAGTTCATTCTTGGGCCCAAAGAGCCCAAACCACGCTATGAGTGCATGTTTTAATTCCCAATAACCACAGACATCGGGCCCAAAGTTGGCCCAATTCACACAATCCCCATTAATACGCATGGATTAAGTAACTCAAAATAGTCCAATTAGTTGTGTATGCCTAGTCCAAACAGATTGCCGATCTGACCCATTAACTAAAAGCAATTACGCTTATATGTTAAGAACCAACATGCGGACATGACTCACTGCAGTTCAATATGGATTCAGCTTGAATATAAAACCTGATTTCAAATTCAAAATGATACTTCAACTGTTTATGATTCTCTTTTACAAACGAAATTAAATCTAAACTAAAAGTACTAGCTATGTACAAATTTTAACTGGATGACTCCAAGTTTAAACAATCCAAAACAACGGCTAAGTGATACGCAGGCATACTGAAATTTAACATTACATGATCACAAACTCAACCAAAATAAACTGCTAACTCTACATTTATTGCTTCCAGGAACACTTCTAATGAGTTTAACAGTCCACCATTTATCAATCAGTAATTCAATACAGTCCCAAAATGAACATGAATATCTAATCGAATATTTAAAGCTACAACAACTTTCAACACATTTCATTGAACAGATGGCAATTCATTGTTATTGACTTTCCAAATCACTCATACATTTGAACCAAGTCTCCACATCATTTGGGATCGGGAAAATGTACCTGGATGAGGGAAATATGAGAAGAAAATAATGTCATCTACTTTGAACAGCAACAACAACCAAACTCAGCAGTATAGCATCACAGAACAGGCCAGGAAATGATTTTGAAAACCAGAAATAGAAGCAGACTCAACAGATCAATTCAACACACACTTAAAATGCACTCCTAGCCCTCAAAGCTGAACCTAGATGCCTCTGAAATCCTGCTGGACCTAAAACTCAACTGAAATCCAAACTAATAGGCCCCAAATTCAACTGAATCAGTCGTTAATCACTTCTGAACACTTTTAGAAATAGAAATTCAATTGGAGTTGAAATGCTAGCTGAAATTGAAAGCAAGGAGGAGAGCCTTTTGTGGGGATTTTTGGGCTGAAAATTGAAGCCCCTTCCTCAAGGCACTTGATGCCCTCTTATAGGTGACAAAAAGAGGGTGAATCAGATTTTAGGTTTCTCTTTTAGTCCTTCCTTTATTTCAGTTTGGTCCCTCTATTTTTGACTTGCTAAGCAAGCAAATACCTCTATTGTGCTAACATCTACACTAAAGTACCCTTCTAGAAGGCCCTAGGATGCTCTTCTACCCCAAAATACCTATACTACCCTTGCCCCTACTTTGAAATTACTATTCCTAAAGAAACTACCCTTTTCTATGCCTAAAATGCCCTTCCAATAGTCTGAAAATTACAGACTAAGGTTAACTGATCCCAATCCCCTCACCCTAGCTAAAACTTAACTAAAGTTAATTAACAAATGACTTACTCAGCTATATCTAATACACCTATCTTAAACACTACACCAATTAACACTAAAATTGAATGATCAACTAATACTAACTGAAATCAATCCCAAACAAATTCCAAATCAAACTTCATATGAACAGAACAAAGGAGAACCTAATTAAACTAACGATTAATTGACGAACTATTTAAACTATTAACAGAAATTCAGCAAAAGAGAAGAAATCAGAATAAAACTAAAAGAAGCAAGCATGAATACTACTAACTAACAAAGAAAACAAAGATCACAACTAAAGAGGGCGAACAAAAGAAACAGATAGAAACTAGAAAAGAAACTCACTCAGACTCCACGCGGACTAACCCATCGAAATTGAATTCCGGTTAACGTACTTGTCTATTTTAGCCAAAATATGCAGGTAACGTTAACAGAAATCAATTGACTTCGAAGCTCCTTAAAACAGGCCCGAGCTGACCAACCCTAGATCCAATATGCTGAGCTTCAGAGAGATTCAAGGGATTTCACCCAGGGATTTAAGATAAGGAAGGTCAGGGGATTATCAGGTATCGATTTGGGGCTGTTTGGACAAAATAGGATTTTGGGTCTGATTTTAAAATCAAGATTTGAGGGCTAGGCGTTAATTCGAAGGATGATTTTTTGTGTTTTAGAAATAGGAGATGAAGGCGAGGAGGAGGTGTAAATTTGGGCGCCATTGGACGACGGCGCCGCCACCGGCGGTCTAGGGGTTTCAGGGCGGCGCGGCTAGGGTTTGAGAGGGGTGAGGAAGACGATGGGAGATGGGGTAGGGGGGACGTTTCAGACAGTTATATAGGGGGATCCTAGAATGATCTCGTCCGTTGGATAAAGAATTAAGGGCTAGGATTGATTCTGGAAACGACTTCGTTTGGACTTGTTTAGGAACCGGACCGGGTTAATGGACGGGACTGGGCTATTTGGCGTGATTGTTTGGGCTGATGCTCAATTCCGAAGAGGCCCAATTATTTCTTTGCTAGAGAGAGCCCTTTTATTCCTCATTTTCAATTGTTCTTCTCTTTGTATTTTGATTTTCCAAATTAATTCATCCTTATTTTCCACCTCATTTTTGTTACTAATTATCTAATTTGCAACGATTGCAAGAAATTAAAAACTAAACTAAGCTAATTAATGTCTAAAAACTTTAAAACTAATTTGTGACAATTTCACAATTAAAACAATAAAAATGCTAAAGTGAACTATTTTTTGTAATTTTCATGTTTTGTTCAAAAATAAATTAATCCCTAATTAATCCTAAAAATATGAAACTATATCCTAAATGCAAATGCATATGTTTTGTATTTTCATGTGAATTAACACGCACAAATAAAATGCAAACAATTAACAGAAAATGACACAAAAATTCACAAAAATTGTAAAAATAAGGAAAAATCATTTTTGTTTGAATTTTTGGGAATAATTCATATATAGGGCAAAAATCACGTGCTCACAGCTGCCCCTCTTTGCTCAGAAACATGAAAAGTTTTGGTGCAAAGATAAGTGAGCAAATACGAGCGATTTTTGCCCGTTCAAATATTCCGTTGTGATTCATTTTTGAAAAGTTTGACCGCACTCTGCTTCAGAGGTTGCCTACATATCCTGGGCTAAACAGGAATCAGGTTAGTGTAGTTCGGGAATGTCTGATAGCTGGGACTACCAGGAGCTGTGATTTTACTGCGATTGATGTTGCTGCTGCTTGCTGACCTCCCTTATTACACGGTGTCAAAAATAAAAGAAGTTAGACTAAGCTATGAACTATGAATTACAAGATCCTGTCTAAAATCTTCAAACTTGTTCTTGTACTTCCTTATCGTCTTGTGTTCCTCTAAAGAAATCCATCGTTGCTACTCCAGATTGCTAACTAAGATGTCGTTCCTTCTCTTTAACTTGCGGGACTTGAATAAACTTGAACTTGAATGTATTCCTCTATTATCTGGGCGGGCTCCCAACTTCTGAAACTTGAACTGTATGTATTCCTCTGTCATCCAGGCGGGCTCCTGGCTTCACAACACAAACACAACAACGAAAACTTTCTGCCCCAGTTTGAAAACTGGGTACATGTTACTGGATGAGAATTTAAAAACTAAAACTTGAATTGTAATATCTCTATTCTCCAGGCGGACTCCTGACTTCAACTACAACTTAAAATATAACAACCTCAATTCTCCAGGCGGGCTCCTGACTTCAACTACTTCAAATTTTTAATACCTCCATTCTCTAGGCGGGCTCCTGACTTCGACTACTTAAAAATTTAATACCTCCATTCTCCAGGAGGGCTCCTGATTTCGACTACTTAAAATTTAATACCTCCATTCTCCAGGCGGGCTCCTGACTTCGACTACTTAAAAATTTAATACCTCCATTCTCCAGGCGGGTTCCTGACTTCTAAATTTTGAAATTGCATGTCTCTGTTCTCCAGGCGGACTCCTGACTTCTGAATTTTGAAATTGAATGTCTCTGTTCTCCAGGCGGACTCCTGACTTCAACTACAACTTAAAATATAACAACCTCCATTCTCCAGCCCGGCTCCTGACTTTTAAAATTTAAACTGTATGTCTCCGTTCTTCAGGCGGTCTCCTGACATTAAACTTGGAAAGTATGTCTCTGTTCTCCAGGCAGACTCCTGACTTCAACAAAATAATCAACCAACGAAAATTTTTCTGCCCCAGTTTGGAAGTTGGGTGTATGGGTGAGTGTTAAACTGAATCATATTATCACATATTACTAAGAATTGAAAGCTAAATCCTATTATCCAGGGAGGTCCTGACAACTCCTCATAATTACAAACCTAAGGTAATACTCTCACTACATCATGTTATCTACAAGGGTTTTAAACTACATTCTATTATCCAGGAAGATCCTGACAACCCCAAACAATTATGAACCTTAGGTGTTACTTCTCACTATATCATGTTATCTTACCCGGGTGTTTGAATTACGTCCTATTATCCAGGAAGGTCCTGACAACTTGAATTTTATCCTAAACATGCAAACTTTGCAACCAAATTATATTCCCTTATGCTATTCATGATTATCTTGTATTTAATCAAGCCACACTTTGCGGTCAAACCTGATTACTGTTTGTTTTTCCCTCCTGGAGAATTCCTCCTCAACAACTAACTTTTTTGCCCCTGTTTCAATCAAAGAAAATTTTGTTAGTTTAAAACGGTGGTTAGTTGATGGCTTTCTTGCTGAAAAATCCTTCCACTGTCTTGCTTTGTGTTGACTGACTTCCTTGAACTGACCCTGAACTGCTTGACTTTCTGAGTGACTTTCGAATTCCCCAACCTCTGACAACCCGAATGTTTTGTACCCGTGATGTTGTTTCATACCTCCGGCCCCTTTGTCTAAACCTTTATGTTTCCCACAACATTTCCCAATTATTCCACCGATGAAACTTCCTGCGACCTCCCATATTCCATTTTACATCATGTTACTGTTGACATGCTCTAACAACATTATGCTTTACCATTTTCGGTAGGTAGTAGTGAGCTTTGAAGTCATTTTTGCTTGCATTGAACAAAACTAGCACAAACATCTTAGCTAGATAAAACCCTCAAAAGAAAATGAAATGCAATGATTTTTGAGTTAAGGATAAGAAGAATCTAAAACCAGATGACTGCTTAAAAAGAGAAGGAAACATATCTGAGCGAAACAGCTGGTACCAATGGTCATGACATGCATTTTGGATTAATCGGCCCAATCTGTCCAACTAACCAACTTTCAATTACCATACTTTGTTGCCCCAGAATTTTCATCACTTGATTACTTTACCCAAACCTTAACTTTGTTCATCCTGCGGTGCCTCGAAACAATCTTCCACCCATAGAACTTTTGCCAATTAATCATTTCCAACTCACTTTCGCCTCAAGGTGCCCGCGAGGGTTTTCACCAATAAGACTCTCTCATTTATTTTTTCTCTCAGCTCCCGTCGCCTTATGATGCCTGTGAAGGTTTTCACCAATAAGACACTCTCATTTTTACTTTGTTTTTCTTGCTTGAACCAGAGTGTTGCCCCTATCATGAGTTACTTCTACCTGCTCAACTTGGCATTTCTCAAAAACTGATAAGAAGGTCTTTCTTTGGACCGTAATGTAGGCTTTTGGATTGGGTTAGAAAGAAAGGTATAAAAGACTCAAAACAATTCAAAATGGGTTAATAATTACAGCTTTCGGAATCCAATTTTTCGCAACAATCACAACATTTACCCCAGTTTCTTGATTGGGGACTTTTGGGTTTTATTTTGGTATGACTGAACCTCAGAGAGGCTGCCTACGTACTCTTTCGGGATCAAGTCGAACGTAGTTCACTTCATAGAGACTACGTTGTTATGTTTCTTTTTTTTTTCATTTTTCCTTTCATTTCTTTCTTTTCCTTTCATTTTCTTTCTTTTTTTCTCTTTATTTTACTTTTCCTTTTTTCATTTTTTTTTTGATATCCGGCACCCTCGTTTCCTGATTATGCCGTTGATTCCGAAAGAGGGGTATGGACGAAAACAATTAAGGATCAAAGGGGATAACAATGGATAAAGTGTTTGGATAGCAGAACAAAACGCCTTCGTCATTTCAATCTTTAAAATGTGCCAAATACAAACAAGTATATTCAGAATAAAGAATCATACATAATATCTCTTGACCGCATCGGAATTGATGGCCATTTCTACACATTTTCCTTCTATGTCTGTAAGATATAATGCACCATTAGACAACACTCTGGTTACAACAAATGGCCCATGCCAGTTTGGAGCGAATTTTCCTTTTGCTTCAGCCCAATGAGGCAGAATATGTCTCAGCACTAACTGTCCGACTTCAAACTTCCTCGGACGCACTTTCTTGTTGTACGCTCTTGCCATTCTTTCCTGGTACAATTGACCATGACACACTGATGCCAATCTCTTCTCTTCAATCAAACTCAACTGCTCGAGATGACTTTTCATCCATTCATCATCATCGATCTCAGCCTCCGTGATGATTCACAGAGACGGGATTTCCACCTCTGCAGGTATTACTGCCTCGGTGCCATACACCAATGAATAAGGAGTCGCCCCCACCGAGGTACGAACGGTGGTGCGGTACCCTAACAATGCAAAAGGTAACTTCTCATGCCACTGTCTAGACCCTTCAACCATCTTCCAGAGTATTTTCTTTATATTCTTATTGGCTACTTCAACCGCACCATTTTCCTTGGGACGGTATGGAGTAGAATGCCTATGGGTAATCTTAAACTGCTCACATGTCTCCTTCATCAAATGACTATTAAGATTAGCCCCATTATCCGTAATGATTACCTTTGGAATCCCAAACCGACAGATGATATTTGAGTGCACAAAGTCGACTACAGCTTTCTTAGTCACAGACTTAAACGTCTTAGCTTCCACCCATTTGGTAAAATAGTCTATAACTACCAGAATAAACCTATGCCCATTTGATGCTGCTGGATCAATTGGCCCAATAACATCCATGCCCCATGCAACAAAAGGCCATGGTGCGGACATCGTATGTAGTTCTGATGGTGGAGAATGAATCAAATCTCCATGCACTTGGTACTGATGACATTTATGCACAAAACTGATGCAATCCCGCTCCATAGTGAGCCAATAATAACCTGCTCCGAGAATCTTTTTTGCCAGAACGTACCCACTCATTTGCGGTCCACAAACTCTGGAATGTACCTCAGTCATGATAGATGTGGCCTGTCTTGCGTCCATGCATCTCAACAACCCGAGGTCTGGAGTTCTTTTGTACAACACTCCTCCACTAAAGAAAAACCCGCTTGCCAATCGCCGAATCGTTCTTTTCTGATCACTGGTGGCCTGTACCGGATATACTCATGTCTTGATGTACTCTTTGATATCATGGAACCACGGCTTGCCGTCGAGTTCCTCTTCTATCATATTACAGTAAGCATGCTGATCACGGACCTGAATCTGCAACAGGTCAACATACACCTTATTTGGTTGATGCAACATCTACGCCAAAGTAGCCAAAGCGTCGGCAACCTTATTATGAATCCCTGGAATGTGCCTGAACTCTATAGCCTAAAACCGCTGACAAAGCTCATGCAGACATTGCCGGTACGGTATAAGCTTTAAATCTCGTGTTTCCCATTCTCCTTGAATTTAGTGTACCAGTAGGTCCGAGTCACCCATGATCAAGACCTCCCGTACACCCATATCTACAGCTAATCTCAATCCCAATATACACGCCTCATATTCTGCCATGTTGTTCGTACAGTAAAAACGAAGTCGAGCTGTAACAGGGTAATGCTGACCTGTTTCTGAAATAAGTACCGCTCCTATTCCTACGCCTTTCATATTTGCAGCCCCATCAAAGAAAAGTTTCCATCCCGACTTCTCAGCTTGTTCCAATTCATCAATGTGAATCACCTCTTTATCAGGGAAATAAGTTTTCAAAGGTTCGTAATCTTCATCGGCGGGGTTCTCAGCCAAATGATCAGCTAATGCCTGTGCTTTCATTGTAGTCCGTGTCACATAGATAATGTCAAACTCCGTAAGCAGGATCTGCCACCTTGCAAGCCTCCCTGTGGGCATAGGCTTCTGAAAAATATACTTCAATGGGTCCAAACGAGATATGAGGTAAGTGTTGTAGGATGACAAATAATGTTTCAACTTCTGTGCCACCCAAGTTAGGGAGCAACATGTCCTCTCCAGATGAGTATACTTAACCTCGTAAGATGTGAACTTCTTGCTGAGATAGTAGATAGCCTGCTCCTTTCTACCTGTAACATCATGCTTCCCCAGTACACAGCCGAATGAATTATCCAAAACCGGCAGATATAGAATCAAAGGCCTCCCTGGTTCTAGCGGGACCAACACGGGTGGGTTCGACAAATACCGCTTTATCTTATCAAAAGCCTCCTGATATTCATCAGTCCATTTGACTGCATCGTCTTTCTTCAACAATTTGAAAATCGGCTCACAAGTTGTCGTGAGCTGAGCGATGAATCTACTGATATAATTCAATCTTCCCAACTAACTCATCACCTCAATTTTGTTTATTGGAGGCGGCAATCCCTGAATAGCTTTGATCTTTGACGGGTCTATCTCAATGCCTCGGCGACTAACTATAAACCCCAACAACTTCCCAGATGGCACTCCGAAAGCACACTTTGCAGGATTGAGCTTAAGATTGTACCTGCAAAGCCTTTGAAAGAACTTTCTCAAATCTCTGACATGGTCGGACTGCTGTCTAGACTTCACGATCACATCATCCACGTACACCTCGATTTCCTTATGTATCATATCATGGAATATTGTTGCCATGGCCCTCATATAAGTTGCCCCAGCGTTTTTCAAACCAAATGGCATGACCCGATAATAGTACGTTCCCCACGGCGTGATGAATGCCGTATTTTCTGCATCTTCCTCGTCCATTAGAATTTGATGATAACCCGTGTAACAATCCACAAAATAACCAATATCATGTTTGACACAATTGTCAATCAGTATATGGATGTTGGGCAGTGGGAAATTGTCTTTTGGACTCGCCTTGTTAAGATCTCGATAATCGACACACACCCTGGTCTTGCCATCTTTCTTCGGCACATGCACAACATTAGCTAACCAAGTGGGATACCGTGTAACCCGAATGACCTTTGCATCAAATTGCTTGGTAATTTCTTCTTTGATCTTCACACTTATGTCTGTTTTGAACTTTCTCAACTTCTGCTTGACGGGATGGAGTGCTGGATCAGTGGGCAGTTTGTGAACCACTAAATCAGTACTTAGACCTGGCATATCATCATACGACCACGCAAAAACATCTTTGTATTTGAACAATGCTTTAATTATCTCCTCCTTGAGTCGTGGCTCCAGATAAACACTTATTTTAGTTTCGTGAACATTATCTTGGTCCCCTAGATTAACTGCTTCTGTATCACTTAGGTTAGGTTTGGGTTTTCCTTCAAAGTGACTTAATTCTTTACTAATTTCCTCATAGGCCTCATCATCATCACATTCCACTTCATCATCACACTCGATTTCTTGTATTATTATTTCTGAGTTAGCTTGGCTTTTAAAACTGTGCCGAAGATTCCTCAAGCATGTCATGTCATTGATATCAGCATAAAAAGAACTGTACAGAAAAGAAAAGAAAAATGAAAGCACAGTTAGGAATGAAGAAAAAAGAAAAGTACATTTCATTGAATATAAAGATAACAAAGTTTTAACTCATCCAAACGGATGGAACATAGCTACTGAATTACAAACCCTAGAATAATCCAGGTGAACTAAAGGAAAACAAAACCCACTACCACGACTCCCTCCGAATTGGAAGAGGAGTAGCTTCCCAATTGTTGACATTAGCACATGGTCCGATGTACTGTATATCTGCTTTGCTTGACCCTTCCTCGACCTCAACCATGTTCACTTCAGCAAATACCCTCTCGAACACCTTATCCAAGTTCCCTTCTGCACCAATCAGTGGACCCGACACCTTTGCCAATGACTACTTCTTGACACCCATCCTGATGAAGGACCTGGACAAGCGTGGAATCGGTTTGGGAAGAACCCAAGCTTTCTTTTTCAACTTACGAGCTCTTCTAACATCTGCCGCTGTTGGTTTGAACCCCAGTCCGAAGGTGTCCAGGTTTTTGGGTAGAAAAACAGGTTGAACAATGCCCTGAAGCTCAGTCCCCAGACCTTTTCCTGGCACAACCCATTACTCAGCATTTCTGATACTACCATGACGGTCGCAGCTGCCACCCTGGGACATGGAATGCTTTTTCCTTCGGGCACTCTGTTCACCGGGACCGTGTCGAAGACCTGATAAACCCATGGTCCCTTATCATCTTCAGTTTCTATAAAGGGCACAATGGCATCATTCATGGCGCATGTGGGATCTTCCCCATATAACACATTTCTTGTCTGTCCCACTCGAACTTGACCATTTGGTGCATTGTGGAAGGCACTACTTTGGCCGCATGGATCCATGGTCAACCCAACAAAAGATTGTAGGACACTGCAGCATCCAACACCTGAAATTCCATAGTGAACTCGACTGGGCCAATAGTCAATTCGAGTATAATATCCCCCACTGTGTTTGTTCCCCCTACGTCGAACCCTCGAACACAAACACTATTTTTGCAGATTCTATCATCATCAATCTTCAACTTGTTCAATGTGGACAACGTACAAATATTAGCACTTGACCCTTTATCGATCAACACCCGAGTAACCATTGAATCTTCACACTTGACAGTCAAGTAGAGATCTTTATTGTGTTCTGTGCCTTCCACAGGCAATTCATCATCAGAAAATGTTACCCTGTTTACCTCAAAGATCTTGTTGGAAAATGTCTCCAGATGATTCACTGAAATTTTGTCGGGCACATGAGCTTCATTCAATATCTTCATCAAAGCTCGGCAATGCTCGTCAGAATGGATTAATAATGACAACAACGAGATCTGGGCCGGTGTTTTTCTCAATTGTTCAACAATGGAATAATCTTGCACTTTCATCTTTTTCAAAAATTCCTCTGCCTCTTCTTCCGTCACAGCCTTCTTGACTAGCACTGGATTGTCTTTAGCGCCCCTAGCCTTTGTCAACTCTTCGGGAGCAAAACAACATCCCGACCGAGTTAATCCTTGTGCTTCACAACTCTCTTCCTCAATTTCCTTTCCTTTGTATGTCACCACTACCTTGTCATATTTCCATGGCACAGCTTTGCTATCAGCCACGGGTAATTGGACTACTGGCTTTATGACAACTGGTTCTACGTAGGCCCCTTTCATAACAACCACGGGTGCAGATGATGACCCTGGTATCACTAACTTGACTGGCTCTGGCTTCTTTGCAGCAACAAATGGTCCTTTTCCCATTACCAATACTGGCTTATCTTTTATCGCTTTTAGCTGAACCACTGGACTCGCGCTAACTGTCTTTTTTTTTACCTTGGCTTCCGTAGAACGGATCACCATGACCGTCTGCGAGGGTTTTTAGGCTTTGTCCCCTTATGTATCAATTCGATCATATTGGCTTCATAATGCGCTGGTAACGGGTTTTGATTGATGTTTGGAGCCTCTGGAGCCTGTACTTCAATACGGCGATTATCAATGAGTTCTTGTACCGCGTTTTTCAATTTCCAACATTTCTCAGTATCGTGCCCCAGCATCCCTGAGCAATACTCGCAGTTAACAGAATGGTCCAGGTTTCTGGGAGGGGGATTTGGTGCTTTGGACTCAATTGGGGTCAACATTCCCAACTGTTTCAATCTATTGAAGGGAGTGGTATAAGATTCTCCCAGTGGAGTAAATATTTTTCTGTTCGGGGCCTTCTCACTTCTAAAAGCTTGGTTTGGGCGGAAGCCGGTTCCTGGTCTGTTTGTCCTGGGGGGTGGATAGGTGTTTTGTGGGGGTGGATATGTGTTTTGGGGAGTCGGTGCATGCCATTGCGAGTGCGCCGGAGGTTGAGTGTATGTCTAGGTGTGGTGGATAGAAAAGTGTGGTTCTGGTGGTGGATAGTACTGTTGTGGTGGGCCATATGGGGTATACTGCTAATTTGGGTGGTGGGGTCTGGGTTGGTTGTAGTAGGGCGGAGGGTTGTTGGGCCTGAACCAAGTACTAGCTTCAATTGTGGCAACTTCTTCCTTCTTCTTCTTTTCGAGTACACCACCAGTACCGCTTTGGATGGCCTAGGTAGTTGCTTTCAATGCCGAATAACTCAACATTTTGTTAGAAATCAATCCTTCTTCAATCATGGCTCCCATTTTTACCACTTCATTGAATGATTTTCCAACGGATGTCACCAGATGACCAAAATAGGTCGGCCAACGTCTGTAGGAAATAGTCTACCATCTCACTCTCCCTCATCGGAGGACCGACTCTTGCTACCTGTTCCCTCTAGCGGAAACCGAATTCTCTAAAACTCTCCGCGGGCTTCTTCTCCAACTTTAACAATGATAGATGATCGGGGACTATCTCAAGGTTATACTGAAAATGGCCAATGAACGCTTGTGCCAAATCATCCCATGTATACCATTGGCCGGGGTCCTGTCTCGTGTACCATTCCAACGCGGACCCGTTCAGACTTTGACCGAAATAGGCTATCAACAATTCATCCTTCCCCCCAGCTCCTCTCATTTTACTGCAGAAACCTCGGAGGTGGGCCACCGGGTCGCCATGTCCCTCGTACAAATCAAACTTAGGCATTTTGAAACCTGCGGGCAACTGGACATCCGGGAAAGGGCACAAATCTTTGTACGCAACACTGACTTGGTTGCCTAAACCATGCATGTTCCGGAAGGATTGCTCCAGGCTTTTGACTTTACGAATCACTTCCTCCTGTTCCATATTCTTAACTGGTTTATCAACTTCTCCCGGGATCTCAAAATGAGGTGTATAGGTATATGGCTCAGGCGCTTTAAAAGTGGGTTCGGGAGGGTAATATTGGGTGTCGTGAGCTTGGAATAGCGGCTCACTGGACGATCTATGTAATGGGGCTGGGGGAGGTGCCACAAAGACTGGAACCATGGGTGGGGGAGGGTTCTGTTTGGGTGGTGGAGCTGGAGAAGCATATGAAGTAGTACCATAGCCCTAGGTGTGATAGGGAAAGGCTGAAGATGCATGGGGAGTAGTGGGCTCCTGAGCCTGAGCCAGAGGTGGGATGTAAGATGAATTGGCAGGGTATAGTGGTGTCGGGTGCCCTTGAGATCATGCCCGATGCATTTCGGCCATTTGCACTTTCAATTTCCGCATCTCTTCTTTCATAGCACCCACATCTGTTACCTCAACTTCATTTGAAGGATCCACAATACTGGTATCCGAATCCTGTCCTGTCATGTTTACTTTATCTTTCGACCGGGTGTTGTACGGGTAAGTTGCCAGAACTGCCAATCAACTAACCACCGTCCTGGACTTACACATGTTGACAACAATTTCGTTAGCGATTAGGTTTCAATGGATTAGATAACCGCACATTGAGCATGAATGCACCTATACAATTAACCATTTCTATTATGCATTTGCTCAACCGCATGCGTCATCCCGACATTTTCTTAGTTCCAACTATAAGCTTTCTCTTTGTTTTCTTTTCTCTTTTCTTTTCTTTCCGCATTCTATCCCATTCTTGTTTTTTCGATCTTTTCTTTTCTTATTCTTCCTTCCTCTCTTGTTTTCTTTCTTTCTTTCTTTATTCATTTGGTTGCGGTCGAATCCTATGAAGATTGCCCACGTATCGTGACCCCGCACGAATCAGACCAAACGTAGTTTGTGAAAAATAAGTGTTAAAATAAAGGAACAATTTTTGGGAATTTTTCAAGTTTTTCATTACCACAACATTCTATTACAAACTAAACATTTTGAAATGGAAAATAACAGGCTTCAATTGAACTCGAATACAGACTCCGAACATACTAGCATGCTTGGACGCAAAAACAAAACAGACTGACAAATCTAGTTCATCACTGCCGAGAAGAAAGTAGTGCGGGTCATGTCTTCACATGCCTGGCATCTTCTAAGAATGGCGTGGGCAATGGTCTCAATTCTGTCTCTCGTTCGACCCTTTTCTATAAGCAATCGCTTTATTTGATTATTTCGAGACTCCAACACATGAGAATCCTGAAGGTGCTGATCCTGCAGCTGCTGTATCTCTACCTCCATTCGGGCCAGTAAATCATAGCAATGTCCACTTTCGGTCTCAAAAGCTTTAGCTTGCTTAGTTGCTTTATCTTCAAAGGTGACCACCTTTCTTTTCAAACTAACAATGGTCTTTTCATAATCCTTCTTCAATTGTTGCAAGTAATGGGTGCGTTCTTCTGTTCTTTTTGCCCACTGTGCCTTGAGCCCTGCTATAGTACCCTTGGATTTTTCTAACTCATCCCGGCACTCTCTGATTTCATTTCTCAACCCCTTTATCAAACGCTCATCCGACCGGCTCCTCGGTTGTTTATCAGCGGTTGTTCTCATTTGTTGGATTTGGTCCCTAAGCGCCTCGTTTTCTTGAGCCAACCTGTTCTTTTCTCCCTGATCGGCGGCAACTTGCACATTGTTTTCAAATTGCAGGTTCTCAATCTTTTGTTTTAGTTTGCCTATTTCTGCCCTGTAACTTTCTTCTTTTGCTAGCCAACCCCATTGTTCTTGTGAATCATCCGTGAATTGTTGGACATGGGCTCTTTTGGCAGGCCTATGATAGATCTGGAACCTTTTTCCAAGCCATGAACTATAGCTAAATTTCGTACCATAGTTTTGGGCTCAAGGAATCTGCGTTCATTCCACAACTTGCGAATTTTTTCTTCCAGGAACGTGGCTCTCGGATTTAACTCAATGACATGCTTGCTCAAATCTTCATCTTTAGGGACAACTTGGAACATTCCCAATTGGCGCAGTACCCGATGGGGAGCATATGGTTGGATGCTCCGGATACCAATTAACAAAATATAACATTCTCCCGCTGCCATGTATACCACCTCGGTAACAGGTAACCACCCGAATGCCCACTCAATTTGATCTGCCGTCAGTGACCTCAGGCGTACAAACCAATCTTCAGTACCCTCGGGGAATGTGACACCCGTTACCCGCTTCTCAAATTCTTCAATGCAGCTTAAACCAGTTAGCCCATAGGTTATGTACCCCACTCGGTGGCAGAGATGTTCTTGCATCCACAACTGAAGTAATAAATTGCAACCTTGAAAGAAACTTCCTCCCTCCTTGCTCACAATCAATACTCGGTATATTTCTGATAAGATCAGGGGAACTACAATGCTATCAGCCCTCTTGATTGCGACATTAACCATTCCCACAAGACCTATCTCTATTTTCTTATCTTCTCGTGGACAAACCATGATTCCCAAGAATGTCGTTATGAATGTCAAGGTGCATCTTGCTTCCCATTTATTTCTATTTCCAGCATGAGTCAGTCCCAAATTTGGCTCTTCGAAACCCCGTGGGGTACCATAACGCTGATATAGGAACTGAAGAGCACATCATCCTCCTGACAAATCATCATTGTGCTCGGTCCGACTGATATTTAACAAATCCATAAATCAGTGCGGAGATACCGACCTCGGTGACAACGGATATTGACCCCTCAGATTTTCGTTCAGCCTTGCATAACCCGCGATTTCCTCCAGCGTGGGTGTAAGCTCAAAATCCGCAAAGCGAAATACATTACGGGTCGGGTCCCAAAATGGTATTAAAGCCTCGATGACATCCGACCTTGCCCTGACATTTAGTAGACCGATGAGACCTCCCAAAATTCTGACCACTATTTCTTTGCTATTTTTTTCCAAATCGTTCCACCACATGTGGAGTTGGAGGGGAACCTCACTAAAGACGGTGAAAGGTTTGTTTTCAACTGTGCTCATCCTGCACATTTATTAAGGTGATTAAAAGGAGTAGAATTTATTTGATTCAAAACAAAGCTACTATTTTTGCTTTTCCAAATTTAAAATGAAAGACCCAATTCGTCAAACACGGCCTTTCAGCACTTCGGAAATGAAGATTTTAAGGCTGTGTGGATTAATCGGTCGAAATCCTAAAAATGACCAAAGGGGCCGTTTATTCAAAATCAGCCTTCCGGCGTCCCTTTCGGGAATATTCGGCTATTTCTGATGAAAACGGCATCACCCGACTTATTTATGACAAAAATTAACTTTTGACATTTTTGGCTATTTTTGCAAAGGGGAGGTTGGACCCGATGAGGGTTGCCTACGTATCTCACGCCCTGTGAGAATCAAACCTGCGTAGTTCGGGCTAAGAAACTAACTATATTTTTAAAACAAGACCTCCTTTTTCCATTTTCCATGGCAAGACAAACTATTTTATTTTTCCTTTTCTAATTTTTTTTAAAACAAGACAAAATAACGACTCTTTTTTTTTTATTTTCAACAAACAATAAACAACCTATTTTTCCCAGGCTAAAATAAAGACTTTTTTTTCTTCTTTTTAACAAACAATTTTCCAAAAATAAAAGACTCTTTTTTCTATTTTTCTTTTGCTTTTAGTAAAACAGACTATTAAAAATAAAGCATTTTTCTTTTCCATTTTCTCAAAATTTCGGCAGAGTTTCGACAGTGTTTGAGCATTGGATTTTTCTAAAATAATCAATTAACTCCCTAACTGTTATTTCTCTCTTTTTCTCTTTTTTTTTCAATTATCCAACATTCCTGAGATTCAGAAACCGGTCAACATGCAGGTTCGGAACAAATAAATGCACAACACAAATAGGATGCATCAGGATGGTCTTTTCATTTCAGGTTGCTAGTACTAGACGGACCCAACCCCTGTGTTGAGTCCCTTAAGTCAAATGCAACATGATGCAGATAAGCGTTCCTACTAGGGATCCGACATGAAGTTGAGTTATTCTAGGTTCAGAACCTGGGTGTTTGTTCTAGACCTGGCTTACCCGAGCGGACAGCTCGAGCCGAGGGGGCAGCGTACCGGGAATACAGAAGCTTCACCGGCTTAGCAACTTGTCCGAACCTCGTTCTAAATTGGGATTTGACACTATACAGAAAAGAAGTCGTACGAAGTACACCCTTCTTCATGATTTAGAAGACTCACAGAGGAGATGGGTTTCGGCACAGTTTATATACAGTTCACATAATATCAAAGCGGTAAAAACAGTCAATTAACACACATTAGGCACAAATCATTTAACAAAATCAGATAAAGCCGAACACAACAATTATTCTAACCTCGAATTCTGAACCCTGAACTAGAGATTCTGGGTTCGATCCCCAGCAGAGTCGCCAGAGCTATCACACCTCCTTTTTCTGCCTACACCCGCAAGAGCGTAAAAGAGTATTTCCACTTAAAGGACAATCGAAACGGGATTTGTTCGTTAAAGTTCAGAGTCTCCACTTGGGAGATTAATGGTGTCCCAAGTCACCGGTTGAATCCCGAACCGAGGAAAAAGATGACTCTATTCACAGTCCGCGAACCATAAATCCGGACAAGGAATTCTGTTAACCCGGGATAAGGTGTTAGGCATTCCCAGGTTCCGTGGTTCTAGCACGGTCGCTCAACTGTCACATTTAGCTTATTAACTGATTTTATTACATGAAGAACCTACGTGCCAACTTTTACTTTTTACCGCTTTTATTCAATGTGTATTTATTGAAGAGAAAGTGAACGTCGTTTAGAGCGTGCTTTCGGATTGCGTCACATGAAATGCACCCGCAATCCTAAGCACACTCTATCCAACATTTTGGGATTTGATTTGGGTCGCATGAAATGCACACCCGAGTTTAAGAAGGTAATTTTATTAGAATATCGTCTAAAGAGGCTAACACGTTATTATCTTTTGGGAGGGTCGTGAAATTCACTGAACGACCCTTCCCGATTTTCTAAATATTTTTAAATCTTTATTGGGGGCCCTGCAAATTTGCATTTTTATTGGGCTAGGCTCGTCCCATTTTTATTTTAAGGATAAAACTAGAAGCAACTATATTTTCTAACTTTTGTTTTTTTTGTCTCTAAAAGAAAAGAAAATATCCTAATTGATTATTATTAAAACTTGGGCTTCGAGTTCAAGTCCGGGCCCAAACAAAAGGCAGGACCTTTTAGCTTGGACCCACTACTTAACTCAAAACCCGAGTTTACATTATTGCTAAGCTTTGAATCACCATTATCAGTTCATTCTTGGGCTCAAAGAGCCCAAACCACGCTATGGGTGCATGTTTTAATTCCCAATAGCCACAGACATCGGGCCCAAAGTTGGCCCAAGTCACACAATCCCCATTAATACGCATGGATTAAGTAACTCAAAATAGTCCAATTAGTTGTGTATGCCTAGTCCAAACTGATTGCCGATCTAAACCATTAACTAAAAGCAATTACGCTTATATGTTAAGAACCAACATGCGGACATGACTCACTGCAGTTCAATATGGATTCAGCTTGAATATAAAACCTGGTTTCAAATTCAAAATGATACTTCAATTATTTATGATTCTCTTTTACAAACGAAATTAAATCTAAACTAAAAGTACTAGCTATGTACAAATTTTAACTGGACGACTCCAAGTTTAAACAATCCAAAACAACGGCTAAGTGATACGCATGCATACTGAAATTTAACATTACATGATCAACACAAACTCAACCAAAATAAACTGCTAACTCTGTATTTATTGCTTCCAGGAACACTTCTAATGAGTTTAACAGTCCACCATTTATCAATCAGTAATTCAATACAGTCCCAAAATGAACATGAATATCTAATCGAATATTTAAAGCTACAACAACTTTCAACACATTCCATTGAACATATGGCAATTCATTGTTATTGACTTTCCAAATCACTCATACATTTGAACCAAGTCTCCACATCATTTGGGATAGGGAAAGTGTACCTGGATGAGGGAAATATGAGAAGAAAATAATGCCAGCTACTTTTAACAGCAACAACAACCAAACTCAGCAGTATAGCATCGCAGAACAGGCCAGGAAATGATTTTGAAAACCAGAAATACAAGCAGACTCAACAGATCAATTCAACACACACTTGAAATGCACTCCTAGCCATCAAAGCTGAACCTAGATGCCTCTGAAATCCTGCTGGACCTAAAACTCAACTGAAATCCAAACTAATAGGCCCCAAATTTAACTAAATCAGTCGTTAATCACTTATGAACACTTTTAGAAATAAAAATTCAACTGGAGTTGAAATGCTAGCTAAAATTGAAAGCAAGGAGGATAGACTTTTGTGAGGATTTTTGGGCTGAAAGTTGAAGCCCCTTCCTTAAGGCACTTGATGCCCTCTTATAGGTGACAAAAAGAGGGTGAATCAGATTTTAGGTTTCTCTTTTAATCCTTCCCTTATTTCAGTTTGGTCCCTCTATTTTTGACTTGCTAAGCAAGCAAATACCTCTATTGTGCTAACATCTACACTAAAGTACCTTTCTAGAAGGCCCTAGGATGCTCTTCTACCCCCAAAATACCTATACTACCCTTACCCCTACTTTGAAATTACTATTCCTAAAGAAACTACTCTTTTCTATGCCTAAAATGCCCTTCCAATAGTTTGAAAATTACAGACTAAGGTTAACTGATCCCAATCCCCTCACCCTAGCTAAAACTTAACTAAAGTTAATTAACAAATGACTTACTCGGCTATATCCAATACACCTATCTTAAACACTGCACCAATTAACACTAAAATTGAATGATCAACTAATACTAACTGAAATCAATCCCAAACAAATTCCAAATCAAACTTCATATGAACAGAACAAAGGAGAACCTAATTAAACTAACGATTAATTGACGAACTATTTAAACTATTAACAGAAATTCAGTAAAAGAGAAGAAATCAGAATCAAACTAAAAGAAACAAGCATGAATACTACTAACTAACAAAGAAAACAAAGATCACAACTAAAGAGGGCGAACAAAAGAAACAGATAGAAACTAGAAAAGAAACTCACTCAGACTCCACGCGGACTAACCCATCGAAATTGAATTCCGGTTAACGTTACTTGTCTATTTTAGCCAAAATAGGTAGGTAACGTTAATAGAAATCAATTGACTTTGAAGCTCCTTAAAACAGGCCCGAGCTGACCAACCCTAGATCCAATATGTTGAGCTTCAGAGAGATTTGAGGGATTTCGCCCAGGGATTCAAGTTGAGGAAGGTTAGGGGATTATCAGGTATCGATTTGGGGTCGTTTGGACAAAATAGGATTTTGGGTCTGATTTTAAAATCAAGATTCGAGAGGCTAGGCGTTGATTCGAAGGATGATTTTTTGTGTTTTGGAAAGAGGAGATGAAGGCGAGGAGGAGGTGTAAATTTGGGCGTCATTGGACGACGGCACCGCCACCGGCGGTCTAGGGGTTTCAGGGCGGCGCGGCTAGGGTTTGAGAGGGGTGAGGAAGACAATGAGAGATGGGGTAGGGGGACATTTTGGACAGTTATATAGGGGAATCCTAGGATGATCTCATCCGTTGGATCAAGAATTGAGGGCTAGGATTGATTCTGGAAACGACGTCGTTTGGACTTGTTTAGGAACCGGACCGGGTTAATGGACGGGACTGGGCTATTTGGCGTGATTGTTTGGGCTGATGCTCAATTCTGAAGAGACCCAATTGTTTCTTTGATAGAGACAACCCTTTTATTCCTCATTTTCAATTGTTCTTCTCTTTGTATTTTGATTTTCCAAATTAATTCATCCTTATTTTCCACCTCATTTTTGTTACTAATTATCTAATTTGGAACGATTGCAAGAAATTAAAAACTAAACTCAGCTAATTAATGTCTAAAAACTTTAAAACTAATTTGTGACAATTTCACAATTAGTAAAACTAAGGAAAAATCATTTTTGTTTGAATTTTTGGGAATAATTCATATATAGGGCAAAAATCACGTGCTCACACCAAACATATTGGCAAAAGAAACAGCATACAATAGTAGCATAAATAAGCATATGATTCAGTAGTGAACAAAGTTAGATAGTCATGGCTCACACGTATAGCCAAAGTGAAGAAGAGAGTTAAAAAAAGTAAAGGTCTCATAGTAACAACTGAGGAAAACCTTTAAAGAAATTAGGGTTTCAACAATAGTAGAGTTAAAAAGATAGTGAAACTCAGAATCAGATAGGTCACATAAAAGAAAAGAGAGTCTGAAACAAGGAACCTTTAATCGAGTCAAGTATACTTTCAAACAAGCAGTCTCAGACCAAAAGACCTAGGGTTTTCCACAATAATTGAGTTTAAAAGATGGTAAAACTCAGGATCAAATAAGTCAAATAAGAACGAAGAACTTAATCGAGCAAGTACACATTCAAACATGCACTTTCAGAACTCGGATGAGACAAAAAGGAACTAGGGTTTTAACATGATGACTCAAGTAGAAGGAAAACATAACAAGCAGTTTGAACATAGTAAAACCATAAAACAACATCAAGAATCAGATAAGAGATTTTTTAAAAGAGAGGTTAAGAGAAAACCTAATCGGAGAAAATAAAGGGTCGTTTTGAAAGAAAAGTTGAAGAACTTTCGAGAAAACACTTAAAACATTTATAGCAAGTACAGATCTAAAGTATATCTCAAAGAAAAATCAAAATATCTTAAAGATTAGGGTTTCGGAAAACCCTGAAAAGGTGAGAAAGACCTTGAAAGTTTTCGATCTAACTAGGAAAGTCAAGGATCTGCTTTAAAAGGCCATGAATGGCTGAAGAAAGGTTATGGCTAACCGGAGAAAAGCCATGAACAGAAGTTGAGCAAGGACTGGACCACATTACCTCGAGGTCTAGCCTTAAAATCATAGAAACAAGCACCCAAGAGCCGTAGGAGGCTGATACATATCTCAAATGACCATGAGAGGCCATGGATTAGGCAGGGGTTGAGGTAGATTAGGGTGGGGTTAGATGGCAGCGACTAGGGTTCTTGAGTGGTTTCAGAAAGAGTTGAGAGAGAAAGGGGATTCAAAGGCAGCGGGTGTAGAGAAATGATTTAGGTTTATAGGTCGTTCAGGGTTAAAAAAGGAAAGGGAGGACGGTGGTCGTTGATCTAAATGATCAACGGCTAGGATTAAAGTGGTTAGGTGGAGAATCCAGCTTGGGTCATTTAAATGGGTTAGTGGCCAGGTTTGAGTTGCAATTGGGCTGGAAAATTGGGTCTGATTTGGGCTCAATTTTAGGCTAAGTTGAAATCCAATTTGGCTAGATTTTAAATAGCCATTTTCCTATTTATTTTATAAAAAATAGTAAATTAATTTCTGAAAACAAATTAAAAGTACTAAAATTATTTATAACATATAATTAACAATTTAAAAATATATGACTTGATTTTATGAATACAAACACAATTAAATCTTAAAAGACGCTAATATTGCAATTACGTGCAATTTAGCTTAAAAATACTAAATAAATTTTTACAAATATGCAAAAATTACCTTAACTATATTCTAACATAAATATAAAAATCCAATAAATGAATTACTAAAATAATAATTTTGGAAATAATTATTAGATTTTTATGGATAAAATAGGGAAATAAATTGATTTTAAAAAACTTTAAAAATTATGAAAAAATAATAAAATACTTGGATATACTCACATTTGCATATTGAAAAATATATAAGGAAAAATTGGGTATCAACAGTTTCCCCTCTTTACCCGGGAAGGATGAAAGAGTTGTCGGGTAAAGATATGATGACCAATTTTAACCGAACGAAACGGTTCGGAGAAGATAGGCCGCACCCTAGCTTCTGAGCTGCCTACATATCCCTGATTTTACAGGAATTAGGCCATATTTACTTCAGGATCCGTCAGCGGAGTATGCCGATGTAGACTTTCCAAGAACGGATGCAATTTCCAAGACGGGGTGAGTGGGTGGCTTGTGAGAATGGCTAAGGTTTGATATGGACATGGGAATTGGAACGGGCTTGCTCTTGCCGGGATGGCCATTGCTCGTCGGTGTACCTGCAATTAGAAACAATACAAGCGTATACTGTGCATAAATTTAAACATGATGTAAATTCCCGCCGGACCATGAATGCTGTCTTTGGACAGTTAGGATGACGTCCTGGGCCATGAAGCGTATAATAAAGGATTTGCAGGTCATGAAATAATGATCTAGGGCTATGAGGATGATGCTTTTGAACCATGATGCCTTTGAATAATGATATGCAAAAGATTAAAAGGGATCTTCAGGTCATGACATGATGTTATCGGGCTATGAAGATGATGCCTCCAAATGATGATGCCTTCAGACAATTTGTCGATCTTTCAGTCCATGAGATAAAGTATGTAGCGATCTTTAAGCCCATGCGATGCAATATATGGCGATCTTTCAGCCATGCGATGCAGTATGAGGCGATCTTTCAGCCCATGTTGATGCAATATGAGGTGATCTTTCAGCCATGCAGATGTAGTATGTGGCGATCTTTCAGCCATGTAGATGCAGTATATGGTGATCCTTCAGCCATGAGATGCAATGAGGTAGTGTTTAGCCTTATACAAGGATGAAGGCAGTGCAATGCAAATGCATATGGAGGTAAAGCTTAACCTCGGAAGGTAGAATGGTAGCCTTATGCAATGCAAAAATGGAGATGGAGACAACGTTTAGTCTCCGAAGGCAGAACGGTAGCCTTATGCAATGCAAAATGCAGATGGAGGTAGAGCTTAACCTTAGAAGGCAAAATGGTAGCCTTATGTAATGCAAAAATGCTGATGGAGACAATGTTTAGTCTCGGAAGGCAGAATGGTAGCCTTATGCAATGCAAAAATGCAGATGGAGACAACGTTTAGTATCGAAAGGTAGAACGGTAGCCTTATGCAATGCAAAATGCAGATGGAGGAAGAGCTTAACCTCAGAAGGCAAAATGGTAGCCTTATGCAATGCAAAAATGCAGATGGAGACAACGTTTAGTCTTGGAAGGCAGAATGGTAGCCTTATGAAATGCAAAGATGCAGATGGAGACAACGTTTAGTCTCGGAAGGCAGAATGGTAGCCTTATGCAAGAAATAAAATGGCAAATGGTAGTAGAGCTTTCTTAGCTGATAGCAGATTACGACATTGTGATTGTTGGGATATTGTAACATGCGGAATATCACTGTTGTGTGCGGTTAGCAAATGTTGGTAAGTGCAATGGTTCTGAGAGTTGTGGTCCTGAATAATGTTTGTCCCATGGGTGTATAGTATGTTTGATGATTTTGCAATCAAAGTGATTGCATCCAATGAAAAATCATGAGTTTTGTAAAGGGGGGAGGTTAGTTCGTATCCCTACTGGCTTTGCTTGACTTGCTCGGCTTTGATCTGGTGATATTGTATGTATCATTAGGGTAGCATTGCTAAACAAAGCAGTTTTGATAATAAATATGCATGATTTTGTAAAAGTATGACATAAGCATATAATAAAAGCTTTAGATGAACCGACGACTATGACGTGGTTCAGGACATTGCAACCTTTCTTGCTACGGAAATTTGAGGGCCCCCCTCAAAATTGTGCCCTAGTTTGATAGGTTGACGCTTCTGACTGCTGTTCGTGCGGCGATTGGCTGAAATTACTTCTGAATTTTGAGGGTCCTCAAAATTCTGCCCCAGTTTCCAATTATGGGGGGGAAATAAAATTTTATTGAATTGTGACCAAACACATAGTGCTGCCTACGTATCCCCTCTTAAATGGGAATCAGGTCAGGCGTAGTTCAATGCGTCGGCGAACTCATTTTGGACTCTGGGAACATGTTGGAACTCCGTCTTTGCGAACCTTTTCCTTAGTTCCTATACATGATGCAGATACGGGAGTATCTTGGAGTTCTTTGTTGCCCATTCTTCTCGTACCAGATGTATAAGCAAGTCTGAATCTCCAATTACTATCAGCTCCTGAACGTTCATGTCAATGGTCATTTTGAGGCCTAAGATGAAGGCTTCGTACTCGGACATATTGTTGGTGCATGGGAAACTGAGTTTGGCGGACACCGAATAATGCTGACCGGTTTCCGATACTAGGACTGCTCCTATGCCAACTCCTTTGAAATTTGATGCTTATCGAAAAACATTCTCCAACCATCATAGGATTCTACAATATCTCCTCCTATGAATGATACCTCTTCATCAGGAAAATATGTTTTCAAGGGTTCGTAATTTCCATCCACGGGATTCTCAGCAAGGTGGTCTGCCAGCGCTTGTCCCTTGACTACTTTCTGAGTTATGTAGACAATGTCGAACTCACTCAATATGATTTGCCACTTGGCTAGCTTGCCACTAGGCATGGGCTTCTGAAAGATATACTTCAAAGGATCCATCCTTGATATGAGATATGTAGTATAGGGGCAGAAGTAGTGCCTCAGCTTCTGAGCTACCCAGGTCAAAGTACAACAGGTGCGCTCTAACAGATAATACCGTGCCTCATATGGGGTGAACTTCTTACTAAGATAATAGATGTCCTTCTCTTTCCTCCCCGTTTCATCATGCTTCCCTAGAACGCAACCGAAAGCTCCATCCAATACCGCAAGGTAGAGTAATAAGGGTCTACTTGGCTCGGGTGGGACCAAGACTGGTGGTGTTGATAGGTACTCCTTGATTCTGTCATTGGCCTTTTGGTAGTCATTGGTCCATTTGGTGGCGGCGTCCTTCTTCAACATCTTAAAGATTGGCTCATAGATAACTGTAGACTGTGCTATGAACTGGCTGATGTAGTTAAGTCTTCCCAAGAAACTCATCACGTCCTTCTTGTTCTTTGGAGGTGGCAATTCTTGAATAGCTTTGACTTTTGATGGATCCAGTTCTATTCCTTGACGAGTCACAATAAACCCAAGCAATTTTCCAGCAGGAACCCCAAATGCGCACTTCGCGGGATTCAATTTCAGGTTGTACCTTCGCAATCTATTGAAGAACTTCCTCAAATATTCAATGTAATAAGTGGCCTTCTTGGACTTGATGATGACATCATCTACATATACCTCAATCTCCTTGTGTATCATATCATGAAAAATGGTGGTCATGGCCCTCATGTAGGTGGCCCCTTCATTCTTCAGACCGAACGACATCATCTTGTAACAGTACATTCCCCACGGCGTAATGAAAGCCATTTTCTCAGCATCTTCTTTATTCATCCAGATCTGATGATAACCAGTGAAGCAATCTACAAATGACTACAGCTCATGCTTGGCGCAATTGTCAATTAGGATGTGTATGTTTGGGAAAGGGACACAGACTGGCCCGGTTGAGATCCTGGTAGTTGACACAGACTCTGACCTTCCCGTCCTTCTTTGGCACTAGCATGATATTGGCTAACCATGTCAGGTATTCTACTACCCTGAGAACCTTAACTTTGACTTGCTTAGTGAATTCTTCCTTGATTTTCAAACTCATATCAGGTTTGAATTTTCTGAGCTTTTGCTTTACCGGCGGACAGGTCAGATCGGTTGGCAGTTTATGCACCACAATAGACGTACCCAGACCAGTCATGTCATCATACGACCAGGCGAATATATCCTCATATATTCCTTCAGAAATTCTATGTATTCCTTCTTTTTTTAATGGCGATAAGTGAACGCTGATTCGTGTTTCCTTGACGTTTTATGCATCTCCCAAGTTAACAATTTCTATCTCGTCTAGGTTGGACTTAGGTCTATTCTTAAAGTTCTCAACTTCTTTGACAATCTCATCTGGTATGTCATCTTCCTCTGAATCAATGTCCCTTTGTTGTTGTCTTATTGCATGTCACAGTCATTGGTTCATCAAGATAAGTAATAGTAATGCTGTATAAGTAAAGTAATGAGAGGAAAATAATAATAAGTGTTGATTCATAAGGAAAGTCAAAATGCTTTGATAAATTGCATAACTATTTTGAACATCGAAGATCTTATTGCGGGCATTGAAAATGCGGAAAGAAAATCATTTAGTAAATAAAACAGTGAATAATGCTTGTTTTAGCCTTGCTATCCCGAGGCTCGTCGGGCTCTGATTATCTTGATGGTCCAATTATTGAGGCATTCCCCTCTGCTCACAGTCTGTATGGAAGGGCCTTCCTCCCCCTCCTCCTCTAGAATAACACAACAGTCCATGTCATTGTCTTCTAGGAACAAGTTCTTCATCGCTGCCAGTGCTTCTTCTTCGTCTGATCCATAAACGATGCCATCCTATTGTAAGGTCTTCTCCAAATGCGGTATTGGCTGCTCCAGTGGATAGTAAGGACCGCGCTATGGCGGCGACCAGTTGTTGAATTCTTCCCGGGTGTAGTCATATCCTAGACTGAAAGTAGTGCCATGCTTTTTGCGTTTTATGGGCTTAGCGATTCCTTGGAGGTTCTTTCCGAGCCCCTTGCCAGGTTTGTACCCACTCCAATTCAGTATACTCTCGATTTTGTTATCCCACCATTTGTCCTTGTCAACAACATTTACCTGTTCAATGTGATGGTAAGTCTCTCCACCCAGCTTCCTTTTTCCTTCGATTGCCGGAATGGTCTGACGACTGTATATAGGGTTGCTACCGTCACCGTGAATGATCACCTCTTTGTGATTCTATTTGAATTTTACTGCCTGATGCAGTGTTGATGCTACGGCCCCAGCAGTATGAATCCATGGCCGTCACAATAGTAGGTTTTAAGATACTGGCATGTCTATCACTTGGAAATCGACATCAAACCATATTGGTCCCATCTGCAGGCATAGGCTAATCTCACCAATGGTGAACCTTTGAGAACCATCAAAAGCTTTCACATTGATTGCTCTATCTTTTATCTTATGCAATCCTTTAGCTAATTTCTTGAGTGTTACCAGTGGACAAATGTTGAGACTGGAACCTCCATTGATCAGGATTCTGGTGATAAAATAGTCATCGCATTTCATAGTGATGTGCAGTGCCTTGTTGTGCCCCAAATCTTCAAGTGGCAGCTCGTTCTCATGAAAGGTAATCTTATGACTCCTCAACACTTGTCCTACCATGTTAGTCATTTCCCCGTCAGTGATGTTTCTTGGCATGTATGCTTCACTTAGTACCTTTAGTAGAGCATTCTTATGTGACTCCGAATTTTGTAGCAAAGAAAGAATGGAGATTTGCGCCGGTGTTTTATTCAACTGGTCGATGACCGAGTACTCCTTGACCTGTATCTTTCTCCAAAGATCGTCTGGACCTATCTCAATATGAGTGGCCGATTGGAGGCCTGCTTGCTTGACTCAGCTAGATGTTCTGGGGTATAGGCTCTTCCAGTTCTTGTCATACCCTGTGCTGCCGCAGTCTCTTCGAACCTGACCTTGCCTTTCCTCCTTGCCTCGGCTGTATAGTCCCAAGGTACAACCTTTGTATGGAATGTTGTCATGGTCGACATCGCCACTGGGATCGGCGTGGCTATCCTTACATCGAACAGAGCATGTGCCTTGGGTGGTAAACTGCAACTTCAAACGGTGTGGGTGCATTTGCCGGAGACACGAATTTGACCTCAATTGGTGCTAGTGTCTTTGCAGACGATGTCACTTCAAATTCAAGTGGAACAAACATATTTACCTTAGCACCTCCAGATGGTTGAATCTGGACTATAATTGGATTAAGAGTAACTATTGGCTTTTTTGGGTCATCACCTTCTGCGATCAACCCGATTGATCCCTCGGGATCCCAATTATCTTCTATTTCAATCATGTGGATACCTCCACCCTTATGGTTTGGCAGAGGGTTGTTTCAGACATTTGGAGCGAGTTCCTTTGCCATAATAATCTTGTTATCAATTAAAGTCTGGATCTTGTTTTTCAAGGAATGACATTCATCGATGGTGTGCCCTATCATGCCGGAGTGGTATGTACAGGATTTGTTTGGGTTAACCCACTGAGAAGGCTTCTCAGGGGTTGTAGTAGGGATAGGGGTGATATAACCAGTGACTTTGAGTCTCTCGTACAATTGGTCAATGGGTTCAGCAATGGCTGTATATTACTTTGGAGGTCTGCGATCAAAATTAGGTCGGGGTCTAGGGAAGTTTTGGCGTGTAGGGGGTGGCTGATAGTGGGATGGTTGAGTATTATAGGTTTGGTAGACATGGGTGGGTTGGGATTATCTAGGCAAAGTAGGTTGATATGTGTGAGGTGGAGGTGATTGATAAGTGGGTGGTAGAGCTTGGTATGAGGGTGAATGTGGTTGGTAATTTGTTGTTGGTTGATATATGAGTGGAGGTGTTGGGTAAGTTTGGTATTTGAGGGGAGATTTGGTCCTTTGTGCAACCATTACGGCCCCTACGTCCCTTTTCTTAGACACACCACTAGACTGTAAGGCCTTATTAATAGCTTGTAAGGCCTCGAAGTTTGTAACCATTCTGCTTTTGATACCCTCTTTAATCCTTTCACCCAGTTTGATAATGTCGGAGAATTTGTGGCTCTTGATCATCATTAGTCATTCATAATACTGTGGGTCCTGAGCCTGGACAAAGAATTTGTTCATCTATTCTTCCTCTAAGGCAGGTCTAACCTTAGCAGCTTCAGACCTCCAGCGAGTAGCATACTCGCGAAACGTTTCTGTAGGCTTCTTCTTTAGATTCTGAATATAGAACACATCTGGCACATTTTTGTGTTAAACCTGAACTAGTCCATAAAGTCGGACGCCATGCTTACCTAGCTTAACCACTTTTTGGATCTCGGCTGATGTACCAGGACAACACATCTCCTTTCAGACTCTTCGTGAACAACTTCATACGGATTCTCTCGTCCTTCCCTACTCCAACTAGCTTGTCATAATACGTTCTCAAATGGACCCTTGGATCCCCTGTACCATCAAATATTTCGAACTTCGGAGGTTTGTACCCCTCGAGCAGTTCGATATCGGGCTATATGCAGAGATCTTCATAGTTCAGCCCCTCGATTCCTTTGCTTCCCTCAGCGCCATGAATCCGGCTAGTCAATTTCTTAAGTTTCTCAACCAGGTTTCTAATAAATAGATCCTTTTCATTAGACTCAGGTGTGCTTGAGATAGGTTGGGTGGAGTGTGACATGGTCTCCACGTAGATAGGGGTGTTATGGTGGGTGTGAAAGTGGTGGTTTGTGGAGTTTTGGGGTTCCGGGATAAGTAGCGGAGTATTATTTGGGGTATGGTAGGTGTTGCATTGGGTCTTTGGTGGAATAGTGTGATGGTTAGGAGCGGGATAATTTTGTTGCTTTGGAATGTTTAGAGGCGGTGCAGGGTTTTGAGTATTGGGAAAGGTGATATCTGGGGTGCTGAGGGAAAATGACAAGCTTGCCAGATTTCGGACCTGATCGAGCTCTTCTTAGAACTTCAGCAATTTCTGTTCAAGTTGGGATACATTCTCCTTAGGATCCTAAGTACCATGGCCATTGGTGGCCTCTACCCATTCAGTTGAATTCTCCTTTCGGACGTTGTTCAAATCTTCCATTTTGACTTTGTTCTTATTTTTGACAGGACTAAGAGGATGAGTGGGTGGAGGGCCCCTGGATCTCGTGGAATAGGATGATGTTGCCAGAGTGCACGAACTAACCTTTAGGGAGGGGAATAATAAAAACAAACAAAGAATAAAACAAAAAGGTGACCAAGTTAGTAAGGATCATAAGAAGTATTGCAATATTTAAACACATAGTGCGGGAATGTAAATCGTGTCCTAATTTGGGGGACCTCTTTGTGCCCGAGGTAGGCCTAGCAACAAATTGTTTTTTAGAACTTAGAATGCTAAATGCCTCATTTTATTGATAGAAAATATGACGAATCCAAATTGACACTAAATAAAAAGGAAATAAAAAGTCACTAATGGCCATTGGCCTTATTACATTCATAAAGCGAAAAAGATAAACTCCTATCTATTTGGTCCTAGAAGGACCTTCCTCGGGTTGGATGATCTCATTGATCAAATCCTCCAGTTAGCGTAGGTTCACCAGTAAAACTGCCTTTGCCAAATGTTCTCTTTCATTTCCCTCAGTATTCTGGCAATCGACGACTCTCTTCCTCACCTTTCCTTCAAATTCCAAAAGCTGTATTCCAGATATTCCAGCTTTTCGCTGGATTTGGCGGCCCTCCGCTCATTGATTTGGTCGTTTGATGGAAGACTCCTCCACCAGTCTAGCAAGAGTGGGGGTGTGCTAACCATACCGAAGTTGGGGACCTCATTCTTCATTTTCTGCAAAACAAAAGGGTTAAGACCATACCCCCACCAGACTCGACTGTTTAATATCAACAATTAGCATGAAGCATTTAGTTCTCCAAATAAGTGCATAGAACGTGCTGATGTCCACTTGGGTTTAGGGAAACCCAGTGGACTTTGGATAAGGCTATCTTAAAGGATCATTATGTGGACAACATAAATGACCCGGCTAGGTTTGACCATGATGCATGCACAATTTGAACAGAGTAAGGTTTCTATGGGGTTTTATACTGGTACCCTTAAGTGGACAACTCAAGGGGGGAAGGCACAGAACCGTCGACTGCACCGCTGATCGACTGGGTTTACCACAAATATGCCTTTCCGAATTTAGGGGTAATGATATAGAAAGAGTTCAACCACTCATTATAAGTGTTGCTATGGTGTTTAATTGGCATGAGTGGAGTATGATATTGAGAATGATTATGCAATAATTAAATATGTTGGCACGTATTTGCACGTTAAGAAAGCGACAAATATAGTAGTATCATAATTTAAAGAAACAATAAAGGAAGGAAACAAAGAAGATAAGTCAGTTTTGCATCTTGAAACGAAATTAAATGCTTAAAGAAATTTAAACAAGTAATTGCACATAAGGGAGGGTAATAATTCACAAGAATAATCTGAAGTGGTAAAAACCTAATATCCCCAGTAGAGTCGCCATGCTGTCGTGCCCCTTTTTCCCTCTCTGCGTCGAAAAATCAGGTTTATGACATTTTGGGTATAGGACAACTCATTCCTTTTGGGAATTGGGTTTTGCATTTGAAGAGTCGCCACCTAATGATTTAAGGTGCATTAGGACACCTATAGGGTTCATTTCTAAGTTTGTTTGATAACCAGAGATAGGGTAAGGGTTTGAAATTATCCTAAGGGGAATGTGTTAGGCATCCCTCAGGATCCACTAGTGTGGTTCCCGGCTAGATAGTTTTGTGAATGTTGTACAATTAGCAGATAGACAAGTGTAGGCTCAAATAGTAGGGGATTTAGGTTTAAACACATAAGAGTTTGAAAGAACAATTATTAAAAGGCGAATTTTGAAAAGAAGTCACAGTTCTATAAATACTTGAGAATATAAAAGAAAAGGAGAGGGGGGGTCCTAGGTTTATTTATAATATGGATCACATCAATGCGATACCCGGTATGACACTCCTTAGAAGAGGGGATACATGTGGTATTAGCGCACCCATCATCATATCAATATCTACCCTTCCCACGCCATTAAGGTATTAAAGCGCGGATTGGTCTCGACCTCTATTGCATGCTATTACCCGTCCCATTCCTATCAGTCCCGGAGGAATTTAGGACTACTATTTCTATAAGAGGGAGGATTTTAGGCTAACTCTTGAGTTTTTAAAGGTAAAAGACAAAGGCGACATTCAAAACACATAGGCTTGCACATTAGGGGAAACATATAAACAACTAAGAGGCTCATATATACCTCATCAAGTAAAGCATATAAATAGCATGACTTAAACACATTTATGGTCAGAATTTAAAGTACTAAGGCGGGGGAGTTTTAATTGTTGAAGCAGACCAATTTATTACATAACTCAGATAAGAAGTCCGAATCAGGTTTGTTTGCTGGTTGTAGCAGTTGCTAATTAAACAAAGGCATATTCAGTTTTGTTGTTATTACCTAAGGCTTGCCTAAGTGTATATTGGTGATGTCCTATAAGCATGATGTCTATTACTGATTAAGAATGCAGCAAAGCAGTGACAATTTTAAAAGAGCAATTTTGATCCTATATGCATGCTATCTAAACCGTATTTATAAAAGGAGTAGGTTGTTTAAAATTGATTCAGAACAGTACGAGTCAAACTGATTCTTAAACTACACTGGTTTCAGATCCTATAGGCATGATCTCTATTATTGCTGATTTTTAATTCATATAGACATGATATCTAGTTGAACGTGAAATGAAGTAGGCAAGACTTACTTGAAATTCCTATAGGCATGATTTCTATGAAAAATACTGATTGTAATCTTATAGACACGACGTCTGATTATAGACATTTAGATCCTATAGGCATGGTGTGTAAGTGTGGTAATATAACATACAGAGCTCATTAAACAAGTCCTACAGGCATGTTCTCTATCTGCGTGAAAATGGAGCATGCAAAACTTTAATTAAAATAGATAATATCCTATAGGCATGATATCTACCCTTCTAATAGCTAAACATGCATAGTTACCCCATCCCTTTTACTAGCCAACCCCAATATTTGTTAAATTACTACAGACCAAGTACTGAATTACAACAGAAAAGTGTAAAATAAGAAGTTACAACCATAGGAAGCCTAATTCTGACTTCCTCTATGAGTTATGGAATAAACCACCTCAAATGCCACTTATTTCAAAGCCTTTCTCAAACCTGGGTGTGTCAAAATTCCCTAAGGGTCTCAAGGGACCCTAGGCAGTGCTTACACCTAGGTTTGTATAACCAGATAGAGATGAGTGCAGTGTGGAAGGTCTAGCCCTTATGTGTCCAAGTTTAAAGGGAGCTCAAGGGTCCCAAGGCAAGGCTCACACAAGAGGGACATAACCTAGGTTCTAAGAGTATAGTGGAAGTGCAGAAACAGAGATTTATTTAAAACTGGGTGAGAATAGTAAGGGATAAGGGTGATTTGAAAACAATAGTAGTAAAACTTGAACTACACAGAATCAGTAATTGCACAAAGGGGTCAGGGGTTTTAGGAATACATATCATGAAGCATATGACCCTAGGAAGGGTCAGGTTTGGACATGCACAACAATAGATGATGCTGACATGCCCACAAACCAGCCAGAGAACACAAACACATAGTGGGATATGGGGGTTTGGGATTCATGAGTCAGCAAATCATATAACAAGTGACTGACAGAGTACATACATAAGGGAAAACATTAATTAGGGGAGGGAGCAGATTGCAACATGCTTAGTAATGTAACTTGATTGCATAAACATAAGCAGAAGTAGGCAAGAGTGAAGGAAACAGAAACAATTAAAGAAACATGTTGTTGTTGATACTTGAAGAGTAACTAGGACATACCAGTAAGAAGCAAAGTGCAGAAAGGAAAAGTAAGCAAATTTTCAAAGCCTAGCCTTGGCTTTCATCCAGCTAGACAAAGCAGTAGCACAAGTAATAGTAGAGAAAAGAGAGAGTTTTGAGTGAAGTGTGTGTTCTGAACTCAGATGGTTCGTCCATTTGAAAGAAAAGAGGGTGGGTATTTATAGTTTTGAAAACAGGTGAAGAATAAGGTAATAAGTAAAGTCTTAACATAAACATGAAAACAATCACAAGTCAGAATCAATTAAACCAAGTGATTCCCTTTAATTAAGGAATCCTTGTTTAACGGGTAGCAGCATGTCTAATTAAGGAAGGAAAATCAGTTTGGAAACAGATTAATTATTTCCATAAAAGGGATAGTAAAAACATGAAGTAAACAATCAAGTTTAAGTACAAAGACATGCTTATTTTGGAAAAAATTCAGTAAGGTAAAATATCATAGTAAAGGAAAGGGATCAATTAACTTTAAACAGATGAGTAGAATTTGGGGCTTGTAAAAGAAAAGCTTTAGCAATCAGTCACAAGACCAAGATCAATCAAGGAAGAAACACGATTCTACACTTCAATATATAAATAGAGTGAACAGAAGCACAGACATGCGAGGCCAAGCACATTGGCAAAAGAAACAACATACAATAGTAGCAGAAATAAGTATAGGATTCAATAGTGAACAAAGTTAGATAGTCATGGCTCACACGTATAGCCAAAGTGAAGAAGAGAATCAAAAAAAGTAAAGGTATCACAGTAACAAGTGAAGAAAACCTTTTAAGAAATTAGGGTTTTAATAATAGCCGAGTTAAAAAGATAGTGAAACTCAGAATCTGATAGGTCACATAAAAGAAAAAAGAGTATGAAACAAGGAACCTTTAATCGAGTCAAGTATACATTCAAACAAGCAGTCTCAGACCAAAAGACCTAGGGTTTTCCACAATAATCGAGTTTAACATATGGTAAAACTCAGAATCAAATAAGTCATACAAGAATGAAGAACTTAATCGAGCAAGTACACATTCAAACATGCAGTTTCAGAACTTGGATGAGACAAAAAAGAACTAGGGTTTTAACATGCTGACTCAAGTAGAAGGAAGGCATAACAAGCAGTTTGAACATAGTAAAACCATAAAACAGCATCAAGAATTAGAGAAGAGATTTTTTAAAAGAGAGGTTAAGAGAAACCCTAATCGGAGAAAATGAAGGGTCGTTTTGAAATAGAAGTTGAAGAACTTTCGAGAAAACACTTAAAACATTCATAGCAAGTACATATCTAAAGTAGATCTGAAAGAAAAATCAAAAGATCTTAAAGATTAGGGTTTCGGAAAACCCTAAAAAGGTGAGAAAGACCTTGAAAGTTTCCGATCTAACCAGGAAAGTCAAGGATCTGCCTTGAAAGGCCATGAACGGCCGGAGAAAGGTCATGGCTGGCCGGAGAAAGGCCATGAACAGAAGTCGAGCAAGGACTGGACTAGATTACCTCGAGGTTTGGCCATGAAATCATAAAAACAAGCACCCAGAAGCCGTAGGAGGCTGATACATATCTCAAATGACCATGAGAGGCCATGGATTAGGCAGGGGTTGAGGCAGATTAAGGTGGGGTTAGATGGCGGCGACTAGGGTTCTTTAGAGGTTTCAGAGAGAGTTGAGAGAGAAAGGGGATTCAAAGGCGGCGGGGGGGGGGGGTGTAGAGAAAAGATGTAGGTTTAGGGGTCGTTCAGGATTAAAAAAGTAAAGGGACGACGGTGGCCGTTGATTTAAATGATCAACGACTAGGATTAAAGGGGTTAGGTGGGGAATTCAGGTTGGGTCATTTAAATGGGTTAGGGCTCGGGTTTGAGTTGCAATTGGGCTGGGAAATTGGGTCTGATTTGGTCTTAATTTTAGGCTGAAATTGAAAGCCAATATGGCTAGATTTTAAATAGCCATTTTCCCTATTTATTTTATAAAAAATAGTAATTTAATTTCTAAAAACAAATTAAAAGAACTAAAATGATTTATAACATATAATTAACAATTTAAAAATATAGGACTTGATTTTATGAATATAAACGCAATTAAATCTTAAAAGAGGCTAATATTGCAATTATGCACAATTTAGCTTAAAAATACTAAATAAATTTGTAAAAATATGAAAAAATTAACTTACCTATTCTAACATAAATATGAAAGTCCAATAAATAAATTACCAAAATAATAATTTCGAAAATAATTATTAGGTTTTTAGGGATAAAAGAGAGAAATAAATTGATTTTAAAAACCTTTACAGATTATAAAAAAATAATAAAACACTTGGATATGCTCACATATGCATATATATGCCTTTTTGAAGTTATTTTGCATATTGAAAAATATATAGGGAAAAATTGGTATCAACAGGAGATGCACTTCCTAGTCTGGGTCTTTCAGGTTATATTTTTGTTTTAGGAGATGCACATCCTAAATTGAGATTTTACGCCTAGGAGACGCACTTCCTAGTTTGGGTATTTCACGTTATATTTTATTTTAGGAGACGCAGTTCCTAAATTGAGATTTTATCCCTAGGAGACGCACTTCCTAAATTGAGATTTTATCCCTAGGAGACGCACTTCCTAAATTGAGATTTTACCTTTGGGAGACGCACTCCTAGTTTGGGTCATCTAAGTTCATTCCTAGGAGATGCACTTCCTAGTTTGATTCATTGAAGTTTCACCCCTAGGATACGCACTTCCTAGTTTGGGTCTTTCAGGTTATACTGTTTAGGAGACGCACTTCCTAAATTGAGATTTTACCCCTAGGAGATACACTTCCTAGTTTTGGTTCATTTAAGTTTCATCCCTAGGAGACGCACTTCCTAGTTTGAGGCATTCAAGTTTTTCCCCTAGGAGATGCATTTCCTAGTTTGGATCATTCAAGTTTCATCCATAGGAGATGCACTTCCTAGTTTGAGTCATTCGAGTTTTATCCTTAGAAGACACACTTCCTAGTTTGGTTCATTCAAGTTCCATCCCTAGGAGACACACTTCCTAGTTTGAGTCGTTTGAGTTCATCCCTAGGAGATGCACTTCCTAGTCGAGTATTTAGTTTTACTCTCATCATTGCATCAATAGCATTGGTGATTTACAGTTTTGCTAACAACTCACAAATATTCCTAGTGCAAACTGGGGCAGAAAATTTTGTTTGTTTTATTGTTTTGATTGCACGCACCCACCTTGAGAACGAGGAAGTTCTTTTTAGAGTTATTTCAAATTTCAAGTTAGTAGTAGGCGCCCACCTGAAGAACGAGGGAAGTCATTTCAAAATTTAATTCAAGTTAGAAGTAATAGAAGCTTGCCTCAAGAATGCGAGTCGACAACCCGAGATAACCAAAAGAAGATGTCTCAATCTAGAATGAAAAGAGAGAGATAGAGAGAAAAGCAAATCCAAATGCAGAAGCAGATGAAACATGTGAACTGCTCAAGACATGGTTAAATTTACAAGCACTGCATGTCCGGTCTTGATCCGAAGAAGTCGTGGAAGAAGGAATCAACACCTGCAACTAGCAAGCATCAAGGTTCAAATCAAAAGTCTGCACGAAGAACCATTCAAGATTCAAAATCACGCTTCAGTACACTTATAGATAGGAAATTCGTAACTCATAGCTGATAGACTTGCTTAGTTCTTTTAGATTTTGATTTGATGTAATAACAGAACCGCAGACCGGAACCTCGATGGAACGTATCTCAATCGGCTCTCTATCTCGGCATACTCCATCGCTCTTCTCACTTCTGAACTACACATGACATAATTCCTTTATAGCCAAAGATATGTAAGCAGCTCAGATACCAGGGCTCGGTCACAATCTCTTGTCCATCTTTGTTTCGTTTTGAATAAGCATCGGGGCATAAATCAATTATGTTGCTTATTGTTCTTTGCTTAAAAAACTCTTCGAGTTTCCGAGCAAAGAGGGGAAGCTGTAAACACATAATTTTGATCCGCGCAAATTTTAAAGTTAGTTTTAGTATTTTAATATTTTTAAAATATATAATTGAGTTTATTTAATATATAATATTAATCAGTTTTATTTTCAATCCTAAGACGTAAATTACAAAAAAAAAAACATAAAATAGTTTTATTAGTATAACTTTAGCCTATATTCTTTGCTTTTTACCTTATTATAATGTTTAAAAATCCAAAAAAAAATATTATATTTAGTTTATGTACTTAATTAAGTTTTATTAATATTTTTTGTAGGAACTTTGAGTTTGTCTTTATTCAATAAGAAAGTTTGTGGGCCCATGGTGTGAGTCCATCTCTTTTAACTTAAACCCATTACACTTGAGCCTAATTCCCTCGACATCTGACCTAGATCCGCCCCAATTTTCCTTTCAAATCACAGTACTTTATTCCATGACTCCTAGTCTTTCACCCTTTGATATATAAACTAAAAAGAATTTCAAAAGAAACCCTAGAGAACCCCCAACCAGCGCCTTTTACCCAAGGAAGAGCGGCACCCATTCCTCTTTTACCTCCCAACAACCGCTCACCTCTGGCCATCTCGCCAGAATTCAACCACCTCCATACACGCACTACCTCCACCGGCCGTACACCCGACCCCTAACACCAGCAATCGCGCCTTCTTCTTCACCTCACTACCACCGCACCGCCACCGGAGAAATCACCAGGCTCACCCCCTAAACTTCTACAACCTAACACCCCCTCATTTCCTTCACCCTAAGGAACAGCGGCCAACCCTAGAGAGCAGCAGACCCTCATCCGTCCTCCTCCTCACTACGCCGTGCTTCCGTAGCCGACAGACCTTCTCGCTCACCACAACCTCCTTCCACTGTTCAACCAGATATTTATCCTTTTATCTTTGATTTTGAGTTTATTTTAAAATTCAAAAACATATATAAAAAATGGTTCTGTAGTTTGGTTAAATTTCGATCAAAATTTCAAAAAGAAAAAATCAGAAAAAATACAAATAAAAAGAAATACATTGCTGCCCCTTTCTTCTATTTTCGATTTAGTTTTCAAAAAATGAAAGTCGATTGAGCTTGAGGGTGGTTCGAATTTGTCGCTGGAGTTCGCTTGGATTCGTCGTTCGAGTTTCGGGTTGAGTTCCTATTTGCCGATTTTATTTCCGATCATAGGTCGCTGATAGAGGTTTCAATTCTGAATTCATTGTCCCTGTTGATGTCCCTGTTTGCCTTTTCAATTCTCTCATTAAGTGTTATTGTTTTGCGGAATTAATTTTGGCCGAAACAGAGCAAGGACTTTGGCTCCACACTCGAAGGTCCAATTCTAAACCTTATTTGCTCTTCAATCGTAAGATCTATTTCTCCTGATGCTATGAGTGGAATCTTGATTTGGTTGCCTATTACTTTTCGTTCTTGACTAAAATTGCTTTCGATTGTCTAGTTCATCATTTAGTTTATATATCTCTTGCCTTAAAAAGTAGGTTTAAGTTTCTAAAAGCTTAGGCGAGAATCACTGATTTTAACATGAAATTTGGTTTTCTTTGCAAAGATGTATTTGTGGGGTGGGAATATTACTTAAGTGGACTGAATTCCAAACTTCAAATATTTCATTGTTTTTGTCATTATTTTATTAATTTGTTCGCTAGGAGCATGTTATAGGGCGACCACACCCGGGTAGGCAAATCGTAGGTCACTTCTTTTATTTTATTTGAGGTGAGAGGTCGTTTCCTTTCGTTATTATCCAGGGAATACCCTACGAAATTTGTATATATATTTATCCAGGGTATGCCTCGAAGTATTTGTATTTGGGTCGAAAGTAAAACTCATAGTATTTTTATTTTCATTTTCATTTTTATTTTTCTTTTATTAGGTGAGAACGACCTCGAGTCTCTTGTAAGTTTATTTTTCTTTTCTGTGTTTATTTTTACCTCAATTTGAATATTTTTCAAAAGCTAACTAGATCAAGTACGCAACCGTGACTTTCACGGGACTCAGGGAATGCCTAATATCTTCTCTCCGAGTCAAATGAACCCCCTTACCTAGAACTCTGGTGCATACTTAGTTTTAGAGTCCAAAGTATTTTCAAAGGAAAAATTATTGCTAAACCAGTGACCTGACACTGAAATCAAACGTCAGGTGGCAACTCTGAAAAGTCCTTTTGAACACAATTCTTTGTCACTTTCTAAATGAAACCCTTTCGAGTTTCAAATATCACCTTTATATATTTAAAGAGGGTTAGTGAGGTAAAATAGAGGGGTGTCATAGTGCTCACTCAATATTTATGTAAATATTTTTTAATTACCTATACAAATTTATTAAATATGGTCAAAGATAACCATATAGGTCCGCCACTGACAACACGTGGCTCATTTGTGCAGTGTCACATAGTGAGAATGGTTTGATACATAGAAGCTAAAGCCGCAAGAGTTAAAGAACCACGACCGAAGTATTTGTTCCAATCTGAATAAGAGTGACCAGAAGGAAATTCACCAAGTAAATATCCGAAACAAACTTGTCAACTTTGGTTTCGAACTTCGAGCAGGGGGATTTGTTGTCATACTCTATTTTTATGCCATTTTTTAACTCTATACCTTGTTTTTAAAAACTATTGATTTCCTAACCAACTAACAAAAAATCTGTAATAATATGACAATTATATCCCTTCCAAAACATATAAGAGTCCGTCTCTCCTCCGTATTCCCAGATTCAAATTCCAGATCTCCTCCGTATCTCCTCCCATCAGTCTACCTCTCCTGAGAACGCATCTCGCATTCAAATTCAAATTCCGAATTCAAATTCAAATTCAAATACATTGTAAGTATTCAAATTCATCTCCAGAATTCAAAATAATTTTTGAATTATATGTTTTCTGATTGATTGATTGAAGTTGTTTGACAAACTTCACTGATATGCTGAATTTGCAATTCTAAATCTATTTGACGATGAATTCTAACATTCTAAGCTGAAGTTATTTAGTTAACGAGCTGACAAATAACACAACGAAGAAGAGATTATATTAAATTTTATATGATTGTTTTGTTGCTGAAGTTTTTTTGTCAATAATTAAAAGTTGAAGTTTTCCTTGTACACTGGGTAAAAAACCATAAAGCATAAGTTAAAATTTCATATTGCACCAAAAGAACTTCGGCCTAGGTGCTGAATTTTTTTAGTTATTACTTAAAAACTTAAGCAGGAGGACTGAAGTTTTCCTCCTACACTGGCTAAATTAAAAAATCATATTGCACCAAAAAAACTTTGGCCTAGGTGCTGAAATTTTTTAGTTATTACTTAAAAAAACTTAAGCAGGAAGGCTGAAGTTTTCCTCCTATACTGGCTAAATTAAAAAATCATATTGCACCAAAAAAACTTCGGCCTAGGTGCTGAAGTTTTTTAGTTATTACTTAAAAACTTAAGCAGGAGGGCTGAAGTTTTCCTCCCACACTAGCTAAATTTAAAAATCATATTGCACCAAAAAAAATTCGGCCTAGGTGCTGAAGTATTTTAGTTATTACTTAAAAACTTGAGCAGGAGGGCTGAATTTTCCTTCTACACTGGCCAAATTAAAAAATCATATTGCACCAAAAAAAAAAAATTCGGCCTGGTGCTGAAGTTTTTTAGTTATTACTTAAAAACTTAAGCAGGAGGGCTAAAGTTTTCCTCTCACACTGACTAAATTTAAAAATCATATTGCACCAAAAAAACTTCGGCCTAGGTGCTGAAGTATTTTAGTTATTACTTAAAAATTTAAGCAGGAGGGCTGAAGTTTTCCTCCTACACTGGCCAAATTAAAAAATCGTATTGCACCAAAAAAACTTCGGCCTAGGTGCTGAAGTTTTTCCCCCTGCATTGATGAATCACCATCATAAAAAAACTTTAGCTAATATGCTGAAGTTATTAAGCTTATCTCTAAAAACTTTAGCACTTATAAGTTGAAGTTTTCTTTGTAGGATTCATTAATTATGTCATACATCTTTTTCCAAAAAAACTTCAGCAGAAGATGCCTAAGTAACTTAGTTTATTTGTAAAAACCGTAGGACAAACAACCTAAACAATTCTTCTGTTCACTTTTCTAATACTTGCCACTAAACATGAATCTGCAGGATGAGTTCGATTTGCATTGTTCGATTTGTTATACTTGCTACTTGGATCATGATATAAAACTTGTTCTACTTAATAAGGACATATCATTCAATACTTTCCTGAAGAAAATTAGTGAAGTTGCAAATATTGATTCAACCAGATATGCATTAAAAGTATGGTTTGATATCAAACTAAATATAAGCAAAGGAATGCTTGTAACTTCATATGAAGAACTCAGTATGTGTATACATTTGCTTACAACTGATTCAGCCTACAAGAATTGCCATTTCGGCATCGAAAAAATACAACCTTCAAAATCAGCAGCATTCAACCAATCTCTTGCATATGCGATAGATTCAGAACCTTTTGTTGACTATCAACATGAAGTACGAGTGCCAATAATGGAAGTAGATAACGGGCAACAACCTTCTAACATTACAGCTACTTCAGAATACATAGTGCTGCAATAATTACCCCCTACTCCAATAAATTCACCAGTTTGTCGATGACCAAGAAAAAGAAGGACAATAATAATGCAAATTGACAACCAACACACAATCCAACAAAGCTTTTTTCACCTTCTGCAATGATAAACAACAATGAAGATGAAGTAAACATGGAGCTTATACCGATAACATCACATAGAATTGGAGAAATTGCTGAATCAATCTTTGAGAACAAACAAAACATGACTAAATTTTTCTGCAGCTTGGAGAAAAATCAAAAAGTTGAATTCACTGTTGTTAGATCATGTTCCAAGAGATACGAGCTGAAATACATTATGGACAAATGTGGTTGGAATGTACGTGCTACCAGAATAAAAAATTCCACACTGTTCTGGGTGATAAAATATTATAACATCCATGAATGCTCGGTTGATACAAGAAAATTAGATCAGAAGCTTGCTACATCAAATTTTATAAGTGAACAAATTATAGAACATGTTCGAGACAAAAAGATAGAGGTTACACCAGCCTTTGTAGAAAATGAAATGAAAAAAAAAATTGGAATTGACATTGGTTATCACAAGGCATGGTGTGCTATTCAAAAAGCTGTTGCTTGCATAAGGGGAACACCTGAAGAGAACTACCAGATTCTTCCTTCATACCTACACATGATGGTGGCCAAAAATCCAGGAGCATACACAAGCATAAAAAGAGATGCGCAGAATAGGCAAGCAAAACAATACTAACCATCAGCCCGAAGTTTCAAATGTTACTATTTGAAAAACTCCACACCTTATGATTTATTTTTTTGTGTTTCAATGTACAGATTTGCTTACTTGTTCTTCGCTCCTGCGGCATCAGTAGCTGGTTGGTCCTAATGTAGACCCGTTATTGCAGTAGATGCAACATTTTTGAAGTCAAAATATCGTGGTGTTCTATTTGTTGCTGTATCAAAGGATGCAAACAATCAAATATTTCCTCTATGTTTTCGTGTAGCAGATTCAGAAAACAATGAGACATACATTTGGTTCTTCGGGGAAATGAGAAAAGCAATTCAAGTTCATCGTGAACTGGTTTTCTTGTCAGATAGAAACCAATTGATCGCAAATGGTATTAGAAAAGTTTTTCCTGAAGCTCACCATGGTATCTGCCTCTATCACTTTGAAAAAAATTTATAGCAAAGACATGCAAAGGCCACGGTAATAAATCTTTTTCAAAGTGCTGCAAGGTCATACAAACGTGAAGATTTTAATCAGTTAGTGTCTTAACTCAAAAGTATTGACAAGAAAACATACAATTACATAATGGAAGCGCTCCCCGAGAGATGGGCTCGATCGTGGTTCCCACGACGACGTTATGATATGCTAACAACAAACATGGTAGAATCAATGAATTCCGTTTTACTAAAGGGAGAGAAATGCCTATTTTAAGAATGTTAGATTTCATCCATGAAAAACTGGGAGAGTGGTTTTATGAACGGAGAAAAAAGGCAAATGAAACTTTTCACAGAGTATCAATATGGACAAAAGAAGAGATGACTAAGAAGATGGACTTGGCTTGTAAAATGTTTGTGAGTATATTTATTAACTTCAGCTTTTTATATCTGTTGCAATGATTTACTGCTTACATTTAAAAAATTTCATACTTTTTCTTTTTGAAGCAAAAATACACTAATATAATTTGTCTTAATTTTTTATTCCTTGTTAGGTGTTCAACCTTGACTCAATATTGTTTAGAATAAATAGTGAAGGAATTGAATTCATTATGGACTTAAATAAGAGAACTTGTGACTGCCTGGAATTCCAACTTGATGAATTGCCCTGTCCACATGCAATTGCTGCTATTAATAAGAGATATTTGCAGAAATATGATTACTGCTCAAATTGGTATTCAAGGGAAACATGGCTAAAAACATATGAAGGACATGTGAATACCGTGGGAGATCAAAAATCATGGGAAATACCACAAAATGTACAATCTGAGATCACAAAACCTCCCGATATAGAGATTCTACAAGGAAGAAGACAAAAGAAGAGGCATATACCTACAACTGAATCATCAATACCATTAAAGTCTACCAAATGCAGTCGATGTAAACAAGTTGGGCATAATAGAACAACTTGTTTGTCTTCTCCAGCACCTCATCCATATTCCAAGAAACACACTGAAAAATACTACAAGCTTCAATAATCCTTGGTCTGAATTTAGACTTTCTTTATTGTATGACATAATTCAAATGTGATTTTTTTCATAGGAATAAAAAAAAATAAGCTCTTGAACAATTTTATATACTGCTAAAGGATAAATCACTCATTTTTGTTACACAGGCTTACAAGTTTTATTGCATTTAAAAAAGTACGCAATGACTTCTGCGAGAAAAAACTTCAGGTTACAGTATGTGAAATACATATCCTTAAACAAATACACACACACATACATGTACAAACACTCACACACACACACACACACATATGCGTACAACACACAAAAAGAAACACATGTACAAACAAAAGTTGTAGCATCTCTAAGCAACTAAGAAGTATAAAGCAAATACCAACAAATAACAAGGATAATGCAATAGAAAGCTAAGAACAAAGAGGATGACAATTATATTGATATAAAAAGAGGTCAGAACAACACATATTTATAAACAAAACTTCAACTCTCCGGGCTGAAGTTATACAAAATTAATCTAAAAAACTCCAGCTCTATGGGCTAAAGTAAACAAAAAGCATAGCATTGAAAGCATAAAAAATGGATTACAAACACTAACAATCATCACCATCATCATCGTCATCATCACAGTACTCCTCAATTTCTCTAAATATCTCATCATCATCACTATCTGAGATAACTATAGGGTAGTCGGGCAAAAGACCACTGAATCCAAGAAGATCAATCTTTAACTTGTTGAATTGATCACGCAGCTGACTTTGTCCTACAATTACTCTGTCCATAAGAGAAAGAAGAGTCTTCAGGTTGTTTTGCAGCTTGGAATAGTCGTTCCAGCTGGGAAACTGAAAACTATCAAACTACTGCACAACCTTATCGAACGAGGTTGAATAACTTCCACAACTACATTCCATGTTAATCCTGTTCTGGAATGATTGATTGGAAAAAAACTGTGGTCTGATTCTCTCCCAATCAACCTTTATTTGATCCCACAAAAGCATAAGCTTAGACATCAGTTTGTTATTGTACCACTCACACTTCAAACTCTCTTACTTCTGTATAATTTCATCCATATTAGGCTTTCCACTTCCGCTTGCACCAGACATTTTTTCTTTAACAAAAGCTGAAAGACTAAGGATGAATACAAATTTAAAGAAATATGATAGAACTCTATGAATGACTATGAAATTTTCAAGTGAAGAGATTGTTAATATAGACAAAGAGTTCAACTAATCAATTTAATATCTATAAATGTAAAAGTAACTTTTTAGCTATTTTTATTGTTTTACGTTCAGAGAAATTGCATGAAACAAGATAAGTAGGGGGTAAAAACAAGTATGTTGTAAATGGAAAAAGAAATATAACTTCAGCCCTAGTAAAACCCACAGTTTTTCTATAGTAAAAAAATAACTCCAGCCTGAAAAATAACTTTTAGGATCATTTACTATATGGTCAAACAAATTTAAATGAAAGATGAAGTAGTTGACAAAAGACAAAAAGTAGATAGTAAATGGAAAAAAGATAAGTATCAACTTAAAAAAATACCAAAACATGCTAAAGTTTTTGTCCTAAAGCTATTTCGAAAAACTTCGGCCCAATTTGCTGAAATTTTTTGCAATATTTCCAAAAACTTCAGCACTTTATCAGCCTAAGTTTTTTGTTGGATTCATTAGTTTTAATCCTAAATCTTTTTCGAGAAACTTCGGCCCTATAAGCTGAAGTTTTTTAGTATATTTCAAAAAACTTCGGCACTTGGTCAGCTGAAGTTTTTTGTTGGATTCAATAGTTTTTGTCCTAAAGCTTTTTCAAAAAACTTCGGCCTACTATGCTGAAGTTTTTAGTATATTTCCAAAAACTTCCGCACTTTATCAACCTAAGTTTTTTGTTGGATTCATTAGTTTTAATCCTAAATCTTTTTCGAAAAACTTCGGCCCATTGTGCTCAATTTGTTTAGTATATTTCCAAAAACTTCAGTACTTGATCAACCTAAGTTTTTCTGTTGGATTCAATAGTTTTTATCCTAAAGATTTTTCAAAAAACTTCGGCCCAATGTGCTGAAGTGTTTTTGTATATTTCCAAAAATTTCAGCACCTGATAAGCAGAAGTTTTTGTGTCGGATTCAATAGTTTTCTTATGACTTTTAAACAAAATTTCAGCTCAAAAAGCAGAAGTCATGCTTAAGTTTTTTCAAACAAAAACTGTACTTAAAATTCATGATAAAAGACACAAACATATTTGTATGACAAAAAGTGAACTAAAAAAATAATTAATGTATATTCACAAAATTCAAATTATGTACAACCAATCCTCTAATCAAAAAATTCACACAGAGTCTCTTCAAAATCTCCATAATCATGTCCTTCTCGTTCTTCTGGAGTTTCATAGCCGCTATCTTTTTTCCACTTTCCATGAGCCCAAAGATTGGCAACCAATTCTCTCCTAAATGCCAATGTTTGACTTTAATCGAAATTGAAGACATCTTCTCTCTTCAACCGGATATCAATAAACTTAAGAGCCAATATACCACAATCAACACTACAAAAGACATATGAAAAAGAAATTAAAGAATAGTTAACACAAGGGCAAAAAATAATAAACATAAGATGCATGGTAAAACATATGTTAAACACGTACTTGGTAGTCTGTTTCGGTGTATTCATCCACTTAATTTGAAATTTTTCCCCAGGACTGTCCCCATAAAATTTATTATGTTCCCCAAAATTCAAGCATTTGAGACAGTGTGGAATCAACCGGGCATAAATTTTGACATGTTCAAGTACACGCTCGTATGTTGCATCGCCCATGGAATCATACACATATATAAATTTGTCTTCAAAGTCCAGAATTCCAAAAAGGTAGTGCGTAGATATCTGGCCCTCCCTTGGCTTAAGTCGAAATGGAAAGAATACCTTTTTGGCAGATGCCCATGAGATACCACAGGAAAGGTCGAGGCCTTTTACGTAGTTGGCCATCTTTTCATTCGTTGATTCTTCCTCATACCAACAAAAGTCCGTAAGTGGCTTAATAACCGCTTCTTCTTCTTCTTTTCAATCTGTTTTTCGGATATCTTCTTTCTCTTTGATTTGCTCTTAAGAACCGCCATTCTCTTTTGCTTCCTTTTCTCAATTATCTTCAACTTTTCTTCTGAAGGATGAATACTATCTAGGATAGTCATATACTGATCGAAAAGTAAATCTGTTATTGTACATCTTGATTTTGTATAACGTGGAAGGTGATAGCAATATTTTTTGCGCAAGTAATATACGCCCACATCAATATGCTGCAAATGGACAACGACAAATAAGCTAAAAACTTCAGCAGTTTACTATGAATAAAGTTATACTACAAAAAATAAGCTGAACTTTTGGGAAATATAGTTGAAAACCAATTCAAAAAACAAACTTAATAACTTACTTCATCCGCAAGATCAGAGTCAGGATCCATAAGCTCGGTAAAGAATGAATTTTGAATATCAAGTCAAGCTAATCGGAATGGATTGGAATCATATTCACTGGCATCCATCTCCAACCACTCTTTAAATCTTTGCATCAATCCACTGTCTTGATTAACATAATGGAAGGGACACCTTCTTCTATTCTTTCCTACTATCCAATCTTTCCCCCTTTGTTTTTTCTTATAAACTACATAAGGAGATCTCAACCAAATACTCTCCATACGCATCCTTTTCCCTTTTTTTATATTGTTTTCCTTTTGCTTGCTCTTCCTGTTGTTCCGTCACAACTAAATGTTGTTGTTCAGCAGCAGGGGGAAACTACAGCCAACGTGGCAAATGCTTGACCAATTCCCTGCTGTTCACGACGTTCTTCAGTCTCTTCACGAACAAGAACAACAACAGAATTACCTTCTGAATCAGCCCCTTGTGTACTACTAAGTGAAAATGAACATAAATTGAAGTTGGGGATATCACTGGTGTCACACATAGGAGAACTAGAAATCTTCCTTCTTTTAGGTTTTGGAAGCAATTCTGATGCATCAGATGAGATCTGCAAAAGCAAGGAAAATATATACATAAATAAAACTAATAGAGAACACACATTAGGCAATAAAACAACCAGTAATCGAATTGTAGAAAATAATTACCTGGTCTAAGTGTTGCGACACAGATGGTGTTTGCATTCCAACAGATCCTGTATCTTCATGCAAAAAAAATAAAATAAAAATAATACTGACTAAATTTTATAAAATAATACCAACACACTTCACACCTGTCTGTGAGTCAACAGATGTGAATATATGTATTTCTCCTTTTTCATATTGTTGTAGAATCTCACCCAATTCTTTTCGATCTGCCTCCAGTCTTTCTGAAAAATCATTCAAAAACATAAAAAAGAAAATAAAATATGTAAAATTTCAAAATGTAAAAAATATACTTCGATCAAATATAATAAATTCATGATCTATAGAATACCTTTATGTTTGTCTTCCACTGTGATTTCCCCAAGTTGCATGCCTTTCTGAATATCAGCATTTCCAGCATCATTCAATTGTGAACCAACATTGACGACCATTGCAGTATTCTCTGGAAGGTTTTTCTCAACTCTACCTTCATTCAATTGAGCATCATCAGAGAGTTTTTGAGTTGTGGCAATTGAACCACGACTAGTTTCAACTTTTATTGCATATTCATAAAAGAGGGGGAATAGATCAACTAGTTTTTCTATATATAAAACATAAAAAAAATTTATACCTGTAGTGAAAATTTCACTACAAGATATTATAAAAAAACTTCAGCTCTAACGACAGTTACAAAAAAAAACTTCATCTCTAGAGTTGAAGTTCGACAATTATAAAAAAAGAACTTCAGCTCTATAGTTGAAAGTTCACCAGTTACAAACCAAAACATTCACCAAAAAACATGCTGTAGTTTTTACAAAAAACACAAACACATGAAAACAAAACTTTAGCTCCTATCTAAGGTATAATTGAAATATTATAAACTTCACACTTTGTACCTGTAGTGACAACTTCATGTGTATCACCACCTAGAAGTTCATTGCAAATCGCTATTACTCCTACATAACGATCGTTTTTCAGATTTAAAGTACCAATAGGTGCTTGATTTCCAATATCATTTTCCAAAGCACAACTCGGTGCATGTTTTTCAGTGCCAACAACTTGATCATCTGCACCTTTCTCTCCACCTTTACTCTGTCTATAGACAATGGATTATCCATCTCCACCTTGTTGTTGAACATGTTCAATGCCTTCAACAACCGCTTCATTATGTGTAGCATTATCATCTGCGACTTTACGCAATGCATCATGAGCAGTATGTTCTTCAGTCTCAACAACTTGATTATGTACACCTTGCTTGCTTCCAATATTATCAGTTAATAAATGTGCTTCATCATTTACATCTCTGCTCAATCTATCTGAACTGGAACTGTGCTCTTCAACTTGTTCTTGAACATGTTGATCGCCTTTAAAAGCCGATGAATCTTTGTAACAGTCGTTCCTCCTGTCATATTCTCGATGCTTACTCAAATCAAAATTGCCATCGTCCATTCCATTTGATTTGTTGACAATCATAAACAACTGTTCAAACTTCTCATCGAAATATTCCTAGAAAAAAAATTACTAACAATGATTAATCTGAAATAAATCATTGTACGTGGTGATTTACTAATGACAGGAGTTCGATTCAATTCTTTTGATTGACTCAAAGTACGTGGTGATTTACCAGTTGAAGGAACTGCATTAACTACATTTGAACGAATCCGGTTGCACGGTAATTTCCCAATTAAAGGCATTGAATTCAATTCCTCTTCTGTAGGAATTATATCCAATACCCTAAAGTCGCGATATCTCTGTTTAATACAAAAAAGTATATTATGAGGAGAAAAAAACTAATACATCAGTATATTAACACACATACAAAAATAAAAATAAAGTAACTTACTTCATGAGTTTTGAACATATAATAAAGTTCGGGATATTTAGGCTATCCCACGCATACATAACGTAACATCCTGGGGACCTGAGGCATATCAAGGTACTCATCCTCTGCTACATACTTCTTCCGAACATCTGGGAAGCACTCATAGAACCAAACACATAACGGATATGGAAATCCAGTAAGTTTATACTTAGTTGCATGATGTTTGTTCTGCTTGCCCAATGCATGTTTCAGTGAATAAATGAGCTTCTCATAAGCCACATTACCCCAAGGATATTCAGCACAAAGCTTCTCGTCTTCAACGATAGATGCATACTCCTTAATCACACATGACTCGGTATTTTTCCCAAACAGAATAGACTCTACAATAAGAATTTACATAAGTTTAACTGCATCATCATCACTCTCACATACGTGTGCATGATTCACAACATTCTTTGGAATTACATTGGGAGTCATAAAACTTCGAATATCCTTCAAACTCACACCCTTGGACTTACCAAAATAGCGCTTCAGAATAGTGCTCTCTCGATTAAATGGTTTTTCAATATTATGTGTTGTGATCCGTAAACCACACATAATGTGAAAGTCTTCAAGGGTAAAGGAAATTTCATGCCCAAAAAACTTGAAACTAATGGGGTCTCGATCATTCGTGAATATTCGAGAAAGACACAGACAATGAACCAACTTCATGCTGCATTTGAAATTCTCCATAGCAATAATGTATCTAAATGCACCATTATTAAGCTTATCCCTTTCTGCAGGAGTCAAGAAATTTGCAATTAAACTCTTCAAATCACGGTTCCCCTTCCAGTAACCCTTAGAGTTAAACCATTCTGTAAACTCAAAATATTTTTGTCCTGGTACTGTAGGTGGAGGCTCAGGGACATAAAGACCTAGTGCTACTACAGGTAGTCTAGGTTTTTTAGGTGTTTTGCCTTCTTTAGCTACTTTAGGATCTTTAGGTGCTTTAGGAGCCATCTGTCCAAAAAAAAGTAAAAGATACAAATAATAACATCAGGACATTATCAAAAAGATCATTTAAAACTTCAACACCTAAGAAAGCTTAAGTTCGACAAGTATAAAACAAAAACTTCAGCTCTTCGACAGGTATAAAACAAAAACTTCAGCTCTAGAGCTGAAGTTCGACAGTTACAAAAAAAACTTCAGCTCTAGAGCTGAAGTTCGAAAGATATAAAATAAAAACTTCAGCTCTATAGCTGAAGTTCACCAGTAACAAACACAAAAACTTCATCTCCTAAAGCTGGACTTCACCAGTTACAAACACAAAAAACTTTAGCTCTTAAAGATGGAATTCACCAGTTACAAACACAAAAACTTAATTCTGGTTCTCCATACAAGAACAAAACATTCAGCAAAAAACAAAACAGAAATTCAAAATCAAAAATAATGCCAAAACATGAAAAAAACTTCAGCTCCTATCTAAGGTATCATTACCATCTGTTTAACTCTGAAAATTTTTAAAAATTTGAACGTCTAATCACAGAAGAATTTATAGAATTTTCATTAACAACATAAACACTCGTTCATGTTGGAACTAATGAACTTATCAAACTAAACCCTATCATAAATATATGACTATCAAACCCAAAACCAGAAATTAAATCGTAAAATAAAACCCAGAAAGTTAATGCAATGTACCTGTGATTAAATTGTAATGTGGGAACAACGACGACTAGCAGTTGAAAATTCAAAATTCGAAACAATGACGAAAACCCTTTGATTTCAGAGAAGAGCAAATAAAAAAAACGCGAATAGCGGGAGAGAGAGACAGAGATAGTAGAGAACTAACGTATACTTGGAGAGAAAGTAGTCCTTTAATAAAGAAGGCAAAATAGTATTTTCAAATGGATTTTAACAAAAAATGGGTACGGGTACAAACAGAAAGACAAGCGGCTACAGGTTAAAAAGGGGCGCCCTTTACTGGATACCTGAGATTGTGGCCTCTATTTGTTATGGTCTCACAGTTTTTACCAACGTGATTCTCACCACCTGTTAGCTATATACACCATGTGTACGATTGAGATTTGGTATGTTTTTGGTCCGGATAAGCTATAAACACTTTGCTTCATGCATTGGTAATACACTTTTTTTTGGTAGGAAAAATAAAGTTTGTATTAACTACAATAAAACATTCATACCGAGAGATGACCTTGAGGCATCATCAGATTACAACTACTACATCGATTACTACTAGACGATTCAAGAGCAACATCCTCTAGATACATCACACAGGTGGTCGAAAACCTGACACTATCAAACTCTAGGGCATCAAGACAACCACAAAGATGGAAGCTACTTTAGTGCCTCATAGAGAACTCTCTTTTTGAATGAAAATAGGACAGGGATCCAACATCAATGTATTAAACTTGCTTCCCGTACATCTGCTTGTAGCTGATCATTAACTGTTGGCCCAGGTGAATATTAGTTTTGAAGATTGACAAAAGAAGCTCAGGCATGAACCAAGTTCATCCCTCAGGTCCACCCCTCGGGTGCACAAAACGGGCAGATTCGAGCATGTGGGATGCACGTGAAGGAGATAAGCTTAACTTGGTGTATTTAATATATCCTAATCGAAAAGGTTGAATAATTGATAAGAAGAATGACTCCTCACTCAAAGAGAATATTATCCAAGAAAAGGAAGGAGTTAGAAGTTGAGATAACCTCGAACTCTTCCACCAAATGAGAGTTGCATAAGAACTCTAGTTATTTCTTCATCTACTAACTCTATAAATTGCAGGATGTTCTCATATTACATGTGTTTCACAAAAACGCAGAAGTTAAACATGAATTGAGAGCAAAACAACAATGCTTTTTGCAAGCAATTTGTGTGTGATTCAAGTGTGCAAACTTGAAGCTACATGAACCAGATTGAAGAACCAGCTCCATAAAGAGTTTTATGTGTCTTTCTTTATTTCTAGTTCAATTGTAGTAGGTATTTTCATATTGTACCTTTCAGATTTATCTAGAAGAAATTGTAATAGGTACTTTGAGTATTCAAGTTAGAGTTAACTTGAAGTTGTCGCAACAGTTAGAGGCTGGTTGCTATAATAGGATTAAAGGTAATTCTTAGGTTTACAAAGAGTTTTGTAAATGCTATTTTGGCGCAGTGATTTAGTGAAGTGTTGGGGAAAATCCTACTGAGTAGTAGGTCGTGGTTTTTTCACCTTTTGAGACGGGTGTTTTTCACATAAAAATACTTGTGTTCTTTACTTTCTACATTTATTATTCCTCAACATTAGCAGAAGGAACACATAGAAGAACTAGGCCCTTCCATAATCAGTTTAAGCAAAAAATTGGTCACCACACAAATCACCCCCCTGTGTGTTATTGAAGTATAAAACATCAATTGGTATCAAAGCAGTTTATCCTTGAAGAGGCTAACACCTTGGGAACAGATCAAGATGAGTGCACCGCTTGGAAACTGGGAATGACAATCCACTGATAGACCTCCACTCTTTAATGGCCAGTACTACTCTTGGTGGAAAATAGGATGAGAGATCACATCATCGGAGAAGACTATGAGCTATAGGACATTGTCACTGATGGTCCCCTAGCTACCATGAAGAAGAATGCTGAAGGAGTAGACGTGCCAAAAATAAGAGCTGACTGCAATGTTGTGGACTTGAGGAAATGGGAAAAGAATGCTAAGACAAAGAAATGGCTTGTGTGTAGACTTGGTCCAGACGAGTACAGTAGAATTCAAAGTTGTACCACTGCTAAGGAAATTTGGAACACTTTACAAGTGGCTCATGAAAAACACCTCAAATGAAGAGGTCTAGAGGAACACTACTATATTCTCAATATGAGAATTTCACCATGAAGGAAGGAGAAACCATCCAAGAGATGTGTACAAGGTTCACCACACTGACAAATAAACTTAAGTCTCTTTGAAAGGTTATTCTTGAAGAAGATAAAGTTGAGAAGATTTTGACAAGGGTTCTGTCAGTCTTTTGAGAAAGCAAAATCACTGCTATTCAGGAATCAAAGAACATTGCCTCTCTTAAGTTGGATAAGCTAATTGGAAATTTCACTGCCTATTAACTTAGAAGGCAAATCATGAAGATGGATGCACCCAAGAAGGAAAGGAGCCTGGCATTTAGAATCACTGAAGGTGATAATTTAGAGGAGGATGAAATGACCATGATCACAAAGGACTTCAAGAAGTACCTAATGAGAGGAAAGGTTCCTTCAAGAACTGGAAGCTGCAGCAAACTAAGGGTTCCTGAAAAACAAATCAATAAGGGGTACTACAAGTGTGGGAAGACTGATCACCACATCAAAAACTGCCTTCAATGGGAAATTGAATGGAAGAAGGAAAGAGCTGAGCGAAAGAACAGCTTCAATCCAAGAAGAACAAAGGATCAACAAAGGCTATGGTTGCTGCCTAGGAGGAAAGCTCAGATGAGGGCTCAGAGGATGAAGATGGAGATGAACAAGTACTTATGGCAATTGGAGAATCCGATGAGGAATCTAAGGTAAGTATAATTTATCTCAAAGACAAAATTAAATTTTTGTCTAAAGAAAGGCTATCTGAGTTACTCCTGGATTTCATTGATGAATCTGAGGATATAAACAATGAAAAGGAACAACTGTCTAAGGAGTGTGTGATTTTGAAAGCTAAGTGCAAAAATCTGGAACTTAGGGCTAGTGAAAGTGATAGTAAAAATGCTGAGTTAAAGAACCGGATTCATGAACTTGATACAACTGTCCTAGAGCTTAGATTTGAAAATCTTAAATTGAAATTAGGAACTGGTAAAAAGAAAGCTGATCACACACAACTCACTTTAGAAGAAAATGTAGGAAAAATGAAAGATGAGTTGTACAAAAGAGATGAGCAGATAAGAGTTCTAAAGGAGGATCAAGCATGAGCTAGAAAGAACCTGTAAATGGAACATGTCCTCAGATGCACTTTCATGGCTACATGAACACTATAGTAGCAACAAGAGAGGACTTGGCTACGGGACCCCTGCACCTGTGTGGGGTCCCAAAAGCAAGTACCTCATACTTCCTGAGAACAAAATTTGCACAGACGGTGGTAAAACTGGTCACTATAAAAGTGAATGTATTGCAAAATAAAAGGCTAGTCAAAAGAACAAAGAATTTGTTCAAGGGAAAAACAGGCTGCCAAGTTGGGCTAAAAAGAATTTAATTCACCCTTTTGCATGTAGAAAGGGACCCAAACTAGTTTGGGTTCCTAAGACTAACCCCTGATTTCCTTTTGCGGGTCCAAGTGAAGGGGAGAAGCTATATATGGTACATGAATAGTGGTTGTTCAAAGCATATGACAGGAAGCAAGAACCAGTTCCTTTCACTTGAGGACCTCAAAGGAGGTAATGTCTCCTTTGGAAATGGGAAGAAAGGTGAGATCATTAGGGTTGAAAAGGTAGGTAAGACTGATTCTCACTCTAATGAGAATGTCTACTTGATAGATAACCTAAAGTACATTCTAATAAGTGTATTACAATTATGTGATAGAGGTAACTTCGTAGAATTCACCTCTACCAAATATTTTGTGATTAATCTTACCACTCACAAGATTGTTTTGCAGGGAAAAAGAGTAAACAATACATACATTGTAGATTTGTCCACACTTTCAGAAATGAACTTACTTGCTTAAGTGTATTGGACAATGATCCCCTCCTTTGGCACAAGAAACTTGGACATACAAGTCTGAGTCAACTCAACAAATTAGTCTCCAAGGATCTGGTGATAGGGCTGCCTAACATCAAGTTCAAGGAAGACAAAGTTTGTGAGGCTTGTGCAAGGGGAAATCAGGTAAGATCCTCTTTTAAATACAAGAAAGTGGTAAGCACCACCAGAACGATGGAACTGCTCCATATGGATCTCTGTTGTCCAATGAGAACATTAAGCAGATATGGTAAAAGATATGTGATAATGGTGCTTGTTGATGATTACTCTAGGTTTACTTGGACATTATTTTTAACATCTAAAGATGAAGCATTTGACATGTTTACTTCTTTTGTTAGAAAAACTTAGAAACAACTAGGTAATCAACTTGAATCAATTAGGTCTGATCATGGAACTGAATTTAAAAATGCTATGTTTGCTGAATTTTTGCATGCTACATTATAAATAGTTGCATGACTAGACCTCTTGTTAAGAAGATTCCCTATGAGTCACTTTAAGGGAAAAGGCTAAATATATCCCATCTTAGGGCATTTGGATGCAAGTGCTTTTTGCACAATAATGGCAAAAACTCCCTAGGTAAGTATGATCCCAGAAGTGATGAGGGAGTATTCTTCACATAGTAAAACTTATAAGATATACAGTAAAAGAACTATGTGTGTAGAAGAAATGTATATGTTATTTTTTAAAACAAACATTCTTTCTGAGAGGCAGGAACAAGATAATGAAGAGATTAGGCTGATAAGAAATTTAAATGGTGAAACCATAGTCCAGCATGAAGATGCATCACAGGAAGGAATATGAGATGGAACAGGTCCTTCCACCTAGGGCAACATGACAGGGGGAACTGACTAGAGAGGAACTGATCCTCAAACATCGAAGGAACCTGTCCATGAACCTATTCCTCAGTAATAAAACCAGGAAGGACCATCCAAAGAAATTGACACTCCTATTGCAACATCCACGAAATTGGATATAGATGAACCTGACTCATCTGTTGATCAAAAGTTGTATAGGGGAATGATTGGTTCTCTTTTGTATCTTACTGCTAGCAGACCTGACATTGTTTTCAGTATAGGTCTTTGTGCTCGATTTCAGGCAAATCCAAAGAAGTCCCACTTGACAGCTGTCAAGAGAATATTGAGATACTTGAAAGGTACTACTGACCTTTGCCTTTGGTATCCAAAATGTAGTAATTTTAACCTAGTACGATATGCTAACGCTGATTATGCAGGTTTCCTTGTAGATAGGAAGAGTACCTCAGGTATGCTACACTTTCTTGGTTCATGTCTTTTGTCATGGGCTACCAAAAAGCAAAATCAGTGACCTTATCTACTGCTGAAGCGGAGTATGTTGATGCTGCTTCATGTTGTGCTCAACTGTTGTGGATCAAACAACAATTATTGAACTTTGAAATTGATGTTGGTTGCATCCCTATTTTTGTGATAACGCTGGTGCTATTAGTATGACAAAGAAACTAGTTCATCATAAGAGAACTAAGCACATAGATGTTAGGCACCTTTTTTTGAGGGACAACTATGAGAAAGGCTTGATCACTGTGGAGTTTTGTGCTACTGACAAGCAAATTGCTGATATCTTCACAAAAGCCTTAAGTAGAGATCACTTTGAGAGGAACATGTTGGAATTAAGGATGATGAAGATTACCTAAAAAGACCAGTTCAAGGTTAAACGAAAAAAATGAAAAAAATAAAAAATTTTGGTAAGAAAGTCTGTAAATTGTGTATAATTAGATTAAATCTTGCTCAGTCTCATACTTTCCATAATATACTTTTGTGCCATGTGTTAAAATGACTCATTAATCTCTAATGATATTTTCTCTATTTTGGCAAATTTAGACTTACATTATCAGTGAAGAACCTGGTTCATCAAGATAATACGGTATGTTTTTTACACTTTACATAATTTGAAATAATTATATTTGGATCATGAGCAGAGTCCTACCAAATACCAAAGTTCTTATGAACTTATGCATTACAAGTGAACCAGTTACGTTCAAGACTCCTGACCGTATTAAACTACCTAGATTCTTTTAAGTCTGCTACTCAGGAAGGAAGAAAGTGGTTCTTCCGAAACTGAATATGTATCTTCTGATTGTAAAGTTTCTCTTGAGACAATTTCTAAGGTTGCTGCAAATTTGGAGAATAGATTTGTAGGATCTATAGCAGGTGTTGAGACTACAGAATCTGAAGAAGTTGGTGGTAAAAAAAGGGAGAGCAAAGGTACTAGGAGTACTGTGAGGGGAAAGGGGACTAGAGTGGCTGATTCTTCACCCACTTTTGTGAGTTTAACCAAGGACGCATGTGCAATGGTTGTTTGGGGAATGAAACCGGTTCATCTGTAGAGGAAACCTTCGCAGACGTGCTGGAGAAAGTAACTGAAAGCTATAATCCAGCTTCTTGATAGAGTTATCAATGACACCAAAACTCATACCATTCCTTACGGCTTCATTCTTACAACTGTGCTTGCACATTTCAATGTACCTATGAAAAAGTGGGAGGTTAGTACAAGCATGAATCATTTTTGGGTTAATACTCTATTTTCTTGGGATTATGAAGTCAATGTCACTCCTAAAGAATCTAGTTCATCTAGAAAGGTACCAGTGAATAACAAGGACAGAGCTTTGGTGCAAAAAAATGGGGCTAAGGATGCTGAGATTGAAAGGCTGAAGAAGAGGTTGGTTGAGGTGGAGACTAAGAGAGATGCTCTCAGAACTGAGCTAGCAAGAGAAAAAGAGAAGAATGATGACATTCTTCAAGGTATGCTGCAACTCCTCTAAGTCAAAAGCCAAGCACCTAGTTCTTCCCTGCCTTAAGCCTCCTAGCCTAGTGTAGATCAACCAGTGACCCAATTCGGGATTTTTTGTTATTTTTGCTCATGTTTTCAATATTTTTATTTCTTCTTATGCTCTGTGGTAGAATCTTATCAATCATCAATGAAATTCACTGTCTTTTGCTCTAACTGTTTGTTTATATTTCTTTGATGGTTAAAATTCTTAGCTTGATCTACTATGATTAATTCATGATTGCATTTGAAGTAGCCCCAGTGGCCATGAGTAAGTTTTGAAATTTCACTACTAGAATTCCGGAAAAAAGATACCAAATTTTAGCGACCAAACTTGGTCTGTCAAGAAAAGCAACCAAACTTGGTCGCTAAATTGGCGAAAATAATAAAATAATTATTTGATATACATTAGCGACCAAGGTTGGTCGCTAATTTTGTCAAAATATTGACCGGACTGGTCAGACTTGCTTGGTCAAAGATATACTGAGATTAGTGACCAATGTTGGTCGCTACAGGGGAACCCACTTATATAATTATAATAATTATAATATTATTTTAAAAAAATTATAAAATATAAATAAATATAATTTAAAATTAGCGACCAAAGTTGATCGCTAATTAATGGGTAAGCAGATAGCGACCAACTTTGGTCGCTAAAATGGGACCCAATTATAAAATTTTAATAATTATATTTTTATTTAAATTTTTTTATAAAATATAAAAAAATATAATTCAAATAAGTTGGTCGCTTACAAAAATAGAGACCAACTTTGGTCGCTAATCTGGGATCGAGTTCTAACGTTTAACAATTATATTATTATTTTAAATATTATATAAAATATAAATAAATTTGATTTAAATTTAGCGACCAACTTTGGTCGCTAATTTAAATTTATGTATATTTAGCGACCAAAGTTGGTCTCTTTTCAGGACAACAATGGTCAAAATTAAAAATTATTTTTGTATTTACTATCTAAATAATATAAATGTAACCCGCTAACACTTTTGTAATACAAATGATGAATAGACTAAAATATACTCTAACATGCTATATATGTAGTTAAGCAGTACTACGAAGCGTGCGTGTGTGTCTATATATATATATAAGAACATGAAGCGCTCAGAACACAGGGACAGGTTCTTTTAGGTATTGATACACTTGTAATTTGATTCATCGACTTATAACATATATATATATATATATATATATGTGTGTGTGTGTGTGTGTGTGTGTGTGTGTGTGTGTGTGTATGTATAAGAACATGAAGCGCTCGGAACATAGGGACGAGTTCTTTTAGGTATTGATACACTTGTAAATTAATTCATCGACTTATAACCTACTCATATGCATGTATATATATTAACAATAAATTAAAACGTCTTGACTTATATCAATTAATATATATATATATATATATATATATATATATATATATATATATATATATATATATAGCTTAAACTAAATTAAAATCCTAAATTTATACTACATATGTACATAATTTTAAATTGAATTAAAAGTAATTTAATTTTTTTAGAAATAGCGGCCAACTTTGGTCGCTATTTTGGTCAAAAAGTCAAAACTTATTTTGCTACCAAAATAGCGACCAAAGTGTCAAAACCGGGTTTCTCCTCCCATTCTTTCAAAAAAATTCCCCAAAATCTCTCTTTTCTCTCTCACACTCAACCCTCCTCCCCCCTTTCCGACTCCCAGCAGCAGCGACGCCACCCACGCCACCGACGACCATCGATGGTAGCAGCTCCACCGCCGACGACATCCATTCCCTAGGTAGGTTTCTTTCTCCTTTCTTTATTTTTTTCGAAATACAGTGATTTTGTTTAATTTCTCCATGTTAGGGTTCAAAGTTATATATTATTTGTAACCATGTTAGGGTTCAAAGTTAATTTCTCCATGTTAGGGTTCAAAGTTAGCTCAGTCATGTTAGGGTTCAAAGTTATATATTATTTGTAATTTTTAGGGTTCTTATTAATACATTTAGTCCAAAATATTTAGTTTTACCTACTAATTTGGGGAAGAAATTGTTTGAAGAGAAGAAACCCTAAAAGTTGCACCTTTAGGATTATGTATTGGAATTTAAGTTTATAAATTAAAATTTTAGGAAATGACTTGAAATTTTGTGGATATGAGTTGAACCTTTAGGATATGAATTGAACATTTAGGATATGAATTGAAATTTTTGGTTTATGTATTGGAATTTTAGTTTATAAATTGAAATTTTAGGATATGATTGAACTTTTATGGATATGAGTTGAACCTTTAGGATATGAATTGAACCTTTAGGATATGAGTTGGACTTTTAGTTTATGTATTGAAATTTTAGGATATGACTTGAACTTTTGTGGATATGAGTTGTACCTTTAGGATATGAATTGAACATTTAGGATATGAATTGGACTTTTAGTTTATGTATTGGAATTTTAGTTTATATTGAAATTTTAGGATATGACTTGAACTTTTGTGGATATGAATTGAACCTTTAGGATATGAATTGGACTTTTAGTTTATGTATTGGAATTTTAGTTTATAAATTGAAATTTTAGGATATGACTTGAACTTTTGTGGATATGAGTTGAACCTTTAGGATATGAATTGGACTTTTAGTTTATGTATTGGAATTTTAGTTTATAAATTGAAATTTTAGGATATGACTTGAACTTTTGTGGATATGAGTTGAACCTTTAGGATATTAGTTTATGTATTGGAATTTTAGTTTATAAATTGAAATTTTAGGATATGACTTGAACTTTTGTGGATATGAGTTGAACCTTTAGGATATGAATTGAACCTTTAGGATATGAGTTGGACTTTTAGTTTATATATTGAAATTTTAGTTTATAAATTAAAATTTTAGGATATGACTTGAACTTTTGTGGATATGAGTTGAACCTTTAGGATATGAATTGAACATTTAGGATATGAATTGGACTTTTAGTTTATGTATTGGAATTTTAGTTTATAAATTGAAATTTTAGGATATGACTTGAACTTTTGTGGATATGAGTTGAACCTTTAGGATATGAATTGAACCTTTAGGATATGAATTGGACTTTTAGTTTATGTATTGGAATTTTAGTTTATAAATTGAAATTTTAGGATATGACTTGAACTTTTGTGGATATGAGTTGAACCTTTAGGATATGAATTGAACCTTTAGGATATTAGTTTATGTATTGGAATTTTAGTTTATAAATTGAAATTTTAGGATATGACTTGAACTTTTGTGGATATGAGTTGAACCTTTAGGATATGAATTGAACCTTTAGGATATTAGTTTATGTATTGGAATTTTAGTTTATAAATTGAAATTTTAGGATATGACTCGAACTTTTGTTGATATGAGTTTTACCTTTAGGATATGAATTGAACATTTAGGATATGAATTGAGATTTTTGGTTTATATATTGGAATTTTAGTTTATAAATTGAATTTTTAAGATATGACTTGAACTTTTGTGTATATGAGTTGAACCTTTAGGATATGAATTGAAATTTTTGTGTATGAATTGAACTTTTATGATATGAATTGAGCCTTTAGGATATGAATTGAACTTTTGTGGATATGAATTGAAATTTAGGATTGCGGGAGGATTTTGTAGAAGGGATTGATGATTTATTAGACATGCAATTGAACTTCCACCAAGAATAACTTAGACACAGTATCTGGCATAGTGTGCCTTTAATTGTTGTTCTCATTAGTGACAATGATGATGAGAAAGCAATGACATGTGTTTCAAACAGTGATGGTGTAGGTAGGAATTTAACATTTCCTTAGTAGATAAAAGAAAAGGTTATAGAGGAATTCTCCACTTCATTTTCCAAGAGGAAGTAGATAATTCCTCTATAACCTCTTCTTTTATCTGCTTAGGAAATGTTAATTTCTTACCTACACCATCACTGTTTGAAACACATGCCATTGCCTTCTCATCATCATTGTCGCTAATGAGAACAACAATTGATCAAAGACACAACCTGTCGGCTACTGTATCCAAGTTACTCTATGTATTTAAGTTCATCCTGAGTAATAGTACCACGAGGATAATCACCAAAGCCACCAGACAACTTTATGATGCCAATGAAGTAAGATGAGTTATTCAATGAGACTCGTATTGTAAAGAAGAAGAAAGAGACTGATCCAGAAAGGTGGGTCGAGGGTCGAGCCTCGACTATACATGTAAGATTTTTACTTTTTATTTACTTTTATATAAATTTTGAAATACTAATTCAATATAATTTTTCTTATAGGTTCACTTCACAGCTGATGTGGGGGAATTCATATGCAGTCAGCCACCTAATGAGTCGGGCGAGGCAATCCAACTTTCAGACGAGGATGATGAAAGAACACTCCTTGAGTACTTTATATACTTTGAACTAGACAATAGAACCAGTTTTCGAATGGGCTTGTAATAAACGTTAACTTAGTTTTGTTAGCTTAATGTGTTAGTTCTATTGAACTTTATAATTTGTTGCTTTTTATTATTGTTGTTGTTGGCAGAAAATGCCTGTTTAGGATTTTTGGTAAGTTGGCAGGTGGTGTAGCTGCCAAAACAGACAGTTTTTGCCAAAAATATACCAAGAAAAGCGACCAACTTTGGTCGATAGTTGGTCTCTTTTCCCTTAAAAAAACAATTTTCTGGGCAATAGCGACCAACCTTGGTCGCTATTTAACCCAAATTTCTCAAAAGCGACCAACTTTGGTCGCTATTCTATTTTAAAAAAATAATTTCTGAAAATATAGCGACCAAAGTTGGTCGCTTATAATTAAAAAAAAATATTTCTTGAAGTTAGCGACCAACTATGGTCGCTTATTTTTTAAAAAAATTAATAAAAAAGCGACCAATCTTGGTCTCTATTTTTCAGATTTTAAAATATAATATTTGGATTAGAGACCAAAGTTGGTCACTTTTTTATGATTAATAATAAATAAATAAATAAATAACGTATTTTACATTTAGAGACCAACTTTGATCGCCAAAATTATATTATTAAAATAATAAAGCGACCAAAGTTGGTCGCTATAGTCTTTACCCGGAATATTTGGTCCTTTTACCTTAGAGACCAAAGTTGGTCTCTAATTAGCGACCAACTTTGGTCCCTAAAATAAAGGGACCAGCAATATTGCGACCAGGCATGTTTGGTCGCTTTTAAGCCTATAAGCGACCAACTTTGGTCGCTTTTTGTGGTCGCTTTTTACCGGATTTCTAGTAGTGTTTGGTTATGTCACGATCCAAATCCCCGAGCCCGGTCATGATGGCGCCTCTTGTGAAGACAAGGCCATCTAGACCAAAATAGAACACCTCTTTTATACTGTTAAATATCATAAATATTTCTAAGACAAGATATAGTAACCATAATTTGCGAAAATACGATAACAACAGTAGAAACCATCCTGACATAGCCCAAACTGGGGTGTCACAAGTCACAAGCATCTATTAGGGTGTAAATACAACTACAAGGTCAAATTATACAAAACAGGAATAATGAACAAAAGGGAGAAAAACGGTGCTGCGAATGCCGGCAACCACCTCGCTAAACTCCGATAACTCTGCCTCTAATCAGCCAAAAACCCGCTACCGAGTGTATAAATACTTGCATCAGCACACAAGGCACAGGGAGTAATGTGAGTACTCCGACTCAGTGAGTAATAATAATAAATAAAGACTGAAGGCAAGAAATCACGTAAAAACACAAGGCATTCCATACTGAAGTAGTAAAAATCACTTTAAATAGTAAGGCAGTGAGAAATCAAGTGAAAATCCCTTTTTCCAACAAGTAAAGCAAGTAGTTTACAAGTGAATAACAAAAATGATAGAAATGTAAACAACCCCTCGGGCAAAACATGTACAACAAACCGCCCCTCGGGCATAATATCAACAGAATCAGCCCCTCAGGCTCAATATCAGAACAGTGCCAGCCCCTCCGGCTCAATATCATAACAGTAACAGCCCCTCGGGCTCACTCTCAGAATAGTATCAGCCCCTCGGACTACCTCACAATCACTCATATCAGCCCCTCGGACTACCTCACAATCACTCATATCAACCCCTCGGACTACCTCACAATCACTCATATCAGCCCCTCGGGCATCGTATCAATCACTCAGAATAATGGGTACCCGCGCTCACTGTGGGTGTGCAGACTCCGGAGGGGCCCTTTACGGCCCAAGCGCTATATCAAGCCACCTCGTGGCATCATCACACAGCATATCCTCACATCACTCAAGCCACCGCGTGGCATATAAAGTATCATAGGCACTCGGCCTCATATCACTCGGCCTCACATCACTCAAGCCATCGTGTGGCATATAAAGTATCATAGGCCCTCGGCCTCATATCACTCAAGCCACCGCGTGGCATATAAAGTATTTCAGGCCCTCGGCCTCATATCACTTGGTATATCCTCACATATGGCCCTCGGCCTCATTCAGTCCGAAAATTATCACAAGCCCCTCGGGCATTAGTAAAACAGTAGTTCTCAGCCCAAAACATCATTTAGAAATATCATTTAAGTTTCAAATCTGAGTAAAAGTGGTTGAGTTTGTAAAACAGTAGATATCAATAGGACTGAGTTCAAGTAATAAGTCAAAATAGTGAGGAAATAGTGATAAAATCCCCAAAGGGTTCAAATAATTGGTACGAAGCCCAAATATGACAATCAACCCAAATCATGATGATAACAAACAAGTTTCAGTCAAATACGCGGTAAAATCATCAATCGGGACGAACTAAGTCACAATCCCCAGTAGTAAAAGACCCCACGCTCATCATCCAGCGTGTGTCTCACCTTAATATAGCACTACGATGTGCAATCCAGGGTTTCAAACCCTCAGAACATCATTTACAATTATTACTCACCTCGATCCGGTCCAAACTCTAGCCCGCGATGCCTTGCCCGCACGAATCGACCTCCGGATGCTCCAAATCTAGCCACAATCAATACATAATCATTAAAATATGCTAAGGGAGCGAAGCCCACTCGAAAATATCCAATTTAACATCAAAATCCCGAAATTGCTCAAACCCAGCCCCCGGGCCCACACTTCGGAATTCGACGAAACTCACAAAATCCGACAATCCATTCAATCACGAGTCCAACCATACCAAAATTATTAAATTCCAATAACAATTCGGCCTCAAAATCTTCAAATCTTATTTTTAAATCCCTAAGTCCAAATTCCCAATTTACACCTCAAAAACATGTAATCTAGTAGGATTATTCGATGATAATTCAATATTATGGAGTAGAAATGATCACAAGTGACTTACCTCAAGATTTCCCATGATTTCTTGCTCAAAATTTCCCCCAAGCCGTGTTCTTTCACCAAAAAAATGTGAAAATGAGCAAAAAAACCAGAACAGCATTAATAACCCGATTCTGGTCGCTAAAAGACTCATTCCCGTCGTTAAAAGTCCCACATCTGGTCGCTAAAGGTGCGCACCAGATCCTGCTGCACCAACAATATTTATTTTCACTAAAAAGGCTCTTAACTCCACCATACGAACTCGGAATTTGATTATGAGTCACAAATAATGATACGAACATAGTCCTTCAATCGAAACTCAATTCAGAGCTCGTTTGCTCAGTGTGATATCCATTTCGCTCGTTAAACAATTAACTCATATTTCGCGTCAAAAACCCAACCGTGACTTAATGAAATTAGAACAAACTTTCCAGATCACTCCTATAATTCATTATTGAAATTTTGGAAGTCTCGAAATCAAATTTCGATCTCTAGAACTAAAAATGGACCTTTGGATCATTACATGCTTATGCTCAAAACGGCAAAAATCTTCCAAAAACTCTTCCAAAACTTATCCTAGCCTTATGGGACCCCGACCAAACATGCCAACATAATTCATAACATCATTCAAACTTGTTCCAATCATCAAAACACATTAAACAACATCAAATTACCCAAAACTCATCGAATTCAAGCCTAAGTTTCCAAAAACTTCCGAAATACACTTTCGATCAAACACCCGACCAAACGATGTCCGAATAACCTGAAATTTTGCACACACATCACAAATGACATAAAGAAGCTATAGAAACTCTCGAAATTTCATTCCGACACTCGGATCAAAATCTCACCTATCAACCGAAATTCGCCAAAATACTAACTTTGCCAATTCGAGCCAAATCCTTCCACGGACTTCCAAAATGCATTCTGATCGCGCTCCTAAGTCATAAACCACCTAACGGAGCTAACCAAATCATAAAAATTCCGATCCAAGATCATATACAAATAAGTCAACTCTTGGTCAAACCTTTCAAATTCAAAGCTTTCATTTGAGACTGTTCTTTCAAATTCCTTCCGATTTTCCTGCCAAAACCATCGATCGGCATCAGTCATAATACATCATACGGGGAAAGTCATGCCCGAGAACTGGCGATCAAAGTACAAAAGCTCAAAACGACCGATCTGGTCGTTACAGGTTATCTCACATTTTATGCAACTTTTCGATGATGCCAAAATGGGGAAAATGGTTGTGCTTTACACTTTGAACAGTGATGTTTATAACTCAATGTACCTGGTCTTTGATGATAAGTAATAAAAAGAAAAAAATATTTCTAACATTGTGTTGATGTTGAGCTAAGTTGAAACATGACCTAAGCTTATGAAAAACACAGAGTTTGTCATCATAAAAAAAGGGAAATTTGTTGACCCAAGTGAATGTTAGTTTTGAAGATTGACAAAGGAAGCTCGGGTATGAACCAGGTACATCCCTCAGGTCTATCCCTTAGGTGCACAAAAATGGGCAGATTTGAGCATGTGGGATGCACGTAAAGGAGATAAGCTTAACTTGGTATATTTAATATCTCCTGATCGAAAAGGTTGCATAATTGATAAGGAGAAAGACTCCTTACTCAAAGAGAATATTATCCAAGATAGGGAAGGAGTTAGAAGTTGAGATCAACTAGAACTCTTCCACCAAGGAAGAGTTGCATCGGAACTCTAGTTATTTCTTCATCTATTAACTCTATAATTGCACGATGTTCTCACATTACATGTGTTGTACAAAAATGCAGAAGTTAAACGTGAATTAAGAGCAAAATAGCAAGGCTTTTTGCAAGCAGTTCGTGTGTGATTCAGGTGTACAAACCTGAAGCTACATGAACCAGATTGAAGAACCAGCTTCATAAAGAGTTTTATGTGTCTTTCTTTATTTCTAGTTCACTTGTAGTAGGTGTTTTCATATGGTACCTTTGAGCTTTATCTAGAAGCAATTGTAATAGGTACTTTGAGTATTCAAGTTAGAGTTAACTTAAAGTTGTCGCAACAGTTAGATGTTGGTTGCTACAACGGGATTAGAAGTAATCCTTAGGTTTACAAAGAGTTTTGTGAATGTTGTTTTGGCTCAGTGATTTAGTGAAGTATTGGAAAAAATCATACTGAGTAGTAGGTAGGTCGTGATTTTTTCACCTTTTGAGCCGGGTGTTTTCCACGTAAAAATACTTGTGTTCTTTACTTTCTACATTTATTATTCCGCAATAGTAGCAGAAAAAACACATAGAAGAACCAGGTCCTTCCATAATCAGTTTAAGCGAAAAATTGGTAACCACATAAATCACCCCCTCTTATGTGGTATTGAAGTATAAAACATCAGTAACAAAAATTGGTGATGAGTCTTTTTTCTCGAGACTACACACAATATTCTACAAGTTACTATCTCATATATATTGTACTACTTCCTCTATCTCAATTTATGTGGTAACATTATTATTATTATTATTTGGGGAGTCTGAGGTTGTTCTTTAATCGTATTTTTCTTACGTTTCTGTACGATTCATTGTTTCTTTAGAATTCAAGTAGATTCTTTAGGGACTATCGCACCAACTTAGTTCCTCTTTGTATGAACCATTTTAAACGCATTCAATAAATCTCCTTTCATTAGCCGAAAAAAATGTCGATATCTAGCTTATTTCCTTTTGGTTTTCTGATCGTTGATTTAATTTTTGATTTTCTATTTAAAGATATGTTTTTGGAGCTGTTCTAAATATTGCCAGACTTAATTTATGCAATATAATGTCTTTACTTTTTGAAAATTTAACCTTCTAATTATTTTACAAACGTTATCCAAACAATTTCACTAGAGATATCTGTTCTTGTTTACTGAAGTGATAAATTCACCAAGTCTTTGTTAAAATTTCATGCATTAAAAGCTGACAAATTGTTTAAACTAAAATAATGTTTTCTTTTTTCATCAAGATTTTTCTTTATTTATAGTAAGGTACAGAATATTGAAAGTTCTTTAATAGGAAATTTTCAATACAAGTTATCCTCTATCCAACTATAATATTTGTCAACATATGTGTTACACGAGATAACTTGACGAAATGGAGAGAAATGTTAGATATAAATTAAACTATTGGTTAAAATTATAATTAGAGATTTAGACAATACATGAAAAACGCCTACAAGTTGGAGTTAGCCTGTCAAAAGATTGAATTCTAACAATATATGAAAAATACCACAAGTTTGAACTTTCATGTCAAATCATTATCAATTTAAGAAATATACGGTCAAAATTCAGTGCGTATAGTTGGCTCTAGAAAGCATATAGTAAGACGTGGATATTCCTTGTATTTCACAATATTCCAAGTCCCTACCCGTCAAGTCAAAAGGGCGAATCCAGGATTTAAACTTTATGGGGGCAGATTTGCAATTCTACTACATCCATCTAATTTAATGGGTTCAAATTTTATTATTTGTACGTATTTAATGACTTTTTAGGCAAAAAATAGGGTTTGAGTTAAAGTTATGAGTTCAAATAAATCAATTGCCTCTACATTGGATACGCCCCTGCCCGTCAAAGCAAATGCCAACGCGCATGTTACAAACGGATCGGAATACGAGTCTAAAGAACTTATTCTGGACTAATCCAAAATAACAGCATCTATCTAAACCAAATTAACTGGCAACGATATTAAAGAGACAAGAAGAATTTTAAAGATTAGAATATTAATTTTAGCCTGTCCTTAATTAGAGCAATGTTATGTATCAGAATCATTAGCAGGTCCTAATTGCTCGTTTCCTCCAAGTAGTATAATTTATGCCAAAATGTTGTCAAGCTGAATTTGATCCTCTCTGAATCATTTTTCTGGAGTAAGAAATGCTTTACTTACATTTGGGTATTAGTACTATATCAAAGAAGAAAACGGAGAAAAGAATATCTTTTAGTTTAGAATTGGTGCATTTATTTATTTAGACAATATTATTAAGTCTATGTGGACTATATCTATCTATCTATATTCTCCATCTCCCAATCTATCTGACTTATATACTTAGCAAAACAGATTATTAAAAGATTTTAGCGCATGAATTAATATATCATGCAATGAAATTCTAGAGAATATTTGTTATAAACTACAATACCATGCATTTTGAATGAGAGTGAGGCATTGACTCATTAGACAGCTCATGTTTGAATGAAAGTGAAAAAGATGGTCGAACAGATGCAAAACGTACTTGCTTAAAAAAGTTGGTTGAATGAAAGTGAAATGCTTTTACAACGTCGCAACGTAGATTGGCTATTTGCAAAATAAGTCAATTATATAAATTGCCTCCTGTGTAATTGAAGTTGGAAATTAACTTTGTCTTGTCTTGATTTTTGTTAGGCCTCATTAGCAACTAGCTCTCGTGCTTCTTAATGAAACGATAATATTATCTCATCCAATTGTTATTATGGATAGTGAGTCAGTGATATATGAAGGACTTTACACAAGTCTTATCGATCTATTGCCATAATTAATTCAATATTTCTAACTGAGTTGTTTGTCTAGCACTAATGTTTTGGTATATGCGATGTCACCATATTATAAATACTAGTTTTAGCATACGCGCGTTGCGCGTGTCCCTCGTGTTAATGAAAAATAAAATTTTATAAATAAAATAAATAATATTCAAAAATATGTTTATGTTATTATATAAAATTAAGAGTAGTTCTTCCTTAGGAGTTTGATCTAGTCTAATAGTTCTTCCTTCAGTAGTTTCTCTTGCTTGCTTGCTTTATTGTACAAAAAAAGTTATAGGAGTAGCGTTTGATTGAAAGGTAAAAAAATCATTCAACTTTACTTGAGGACTTGGGTACGTACATTGCATGTATATTTCATGTTACTTATTAAAAAATTTATGTAAGATAGTTTACCAACAATTAATTTTTGTTTATCTTTACTCATTTTACGGTACTGCTAAAGCTGTAACCTTATTCTATTAATAACTTAATAATCATATAGGCATCCGAACTCGATTATTATTAACAATTTTTATATTTTTTTTTGCTCAATTATTATCTTATTTTACCTAAAATTTCTTTCTAAAGTACTTTTACTCGCGACCAATTACATATATATGTTCTTTTTATATTCCTATTTTTGTGTACAAAATATATATTGATTAACTTATTCTACCATTTAAAATAATGTCACATTTAAAAAAGATTATCATTTGATTATTTCTTAATATTTAGACAATAAAAATGGACAAAACTTGTAAGTATATTTCAAATTCTACGTCTTTATTGTTAAAAAAAATAGAATGTCACAATTGCTTTTTAAAGTCTAAATTCATGCCACCTTAATATGAATTATCATTAATGTTTTAATTTTTTTTAAAATCAAAACTATGACTTAAATGCACTATTTCTTACGTGCCTTTTTAAATATTAGGCATAAAATTGATGGATCAGATATTTACTTTAATTTATTTAAAACACACGTTATTTACTTTTTTTACAGAATATATATCCATGAAAGCAACATGTAAGAATTATAATTATGTGACATATATAATTCAAATAAGGAAAATATTTAAGTTAAGTAAAGTTTTAATTGACTTTAAAGTCCTAAATTTTAGGGTTTCCTACCTAGTGTTCAATGGAAAATAATTTAATAACAAAAATTTTAGTCAATTTCAAGAACTAAATATTAGGAGAATAATTAAATGACTATTTTGTCTACTGTGAACTCCAATTTTAAAGGGTAAAAAAGGCGAACGACATTTCGCTAAGGGCCTTCGTGCTTTTAATATAGTATAGATACATATTATTTTTGTTTAAATATCATTTACAAACACATATCAAGAAAATCTTTTACCAACTTGCAACTTGTTTGGCCGGCTGTTACCTATTGTATTGTATCGTATTGTTATTTTAATTACAATATTTATTTTGATCGTTACTTAAATTTTATTGTATCGTATCGTTAAAATCCATCGTTACGTAACGACGAAAAGTATCAATTTATGAAACGACGAATTTGGTGTAGTGGCGTCGTTTCCTTGCTTTTTCCTTTTATCTTGTCCTTCCTTATTATTAAATAATCATATTTGATCTTTTATCCTGCCTTTTTATATAATAATTATACTCTGTATCCTATTTTTTCGTAGTAATAATGCAAGATTATTCTTTATATTGTTGGTGTGTGTGACATCATGAAATGACGGTGAACAATATAAACTATCCAAATATTGTATTAATCAAATAATACAATACAATACTGTCAAAAATAGTAATAAACTTGTTTCCATTTGTCCACATTTATTTAGATTTGTTTACATTAATTTAATATTTTCATACATATAGTTAGAAAAGAGTGAGGTGTGGACATGTGTGAATTTGTGTGAACTAGTGTAGGCATGTATGGACTAGTGTGTACATGTGTGGACTTAATTAATATGTACACATGAAGTTTAGGCTAGATACGTGTAGGAGTTCTACTATAAATACCCATGTATGCTAGCCATTTGGAGCAAGTGAAGTCGAATAGAAATCATCCTTTCCTCCACCACTCTAATAGTGAGTTTTTGAGTGTTTGTTTAGTTGTCTTGCTCTCACAAAAATTTCTAACATTTGGTATCAGAGACGGTGTGTTGAGAGACAACCAAACTTGGAGAAAAGATGACAGACACTAATGGAACACCATTCCAAGTTCCTATGCTCACAAAAGAGAACTAAGGGAATTGGTGTATTCGAATGAAGGCCTTGCTTGGTGCCTATGATGTTTGGGAACCGGTAGAGTCTGGAGTTGATGAAGTGGAAGATGCCACAACCACAAATAAGAAAGATCAAAAGGCACTCACTCTCATCCATCAAGGTTTGGATGACAAGATGTTCGAGAAGTTTGCAAATGCGACAACCTCCAAGCAAGCATGGGACATTCTTCAAACTTCCTTTAAAGGTTTGGACAAAGTGAAAAGGGTTCATCTCCAGACCTTAAGAAGAGAGTTTGAATTATTGCATATGAAAGAAAATGAATCTGTTTCATATTATATTTCAATAGTTTTGGCTATTGTCAATCAAATGAAAAGATTTGGTGAAGAGTTGAAGGACGATAGGGTCGTTGCAAAAATACTACGATCCCTAGATCAAAATTTGATTATATTATTGTTGCTATTGAAGAGTCCAAAGACTTGGACACCATGACTATAGATGAACTTTCGAGTTCTTTGCAAGCCCATGAAGAAAAATTAAAGAAACCGAAAGAAGAATCGGTTGAAAAGGCGTTGCAAGCAAAATTTTCCGTCAAGGAAAAAGATGAAAGGAGTGGTTCGCATCAAAGAGGTCATGGAAATGGAAGAGGTCGTGGTAGAGGAGGAAGAGGTGGTAGTCAACCACCAAATAGAGACAATAAAAGACAAGACTATAGTCAAAGAAGAGGGCGTGGAAGAGGCAAAGGATGGAGACAAAATCAAGGAAGGTATGACAAATCGAATGTTAAATGTTACACTTGTCATAAATTTGGACATTTTTCCTAGGAATGTAAAGATATTTCGGAGGAAAAAAATAACTTTGTGGAGAGCAAAAATAAATATGAAGATGCCACTCTACTTCTTACATGCAAGGAGAAGAAAGTGTGAAAAGAACAAATGGTACCTTGACTCCGGTGCAAGTAGTCATATTTGTGGAAAAAAAAATTTATTTGTGGAGCTTAAGGAGCTGAATGGTGGCCCAATAACTTTTGGAGATTCTTCACGAGTTCAAATCAAAGGAAAAGGTACGATTTTAATTCGCTTAAAAGATGAAAGTCATCAATTAATCTCCAATGTTTGTATGTGCCAGAGATGAAAAGTAATATTTTAAGTTTGGGACAACTTTTGGAGGAAAATTATGACATTCATTCGAAAGACAAAAAGTTGTATATGAGAGATGAAAAGGGAAGATTGTTAGCCAAAGTACCTATGGCTAATAATAAAATGTTCATCTTATATCTTCAAAATGATGTTCCGATGGGCTTGTTTTCATGTGCCAAAGATTCATCTTGGCTTTGGCATATGAGATTTGGTCACTTGAATTTTGATAGCCTAAGGTTGATGAAGAAGGAAAGCATGGTGAATAGATTGCCAACAATTGATCATCCCAACCAAATTTTTGAAGGATGTCTCTTTGGAAAGCAAGCAAGGAAAAGCTTTCCTAAAGAGTCTTTAATAAGAGCAAGATGTCCGCTCAAGTTAATTTACATGGATGTGTGCGGACCTATCAAGCCATCTTCACTTGGTAAAAGTAATTATTTGTTACTTTTCAATGATGATTTTTCACTAAAAACTTGGATTTATTTTTTGAAGGTAAAATCGAAGGTGTTTGAAACCTTCAAAAAGGTTAAGAGCATGGTGGAAAAGCAAAATGCTATCAAATTAAGTCACTTAGGTCCGATAATGGTGGAGAATTCACTTCAAATGAATTCAAGATTTTATATGAGAAAAATGGAATTCGTCATTACTTGACAGTTCCGAGATCACCACAGCAAAATGACGTCGCGGAGAGAAAGAATTGAACTATTCTCAACATGGCGAGGAGTATGTTAAAGAGCAAAAATATGCCAAAAGAGTTTTAGGCTGAAGTTGTTGCTTGTGAGGTGTACTTATCAAATCGGTGTCACACCAAAAGTGTTCGTGGAAAAAGACCACAAGAGGCATGGAGCGGTTTCAAGCCAAAAGTTGCTCATTTGCGAGTTTTTGGGAGCATCGCATATGCACATGTGTCAGATGAGAAGAGGTCTAAGCTTGATGACAAAAGTGAGAGGTATGTCTTCATTGGCTATGATCAAAGTTCTAAAGGTTATAAATTGTATAACCCTAAAAATGGCAAGGTCACCATAAGTAGAGATATTGAGTTTGATGAAGATAATGCTTGGGAGTGGAAATTTAAAGAGCAAGAATACTTTTTTAGTCCATTCTTTGAATATGAAGAAGAAGAAGAAGATGGGGAGCAGGCAATCACACCACCTTTAACACCTCCACCACAAAATCAAGAAGTTGGGGAATCAAGCTCAAATTCAAGTGAAGCACCTCACAAGAGTAGAAGTCTCTGTGACTTGTACGAAAACATGGAAGTGGTAAGAAATGACTTGTATGATTTTAATCATTTTTATTTGTTGGTGGGCAGTGAGCCTCTAAGCTTTGAGGATGCTTGCCAAAATTCCAAATGGAGTGATGCAATGGATGAAGAAATCAAAGCTATAAAAAAGAATGATACATGGGAGTTGGTCACACTTCCAAAAGGCAAAAGCACCATTGGAGTCAAATGGGTGTACAAGCTAAAGAAGAATTCCAAGGGAGAAATAGAAAGGTACAAAGCAAGATTGGTAGCTAAAGGCTACAAGCAAAAGGCCTGTATTGACTATGATGAAGTATTTGCGACGGTTGCTCGTTTGGAAACAATTCGCTTTGTCATTACTTTGGCGGCACAAAATCAATGGAAAATCCATCAAATGGATGTGAAGTCGGCTTTCTTGAATGGCGTATTGGAGAAAGAGGTCTATATTGATCAACCTTCGGGATATAAGGTTGAAGGACAAGAAGATAAAGTCTTCAAATTAAAGAAGGCTTTATATGGGTTAAAGCAAGCCCCGCGAGCTTGGAATAGTAGAATTGACAAATATTTCCAAGCAAATGGTTTTTCTAAGTGTCCACAATAACATGCCCTCTATGTAAAGATTGCTAAAAATGGTGACATCTTACTTGTTTGCTTGTATGTAGATGACTTGATATTTACAGGAAATAATCCAAAGATGTTTGAAGAATTCAAAAAAGCAATGGCTAGAGAATTTGAGATGACGGACATTGGCCTAATGTCCTACTATCTTGGAATTCAAGTAGCACAGAGGAAGGATGTCATTTTTATTTCTCAAGGAAAGTATGCAAAGGAAATTCTCAAGAAATTTGAGATAGAGAATTGCAATCCCGTAAGCACCCCCGTTGAATGTGGAGTTAAAATATCCAAGCATGGAGATGGAGATAGAGTCAATCCCACATTTTTCAAGAGTCTTATTGGAAGCTTAAGGTATTTGTCATGTACAAGGCCGGATATTCTTTTTGGAGTTGGACTCCTGAGTCGCTTTATGGAAACTCCTACTACCTCGCACTTAAAGGTAGCCAAAAGAACACTTCGGTACATCAAAGGTACTCTTGATTATGGAATTCTTTATTCATCTTCTAAAGAATCCAAGTTTGTGGGATATTGTGATAGTGGTTGGGCTGGTGATGTTGATGATCCTAAAAGTACTACTGGGTTTGTTTTCTTTCTTGAAAATTCCGCATTTACATGGAATTCTAAGAAGCAACCAATTGTGACTTTGTCAACTTGTAAAGCAGAGTATGTAGCAGCTTGTTTGTGTGTTTTCCATGCAATTTGGCTAAGGAGCTTGTTGGAAGAACTTCACCAACCACAGAAGGATGCTACAAAGATTTTTGTTGACAACAAATCGACTATAGATTTAGCCAAGAATCCGATATTTCATGAAAGAAGCAAGCATATCGATACGAGATATCATTTTATTAGAGATTGCATATCTAATAAAGTTGTGGAGCTTGAGAATGTGAAGTCTGGAGATCAAATTGTGGATATTTTTACCAAGCCTTTGAAGATTGACGCCTTTCAAAAGTTAAGGATGGAGCTTGGAGTAATGAAACAAGTTTAAGGGGGAGTGTTAAAAATAGTAATAAACTTGTTTCCATTTGTCCACATTTGCTTATATTTGTTTACATTAATTTAATGTTTTCATACATATAGTTAGAAAAGAGTGACGTGTGGACATATATGAATTTGTGTGAACTAGTGTAGGCATGTATGGACTACTGTGTACATGTGTGAACTTAATTAATATGTACACATGAAGTTTATGCTAGATACATGTAGGAGTTCTACTATAAATACTCATGTATGCTAGCCATTTGGAGCAAATGAAGTTGAATAGAAATCATCCTTGTATTGGAAAAAAAACTGAATTTACATTGAAGGTGACGTGGCATGACACGAGGACTGGTCAAATGGTCAAAACATGATGATCAGTTAAGAGGCACGAGTGACAACAAATACGGGGAAAGGAAAGCAATATAGGTGTGGACCGTTACTAAAATAGGTACGAGTCTCGTACCTATTCGAGTCATTTAAAGACCGAGGATCGGAAGAAGTTGAAGATACGAATCTGATGACGTAAAAGAGTCTAAATACAACATTAAATATCAAATACGTTAGAATATTTGAATTAAATAGAAATGATTGTGTAACGTTTCTTTTAATGTCATTTATTGCTCATAATTGCCTCATTAAGATAAAGGCATTACATCTTCTCCTAGAATCAACTATAAAAGGAGAAGGACTCAACATCTGTAGAGACACGAAAATACTATTGAGATCTTACTACAATACAAAACTATTTACTGCTTTACCATCATTCTCAAAAATATTTTATTTTCGTCTCCTGATTATCAGTAACCCGAATTTCTTTTTAGCTTTGACCAAAGACTCAGATTTTTGGTTAAACAAATTGGTTCCGTTACCGGAAATCTGATAATCTTTTCTTTTAAGCTATATCTTGTCCATTGTTATCACCATGTCAAACAACAACACCGACAATAACAGTAATAACACATTGGGAAACCATGAAAATCAAATCCATCAAAATCAAGGTGACGTGGTTCCCTCCCCTCCAGATTCACCACGTCAATCTCGTGAAGGCACTCCCGTTACTGAATCCCGTGCTGATCAATAAGAGTAATCTGAACACTTTGAAGGAGGTACAAATGAAGCTTTACAAAAGCTAATTGATGCACAGGTCGGCAAAGCTCTTCAGGCTCTAGTTAGTCGATTGCCTGCTGCACCACCCACACCAACTCCTAATAATAATACATTCGACAATCCCCGTTCTGGTCTTGTTAATTCTGGAAATGGAGGAACCACCAGTGAACCACAGGAAGGGGGACCAGGTAATTCAAATAATTCCTATTTGCAAAATTTAGTACTAACCTTGCAGAAACAGATTAAGGAACAAAATGAGCGTATTGAGCAAATCCCTGGAGTTCCGCCTGTAATAAAAGGAGTAGACATGGACAAATACTCACAACAACCTTGGAAGCCAAGTGCTGCTCCCCTTCCAATTCCGAAAAAGTTCAAAATGCCTGACATCCCGAAATATGATGGTACTACAGACCCACGTGACCACGTGACTGCATTTACAACAGGCGTGAAAGGCAACGACTTGACCAAACAAGAAATTGAATCAGTACTGGTCAAGAAATTTGGAGAAACACTCACCAAGGGTGCATTAACCTGGTATTCTCTTTTATCTGAAAATTCTATTAATTCTTTTGCTGAGCTTGCAGATTCTTTTATTAAAGCACATTCGGGAGCACAAAAGGTTGAGAAAAGGATGGAAGATATTTTCAAAATCAAACAAGGGGATTCGGAGTTGCTTAGAAACTTCGTTGATAGATTCCAGCGTGAAAGAATGACTCTACCTCGTGTGCCTGACAATTGGGCTGCTATAGCTTTTGCAAGTAATTTAAATGACAAAAGTTCTGAAGCCACGAGACGACTCAAAGAAAGTCTTCGAGAATTTCCTGCAACCACATGGAATGATGTTTACAACAGGTATAGCACGAAGCTGCGAATCGAAGAAGATACCGTACCTAAATTTCATCATGAAGAAAGGGGTGGTTCCAGAAGATCAGAAACCGAAAAATGATCAGGTAAAAACAGGTACGATCCATATGTGGGACCTGCAGGAAAAGACCCACGGTCAAAACAAGATAGCCAGCAATATGATAAAAAATCGAGGAACAGGGACTCCGGTTCTTCTTCGAAATTTAGGAATGATTGGAACAGACAAGAGTCACGAGATGATGACAGAAGTTTAAAGGCACAATTCGGCGGATATAATTTTAATGTCTCTACCTCCGAGCTCGTGGCTGTTTTGAGAAGCATGGGAGATAAGGTACGGTGGCCAAAAGAGATGCGATCAAATCCAAATAGACGCAATCCAGATCATTGGTGCGAATTCCACAATGATCACGGGCACAAAACTTCAGAATGTAGATTCTTGCAGAGTGAAGTGGATCATCTATTGAAGCAAGGGTACCTCACTGAGTTATTTAGTGAAAAAGGAAAACAAGCCTATATGAAAAATAGGCAAGAGCCACCAAAGCCTCCTTCACCCAAGAGAACAGTGAATGTGATAAGTGGGGGAGAAGATATTCACGGCATAACCTACACAGCCTCCAACAAGGTTTCTAAGGTAACAATTACACACGGGAAACGGGTGCAGCAGGTTTTAGAAAATTAAAGTATTTCGTTCGATGATGCAGATACCGAAGGAGCGATAACTCCACATAATGACGCTCTGGTAATATCTTTACTTGTATATGATACTAATGTAAGACGAGTTTTGATTGATCCAGGGAGTTCCGTAAATATTATACTACTAAGGGTATTACGTGAAATGCAAGCTGAAGACAAAGTGATACCCAAGGCGCACACCTTGTCAGGCTTCGACAATTCAAGTGTGGTAACAAAAGGAGAGGTAATTCTAACAACTTTTGCTACAGGTGTTGTTAAAGAAACTAAATTTCAGGTAGTTGATATGGAAATGGCCTACAATATGATCATGGGGAGACCATGGATACATGATATGGATGTTGTCCCATCAACTCTACATCAAGTTATTAAATTCCCATCACCATGGAGAATTTGCCAAATTCGTGGGGATCAGCAGACAGCTAGAAGTATCAACACTGTAACAGGAACGAGCACCGTAAATAAAGAAAAATAGCAATTACAGGAAGCAGTTGAAGGTGTAAAAGATCAAATTTCAGCTGAACAAGAAAAGACAGATTTGGAGTCGAGGCCTGATACAATTCAGGAACCTGAAGAAAATGAAAGCATCAAAACAACAATTGAAGAGCTTGAGGCAGTGATACTATTTGAGCAATGGCCTGAACGAAAGGTTTATGTCGGAGCCAATTTAAGCTTAGACATGCGAGGTATGATAATTGAATTTTTAAAAGCTAACGTAGACTGCTTTGCTTGGTCCCATGCTGATATGACAGGGATACCACCGGATGTGATGACTCACAAACTCAATGAGGACCCCTCTTTCACACCAATAAAGCAAAAGAAAAGAAAGCAAGGTGCTTTCAAGAACCAGGTGATTTAGGATGAGGTCCAGAATTTATCAAAAATCGGGTCGATCCGCGAGGTAAAGTATCCTAATTGGTTAGCCAACACGGTGGTCGTACCCAAGAAAAATGGTAAGTGGCGCGTTTGTGTGGATTATACCGATCTAAACAAAGCCTGTCCAAAAGATTCTTTTCCTTTACCGCATATAGACCAACTAATTGATGGAACCGCAGGTCATGAACTTTTAAGCTTTTTAGATGCATATTCGGGATATAATCAAATTAAAATGGATCCTAGTGATGAAGAAAAAACTTCTTTCATCACAGACAGAGGGACTTACTGTTATAAAGTAATGCCCTTTGGTCTCAAAAATGCTGGGGCAACCTATCAAAAGTTGGTCACCAAAATGTTCCAAGAACATTTAGGGAAGATAATAGAGGTATATATAGACGATATGCTCGTCAAAACCCAGCAGTCTCATGATCATATTTCTCATCTATCTGTTACATTTGATATTTTGCGAAAATTTAATATGAAACTCAACCCAGAAAAATGTGCATTTGGAGTTGCATCAGGTAAGTTTTTGGGTTTTCTTGTTTCTAACCGTGGTATTGAGGTAAATCCTTCTCAGATCAAAGCAATAGAAGAAATCCCTGATATCCTTACTAATAAAAAGGAAGTCCAAAGATTAACGGGAAGAATTGCAGCTTTGGGGAGATTTATTTCCAAATCCTCAGAAAAGTGTTTTAAGTTTTTCTCTGCACTCAAAAAGCAAGATCATTTTGAATGGAATGAAGATTGTCAACAAGCCCTTAGAAATTTGAAAGCTTATTTGTCAAAACCACCGTTATTGGCAAAACCAAAGGTGGGGGAAAAGCTTCTCATCTATCTGGATGTATCTGAAGTTGCACTAAGTGCTGTTTTAGTCCGAGAGGACCAAGGTAAACAATCTCCTATTTATTATGTAAGTAAGTCCTTATTAGATGCTGAGACACGATACCCACAGCTAGAAAAGTTAGCATTAGCTTTGATCATGGCATCTAGAAAATTAAGGCCTTATTTTCAATGTCATCCCATTATTATAGTTACTACTTTTCAGCTTCGAAATATTTTGCATAAACACAAACTTTCAGGAAGATTAGCAAAATGGGCTATAGAACTAAGTGAATACGAAATCATTTATCAACCCAGGACCGCTATAAAATCTCAAGTACTAGCTGACTTCGTGGCTGATTTTAGTCAGGGGATGCATTTAGAAGCAGAAAAAGAATTATAAGTCTTTAATGGTGCAAACCCGGGGACTTGGGTTTTATTCACTGATGGTTCATCTAATGTAAAAGGGGCAGGCATAGGGATAGTCCTCGTACCACCTACGGGTGAGACTATTAGACAGACTATAAAATGTCACTCTATAACTAACAATGAAGCAGAGTATGAGGCTGTAATTGCAGGTCTAGAATTGGCACGAGAACTCGGCATAACACAGATTATAATCAAGAGTGATTCTCAACTCGTGGTCAATCAAATGCTGGGGACTTATACAGCCAGGGAGACACGAATGCAAGAATACCTCGCAAAGGTACGGGAGTTAATAAAGCAATTCCGAAATTGGAAAGTAGTGCAGATCCCAAGAGATGAGAATGTAGAGGCAGATGCTTTGGCTAATCTCGCATCTGCAGCAGACGTAGCAAACAATACAAATGCTTCAGTCATACATTTATTTCATTCCATTCTCGAACCTGATAAAAACGAGGTAAATTTTAATCATTTAACATGGGATTGGAGAAACGAAATTGTTGCCTTTTTACAGCATGGTACCGTGCCTAATGACAAAGGAAAGGCTCACGCGCTTCGCAAAAAAGCTGCTCGATATTGTTTATATCAAGGAAATCTTTATCGAAAGATGTTCGGTGGACCACTAGCAAGGTGTCTCGGACCCTCTCAAACAGAATATGTGATGAGAGAAGTGCACGAAGGACATTGTGGAAATCACGCAGGGGGGAGGTCACTGGTAAGAACATTAATTCGCGCAGGATATTATTGGCCTAAAATGGAAGAAGAGGCAAACAGTTTCGTGTCCAAATGTGATAAATGTCAAAGATACGACAATAATATGTACAGACCAGCTGAGTTACTACACCCTGTTATAGCCCCGTGGCCCTTTATGAAATGGGGAATGGATATCGTAGGTCCACTTCCACAAGCAAAAGGTCAGGTAAAGTTTCTACTTGTACTCACAGATTATTTCACTAAATGGGTAGAAGCAGGAGCATTTAAACAGGTACGAGAGAAGGAAGTTAAAGACTTCATATGGCGAAATATAATATGCCGCTTTGGAGCACCAAAAGAGATCGTGTGTGACACTGGACCACAATTTATAGGAGCTCAAATCACAGAATTTCTTCGAAGTTGGCAGATTAAAAGGATAACATCTACTCCATACCATCCAGTGGGTAATGGACAAGCGAAATCCACTAACAAAGTCATTATCAACAACTTGAAGAAGAGGTTACAGGATTCAAAAGGTAATTGGCCTGAGGTGTTACCTGGAGTATTATGGGCTTATCGTACAACGACAAAAACAAGCACTGGAGAAACACCATTTTCAATGGATTATAGTGCGGAAGCCTTAATTCCAGTTGAAATAGGCGAACCAAGCACACGGTACGATCGGGCAACGGAGGAATCTAATGATGAAGAGATGCGGGTCAACCTTGATTTGCTTGAAGGAAGAAGAGAAGCTGCATTGATAAGAATGGCAGCACAAAAGCAAGTAATTGAACGATATTACAATAGGAAAGCACGCCTCAGATTTTTCAAAATTGGGGACTTCGTGCTTAAAAAGGTGTTCCAATCTGCAAAGGCTGCTAATTCAGGAAAGCTAAGTCTAACATGGGAAGGACCATACAAAGTTCGTGACATTGCGGGAAAAGGAGCATACGAGTTGGAGACAATGGATGACAAAGTTTTACCCTCACATTGGAATGTCGTCCATTTAAAGAGATATTACTTATGAGAAAGTACCCACGGTCAGGTATCGCCATGTTAAAATTTCTCTCTTGAATTATTAATGTTTTACTAACGATTTTAGATGCTAGAAAAAAACCCTAACTCGTGCCAAATGATGAGTTACAACCTGCAAGGCAAAATGGAGTATTCTTAATTTCCCAGCCCAGGGTTACAATTAATCTGATGGAAATACACACGAGTTAGGTAGTCTTCATCTATAATCGCACCTCCGAGTCTCGTATATTTTTCTGTTTCAGGAAAAGGGCCAAAGTAAAAGAAATAAACAAGTGCTCGAGGCTTCATACTTCATCGCTCAAACACTTGGGGGACTACATATTATACACAGATATGTGTAGAAAAATAGATACGAATATCGAACAAAAGTCGGCCACAAAGAGACAAGTGTTGAGAAAAAGTTACGAAGTCTTCAGCATTCATGAGAACAACAGAGTCATCTCTCAAACTCATAAACAAAGTCACCTCTCAAACCCTTCTTAATATATAAAGATAGGGTCATGACTATGTACTGAAACAGGTTATGAAGAAAAACCTTGTTTATTCTATGTTATGTACGAATCTGTTACAAGAAAAACAGTTACGAGAAAGTTGTAGATGTATTGTAATACATGTAATAGTCAAACACTTGTTAAAGTTCATGAATAAAAACTTGCCAAAGTTGTTTCATACAAAACATGTGTATTCCTATTTCTTTCATCGTATTATAACACCATTATGAAGTTGAGACGTCTTCTTCATTAAGTGTCGATAAAATGAAAGGGCCCTCTTTTATAAGCCTCATGTTGATAATCCATGAGAAGAATCATAAAGCATTTTAAAAGGATAAAAATGCTAAGCTATTCTATAAGTCCTAGATAAATAGGCAAGAATAAAATATACAGAAGTACTGATAAAACATCTTAATATAAAAGACTAAGTACAAACTTAGTCAGCAAAATATTTGTTTTTTACAAATGCCCCATTATGATAACTGGGGACTTCGTCAAAAGATCCCTTAAAGTTGCCAAGGGATAACACCACCAATTAATAAAAACAAAAACAAAAACAGTAGTAAAGTTTGAAATACATTCAACTAGTCACTAAAGGGGTTGGAACATCAGAAGTTGCAATTTCATTTTCAGGGGCAATCACAGGCACGGTAACAACTTCTGAGGGAGCAGTAATAGGAGCAATTTCAATTAGGCTTAGAATGTTAAAATAACCGAGGGAAGCAAGAGTCACGGGAGCTTCAGCTTCCATGGACTATGTCATAGAAGTTTCACCCTCGGGAGCCGGAATTGCAACTCCAATTGCCGCAGTAGCCACTTCCTCATTTAAAAGCTCTTCCGTTCCAGGAGCGTCAAGTGCAGGAGAAGGAGTATCAACAGGTTGTTGACTTTTCTCGATAGTGTCTAAGACTTTGGCTAATTCATATTGCAAATCAAAGCTTTCCTGAGCAGCTTCTATCAAAGCATCACGGCGAGATTTCAAGAAATCCCAACTTACCTCTATGTTGAAGTTCTCCTCCAGAAGTCCATACTCCCTTTCCCACATAGCAAGATCGTTCTTCACTATTTGGTGTTCAGCTAAATGAGAATCAAGGGAAGCTTCAAGAGAGGCATGAGAACTCTTCAAAGCTCGAATCTTGTCAGAGGAGGTCTGTAAGTCAGCTTGAGCTTGAGTCAAGCTTTGCACTAATTCTCCTGTATACTCTTCTTTCTTGGCTAAAAGTGCCTTAAGCTCCCTGACTTCTTCACTAGCCTTTGATAATTGTTCTGACAAAGAGCACTCCAAAAGCTCTTTATCTCTTTTAAATTGGCTTGAAGAGGCCTTGGCAGTTGCTAGTTCAGAAGTCAAACCACGCTTTTGCTGCTCCAGGAGATTTCTACTTTCTTGCAACTCCTCTATGATCCCCTGAGCATTCTCAAACTGTTCTTTCCAATTAGCTGCTTCAAGCTGGGCTCCCCTGGCTATTTCCTCGGCCTCATGGATAGATTTTTCAGACTCACAGGTTTTTCTTTCCAGAAGGGAAATTCTTCCCATCAATTCTGTACCAATGAGGTTAGCCTACAGAGACAACTCATAGAATGAGGATTTGTAGATTAAAAACAAAAAAACTTGTTGGTAAAGGAAAAATACCTTCAAAGTAGAATGAACTATGTCATTCATCAGAGTCAGGCAGTTGTGGCTCTCCATCTTCTTCTTCTCAATATCTCTGATTAGAGGCTCGAGCCAAACATCAGCTCTACCAGTCTTTCTCAAAAGGCTATGGTTGGCAGGAACTTCAAGAGTAACACTTCTCATAGCCATGGTTCCACTGCTAGAACCCGCCTCTGTATGCTGAACAAAGGGAGGAGGAGCAATGGAAGGAGGAGTAGAACAAAAGGTAAACACAGCAGCAGGAGTCATAGGAGTCAAAGTAGGGATGGAAGGAGAAGATGTAGAAACCAACACAGGAACGGAAGCAAGTGCAGTTGAAACTGGCAAAGGAACGGAAGCCTTCAAAGCTGGTAAAGAAATACTGTCGGTTGGCAAAGGAATGAAGGAAATAGGAACGAATGAGGAGAGAGGAGCTTCATCAAAAACAGGGCCGGACTCGCCACTCTCAAAACCACTATCAAAAAGGCGTTGAGTTGATTCATTAGTATCTCTTGGCACGGTGTCCTCGTCAGAATGAATCAAAACAGGCTCAGTGGATGAGGTTTGAGCAGGGGTATCTTCAATTTCATCACTATTAATGACTCGTCTCCTAACTCTTGGCCTGACAATTAAAGAGGTATCTTCCTCTTCCTCATTCTCAGAACTTTCTCCTATAGCTTTCCTTTTGGGAAGCGAAGCTCGAGCCTTGTTCAAATCAAGTGCAGTATTAGCAGACATGCGAATGTCCATAGCTACATTAGCTGCCATTCCTCTAACACCAAATCCTGATTAAAAGAAGGATACATAATCAACATTGAGAAAAAGGTGTTTAACATGTAAAAAGAAAAAAACGTGTAAAAAGGGACATACCATGTATTTTCACCTTCCAGCCATGTAAAGAAAAAATTGATTTCCAAGTTCTTTGATCCTTAGGAGCAATCTTCAAAATTGAATCTACCCAACCACGGAAGTCATGAATAAGTTCCACATCTCCCATAGTTGCTACAAAAAACCAAAAAGAGACGAAGTTAGAAAAAGAATCGAAATTCTCAAAAATAGGTGCGGTAAATAAAAGGAAACTTATGTGCAAAATTCCACTTCTCAGGGAAGGGAATATTTGTTTCACCAAGTAAGTCCACCATACGTACAGCAACGTAACGGGTATACCATCCACGATCTCTGTCATCTTCAGGGCTTACCAAAACCTTTTTGCTTCTTGCAGTTAAGGTAAAAACCCCATGGCGCATTAAATTGGGATGCTATAAATGAATAAGGTGAGAAAAGGTGAAGTTGACCTTGGCTTTGGCAGATAAGTATCTCAGACAAGCCACTGCTCTCCACACTAGGGGACCGACATAGGCCAAACAGATTTTAAAGAAACGACAAAAGTCAATAATGACTGGGTCAACCGGAGGATTAAAACCCAAAGTAAAAGGGTAAGTATAAACAAAAGAGTAACCACTTCTAAAGGAAGAGATTCTTTGATTTGGGGAAGAAATTAACATTCGAAGACTATTGCTCCAGTTACAATCCCTTCTGATGGTAGGAATTGTAAGCTCGGTCACTAATGAAGGATAAGTGTCAGCTTTTTCTAAATTTACAATTTGCTTTTGAAGAGACATTCTATCACTCCCAAAAGATAAATCACTGGGAACAATTTCATCGACTAAAGGTTCTTGAGAAGAATCAATGATTTCTTTATCTTTAGAAGAAGGGGTCTTCGGAATAGAACCCCCGATACTAGAAGAAGAAGAAGCAGGACCAGATAAACTATCACGAGCGGACCCTAGGCCCAAGCTCCGAAGCCTACCTCCTCTGCCTCTCCTATGTCTTACGGGGGCAATGGGGAAGTGATCGAGAATTGGAACTTTTCTAGGGTTAGGGTTTGGAGATGACATTGTTGAAGAAGGATGTACTAAAGGGGAGAGAAAATACAAGTAAGTAAGAAATTGCTTGTTGAAGATCTATGAAGAAGAAGGTAAATGAAAGAGGGTTAAAAATGCTTATAATGACAACCGTCAAACTTAGAAGTGCAATGATGGAAAACCTATAATAAAGACAACTATCATTTCGTGAATAATGTAAATGAAGAAGTCTCGAAAAAAGGGTGTAGAATTGCAGAACCAATCAGAAAGTGACACGTATGTAAAGCATTAAATAGAAGGGACAATTGAAGCGTCAGTATTGTCATAATATTAATTACGGCAAAAATTTCCTTTTTATGAAGATCCACTTCCCAATTATTTAATTGATAAATAAATAGAAAGTGGGGGGACTATCTGTATTAGGAAAAAAACTGAATTTACATTGAAGGTGACGTGGCATGACACGAGGACTGGTCAAATGGTCAAAACATGATGATCAGTTAAGAGGCACGAGTGACAACAGATACGGGGAAAGGAAAGCAACATAGGTGTGGACCGTTACTAAAATAGGTACGAGTCTCGTACCTATTCGAGTCATTTAAAGACCGAAGATCGGAATAAGTTGAAGATACGAATCTGATGACGTAAAAGAGTCTAAATACAACATTAAATATCAAATACGTTAGAATATTTGAATTAAATAGAAATGATTGTGTAACGTTTCTTTTAATGTCATTTATTGCTCATAATTGCCTCATTAAGACAAAGGCATTACATCTTCTCCTAGAATCAACTATAAAAGGAGAAAGACTCAACATCTGTAGAGACACGAAAATACTATTGAGATTTTACTGCAATACAAAACTATTTACTGCTTTACCATCATTCTCAAAAATATTTTATTTTCGTCTCCTGATTATCAGTAACCCGAATTTCTTTTTAGTTTTGACCAAAGACTCAGATTTTTGGTTAAACAATCCTTTCCTCCACCTCTCTAATAGTGAGTTTTTGAGTGTTTGTTTAGTTTTTTTGCTCTCCCAAAAATTTCTAACAAATACAACACAATATGATATATCATGAAACTACATGTCACAGCAATCCAACAAAAAGAATGTTTTCACCACTGATAGAGGAAGTTAATGGGTGAAGACAGGAGGAGGAGAAAGCGGAACAATGCACTAGATAATGCCTATTGATCATTTTGGTACAACAGTACCTTTCATTGATTCCTTAACAATTCGAAATTCACAGTAATAAAGAAAAACTTACCACTCCGTGCTTTTTAAATTTGTTTGCCTTTTGGGTACTGGCAAAGATTACTAGGACGACGTTCCTTCCTATCCTAATTACCAAAAGTGGATCAAGGCGTATCATCATCCACTACACACAAAAGTGGAAAAAACAAAAAGGAGATTTATATCTTACTTTCCGGTGTTTCTTCTTTTACAGCAGGAGTTGATCTAATGATAATTTACTGGTTCATCCTAACCCAATAATTTTTATCTTTTACTTTATCTATATATTAAAAAAAATCATTAAAAAGGTACAAATAATAGATTTTAAACTCAATAAATTAAATAAGCCAGTGTAAAATCTCAAATTACAACTCATCATGTTCAAATCCTGAATTAGTCTCGTGTTTTAGACCGATACCTACTATACGGGTAAGAGATTTTAGCCAGAAAAGAAGTGGCCCCCATATACACAAACTATAGCTGTAAAGAGCTCGAGAACAACTCAGGAACCACAATCCACGTCAAGTAGTCCACAATGGTTAGCCTAAGTCAGCCGACTTTTCTCCTACCTATGCTGCTTCAAAGAAAGTACGTACGTACTTTAGTTCTTTCTCATCTACCAAAATTTTCCTATTTATACCCCATTTCACTGGTAGAACCACACATAATATTACTCTCATCACAATTTCCCATGGAAATGCATAGCAAAGAGGCTCAAGCAAGAAATGCTACTACTCTGTGCTCAACACAGAAAAATTGTAGTAGTAGCATTTTCGTGACACATAAGAACCAATTTTTATCAATATTAAGTAGATTTCATGCTGGTTATTTTAGAATAAGCCTTTCTTTATGTAGCCAAGCATTATTATGGAAAACCTTAAGTGAGCCATCTGATGATATTCATAAGTTTAGAAGTATTTTTCGTATGCTTCCATCTACAGCTTTTATTCTTCTATGGTCTTTAGCCTTATTCTCATTAATATCACTTTCTTTTCTATACCTACTTCGTCTTCTCTTTCACTTTGACATGGTTAAAAGTGAATTCTTGCACCATGTTGGAGTGAACTACCTTTTCGCTCCTTGGATTTCTTGTCTTGTTTTGCTTCAAGCCACTCCATTTTTCAAACCTAAAGATATCTATTTCCTTGTACTTTGGTGGATCTTTGTTGTACCTATAGTGGCACTTGATATCAAGATATATGGACAATGGATCACAAAAGGGAAGCGCTTCTTATCAGGAGTAGCGAATCCGACTAGCCAATTATCAGTTATTGGGAATTTAGTAGGAGCAAGGGCAGCTGCTGAAATGGGATGGAATGAGTGTGCATTATTGTTGTTTGCAATTGGAATGTCACATTATTTAGTGCTTTTTGTTACACTTTATCAGAGATTACCAGGAAGTAGCTCTCTTCCAGCAATGCTAAGGCCAGTTTTCTTCTTGTTTTTAGCAACTCCAAGTATGGCTAGCTTGGCATGGGACTCTATTTATGGAAAGTTTGATTCTTCATCCAAGATGCTCTTCTTCCTTTCTCTCTTCCTCTTCTTTTCCCTGGTGAGCATTTTAAATTAAACATGATAATCCATTTGTTAGACTTTAACATAACAGTGCCAGACTAGTAAGAAAGGGAGTCTTGGCATAACTAGTAAAGTTGCTGACATGTAACTAGGAGATCATGGGTTTGAGTTGTGGAAACAGCCTCTTGCAGAAATGTAGAGTACGACTGTGTACCATAGACCCTTGTAGTCCGACCCTTCCCGGACCTTAGTGCACTGGGCTGCCTTTTGTTAGTGTCAGACTAGTATCAGACCACACAGTTTAATTAAGAAATAACGGGACACTTCTGATACATATCAAAAAATACACTTAAAAGTACTAGTAACCATTCAAGGTAAAACAAAAAAATTTAAACTTAAAACGAATCTTCAATGATAAAAATAGAACTTCTTTTTTGGAACAACCTAGAAGGAAAAGAATGTAACAAGAGTATTTGTTTCTTCCTTCTATATATCTATTTCTTTGGTCTTTGTTATTTGAAAGAAGAAAAGAGACTGAAGGTGACGGCTAAAATATAAATTGACGTAGAAGTATTCGAGTTGGCTTTTGCATTTTAAGATTTCGTTGTACGAAATGATGTTGTTGGCTACCAACCATTCAAGTCAGACCGTCAGCATCAGCTTAAATATACATGTGTTCTTTTGTCAACCTGAGGCACCACAGATTTAGTTGTCTTATCTAGAAATATATATTCTATTTGAAAATTTATGAATATATGACTAAAACTGTTTACTAATTTGTTGAAAAAAACAGGTTTCAAGACCAGCCTTATTTAAGAGATCAATGAGGAAATTCAATGTATCGTGGTGGGCATATTCTTTCCCTATAACAGTGATGGCAATGGCATCAACTAAGTATGCTCAAGAAATGAAGAACACTGCGTCCCACATTTTAATGCTACTTCTTTCTGGATTATCAGTGATAGTATCACTTGTTTTGATGATTTTCACTGCATTTAATTCCAACTCATTTTTACCTCGTGATGGCGATGGCGCAGTGCTTTGCCCTAGCAATCAACGGTTATCAATAGTATAATTGTAATTATTATTTTTTCACTTTCTTGGTAATATATAGTTTTGGTTCGAATTCTTAGAACCAACACAGATGTAACATTAGTGGAGAATAGTAGTACTAATTAATTAGGCATTCATTATTGACTTTGTATGTATTTCTGATCAAAGATGGAAATGCCAAAACAATTTTATATAATATATTTTGGACTTCATTTTTCTTGGAGAAACTGGAATGGTGTATTTCTGTATTTAGAAATAATTTAATTTTAAATTTTTTATTTTTTCATTAGTGAAATAATTTATAGTCACACAAATAGTATAGAATATTTTAGTTTGTAAGTTTCAAAAGTCTATGTTTATTTCTTAAATTTTGTGTATTAGTACATGGAAGGAGTACTTTATTTTAGTTTTGATTCTTGTGTTATTCAACGAAGTATAATGACCCTCAATTAAAAAAATTGTATATATTTGAATACACTCGAAGCTAAGAAAAAATAAATATTTAATAAAACTATCTAAACAACCTAAAAAAAAGAAAAAAAGAATCCGAAGTGAGAATTGGAGAATACCACCTCTCTGCCCACCACTAACGCTGCAAAAGCGACCAAATCCAAAAAAATTCAATAAAATATTTCTTAATTTTACGGGCCCAAATCACACTAGTTTCCCAGTATTACATCAGCAAAATCCATTTAATAAGCCCTTCATTTTGCTCAAATCGACCCATTATAATCTTCAAAAATGACTGCAAATTGATCTATCGTGATCCCACTGCTTAAGCCTAGTCGAGCCATGGGAAGGTTTGGAAATTACCATGCTTCAAAACAATAAATTATGAAGCTTCCATAACAAACCCGTCACTAACTCCATTAACCTTTTGAATTTGGTGAAACATTACCGTTATCACCTTTTGAATGAACAATGAACCCCCTTGAAAAAATATACTTTGTTTTCTTATACGAAAGAAAAAAAAGATTATTAGGAAGTTAAGTGGAAAATATGGAAATATTTACTACTATAAAGCAATGACATACGCGCATGAATATAATGCTAAGTAAGAATCTAGATTTAAGATATAGCATAAGCACATTTGGGCTCAACCGATCATTTCTTGAAGTAGATTGTATTTATTGCTCTATTTTGTTCTAACATACTTTTTCTCATTTGGTTGTTAGCAAATTAGCAGGCACCAAAAGAAGAAAAAGGAAAAAGCGCGCACAGTGAAAGCGAACGATGCGGCCAATATTTGCTTAGTTGCATTCCCATTGATGGGACCAATCTGAATTTGGTATAGTGGGAAAAGGACCAACTGGACCTTTTCACGTTGAATCATTTGCTCTATGAGACTATGACTAAGCTAAAACTATAACCTTTTTACTTTTTAAAATCTGTACTCTATGTGAGCGTTTGGACATAAGAATTGTAAAATTTTAAAAAAAGTGAAATTTTCTTAAAGTGAAAATAGTATTTGAAAATGTGAGTTATGTTTGGACATGAATATAATTTTGGGTTATTTTTGAAGTTTTGCAAGTGATATGAGTCGAAATTTTGAAAAATAACTTTTTGGAGTTTTTCAAATTTTCGAAAATTTCCAAAATGCATCTTCAAGTGAAAATTGAAAATTTTGTGATCAAACGCTGATTCGAAAAAAAGTAAAAAAAATTCAAAAAAAGTAAAACTTTTCTTATGTCCAAACTAGCTCTATATGTCGAAGTGAAAGTTATTCATACATGAGCTAGGTTCAAGAATATCTGTGATGACCCGATAGGTCATCTAGTGTTTTAAACCTTAACTCTGTATTTTAAAATCTCAAATATCTCATTTTAGCCTTCCTCGATTTGCATGCGCAGTCCGTGCCTTTTTCAGGGAGGCTTTTATGTTAACAAAATTGATAAAATGTGAAATTTTGCCTTAAAATCTATTCGAGTTGACTTCGGTTAACGTTTTAAGCAAACAGACCCGAATCTGTATTTTGACAGTCCTGGTGTCCGTATCGTTATTTGGGACCTTGGCGTATGCCCGGAATCGAATTCGGAGGTCCCTAGCTCGAGTTATCACTTTTTAGCTTAAAGGGTTAAAGAGTTTAAAATTTGGTCAATGTTTGAATTTATGCTACGGGCCTGGATTTTTGGGTTCTGGAGCTTGGTATATGTTCATTACTATATTTGTTTGTGACTTGTCTATAAAATTTGATAATAAACGGAGTTGGTTTGACGTGATGCAGACGTCCGGTTGTTAAAATGTAAATTCTTTAAGTTCAATGAAAATTTCATTTGATTTTGGTATCCAATTCGTAGTTCTAGGTGTTATTTTAGCGATTTGATCACGCGAGCGAGTTTGTATGAGGTTTTTGGACTTATGTGCATGCTTGGTTTGGAGCCTCGAGGGCCTGGGTGAGTTTCGGCTAGGCTACGGAAGGGTTTTGGACTTGGAATTATAGTTGAAGCCTTTGTGCTTCTGGTGTCTACTGCAGACTTCGCAATCGCGAGGTCTGGCTCGCAAATACGAGGCCATCGCATTTGCTAGCATGGGCTGGGGAATTGGTTTATCGCAATTGTGAGTACTCTGCCGCAATTGTGAAAGAGTTAGGTCCGCATTTGCGACCTAATTGTTCGCATATGCGATAGGGGCTGGGGGAAAGCTTGTTCGCATTTGCAATCAATTGGGTCGCATTTGCGGTAGGGCCCTGTTCGCATTTGCGAACAAATCATTGCAAATGCGATGATAGCAGAAATGTGGGGACTTCGCATTTGCAAAGAAAATCTCGCATTTGCGGATTTCGCAATTGCGAACCTCAGGTTGCAATTGTGATATCTGCACCTGGTCAAAAGCTGAGTTTGACTGGATTTTTCTCATTCTTTCAAAATTTCAAGCCTAGAAAACCTTGGAGACGATTTTTCCAAGAGCTCTTCTCCCCCAATTCGTTGGTAAGTGATTCTAACCTACTTTTGTGATGGCCCGAAAGGTCATCACATATTTTAGAAATAAATCCTGTGTTTTGAGGCCTTAAAACCTCCTTTTTACCTCACATCGATTTGCGTGCACAGTTCAGGCGCGTATCCAGAAAGCCATTATGTGAATATCTGTGAAAAATAATAAATTTTATCTTTAAAATGAATTTAGGTTGACTTTGGTCAATATTTTGGGTAAACGAGCCCGGACCCGTAATTTGACGGTCTCGTAGGATCCGTAGGAAAATATGGGACTTGGGCGTATGCCCGGAATCGAATTCCGAGGTCCCAAGCCCGAGAAATGAATTTTTAAAGAAAATTATTTTCTGGAATATTTATGAGTTTTTGGAAATGAAATGTGTTTGAAATCTGATGGTATCGGGCCTGTATCTTGGTTCAGGAGCCCGGTACAGGTCTTATACGTGATTTAAGTTGAGTCTGTGATATTTGGTAAGAAACGGACTTGAAAAGACGTGAATCGGACCTTATTTGAGAAAATTAGAAAATTTGATGTTCTTAAGTGATTCATGATTTTAATGCTAAATTCATAGTTGTTGATATTATTTTGGTGATTTGAATGCACGAGCAAGTCTGTATGATGATTTTAGGTTGGTGTGCATGTTTGCTTTGGAGCCCCGAGGGCTCGGATGAGTTTTGGATAGGCCGCAGAGTGAAATTTGGACTTAGGAAGTTGCAGGTTTTAAACTGGTATATTGCAGGCCTGCAGGCTTCGCATTTGCAGAGCCTGGCTAGTAAATGCGAGCTCGGAAATGCGAGAGTTATGTCGCAAATGCGAAAAACTCAGGGCCAGCATTACCTCGCAATGCGAGGTACACATCGCAAATGCGATGCCTTCAGTAGTAGCCATTGGTCGCAAATGAGACACCACCTTCGCAAATGCGAGTTCGCAATTGCGAACATATGATCGCAAATACGAAGGTAGCAGGTTCCTTAAGGGTTCGCAATTGCGACATCTCCGACCTGCAAATTTATAACTTAGCCGAAAATCTCCCATTTTTCAAACCCTTTCAAAACCAAAACACTCTTAGGCGATTTTTCAAGGACAACTTCTCTTCCAAATCGATTGTAAGTCGTTTCTAACTCGTTTTCTTTAATCTTTAACATCTTTTCTTATGATTTCAACTCAAAATCAATAATTTCCATGGGGAAAATTGGGTGTTTTGAGTAGAACTTAGGGTTTTCAAATTTTGGGGATTTGGACCTCGATTTGAGGTCCGATTTCAAAATAAATTATATATTTGGGTTCGTAGGGGAATGAGTAATCGGGTTTTGGTTCAAATCTCAGGTTTGATCATGTGAGTCCGGGGGCAATTTTTGACTTTTTGGAAAAACCTTTAGAAAACCTATTTTCATGCATTAGAATTGATTCATTTAGCATTTATTGATATAGTTAAGTAATTTGTGGCTAGATACGAGAGGATTGGTGGTGGAATCAAGAGGTAAAGCGATAGTTGAGACTTGAATTGTGTTCGTGGCATCGAGTTAAGTGTTTGGTCTAACCTTAGCTTGAGAGATTGGGAGTTGTGTCCTATTTGCTATGCGTTATTTGTCGAGTACGACATATAGACATGGTGACGAGTATCTATATGTTGGTGTCAAGAATGCCCGTGAGTCTTAAATTGAAATCGTTGTGTTCTTAATAAGTACTACAAATGCCTAAGTTGTTGATTCTCTGTGTTGGGCAAGAGTTATGATTAATCTCGTGAAAAAATTGATTATGGTTGAGTATTGGCTCTAGATGAGGTTTCTTTTGTGAAGTTAAATATTGGAACAAGTTTTGTTATAACTAATTCCCTTGTTGGGATGTATTTACTTTCTTACTGTTGACTCCCTTGCCAGGATATTGTTGTTCCCATATTGTTCCCTTTTCGGGACTCTTTTTGTCATTGGTGTTGAATTGTATATTGGGATCGGGTTGGATGCCGCAACAATATTATATTTGGATCGGGTTGCACGCCGCAACAATATTATATTTGGATCGGGTTGCGCACCGCAATAATGATATATGATATGGATCGGGTTGCATGTCGCAATAGTGTTTTTATGTTTTGGATCGGGTTGCGTGCCACAACAGTAAAGGGTAAAAGTGGATATTGACTTTTTGTTGTTTCCTTGTTCTTTCTGCTATGAATTTTAAATTGTTCTTTATGTTTTTCTCGTGAGTTACTGTTGGTAAATGATATCCCCCATAGCATGTCCCTTTCCCATCTTTAACTACTAGTTGCCTTTATTATTATTTGCTACGTATATATATATATATATATATATATATATATATATATATATATATACTTTAGCTACACAGGTTTGCTTGGTAGTCTGGTTCTAGCCTCGTCACTACTTCGCCGAGGTTAGGCTAGGGACTTACCATCACATGGGGTTGGTTGTGCTGATACTACACTCTGTACTGTGTGTAGATCCTGGAGCAGCAGCTTTTAGACCATAGCTTTGGGTGGCTGCCTTCAGTCTTATCGGAGATTCCGAGGTAGTCCTGCAGGCGTCCGCAGGCCCTGGCGTTTCCTTCTATCTTTTCTTCCTGTTTCACTAATGTAATTCAGAGACAGTGTTGCATTTATTTTTCAGACCTTGTTTGTAGAATTCTTAGACTGTTTGTGGAGTTGTGACACCAGTCTTGGGTAGTTATTAATTAAGAAATCATGTTGGAATTATTTAAATGATTTAATTATTTCTTCTGCTTGTTTTAAATTTTCGCTGTTTATAAATTGTTGATTCACATTTGTTAAAGAATTAAAATGGGAAAAAGGTAATTTGTTCAAATGGTTGGCTGGCCTAGCTTTCACTAGTAAGCGCCATCACGACTCCCGAGGATGGGAAATCTGGGTCGTGACAAGTTGGTATAAGAGCTCTAGGTTACATGGGTCTCACAATTCACAGACAAGCTTAGTAGAGTCTAGGGGATCGGTACGGAAACGTCTGTATTTATCCCCCAAAGGTTACAGAGTTAGGAAAAGCTTCACATCTATTCTTTCCTGTCGTGCGGTTTGGTTTCTCAATGCTAAATAAATTTCTACTCTATTCTTTCGTAGATGGCGAGAACACGCGCTTCCTCATCCACCAATCAGCAGCCCGAGCCCCCAGCAGCAGCTCCCATGAGGGGTAGAGGGCGAGGCCGAGGCCATGCTAGAGGCCGAGGTAGGGGAAGAGCTCAACTTAGAGCAACAGCACCAACAGTGGAGCCTCGGTTGACTTTGATAACAAGGTTCCGACCCAGGAAATTTTGGGGGGCTAGCTCAGGTCCTAGAGGGGTTCATTGCTACCCCAATACTCTAGGATGCTCTGGTTCGTCTAGTGGGCCTTATGGAGAGTGTCACCTGGGCAGACTTGCTTCCTGTAGCACCGGCCGTCTCTCAGGCTGGAGGAGGAGCCCAGACTCCTGCTACTCGCACTCCGGAGCAGATAGCTCCCTAGTTTCAAACTCTAACAGCTCAGCCAGTTAGAGCAGCTCAGCCAGTTGGAGCAGTTCAGCCAGGTGTGGTAGCTCAGACCGGTGATGGAGCAGTTATGTCTGTCGATGCTTTGTGGAGATTTGATAGGTTCACCAAGCTCTTCACTACTACTTTCAGCGGTGCATCATCTGAGGATCCCTAGGATTATCTAGACAGTGAGGTTCTCATGAACATGGGGATAGTGGAGACCAATGGGGTCGACTTTGATACTTTTCGCCTATCTGGATCTGCCAAGACTTGGTGGAGAGATTATTGTTTGGCTAGACCAACCTGATCACCAACTATGACTTGGGAGCAATTTACTCAGCTATTTCTGGAGAAGTTTCTCCCTATCACTCAAAGAGAGATCTATTGGAGGCAGTTTGAGCGTCTCCAATAGGGTTCTATGACTGTCACTCAGTACGAGGCTAGATTCATCGACTTGTCCCGTCATGCTCTTATCATACTTCCCACCGAGCGAGAGAGGGTGAGGAGGTTCATTGAGGGACTCATTCAGCCTATTCGATTTCAGATGGCTAAGGAGACGGGGAGTGAGATTTCTTTTCAGGAGGCGGCCAATGTGGCCAGGAGAGTTGAGATGGTTCTATCACAGGGGGGGTCAGGGGTCTGACAAGAGGCCTCGTCATTCAGGCAGATTCAGTGGTGCCTCGTCTGTAGGTAGGGATTTGTATGGTAGAGGCCATCCTCCTAGGCCTTTCCAGTCAGCACTTCAGGTTTCTCATGGCACTTCAGGTGGCCGTGGTTCTCATATGCAGTATTCTGATCAGCAGCCCTATAGTGCACCACCAACTCCTATCAGTGCACTACTGCTCCAAAGTTTTTGGGGTGGTCATTAAGGTTGCCAGGGTCAGTCTTAGTTTCCTCAGCCGCATCACTCAGGTGGATGCTTTGAGTCCGGTGAGTATGGTCATATCCGGAGGGCTTGTCCGAGATTGGTGGGTATTCAATCGCAGCACTAGGGTTCCCGTGCTATGGTTCAGGCGCTAGGTGTTCCACCGCCTGCTCCGCCAGCGAGGGGTGGGGGTAGAGGTACTAGAGGTGGAGGTAGAGGTATTAGAGGTGAAGATCAGGCAGTTAGAGGTGGAGGCCATCTAACAGCAGGTCGTCCCAGAGATATAGTTCAGGGTAGAGGGGCTCAGCCCCGATGTTATGCTCTTCCAGCTAGGCCTGAGGCTGAGGCTTCCGATGCAGTTTTCATAGGTACCATTCTGGTTTGCAGTAGAGATGCTTTAGTTCTATTTGATCCAGGGTCTACATACTCCTATGTGTCATCTTATTTTGCACCGTATCTGGTCATGCTAGTGATTCTTTGAGTGCTCCTTTATATGTGTCTATACCGATGGGTGATTTTATTGTGGTATATCGAGTCCATCGTTTGTTTATAGTTATGATTGGGGGCCTTGAGACTCGTGTAGATTGGTTACTTCTGGACATGGTTGATTTTGATGTCATATTGGGGATGGACTAGTTATCACCGTACCACGCTATCTTGGATTGTCATGCCAAGATTGTAACCTTAGCCTTGCCAGGTTTACCTCGTTTATAGTGGAGAGGGACTCCTGGTCATTCTACCCGTAGTGTTATCTCATATATGAAGGCTCGGTGTATGGTCGAGAAAGGGTGTTTGGACTATTTGGCATATGTACATGATTCTAGTATTGAGGTTCCTTTTATTGGTTTTGTGCCTGTTGTTCGTGAGTTTTCTGAGGTATTTCCTTCAGACCTGCCGGGTATGCCACTCGACAGGGATATTGACTTCTGCATTGATTTGGCTCCGGGCACTCAGCCCATTTCGATTCCGCCGTATCTTATGACCCCGCCTGAGTTGATAGAGTTGAAGGAGAAGTTGCAAGACTTGCTTGAAAAAGGTTTCATTAGACCTAGTGTCTTGCCTTGGGCTACGTCGGTGTTGTTTGTTAAGAAGAAGGACGGATCGATGCGAATGTGTATATATTATCGGCAGTTGAACAAGGTTACAATCAAGAATAAGTATCCATTGCTGAGGATTGATGATTTGTTTGATCAGCTTCAGGGTGCCAAGGTATTTTCGAAGATTGACTTGAGATCTGGCTACCATCAGCTGAGGATTAGGGCATCCGATGTCCTTAAGATAGCTTTCCGCACTCGGTACGGGCACTATGAGTTCTTGGTGATGTCATTCGGGTTGACAAATGCCCCAATAGCTTTTATGGATTTGATGAACCGAGTGTTCAAGCCTTACTTGGATTCGTTTGTTATAGTCTTCATTGATGATATTTTGATATATTACCGTAGCCGGGAGGAGCACGAGCAACATCTTAGAGTGGTTCTTCAGACTTTGAGGGGCAGTGAGTTGTATGCCAAGTTTTTGAAGTGCGAGTTCTGGTTGAGTTCAATTGCATTCTTGGGCCATGTTGTATCAGTAGAGGGTATTCAAGTTGATTCGAAGAAGATAGAGGCAGTCAAGAACTGGCCTAGACCTGCATCAGCTACAGAGATCCAGAGTTTCTTGGGTTTGGCAGGCTATTATCATAGGTTTCTGGAGGGGTTTTCGTCTATTGCAGCCCCGATGACCAGGATGACCCAGAAGGGTGCCCAGTTCAGGTGGTCGAACGAGTGTGAGGCAAGCTTTCAGAAGCTCAAGACAGCTTTGACTACGGCGCCGGTGTTGGTTTTGCACACAGGTTCAGGGCCATATATAGTTTATTGTGATGCATCTCGTATTGGACTTAGTGCGGTGTTGATACAGGATGGCCAGGTCATTGCCTATGCTTCGCAACAGTTGAAGATTCATGAGAAGAACTATCTGATTCATGATTTGGAGTTATTAACCATTGTTCACGCATTAAAGATTTGGAGGCATTATCTATATGGCGTGTCATGTGAGGTGTTCACGGATCACAAGAGTCTACAGTACTTGTTCAAGCAGAAGGAGCTAAATTTGAGGCAGAGGATGTGGTTGGAGATATTAAAGTACTATGATATCACCATCTTATATCATCCGGGAAAGGCCAATGTGGTGGCCGATGCTTTGAGTAGGAAGTCAGCCAGTATGGGCAGTCTTGCTTATATTTCGGTCGGTGGGAGACCACTAGCTTTAAATGTTCAGACTTTGGCCAATCGATTTGTAAGGTTGGATGTTTCTAAGCCCAACCGCGTGTTAGCTTGCACAGTCGCTCATTCTTCATTGTTGGAGCGTATCCGAGATTGGCAGTATAATGATCCTCATTTGTGTGTCCTTAGGGACACAATGCAGCATGGAGGTGCCAAGTAGGTTACCTTAGGAGATGATGGAGTTTTGAGGCTGCAGGGTCGAGTTTGTGTTCCTAATGTGGATGGGCTTCGGGAGTTGATTTTAGAGGAGGCCCATAGTTCCCGGTACTCTATTCATCCGGGCACTGCGAAGATGTATCAGGATTTGCGACAACATTATTGGTGGAGGTGGATAAAGAAGGACATTGTTGCATATTTGGCTCGATATTTGAATTGTCAGCAGGTTAAGTATGAGCATCAGAGGCCTGGTGGCTTGTCCCAGAAGATTGAGATTCTTGAGTGGAAGTGGGAGCGTATCACTATGGACTTCGTTGTTGGATTTCCATGGACTCAGAGAAAGTTCAATGCAGTGTGGGTTATCGTTGAGATCTATATCCGGAAGATTATTCATCTTCATGGTATGCCCGTGTCTATCACTTCGGATCGAGGTACTCAGTTTACCTCACATTTCTGGAGAGCAGTTCAGCGAGAGTTGGGCACACGGGTTGAGTTGAGCACATCATTTCATCCTCAGACGGAGGGGCAGTCCGAGCGGACCATTCAGATTTTGGAGGATATGCTCCGAGCTTGTGTCATTGACTTTGGAGTCTCGTGGGATCAGTTTTTGCCTTTATCAGAGTTTGCCTACAACAACAGCTACCAGCCGAATATCCAGATGGCTCCTTATAAGACTTTATATGGTAGGCGGTGGCGGTCGCTGGTTGGATGGTTTGAGCCGGGAGAGGCTCGGTTGTTGGGTACTGATCTAGTATAGGATGCCTTGGACAAGGTCAGGATTATTCAGGGTAGACTCCGTATAGCTCAATTCAGGAAAAAGAGTTATGCCGACCGTAAGGTTCGTGATTTAGCATTCATGGTCGGTGAGCGGGTATTGCTTTGGGTGTCGCCTATGAAGGGCGTGATGAAATTTGGAAAGAAAGGCAAGCTTAGCCCTAGGTTCATTGGCCCATTTGAGATTCTTGATCGAGTGGGAGAGGTGGCTTATAGACTTGCGTTGCTGTCGAGCTTATCAGTCGTGCATCCAGTGTTTCATCTGTCCATGCTTCGGAAGTATTACAGAGATCCATCCCACGTGTTAGATTTCAGCACTGTCCAGTTGGACAAGGACTTGTCCTATGAGGAGGAGCCGGTAGCTATTCTAGACCGGCAGGTTCGTCAGTTGAGATCGAAGAGTTTTCCTGCTGTTCATGTTCAATGTAGAGGTCAGCCTACTGAGGCATCAACCTGGGAGTCTGAGTCTGATATGTGGAGCCGTTATCCCCATCTTTTCCCCGACTCAGGTACTTCATTCTTATGTCCGTTCGAGGATGAACGATTGTTTTAGAGGTGGAGGATGTGATGACCCAAAAGGTCATCACTTGTTTTAGAAACAAATCTTGTGTTCCTGTCACGACCCAAACCGAAGGGCCGCGACGGGCACCCGGTGCCTTACTCAACCGAGTACCAACATAACATATCTTTCTTATTATACTATCTTGAGTAAATGAGCCAGAAACCCGTCATGAGATAACAAGAATAAAACGTAAGGGAATACTCAACATATGATGACCCAACATGATATACAAACTTATACATTTGACATACGGGCCTATAAGGCCGACATGACCATTGTTAACTCAACACATAGGCCAACAAGGCCATACAAGTATCCATAAACCTGACATCTATCTACAAGACTCTAAGAGTACATAAAATCATAAAGGTTGGGACAGGGCCCCGCCATAACAATCAATACATATCCAAAGCATACTGACCAAATAGGCAACTCCGGAGCAAGTGGAGTGCACCAACACCTCCGCTGAGCTGATAGCCTACTAGGAGGAATGTCAACCTATCAATTGGGAGCTGCTACCATGAAACGCAGCATCCCCAGGCAAAAGGGACGTCAGTACAAATAATGTACCGAGTATGTAAAGCAGGAAAGCATAAACAAGAACAGTAATATAAAGAGAGATAGAAGAGATATAACCTGTAACATCTGCGTGCCTCTGGGGATACTGACATAAAATGCATAATACATATATTTACATAAACTTTTAAAAACATACGCCTTTGTAGGCATCATCATCATCATCATCATATCATACTCGACCTCAAAGAGGACTAGGTAAAAATGTACCCGGCCATCATAAGGCTCGGTAGAATCGTACCCGGCCATGTGGAGCTCAGTAAATCCAACTGATCAGTGGTTTCACAATAGGTGTCGTATCCGGCCTACTATAGCGCGACTCCATGGAGTAAAATAGATACTATATATAATGCATACTAGACTCGTGGAATCACGTTCTAAACCTTTTGGAGTGACTTAAGGCCGTTGCACCTTCGATTAACATTATGGACATCATACCATCAATATGAGCTTCTATCGGATTCAGGGATAATACATACTTGCTTAGAATAACTTTATAAGGAAAGAACAACATGGACAACCTTAGTTTCTAGGAGTAGATCCGCTATGAATTAGCGTAACGTTTATGTTCATGTCACTTTAGATCATTCCAAAAGAAAGAAATAAGTGCCTTAACATACCTTAACCATAGTGAGTCCTTAATACCTCCCAAGCTACTCTTCAAACAACTCAACTCAATCTACCATTGCATAAGGAGATTCAAAATCAGTGTTGAATAAAAGCTATGTCTGCAACTTAAACTTGTAGTTCGTTTATATAAATTCGGGCAGCATCTCCCCTGTAACAAGAGATTCCTCCAATATCATATACCAACAACAATTACCAAAGAAATCCAGCAATATATAATTATCAATAACAAGACACCATAAAACAACAAAAAGTCATAACTATTTTACGACGAGCGACAAGCTCCAATTGGAATTCGTATACCCCATATCATCCCTTATAGACTTTTTAATTTAACTTAATAGTATCATTAACATGATAATGAAGTCATTCATCAATAATTCCAGCCTTATACCATATATCCATAACAAAGAAACTGATCCACAACTCCAATTATTCTTAATTAGCAACTTTATTCACTAATTCATGTCTAGTTCATCCATTTAACTTAACCAATGCCAAGATAACCTTAAGAACCTGTAGGAACACAATATAATTACCTCATACAGTAGATGCAAGTCGAAGTTCATATTATATTTAGCTTACAATAGCCCAATACACCCCAATCAATTCATATCCAAAACGACGACTATAGTAGTGTCAAACATAATGACTAATCCATGATTTTGCCATTATGTGGTATTTCTCCACACCATTTATCCTCCAAAAACTCCATTTAACAGCAAAAAAATAGACATCCCAAAAGCTACACGAAACAACCCAAAAACAGTCCATTACAAGTCAAATAACTCGAACTCACGACTTCCGATTACTGTCCCGTGAGTTCTAACTATTATGAAATCAATTAATCAAAATTCCTTGATATTTAAGATCTTAAAACCAGAAATTAGGCATTTTTATTAACTTCAAAATACCTTCTAAACTCAAACTACAAAGAAAAAAAGAGGCTATAGCGATATTTACGTCGCATGGATCATTTTGATGTTATCGCTACTTGATTTCATGCCCCAGATGATAGTATCGTTGAAAATCCTTGTAGAGAGGTTAAGGGTGATGTTAGGGGTCTTATTTGGTCGTGCTCTCTGGAAATATGCAGAAAGAGACGAGATAAAGGAGATAAATCTCCATTTTGTTGAAAAGTCAAAAGGTGCTACTTGGCACCCTATAATTGGCTCGTCTTCCAACGCTTATAACTTTTTATCCGGGTGTCATATGAGCAAACGGTTAAGAGCGTTGGAAACTACATTCCAAGACCTTCAATTTGGTATATATTATGTCCCAAAAAACATCATATAGCACATGAAATATAATTCTCAAAAAACTCAATTACAAGGCAAATCATTAGTCGGTTTTTCCGCAACATAGATCCGATTTTTCTCAAACTTTATACTTCATATACAAACATCATATCATGGATTTAAACTCATTTAAATCATGGTTAACAAGTCTCATATTCATCTTAACTTACTTAACACTTCGGCAAACCTTTCTTATCCTTGTAGAAGGATTTCATCCTTTTTGAGTTTACATTAGATAATCCTATAATGATAGTAACGTCTGAAGTACGGGATGTAATAACATGTACCCTTATAAAAATATATCCTTGAATATTAACTCTCAAAGGCTTGCAAAAAATATGGGATGTAAAATCACTTTATATACCTTCCAAGAGGATCTCATTTCTGAGCTTACATCAACGGACTTACGACGTACTTTCACGTACAAAAACATGGGTTGTAACAGTTCTGAGGCCTTAAAACCTCCTTTTTACCTTACATCGATTTGCGTGCGTAGTCCGAGTGCATATTCGGAAAGCCATTATGTAAAATTCTGTGAAAAATAATAAATTTTGCCTTTAAAATGAATTTAGGTTGATTTTGGTCAACATTTTGGGTAAACGGGACCAGACCTGTGATTTGATGGTCCCGGAGGGTCCGTAGGAAAATATGAGACTTGAACGTATGCTCGGAATCGAATTTCGAGGTCCCAAGCCCGAGAAATAAATTTTTAAAGAAAATTATTTTCTGGAATATTTATGAGTTTTTGGAAAGGAATGTGATTAAAATCTGATGGTATCGGGCCCGTATCCTGGTTTTGGAGCCCGGTATAGGTCTTATATATGATTTAAGTTGAGTCTGTGAAATTTGGTAAGAAACGGACTTGAAATGACGTGAATCAGACCTTATTTGAGAAAATTGTAAATTTTGAGGTTCTTAAGTGATTTCATGATGTTGATGCTAAATTCATAGTTGTTGATGTTATTTTGGTGATTTGAATGCACGACAAAGTCCGTATGATGTTTTTAGGATGGTGTGCATGTTTGGTTTGGAACCCCGAGGGCTCGGGTGAGTTTTGGATAGGCTACAGAGTGAAATTTGGACTTAGGAAGTTGCAAGTTTTTAACTGGTATATTGCAGGCCTGCGGCTTCGCATTTGCAGAGCCTGGCTCGCAAATGCAAGCTCCCAAATGCGAGAGTTATGCCGCAAATGCAAAAAGCCCAGGGCCAGCATTACCTTACAAATGCGATGCCTTCAGTAGTAGCCAGTGGTCGCAAATGCGACACCACCTTCACAAATGCGAGTTCGCAATTGCGAACATATGATCGCAAATGTGAAGGTAGCAGGTTCCTTAAGGGTTCACAATTGCGACATATGTGACTGCAAATTTATAACTTAGCCGAAAATCTCCCATTTTTCAAACCCTTTCAAAACCAAAACATTCTTAGGCGTTTTTTCAAAGACAACTTCTCTTCCAAATCGATTGTAAGTCATTTCTAACTCGTTTTCTTTAATCTTTAACATCTTTTCACATGATTTCAATTCAAAATCAATGATTTTCATAGGTAAAATTAGGTGTGTTGGGCAGAACCTAGGGTTTTCAAATTTTGGGAATTTAGACCTCTATTTGAGGTCAGATTTAAAAACAAATTATATATTTGGGTTCGTGGGGGAATGGATAATCGGGTTTTGGTTCGAACCTCGGGTTTTGACCATGAGGGCCCGGGGGCAATTTTTGACTTTTTGGAAAAAACTTCAGAAAACCTATTTTCATGTATTAGAATTGATTCATTTAGCATTTATTGATATAGTTAAGTAACTTATCGCAAGATACGAGCAGATTGGTGGTGGAATCAAGAGGTAAAGCGATAGTTGAGGCTTGAATTGTGTTCGTGGTATCGAGGTAAGTGTTTGGTATAAACTTAGCTTGAGGGATTAGGAGTTGTGTCCTATTTGCTATGTGTTATTTGTCGAGTACGACATATAAGCATGGTGACGAGTATATATACATTGGTGTCAAGCATGCCCGCGAGTCTTGAATTGAAATCGTTGTGTTCTTAATAAGTACTACAAATGCCTAAGTTGTTGATTCTCTGTGTTGGGCAAGAGTCATGATTAATCTCATGGAAAAATTGCTTATGGTTGAGTATTGGCTCTAGATGAGGTTTCTTTTTGTGAAGTTAAATGTTGGAACAAGTTTGGTTATTACTGATTCCCTTACCGGGATGTATTTACTTTCTTGTTGTCAACTCCCTTGCCGGAATATTGTTGTTCCCGTATTGTTCCCTTGTCGGGACTCTTTTTGTGATTGGTGTTGAATTGTATATTGGGATCGGATTTCAGACCGCAATAATATTATATTAGGATCGGGTTGCACGCCGCAGTAGTGATATATGATATGGATCGGTTTGCACGCCGCAACAGTATTTTTATGATTTGGATCGGGTTGCACATCACAACAGTGTTTTTATGATTTGGATCGTGTTGCGCGCTAGTAAAGGGTAAAAGTGGATATTGATTTGTTGATGTTTCCTTGTTCTTTCTGCTGTGAATTTTTAATTGTTCTTTATGCCTTTCTCCTGAGTTACTGCTGGTAAATGATATCCCTCACAGCATATCCCCTTCCTATTTTTAACTGCTAGTTGCCTTTATTATTATTTGCTATGTATATATATGTTTTAGCTGCACAAGTTTATTTGGTAGTCTGGTCTTAGCCTCGTCACTATTTCGCCGAGGTTAGGCTAGGCACTTACCAGCACATGGGGTCGGTTGTATTGATACTACACTCTGCACTGTGTGCAGATCACGAAGCAGTAGCTTTCGGACCATAGTTTTGGGTGGTTGCCTTCAATCCAGTCGGAGATTCTGAGGTAGTCCTACAGGCGTCCGCAGGTCCTGGCGTTGCCCTCTATCTTTTCTTCCTGTTTCACTTATGAAATTCAGAAACAGTGTTGCATTTATTTTCGGACCTTGTTTGTAGAATTCTTAGACTGTCTGTGGAGTTGTGACACCAGTCTTGGGTAGTTATTGATTAAGAAATCATGTTGGAATTATTTAAATGATTTAATTTTTTCTTCCACTTGTTTTAAATTTCCGTTGTTTCTAAACTATTGATTCACATTTGTTAAAGAATTAAAATGGAAAAAATGTAATTTGTTCAAATGGTCGGCTTGTCTAGCTTTCACTAGTAGGTGCCATCATGACTTTTGAGGGTGAAAAATCCGGGTCGTGACAACTTTCTTTCAATTACCCATTACATTTCATAGGATTTCAATCTAAAATCTAGGATTTTCAAGGTAGAAATAGGGGATTTGGGTAGGATTAGGGATTTTTGTAAAATTAGAATTTAGACCTCAAATTGAGGTTAGATATTGAAACAAATTACGCAACCGAGCTCGGGAGTGAATGCGTAATTGGGTGTTGGTCTAAATTTTGGGTGTGGATCAAGCGGGCCCGGGAGTTGACTTTGGTTGACTTTTTCAATAATGACCTATATTGAACCTCTTTCATTCGTGGGTAGTTCCTAAGGCTCATTTTGAATCGTTTGGTTGTTAAATTGCTAGGTTTGATTGGTTCGGAGGCTCGTTCGAAAGGCAAAGCCGAGGTTGAGCTTTGAGTCAGTTTGAAGCAAGGTAAGGATTGAGTTTAACATTGATTTGAGGGAGTTAAGAACTCTTGGACTATGTGCTATGTGAAATTCATGCATTGTGGCATATATGCAAGGTGATGAGTGCTTATACGCTACCAAATTACTTTTTCCCTGATTTTTCGTTTTTCCTTAATTATTTCTTTCCATGCCTTAAGTGTTACGTGTTTAATTGCCTCCCATGCTTTATTTGCTACCTGTTAATCATTGTTTGTTGTGTTAAAAATGCTAGACCTTTCCATGTTTTCATGACTCGCCGCTATTTGCCTTAATCGCACCTTTTAATTATTATTTACTCTACTTGTCTTGTCGTGTATATTACATATGTGAATTTCCAAGTTGACACGAGGTTCTTTTCTGATTCGACTTCATTATCATTAATCGTAGAGGTTCTTGTGATTTGATTTATTGTATCCTACTCGTCTCGTAGCTTACATTACAACCAAATAAAGTCCTACTTGATCCTAGACTAAATGAGCTCGATTAGTAGAGTAGTACACTATGGGCAAGCCTATGGTGCATCTTTTGTGGTATATGAATGTTATTTCTGATAGTGAGTGAATTCTTTCTATCTTGAGTTCCTAAGTGTTCTTAAATTTTATTGTGTGGAATTACTCTCTTTTGTTGTGTAAGGGCACTTGATTCATGAAGGAAATGTAATGTCAGTGGCCTCTATGTTGGAGTAAGTGGGTGAGTTATGAATAATACATGGTACTTGTAAGTCAAATCTTGAGGTAAATATTTTACGCTTTTGTGCTTAGTCCATTTTAAATACTCTTGGTGTGATGAGTTAGGAGAATTGTTTAAAAAGGTCGTGTCTATATAAAGTGTAGTTTGATTGCTCGAGGACGAGCAATGGTTTAAGTGTGGGGTGTTTATGATAGGCTATAATTACGTATTTTAGTCGATTATTATATTCCAATTTATTGCACTTTAATTGAGTTTGAGCTTTAATCGCTAGTGTTTTGCACTAATGGTGTGTTTTATGCCTTGTAGGAGTGATTACGAGCTATGTGAATGTTATGGAATGAATTCAAGTGATTTGGACCTTTAAATTCTGAGTAAAAGCTCAAGAAATTAAGCCGGGATCATGTTCGGGGATCAATGGATTATAGTTAGAATGAACAAAGAATCGAGTAGGCATATTGCGCACTGTCTAGTAAAATGAACATAACATTTTGCTCAGAACTCCATTTGAGCTCTGCAATAAATGGTTGGAAATATAACTCAAAGAGCTACAACTTTCATGTCCTACGTTTTTCCAAATTCCAAACGGAACAGGGTGAAAAGTGCGTGGCAAGTGAGCGGCTGCGCACTGGCCGCGCAAATGGGGTAGAACACTGGACAACGAGCGCGGTCTGAGCGCGGCCGCGCACGTCCTATCCGGGAAAAGTGTCTTTTTTTGCCTAGGAGAAGGTATAATTATTTGGGCCCAACTCTACTTGGTATATATACATGAAAAAAATGGTATTTTGAGGACTTTTGACATAATTTAGACCTAAGGAGGCTATGGAGACTGGGGATTCGACTGAAGCAGGAAAGAACACACTAGGAGAAAGACGGAGAATTCTTCTACAAGTTTCTTACTTCCTTCTTTCTATTTTTATTATTGGTTATGAATTCTAGTATTGTATTTTTGCATACTATTGTGAATAGCTAATTTTTTATCTAGGGTTTTGATGAAACCTTTTGGAAGATGAATTCTTGTTATGTTTTTATATAATTGAGCCGTTGGATTTCTCTAGTTATTCAACTACGTGTTTGTTGCTGTTGATTGAATGGCCATCAATTGACTATGCCTAATTAGGGTGTACTTCTTGAGAGAGAGTATATATTTAGGTAGTTATTGAACAACATCACTTCTAATGTATGTGAGAGATCAATACGAAGGGTTTAAAGGTGGGATTAAAGATAACGAAACCTTGGTGCGATTGTAGTGAGCGATGAATTAGTTCCAGCTAGTGTAGTTTGAGAGAATATATCTAGTAAATTGTGGTAATTGCTCGAGAGAGAATTACGACAACCAAAGTACTCACGGTCGTTGAGAATACTTAGGAGAATTTATAGAAGATAAGCAGGAAGGATTCCGACAATTGGGAAAATCATAATTCTAGACCTCCTTAGTCTTGTCTTCAATCCTTATCCTTGTTAATTGATAGTTGTACTGATTTCTAGTATTTGTTAGTTAATTAGATAGAAAATAAACATTATAATCTTTATAATTAGAAAATTATTTGGACTTGTGTTTCTTAGCGATATTGAACAGTTATAGTGAAACCTTAATTCTCTGTGGGATTCGATTCCGGACTTTTAGACCGGATTATATTTACAGCGACCACTTATCCTTTTTAGGACTAGAGTTGGGCGTGATCAGTTATTGATAGTGTAGTAAGTCGTAGGAGTTGGTTCTGGAGTTATGGTAGTGGCTTGATTTATTAAGGGGATATTTGAAGAAGCCTTTGGGATTGAGGTGGGTAGATCTTCAGTGATTGGTTGTGGGTAGAGGCCATTGTTATTGGTTGAGGGAATTGGCAAGTTTGCATGCAATGGCTTGCCGTGTGGTAATGAAGTTGAAGGTTTTGGAGTACTGTTGGATGAGGATTCTTTGGGATGAAATGATGCTGAGGCAGAGGTATGTGATAATTGAGATAATGATTGAGGTATAGTTTGTGTAATTTGGGGTTTAGGTGTTGTAGTAAGAGATATGATTTTTTTGTAGTGATGTAGTTGTATTTAGGTTTTCGTTGGCCTTTAGTGAGCCGTGGTCATATGTGCATGTTTGATTTTGGGAGTTGAGAGTAGGAGTCATTATAATTAGCTATCCTAAATAGTTTTTTGTTGGTATTATATTTTGGAAGTAAGCGTTTGTTCATTGTTTTACGAATTAGAGGGTGAAGGGGAGGTGATCTAAAATAATGGTTTTCCTATCCTAAGTTTAGTGTTGGGAATTGGGGGGTTGATGATGATGGTTTGGACATGTTAAGGGCAGGGTTGATTGATTATGTTATAAGTGGTATAGGGTTGTCACATGTGGTATTATTTTTTGTATGGGATGGGTCCGATGTAGGGATATGAATTGGTAATTCAAATTGGTTTTGTAGTGTGGTGTTATTGGTTGGTTTTGTGGAGTCGTGTGGGGTTAGTGGGTCCATACGATTTTTGTTAGGTAGGTTTGGTTGTTGAGGGTGGTTTTGGTTATGAAAGGTGGTTTCGGTGGATTGTTTGTACTTAGGGTTAGTAATTTTTTGTGCTTTGTATAGTTAACAGTATTCCATTAGCTATTTTGGCCATCTTCACTGGAGGATGCGTTTGGGTTTTTTTCTGGTTGTTTCGAAGTGGAAGGGGTTGAAAATTTTGGACAATAGTGGAGGTTATGCCCTAAACATCGTCTTCATAGTAAATTGGTTGAGTGTGTGTACCAAGGAGAATTTCGAATGGGAAGATTTTACCTTGTGGCGCTTGTCACACCTCCTTTTTCACCTACACCCCGGGGAGGGTATAATAAAGGGAGTTTTTTTTCAATTTAAGTGACAATCGAAACGAGATTATTTTAATTAAAATTCAGAGTCGCCACTTGGGATAATTAATGGTGTCCCCAGTCACCGGTTCAAATCCCGAATCGAGGAAAAGATTGACTCTGTATTACAGTCTGCGAACACAGAAATCCGGGCAAGGAATTCTGTTAACCTGGGAGAAGGTGTTAGGCATTCCCGAGTTCCGTGATTCTAGCACGGTCGCTCAACTGTTATAATTGGCCTATTATCTGATTTTAGTACATGTTTAAACCTATGTGCAAATTTTAACTTAAACCGCTTTTCTTTATTTAATTTTTTAAGAAAAATTCAACGTCATCTAAAACACGTCTTGAACCCCGTCACATAAATGCACCCGCGGTCCGTGACGTATTTTATCCAACATTGTTGAGATTTAGATTTGGGTCACATAAATGCGCACCCGAGTTTAGGAAGATAAATTATTAAAATAACGCGCCTAAAGCAACTACGCACTTTCAAATTTGCGAGGGCCATGGAAAATTCAACTAATGGCACGCCTCGATTTCTAAAGGATTAAAATTAGTTATATGCGGGCTATGGATTATGAACAAAATATATTGTGGAAAACCATCTTCAATAGGAGAACTATTGTGGATACATCTGCGGTACATTACTGCTAAAGTAAACATTTGCTCCAATATGTGCAGAAAACAAGCATATCAAAATTGTTTGACATAGGTTCAGGTGAAACCAAAATAGAAGAGATCAAAAGGTATTAAATTCTTTATTGACAAAATATCGTGAGAATATTCATAGGATTTAATAATATGAAACATGGCCATTTCACAAGTAGATATACGATACAGCACATCATTCAGGCATCTTTAAAGTTAACCGCTAATATAATAAATAAAGGCACTAATTTGACAACTACATACAACACATCGTTAAAACACATCTAAAGGACACAATGATATAAATAGTAATACTTTTCAACTTTAGCTAACAATTTCCATAGCTTTTGTTGTTTACTTTCTAAATAATGAGTTTTAAATTCAAAGGAAAATCATGTACTTCTTCAGCAATCTTCAAATAAATCAAAAGGCCTTCAACTTAAACTCACGTTTCCAACTAACCAAAGATAATAAAATATTTTACGTCAAACAAATACAGGGATACAAAATCGACAATAACCAAACTAGCTGAGAAGATCAATACTGATACAGTAGTACTATCAAAGTGCTAGAAAATAGGAGCTGACCTTATCTTCTAAATTCAAACAAAACAACAGCGGCAAAGTCAAACAGGAACCGCAAGCAAAATTGAGACCTCGAACCGGAAACCTCAGAACTACGTTCTTCAACGACCTCGAAACTCGCTGGAACAGTTTTGGAAATGGACTATTTGGGGCGTTTTATGGGGTGTTTTTCAGGTGGAGAAGATGAGCTCTCATGGCTCTTTCATGGTGGATGTTAAGCTCTAGATGTGGAATTTTTAGGAGGAAGAAGACCATCTTTCCGTTGGCTATCCGTGTATATCCAGTGTATATCGAGAGTATCTCTAGTGTATATAGAATGTATACTGACTGTATATCGAGTGTATACCCCCTATCTCCGTTAAGAAGAAACCATTTTTTTCCTCTCTATCTTTTGAACTTCCCCCTCCCCTATTTCTCCAGCTCTCTAATCTCTAAATAGGCATCAAATTAGTGCATCTTCCATTACAAATTATACTTTTAACTTCTTTAATTATCCACTAGTTAGTGTTATTATTTAATTTTCATTAGTGTTAGTTTTACCCTACCAATATAGAAGCTTCCTAATTAGTTAGGTAAGACTCTTTTTTTATTTTTTTAAATAAAACCTAAATTAATTTCTATCCCCAAATTATCTTAGACAATTAAATTAATTAACCCTAATAATTATTACAACTAATTAAAAACCAAATTAAAAGAAAATTGCCAAAATTTGAAAATTTGATAATTAAAAAGTAAAATGTAACATGACTATTTTTTATGATCTTTTTCTATTTTTTCAACAACAACTTACTTAATTAATCTAAAAATGTAAAATAAAATCCAAAATGCAGATGCAATATATATATATATATATATATATATATATATATATATATATATATATATATATATATATATATATATATATATTGTATTTTTTCATAATCTGAAATACTACATAATACATTTTAAAATAAGATAGAAATATTGCACAATACCAAAGCTAATCCTAATTAATTAAACTAAATATAAACTATTTTTGTATTTTCGAAATTATATAAATATAAAAATAAGGTACTATTTTTTTAAAATTATTTTTTATGAAAAGTACATAAACTAAAATACTTGTCTGTAATTTTTATTTTTCTTGTAAGAAAATAAAATAATAGAGTTAAAATGAGTTGAAATATCTATATTAGGCCTAAATTAAATATTTACACGCTAAAATATGAAAAAATCTTGGGGAGGCTCAAAAACTACACGTCTACAGCTGCCCCTCTTTGACTGGAAACACGAAGAGTTTTCCGACAAAGAACGAATAGACATGTTTTGACCCGACCCTTATTCGGAGAGACTAAAACTAAAGGAAAGGGAGAGATTGTGACCGAGCCCGGATATCTGAGCTGCCTACATATCCTTGGCTATAAAGGAATCAGGTCACGTGTAGTTCAGAAGTGAGTAAGGTGATGGAGTATACCGAGGTGAAGAGCCGATCGAGGTTCCGTTCCGTCGAGGTTCCGGTCCGCGGTCCTGCTATTCCATCAAAATCAAAAACATGAAAAAGACTAACTAAGCCTATGAGCTACTAGTTACAAGATTTCTATCTATGAGTCTTCTGAAGCTTGATCTTGAGTCTTGGTTGGTGCTTCATGCGGACTCTGATCTGAATCTTGATGCTTTGTTAGCTACAGGTGTTGGTTCAATCTTCTTCAGCTTTTTCATATCAGGACGGGACATGCAGAGCTCGTGACTTCAATTATGTCTTGAACAGACCACATCTTTTCTCCACTTCTGCACTTTGGATTCATTTTTTTCCTCTTTTTATTTTTCTCTTTTTTTTAAATTGTGACTAGCTTTTGTTGATCATTGTTGTCTTTCTCTCGATTTCTGAACTTGAATTTATACTGGGGATTTTTGTAGTAACCCTCCGCTCTCCGGGAGGGCTCCTGACTTTAACAACTTAAAAAGTAACACCTCCGTTCTACGGGTGGGCTCCCGAATGCAACAACCTAAAAGTAACACCTCCGTTCTACGGGCGGGCTCCCGACTGCAACAGCTTTAAAAAAGTAACGCCTCCGTTCTACGGGTGGGCTCCCGACTTCATCAACTTAAAATTTAACAACCTCCATTCTACAGGCGGGCTCCTGACTTCATCAACTTAAAATTTAACAACCTCCGTTCTACAGGCGGGCTCCTGACTTCTTCGACTTAAAATTATAACAACCTCCGTTCTACAGGCGGGCTCCTGACTTCTTCGACTTAAAATTTAACAACCTCCATTCTACAGGCGGGCTCCTGACTTCTTCAACTTAAAATTTAACCACCTCCATTCTACAGGCGGGCTCCTGACTTCTTCGACTTCAAATTATAACAACCTCCGTTCTACAGAAAGGCTCCTGACTTCATCAACTTAAAATTTAACAACCTCCATTCTACAGGCGGGCTCCTGACTTCTTCAACTTAAAATTTAACCACCTCCATTCTACAGGCGGGCTCCTGACTTCTTCGACTTAAAATTATAACAACCTCCATTCTACAGGCGGGCTCCTGACTTCTTCAACTTTTAAAATAAACAACCTCTGTTCTACAGGCGGGCTCCTGACTCCAACTTAAAATTTAACAACCTCCATTCTCCAGGCGGGCTCCTGACTTCTTCAACTTAAAATTTAACAACCTCCATTCTACAGGCGGGCTCCTGACTTCTTCGACTTAAAATTATAACAACCTCCGTTCTACAGGCGGGCTCCTGACTTCATCAACTTAAAATTTAACAACCTCCATTCTACATGCGGGCTCCTGACTTCATCAACTTAAAATTTAACAACCTCCATTCTGCAGGCGGGCTCCTGACTTCATCAACTTAAAATTTAACAACCTCCATTCTACAGGCGGGCTCCTGACTTCTTCAACTTAAAATTTAACAACCTCCATTCTACAGGCGGGCTCCTGACTTCTTCAACTTAAAATTTAACAACCTCTATTCTACAGGCGGGCTCCTGACTTCTTCGACTTAAAATTATAACAACCTCCGTTCTACAGGCTGGCTCCTGACTTCATCAACTTTTAAAATAAGCAACCTCCATTCTACAGGCAGGCTCCTGACTCCAACATAAAATTTAACAACCTCCATTCTCCAGGCGGGCTCCTGACTCCAACTTAAAATTTAACAACCTCCATTCTACAGGCGGGCTCCTGACTTCATCAACTTAAAATTTAACAACCTCCGTTCTACAGGCGGGCTCCTGACTTCTTCGACTTAAAATTATAACAACCTCCGTTCTACAGGCGGGCTCCTGACTTCATCGACTTAAAATTTAACAACCTCCATTCTACAGGCGGGCTCCTGACTTCATAAACTTAAAATGTAACAACCTCCATTCTGCAGGCGGGCTCCTGACTTCTTCAACTTAAAATTTAACAACCTCCATTCTACATGCGGGCTCCTGACTTCTTCGACTTAAAATTATAACAACCTCCGTTCTACAGGCGGGCTCCTGACTTCTTCAGCAATTACTTCCCTCAAACTGGTATTTTCACTTCTCTGAAACATGCCGGGGATAACACTGCTGGGAAATTATCTTCCTTCTTTAAGACTAGTTACTTTCCTCCTTTTAACAATGGTGGGGATGATACTGATTCAAAGACCACTACCCTTAAAACTTGGGTTATCTTGCTTCTTCTAAGATTGCTTTCTTTAAAACTTGTATTGCCTTCTCCCGTAAACTGCTGGGGATTCCACTTCCTTCAAAACTTGTGTTATTTTCCATCTTCCCCAAGTGGGTATCTGATTTCAAGAGAATTTTCGCAATGAGAAAATTTTCTGCCCCAGTTTGATAATCTTCTTTGTGGTCATGTCTTCCCGTTGTCAATAACATTTCCTTTCTCTGCTTCAAATCAAAGAAAAATTTGTTAGTTTAAAACGTGGTGAGTGGTCGTGCCACTCCTGCTGGGGATGGTTTTTCCCTTTTTCCTTTCCCTGCTTTGCGTTTTATTACAAAACTTGTTGGGGATGATATTATTTGCTGGGGATGATATTCCTGCTGGGGATGATTTTTCTTTTCTCTTCCTTCCCCGCTCTGTGTTGTTCGACCATCGCGGAACTTGGTCGATAATCTGTTGGAGTTGTTCCTGCATCTCGCAAATCTGTTGGGGATCCTCTTGGAATTTGATCCATAACTTTTCAACTATTGTTTTTTCTGTTTTTCTCCAACTTCTCCTGAAAATTTGGTCCTCTTGGAATCTAGACCCATTCATCATTTGGTCTTGCGACAAACTTCTTTTCGCTTTGTTGCCTTATATTTGGCCTGTCCTATTCGCATTTTGCTTTGCACCATTTTGGCAACTGGTAGTAAGCTCTAAAAAATCTTTCTCAAAATAAACTACTGGAGGAAAAATTCTTAAAATAAAAGAAATGAAAAGTGATGATTTCAAAAGATGGAAAAAGAAGAAGTCTTTCCGAACGAATGCTGGGGAGAAGAAAAGGAAAAGGACTTATCTGAATGATATAACCGATCCCAACGATCATGTCGTGCATTCCGGATTAATCAACCCAGTCTATTTGTATCAATCAATCTTTCTGGTGGCCTCATTTCGCTGGGGGATATGCAGGCGCCGAACTCTTTTTGCCAAATCAACACTTTTGCATTGGTTGATGCCTCGACGGATCCTTTCCGCCAATCTTATCTTGTCGCCTCATAGTGCCCTTCGAGGGGTTTTCACTAATAAGACTCTCTCATTTCTCTCAACTCCCGTCGCCTTCTGGTGCCTATGAAGGTTTTCACCGTAAGACTCTCTCATTTTGTTTCTCTCAGCTTTCGTCGCCTTACAGTGCCTGTGAAGGTTTCCACCATAAGACTCTCTCATTTTATTTTCTCTTTCTCAGCTGGGGATTGGAGTGTTGCCGATAAGATTCTCTCTACTGGGGATTCCTTTGGCTATCAATTCCGTCAGCTCATAATCCTTTTTCAGTCGGAGATCAATGTGTTATTCTCGGCTTTCATTTGCCTGCTCGGCATCTCTCGGATACTGATTGGGATGTCTTTTTGGACATCAAATATGGGTTTTTGTGTGGGGCTAAAAGGAAAAGGATATCAAAAGATTCCAAATAACTTTAATGGGTAAAACATTACAACTCTCGGAATCAAACCTTTTTCCACAATTTAAAACGTAACTTCTGCCCCAGTTTTCTTGTTTGGGGGATTTTTTGATTTTTGTTATACTATGATCGAGCCGTGAGGCGCCTACGTATCCTCTTTGAGGAATCAGGTCGAACGTAGTTCATTCGATTCCTTTGTATTTCTTTTTCTTGTGACTTTTCTTTTTGTTTTGTTATTATTTTTTCTTCCTTTTTTTTTCATTTTCATTAGTGATTCCAAGAGAGGGGTATGAAAGAATAAATAAGGCTCAAAGGGGGAAGCAAAGGTTAAAGTGTTTGGATAGAAGAAAGAATTGCCTCCGTCATTTCATTCTCCGATAAATGCCAAATACAAACAGACAAACATCAATTGCAATCAAAGGAATTACACATAATATCTCTTGAATGCGTCAGAATTGATAGCCATGTCGATGCATCTTCCCTCGACATCTGTCAGACATAAGGCGCCGTTGGTAACACTCTGGTCACAATAAACGGCCCTTGCCAATTCGGGGCGAACTTGCCCTTTGCTTCGGCCTGATGTGGCAAGATTCGTTTCAGCACCTGCTGTCCTACTTCAAATTTCCTGGGACGCACCTTCTTATTATATGCTCTTGCCATCCTCTTTTGATACAACTGGCCATGACATACTGTTGCCAATCTCTTTTCATCAATCAAGCTCAACTGCTCCAATCGGGCTTTGACCCATTCATTATCATCAATCCCAGCCTCAACAATAATCCGGAGGGACGAAATTTCTACTTCTGCCGGTATCACTGCTTCAGTTCCGTATACCAACAAATAAGGAGTTTCACCTACTAAAGTGCGGACAGTAGTGCGATATCCCAACAATGCAAATGGCAACTTTTCGTGCCATTGCCTGGACCCTTAAAGGTGGAGATTTGTTGAATGGCAGAAATCCCACATCGGTGAAGTACCAATTTTGGTTGGTACTTCACCCTATAAAAGGAGGCCTAATGTTTAGGATTTAAACACACCTCTCATTTGCCTTCTTATCTTCTTAAAACATTTGTATCTTCTCTCTTTAGTATTTCTTATTTATTATTTGGTGGCTGTCATAATTTTTGGTATAGTAGTTGTGACTTATTCACACTATATACATTTGGCTTCCGCAACACCATCTTCCTCAATATCTTCTTTATGTTCTTATTGGCTACCTCAACCGCGCCATTTGCCTTGGGACGATACAGGGTGGAATTACGGTGTGTAATCTTGAACTGTTGATATACTTCTTTCATCAAACTGCTGTTAAGATTAGCGCCATTGTCCGTGATGATCACTTTGGGGATCCCAAATCTACAGATGATACGGGAATGAACGAAATCCACCACTGCCTTCTTGGTTACTGACTTGAAAGTTTTAGCCTCAACCCACTTGGTGAAATAATCGATGGTGACCAGAATGAACCTATGACCGTTGGAAGCTGCCGGCTCAATCGGTCCAATGACATCCATGCCTCATGCAACAAATAGCCATGGTGCTGACATTGTATGCAATTCTGTTGGCGGAGAATGAATCAAATCTCCGTGTATCTGACACTGATGGCATTTTAGCACGAAATTGATACAATCACGCTCCATAGTGAGCCAATAATACCCTGCTCGAAGAATCTTCTTCGCCAATACATATCCGCTCATATGTGGCCCACAAACTCCCGCATGTACCTCTGTCATCACTGTCGTGGCTTGACCAGCATCTATACATCTCAGCAATCCCAAATCTGGTGTTCTTTTGTATAACACTCCTCCACTAAGGAAAAATCTATTTGCCAATCACCGAATGGCTCTCTTTTGATCTCCGGTGGCCTGCTCTTGGTATATCCCCATCCTGAGGTATTCCTTGACATCATAAAACCATGGCTCGCCATCCATTTCTTCCTCTATCATGTTGCATAAGCATGCTGATCACGAACCTGGATATACAACGGGTCAATATGAATTTTGTCTGGGTGGTGCAACATCGATGCTAAAGTGTCCAAAGCATCGACAACCTCATTATGAACTCTTGGGATGTGTCTGAACTCCACTGATCGAAATCGCTTGCTCAGATCGTGCAAACATTGTCGATATGGTATAAGCTTCAAATCCCGTGTTTCCCATTCACCCTGGATTTGATGAACCAGGAGGTCTGAGTCTCCCAAGACCAAGACATCCTGGACATCCATGTCTGCAGCTAACTGTAAGCCCAAAATGCATGCCTCATATTCAGCCATGTTATTGGTACAATAGAAATGTAGTTGTGCCGTAACAGGATAATGATGTCCTGTTTCAGAAATAAGTACCGCTCCTATTCCAACTCCTTTCGCATTTGCGGCTCCATCAAAGAAGAGCTTCCAACCTGGTTCCTCAGATAATTCCAACTCATCTATATGCATAACTTCTTCATCAGGAAAATACGTCCTCAATGGCTTGTATTCTTCATCAATAGGATTCTCAGCCAAGTGATCGGCCAATGCTTGGGCTTCATGGCCGTCCTCGTCACATAGATGATGTCGAACTCCATGAGTAATATTTGCCATTTCGCTAACCTCCCTGTGGGCATAGGCTTCTGGAAAATATACTTCAGTGGATCCAAGCGTGAAATGAGATAAGTAGTATATGATGACAGATAATGTTTAAACTTCTGTGCCACCCAAGTTAGGGTGCAACACGTCTTCTCAAGTTGAGTGTACTTAACCTCATAGACCGTAAACTTCTTACTGAGATAATAGATGGCTTGCTCTTTCCTTCCTGTGATATCATGTTGCCCCAGTACGCAACCAAATGAATTCTCCAGTACCGTTAGATAGAGAATCAACGGTCTTCCTGTCACACCTCCTTTTTCCGCACCCGCGAGGGCGTAGGGGAGTTTTTCCAATTAAAGGACAATCAAAACGGGATTGGTTTATTTATTTTAGAGTCGCCACTTGGGAGATTTAGGGTGTCCCAAGTCACCAATTTTAATCCCGAATCGAGGAAAAGAATGACTCTATATTACAGTCTGCGTACCAGAAATCCGGATAAGGAATTCTGTTAACCCGGGAGAAGGTGTTAGGCATTCCCGAGTTCCGTGGTTCTAGCACGGTCGCTCAACTGTTATATTCGGCTTATTTATCTGATTTTAAATACAATTATGAACCATGTGCAAATTTTATCTTTTAACCGCTTTTGTCATTATTATTATTTTTACGAGAATTGCAACGTCGTGAAAACATATCTCGAACCACGTTACATCAATGTACCCGTGGTTATCGATATATCTCGACTCGGTTGAGATTTGGATTTGGGTCACATAAATGTGCACCCGAATTAAGGAAAATAAATTGTTAAAGGCGCGCCTAAAGCAACTAGCGTCTTGTTATTTTGGGGAAAGTCGTAAAAATTCGTTAAACGGCACATCCCGAATTCTAAATACTTTAATATATACATGCATCTAGAGGGCCCCGCAGCTTTGTACATTTTGTTTGTCGAGGCTCGTCTCGTTCTATTTTTAAAAGGAATTTGCGACGTCATGGACATGCATCTCGAACCACGTCACAATCAATGTACCCGTGATTAGAAACACATTTCGAATCCGTCGAGATTTGGATTTGGGTCACATAAATGCACACCCGAATTTAAGAAGGTAAAATTATTAAATACGCGCTTAAAGAGGCTATCGCGTTATTATTCCGGGAGGGTCGTGAGATTTGCTAAACGACCCACCTTAGGGACTGAATGCTTCAACATATATATATTTAACAAGGGCCCCGCAATTTGTGTGTTTTTCTTTATTTTTTGTCGAGGCTCATCTCGTCCTTATTTTAAAAGGATATCCTATAGCAACTACGTTTCTTGTTGCGTTTGTCTCTACTAATTGAAAACAGTAGATAGCCCCAGTTAATCACATGCTTGCAAGTTATCTATACAGAATTCCGAGTGCTTGCACAAAATCAGAAGCACGGCCACGTACGCAGTCGGCCGAGCAAAAATTAAGGGCCCAAATCCAGCCCATGCGTGATGGACCAGACCTGGGCCATTGTTTGTTCGATGCAGGCCTGCTTGGTCTGTTTCGACCCGGGCTCGACCTTCGTGAGGTTGAGATTGCAGTCTCCGTGTTCTTTGTCTTAAAACATGGTTTACCAGTTATATGAAGCAGTTTATCAGAAAGGAAAGAACTTAACTAATAGAGTACGATTTTCATGCTTGGCCTACATTAAAGGACATACTACAAAGTAAAACTAAGTCTAAGATACAACCTATTTCATTGGGAATATTTTCACCTATCAGCATACATATATAAACTATCATTCAGCTAATCTATATTGATATACACTGGGCATACAGGCTACTTCTATTGTCAACACAGGAATGAAAATTATTATACAGTACATGATATCTAATGTAACAATCTATGTATGAAAGTCAACTTCAGGTCTTTTCTTTTTGTATTCATGCTCAATTTTCCAATTACATTTGACAGTGTATTGGTTGTGTACCTGGTATAGAGGACAAAAGAAGAAAGGAATGATCAGCTGGGCAGTATGCAATAAACACAGCAACAGCAGATACACAGCAACAACACAGCAACAAACCAACAACCACAAGTGTTTTCCACAGTCCACAGACAACCAGCAACAGTTTCCAGAACAAAGAAAACCAACAGATGGTCGAGCACCAAACAAGTAATCCCAGAAAAGAGTAGTGAAATAACAGAAATAACAGAGTATTCGATGCAGCAACACCAGCAGTTCAACAATCACAAGCAGCTCAATCAGGGCAAACAAACAGAACTTGGCCAAGACAGCTTGACCAATATGAATTCTTCTATAGTTTTCAGACAGTGTTTGGTTATAGTGTTTCTGGAAATTTCCTTATATTTTTTTCAGTTTTCTTCAACTCACAAGACCTCTCTCAAGACTAAAATTTCCAGCCACTTTTAAGTTCTGAAATGGCCTATTTATAAGCCAAACAACCAGTGCAGTCAAGCTGCCTGGATCCTGCCAATTTGCAGACTGCCCATACCTATTAAATCCCACGCCTAAGCATCTTTTTGATGCCAGCCATTTGTTCCCCACGCTTGGCCTTATTCTTTAATCAAGAATTATGGGTTCATTTGAGTATTCATTTTAAACCCCCATACTCTTGTGTCTTGTTCCCCATTTGCATTAGTTTAATCCTAAATTAGTACCCTACTTGTCAGCTCACTTAAACTAAGCTTTTTCCTATTTTTCTCGAACCCCAGACTATCCTTGTTAACCTTGATTATTACTGCCCTAAACCCCTTGCAGCATCAGGGCATTTTGAACTTCTGAAAGTTCTATTCAAGACTGCCCTAGCCTGATTCTTTTAATTTGTTTACAATGCAGTTACAAGCTAGTAATCACAACTAATGTCAAGCATCCAATTAACAATCAACAGGTTCATTCACTTACGTGAAGTTGTACGAATTAGAATATTTGAACATTCAGTCGTAGGAAGTTAATCAACGACATTTATCAAGTCGACTATACTAATTATAACAGGTAACAATCAGTCGTTCATATAAACCAATACATACAGGGACCTGAAGGGCTTCAGACAACTTTGGTCAATCACTGGGAACCTATATAAGTTATTTATGCAATGACTATCCTAATCAGACATGTTTATCATAGGATACGTTCAAATCACACACAAAAAACAATCGACCAAATAAAATGTCTTTGACAGAGATGGGAGAAATCCGAATGAAAAAAAAATAACAAAAATAACAAACAACGGCTGCTAGGGTTCTGTCGCCGGGTTCTGGTGAAGGGGAAACTAGGGCGGCTGCTAGGGTTTCGGGGGGTTTCAGGGCTTGGTGAGGAAGGAGCTGAGTGAAGGGGGGTTCGACTAGGGGGCGTGGGGTGTGATAGAAAGCTTATATATGGTCTAGGGGTTTAGATCTGAGCCGTTGGATCAGATAATCTCAACGGCTTGGATCTGATGGTGAGGGGTGAGACGAGGTCGTTTGGTATTAAAACGGGGTCGTTTGGGTTTAAGTGATGGATTGGGTTGGACCGGCTAAACAGGTCAGGTCACGGGTGCGGATGTGGACCGTTGGATCAAGAGGCTTAGATGGCTCAGATCGACTTGCCTGAAACGGCGTCGTTTGAATTGGTGCTTGGGCAGGCCGGATTTGGACTGGACTTGAGTGCCGATTTTGGGCCTATTTCATTTCATTCTTGGGCCCAATCCGATTTTCAACTCTTTTCTTTTTTTGTTTTTTTCTAATTTTAAAACATAAAAATGAAAAATAACAAATAAATTGTAAAACAAACGAAATTAAAACAATCAACAATGTAACACTTCAACACCATTATCATACCAAATTAAAATGTTCAAGTAAGTTAAATCACAACCTAGAACGAACAATGCACATATATTTTTGAATTTTCTTTTAACTACTGAATTACGGTTTGATTACTATGATAGACATACCTTGTGTTTTGACTGATAAGATCAAAAAATGCAAAAAAAATGGGATGAACCACAAATGACTAGCAGTACATGTCATGAAAAAATTGGAAAATTTGTACAGCGAGGTCATTTGTCACTATTTTTATTTTCTTTTGGAGCGATTGTCCGTGAAGCAAAAATCACGTGCTTACAGCTGCCCCTCTTTGCACGAAGACACGAAGGGTTTTCGCGCAAAGATAAAGCGAGCGATTTTTGCCCGTCCGAATACTCCGTGTGAAGCATTTTTTGAAAAAGATTTGACCGAACCTTTGCTTCAGAGGTTTCCTACATATCCTGGGCTGAACAGGAATCAGGTCAATGTAGTTCGGGAAATTTTGGTAGCTGGGACTACCGTGTGACTGTAGTGCTCGCTGCTGTTGTGCGCTGTTGCATGCTGCTGTAGGATGCTACTGCTCACTGATCTCCTTGTTACATTGTTCTTGAAAGGAAAAACAAGAAGCTAAGCTAGATTATGAGATCTCATCTATTTTCAACTTGTTCTTGTTGCCTTGCTTTCTTTTCGGCTAACGCTTTCCTCTGATGCCTTTATTTTGTGAACTTGGGAGATGATGCTGGTCCTTCGCCTTTTCTGAATGCCAGTTTTCATCACTTTGCTTGAACTGCTGGGAACATGGCCCTCTTCTTTAAGCCTTTCAATGGTTTCTTCAGTGGTATGGCTTTCTTCATCAAGATTGTTATGTAAGGCATGCTATAACGTTCCCAAACTGCTTCTTTTTTGACGCATTCCTTCTTCCTTTTGAATCGAGCGCTTGCCTTTGCAGCCTTCTGCCTCTTGGTGCTGGGGATTTTATTGTTTCCTGCCTGGGGTCTCTGTTGTAACCTTCCGCCTTCAGGTGGGGTTACTGATTCCAAAATCTAGAGCTGAAAAGTATTCCCGCATTTTACTGGTGGGCGACCTAGAACTTAAATGTATTCCCGCATTTTACTGGTGGGCGACCTAGAACTTAAATGTATTCCCGCATTATACTGGTGGGCGACCTAGAACTTAAATGTATTCCCGCATTATACTGGTGGGCGACCTAGAACTTAAATGTATTTGAAATTGTTTCCCCGTTCTTCCGAGAAATTTTTTGTATTCCCGCATTATACTGGTGGGCGACCTAGAACTTAAATGTATTCCCGCATTATACTGGTGGGTGACCTAGAACTTAAATGTATTCCCGCATTATACTGGTGGGCGACCTAGAACTTAAATGTATTCCCGCATTATACTGGTGGGCGACCTAGAACTTAAATGTATTCCCGCATTATACTGGTGGGCGACCTAGAACTTAAATGTATTCCCGCATTTTACTGGTGGGCGACCTAGAACTTAAATGTATTCCCGCATTATACTGGTGGGCGACCTAGAACTTAAATGTATTCCCGCATTTTACTGGTGGGCGACCTAGAACTTAAATGTATTCCCGCATTATACTGGTGGGCGACCTAGAACTTAAATGTATTCCCGCATTTTACTGGTGGGCGACCTAGAACTTAAATGTATTCCCGCATTTTACTGGTGGGCGACCTAGAACTTAAACGTATTCCCGCATTATACTGGTGGGCGACCTAGAACTTAAATGTATTCCCGCATTATACTGGTGGGCGACCTAGAACTTAAATGTATTCCCGCATTATACTGGTGGGCGACCTAGAACTTAAATGTATTCCCGCATTTTACTGGTGGGCGACCTAGAACTTAAATGTATTCCCGCATTTTACTGGTGGGCGACCTAGAACTTAAATGTATTCCCGCATTATACTGGTGGGCGACCTAGAACTTAAATGTATTCCCGCATTTTACTGGTGGGCGACCTAGAACTTAAATGTATTCCCGCATTATACTGGTGGGCGACCTAGAACTTAAATGTATTCCCGCATTTTACTGGTGGGCGACCTAGAACTTAAATGTATTCCCGCATTATACTGGTGGGCGACCTAGAACTTAAATGTATTCCCGCATTATACTGGTGGGCGACCTAGAACTTAAATGTATTCCCGCATTTTACTGGTGGGCGACCTAGAACTTAAATGTATTCCCGCATTATACTGGTGGGCGACCTAGAACTTAAATGTATTCCCGCATTATACTGGTGGGCGACCTAGAACTTAAATGTATTCCCGCATTTTACTGGTGGGCGACCTAGAACTTAAATGTATTCCCGCATTATACTGGTGGGCGACCTAGAACTTAAAAGTATTCCCGCATTTTACTGGTGGGCGACATAGAACTTAAATGTATTCCCGCATTTTACTGGTGGGCGAACTAGAACTTAAATGTATTCCCGCATTATACTGGTGGGTGACCTAGAACTTAAATGTATTCCCGCATTATACTGGTGGGCGACCTAGAACTTAAATGTATTCCCGCATTTTACTGGTGGGCGACCTAGAACTTAAATGTATTCCCGCATTATACTGGTGGGCGACCTAGAACTTAAAAGTATTCCCGCATTTTACTGGTGGGCGACCTAGAACTTAAATGTATTCCCGCATTATACTGGTGGACGACCTAGAACTTAAAAGTATTCCCGCATTTTACTGGTGGACGACCTGGATCTTAAATGTATTCCCGTATTTTACTGGTGGGCGACCTAGAACTTAAACGTATTCCCGCATTATACTGGTGGGCGACCTAGAACTTAAATGTATTCCCGCATTATACTAGTGGGCTACCTAGAACTTAAATGTATTCCCGCATTTTACTGGTGGGCGACCTAGAACTTAAACGTATTTGAAATTGTTTCCCCGTTCTTCCGAGAAATTTTTTTGACAATCGGCGAAAAATTTTCTGCCCCGGTTTTTTGGTGATTTCCCTGGCGTTGCGTCTTGCTGCCAACATTAATCCTTTGTTTCCCTGCAGCCAACAAAAAGGAGTTAGTTAGTTTCAATCGTGGTGGGAGGAGGTGTCCTTCCGGCGGATAATTTTTCCTCTCTTCCCCTTTTTCTAGCTCTATGTCCCATAATTGGTTGGGTGGACAAACTTGCTTGCTGGGGGTTTCTGGCCTGCTGGGGGCTGGTTTTCAATTTATCCCCCTTCCTGATTTCTCTTTAAGTACATGCTGTGGGAGTCTGCTTCTACCCCCGAAACCACTCCCTTCAGGAGCTTACTTCCTCCGAAATTGCAAGGCACGATCATTGCATTGCCTGGGGCCGGCCTTTAAGACTGTTTGTGTTATCCTGCATTGGATAAATTCCCCTTCGGTCTCTGGTAGTAAGCTTTGAAAAATCCTTTTCAAGACAAGTTTTAGGAAGAGAAATAAAAGATAAAAAAAGGAGAAAATCTTTCTGAACCAATATTTGGTGGGAGAAGAAACTCAGAAGAACTTATCTGGAGGACATGACTGGTCCCCGTGATCATGACGTGCACCATAGATTCCCGACCCAGTCTAGTTGTATCAATCGATTTGCCCGATGGTCTGACTTGCTGGGGATGATAAATGAGTGTCCATTTCGTTGCGAATGTGGTTGCTTTTTTGTTGATCTGTCTTGTCGCCTCATAGTGCCCTTCGAGAGGTTTTCACTAATAAGACTCTCTCTTTTCTCTCATCTCCCGACGCCTTATGGTGCCTGTGAAGGTTTTCACCGATAAGACTCTCTCATTTTATATCTCTCATCTTGCGTCGCCTTTCGGTGCCTGTGAAGGTTTTCACCGATAAGACTCTCTCATTTTATTTCTTCATTGAGGAATCGGGGTGTTGTCGATACGACCCTCTCTTCTGGAGATTCCTTTGACCACCAATTCATTCCCAATCTTATGATCTCTTCTTTGCTGGGGATCGCTGTATTATTCTCGGCTTTATTTGCCTGACTTGGCATCTCTTGGATATTGATCGGGAGGTCTTTTGGACGTCGATGTTGGTTTTGGTGTGGGGCTAAAGAAAGGCTATCAAAAATGAAAATAATTTTGATGGGTGATCTGCTACAGCTTTTGGAATCAAACCTTTGTTGGAACTTAAAACATAGCCTCTGCCCCAGTTTTCTTGCTTGGGGAATTTTATTTTTTATACTTATGTTGAGCTATGTGCGTTACGTACACTGTGCCTATTATACACACTATGTACATTATGCATCCTATATACATTATGATGCACACTATGACCGAGTCGTGAGGCGCCTACGTATCCTTTTTGAGGAATCAGGTCAAACGTAGTTCCCACGGTTTTGTATTTCTTATGATTTTATCTTCCTTTTCTTTTTCCTTCTTTTCATTTTTTCTTTTTCTTTTCTTTTCTTTTTTTTTCTTTTTTTTTTCTTTTCATGTCTTTTCCATTAGTGATTCCAAAAGAGGGGTATGAAAGAATAACTTAAGGCTCGAAGGGGGAAACAAGGGTTAAAATGTTTGGATAGAAGAAAGAATTGCCTCCGTCATCTCATTATCCAATAAATACCAGATACAAACAAATGAACCAAAAATTGCCATAATTAAAGAAATTACGCATAATATCTCTTGACTGCATCAGAATTGATAGCCATGTCGACACATCTTCCCTCGATATATGTCAAACAAAAAGCACCATCGGACAACACTCTGGTCACGATATAAGGCCCTTGCCAATTTGGGGCGAATTTGCCTTTTGCCTCGACCTGATGTGGGAGGATTTTCTTCAATACCTGCTGCCCTACTTCAAACTTCCTGGGGCGTACCTTTTTATTATATGTTCTCGCCATTCTCTTCTGGTATAGCTGACCATGGCACACTGCTGCCAATCTTTTCTCATCTATCAAGCTCAACTGTTCCAATCGAGCTTTGACCCATTCCTCATCATCAATCCCGGCTTCAGCGATAATCCGGAGGGACGGAATTTCGACTTCTGCTGGTATTACGGCTTGAGTTCCGTACACCAACAAATAAGGAGTTGTACCTATAGAAGTCCGGACGGTAGTGCGGTAACCCAACAAAGCAAAGGGTAATCTCTCGTGCCATTGTCTGGATCCTTCCACCATCTTTCGCAGTATCTTCTTGATGTTCTTATTGGCTGCTTCGACCGCTCCATTCGCCTTGGGACGATATGGGGTGGAATTGCGGTGTGTAATCTTGAATTGTTGGCATACCTCTCTCATCAGGCTGCTATTAAGATTCGCACCGTTATCCGTGATGATTACTTTTGTGATCCCAAATCTGCAGATGATATGGGAATGAACAAAGTCCACCACTACCTTTTTGGTTACCGACTTGAAGGTTTTAGCCTCAACCCATTTGGTGAAGTAATCAATGGTCACTAGAATGAACCTATGACCGTTGGATGCTGCCGGCTCGATGGGCCCAATGACATCCATGCCCCATGCCACAAACGGCCAGGGTGCTGACATCGTATGTAACTCTGTTGGCGGAGAATGAATCAAATCTCCATGTATCTGGCACTGATGGCATTTCCTCACGAAAGTGATACAGTCGTGTTCCATGGTGAGCCAATAACACCCTGTTCGAAGGATCTTCCTTGCCAATACATATCCACTCATGTGTGGCCCACAAACTCCAGCATGTACCTCTGCCATAACCGTCGTGGCTTGACCGGCATCTATACATCTCAACAATCCCAAATCCGGGGTTCTTTTGTACAACACTCCTCCGCTGAGGAAGAAACCATTCGACAAACGCCGAAGGGCTCTTTTTTGGTCTCCAGTGGCCTGTTCTGGATATATCCCCCTTCTGAGGTATTCCTTGATATCATGAAACCAGGGTTCGCCATCTGGTTCCTCTTCTACGGCGTTGCAATAAGCGTGCTGATCATGGACCTGGATGTGCAGAGGATCAACATACATTTTGTCAGGGTGGTGCAACATTGATGCTAAGGTGGCCAAGGCATCCGCAACCTCATTGTGAACTCTAGGGATATGTTTGAACTTCACCGATCGAAATCGCTTGCTCAGATCATGCAAGCATTGTCGGTATGGTATGAGCTTTAGATCTCGTGTTTCCCATTCACCCTGAATTTGATGTACCAAGAGGTCCGAGTCTCCCAAGACCAAGACGTCTTGGACATCCATGTCAGCAGCCAAGCGCAGACCCAGAATGCAAGCCTCATACTCGGCCATATTGTTGGTGCAATAGAAGCGTAGTTGAGCCGTAACAGGATAATGCCGTCCTGTTTCAGAAATGAGTACTGCTCCTATTCCAACCCCTTTCGCGTTTGCAGCTCCATCGAAGAAAAGCTTCCAACCCGGTTCCTCAGGCAATTCCAACTCATTTGTATGCATTACCTCTTCGTCAGGAAAATACGTTCTTAAGGGCTCGTACTTTTCATCAACGGGATTCTCTGCCAAATGGTCGGCCAACGCCTGGGCTTTCATGGCTGTCCTCGTCACATAGACGATATCAAACTCTGTGAGCAGAATTTGCCATTTTGCTAACCTTCCCGTGGGCATAGGTTTCTGAAAGATATACTTCAATGGGTCCAAACGGGATATGAGATAAGTAGTATATGAGGACAAGTAATGCTTCAACTTCTGAGCTACCCAAGTTAGGGCGCAGCATGTTTTCTCGAGTTGAGTGTACTTGACCTCATGTACTGTGAATTTCTTGCTAAGATAGTAGATGGCCTGCTCCTTCCTTCCTGTGTCATCATGTTGCCCCAGTACACAACCAAATGAATTTTCCAGGACCGTCAGGTAAAGAATTAAGGGCTTCCCAGGCTTAGGCGGGACCAATACGGGTGGATTAGACAGATACCCTTTGATTTGGTCGAAGGCCTCCTGACACTCTGCCGTCCAACCTACCGCAGCATCCTTTCTCAGCAGCCGGAATATGGGCTCACAAGTTGCTGTGAGTTGAGCGATGAACCTGCTGATGTAATTGAGTCTACCCAGCAAACTCATTACCTGTGTTTTGTTCCTTGGCGGTGGCAAATCTCGGATGGATTCAATTTTGGATGGGTCTAACTCAATCCCCCGTCGACTGACGATGAATCCTAACAGCTTTCCTGATGGAACCCCGAACGCGCATTTGGCCGGGTTAAGCTTGATATCATACCTTCGGAGTCTTTGGAAAAATCTCCTTAGGTCTTCTACATGGTCCTCCTGACGCCAAGATTTTATGATCACATCATCGACGTACACCTCTATTTCTTTGTGTATCATGTCATGAAACACAGCAGTCATTGCTCGCATGTACGTTGCCCCGGCGTTCTTTAACCCGAACGGCATTACCCGATAGCAGTAGGTTCCCCATGGCGTAATAAACGCTGTCTTCTCAGCATCCTCTTCGTCCATTAGGATCTGATGATAACCCGCATAGCAATCCACAAAGGATCCGATCTCGCGCCCAGCGCAATTATCGATCAGGATATGAATGTTGGGTAACGGAAAATTGTCCTTGGGACTTGCTTTGTTGAGGTTGCGGTAGTCGACGCACACCCTGATTTTTCCATCCTTCTTTGGGACTGGTACCACATTGGCCAACCACTCGGGATATCGAGTGACCCGAATGACCTTCGCCTGCAACTGCTTAATCACCTCTTCTTTGATCTTTACACTCATTTCTGTTTTAAATTTCCTTAGTTTTTGCTTGACCGGAGGGTATGCCGGGTCAGTGGGCAATTTGTGAACCACTAAATTGGTGCTTAATCCAGGCATATCGTCATATGACCATGCAAAAACATCTTTGAATTCCATGAGGGTTTTGATCAATTCTTCCCTGACCTTCGGCTCAATGTGGATGCTGATTTTGGTTTCTTGGACGTTATCAGCGTCTCCTAGATTTACAGCCTCAGTGTCATTTAGGTTAGGCTTGGGTTTTTCTTCAAATTGGCATAGTTCTCGGTTTATCTCTTCGAAGGCTTCACCTTCATCACATTCAGATTCATCCTCACAAACGACCTCTTGCATTATTGAGTCAGATTCAGATTGATTTATTAGACTAGGTCGAAGATCCGCTGTGCATGCCATGTCATTAGAACTAGTAAAAAGAGAACTGTTCAGAAAGGAAAAGAACAAAACAAAATTAAAATAGGCAAAAGGAGAGAACTTTATTAAATTTGCGGGATAAAAGGGTTCACACTTTTACAAAACAAAAGTAAAATTTGGATTACACCCTGAAATAATCCGGACAAAACAAAACACACAAAACATAAATCAAAGCCTACTACCAAGACTCCCCTTGGACAGGAAGAGGAGTAACTGTCCAATTGTTGGTCTTGGCCTCAGGCCCCACAAACTGTATCTCTGTTCTGCTGGAACCGTCTCCAGCTTCTACCACACTGACATCAGCGAATAGCCTCTCAAAACTCTGATTCAGGTCCCTATCCATACCAATCAACGGTCCTAGGATCTTCGGGACTGGAAACCCCTTGGCACTTGCTTTGACAAAAGACCTTGAGAGACGTGGCACCGGCTTAGGCAGAAACCAAACCCTTTTCTTCATTTCTCGCGCTTGCTTCCTATCTGCTGCGGTTGGTTTGAACCCTAATCCGAAAGTTTCCAGATTTTTAGGCAAGGTGATAGGTTGGACAATCCCCTGAAGCTTGACTCCTAGGCCCTTTCCCGACACGAATCCATTACCCAGCATTTCTGAGACCATCATGATTGTCGTGGCAGCTACCCTAGGGTGCGGGATGATTTCTCCTTCAGAAATTTTGTCGGCCGACCCTGTATCGAAAATCTGGTAGACCCAAGGACCTTTGTCATCAGCGGTCTCTATGAAAGGTACAATGGCTCCGCCCGTGGTGCATGTTGTATCCTCGCCGTGTAACACGACTTCTTGTCTCTCCCACTCGAACTTCACCATCTGATGTAGGGTGGAGGGCACCGCTTTGGCTGCATGAATCCATGGTCGTCCCAACAGCAGGTTATAAGATACTGTGGCGTCTAACACCTGGAATTCCATGGTAAACAGGACTGGACCAATAGTCAGTTCAAGTACAACATCCCCTACAGTGGCTGTTCCGTTTCCGTCAAACCCTCGGACACAGATACTGTTCTTGTGGATCCTTCCGTGGTCGATTTTTAACTGGTTCAGGGTAGATAGTGGACAAATATTGGCACTTGAGCCGTTATCCACCAATACTCGAGTTACCACCGAGTCTTCACATTTGACAGCTAGGTATAGAGCTTTATTATGCTCCGTACCTTCCATCGGCAAGTCATCATCTGAGAATGTCACCCTGTTCACCTCGAAAATCTTGTTGGCAATGGTTTCCAGGTGGTTTACAGAAATCTCATTGGGTACATGAGCTTCGTTCAATATCTTCATCAAAGCCCGTCGATGCTCCTCAGAATGGATCAGTAATGACAGCAACGAGATCTGGGCCGGTGTTTTTCTCAGCTGTTCGACCACGGAGTAGTCCTGCACTTTCATCTTCCTCAGGAACTCCTCAGCCTCTTCTTCGGACACAGGTTTCTTGGTTGCAACTGGGTTGGTTCTTCTTAGCTCCACCGGAGCAAAACAACGACCTGATCGAGTCAGCCCTTGCGCTTCACAACTAACTTCTTCCACCTGTTTTCCTTTATACATCACCACCGCCTTTTCATATTTCCAAGGCACAACCTTGCTATCAATCATCGGCAGCTGGACTACAGGCTTTATGGTGACCGGTTCTCTACATACCCCTTTCAACACGACTGCAGGTGTGGGCGGAATCCCTGATATTACCAACTTGTTTGGCTTGGGTTTGCTTGTTATGGCGGACGGGCTCTTTCCCAATATCACTACTGGCTTGACGCCTTCTCCCTGCGACTGTACCCTCGTTCCTCCACCGGTTGAGACTTCTTTCGGGGCGGCCTGGATCATCATCACTGTTTGTGAGGGTTTTCTCAACTCTCCTCCCTCATATACCAACTCAATCATGTGAGTCTCGTGGTGCGCTGGTAGTGGGTTCTGGTTGATGTTAGGAGCCTCCGATGTCTGGACCTCGATCTTATTGGTGTCAATAAGATCCTGTATGGCATGCCTCAATTTCCAACACTTCTCGGTATCGTGCCCGAGCATCCCTGAGCAGTATTCACAACTTATCGATAGATCCAAATTCTGAGGTAGGGGATTTGGTTCTCGAGTCTGGACAGGACTAACCAAACCCAATTGCCTCAGCTTGTGGAACAAAGCGGTGTAGGTTTGTCCCAACTCCGTGAAAGTTCTCTGTTTCCGCAACTTGTCATTCCTAGCATCTGGATTTCCCCGAAAGCCTGCCCCTGAAGGGTTTCTATACGCCCTCGGTGGAGGGTAGGTGTTTTGTGGTGGTGCATATATGTTCTGGGGAGCCGGCGCGCGCCATTGCGGGCGAACCGGAGGCTGAGTGTATGCTTGGGCCTGGTGTACGGAACAATGTGGTTCTCGAGGTGGATAGAAATTTTGTGGTGGGTTGTATGGGTAGTTTGACCTGTGAGGAATGGGTTGGTTGTAGTGTGGCCGGCCAGCCCTGGACCAACTGCCTGCCTCGATCGTGGCAACCTCTTCTTTCTTTCTTCTCAGCGCACCTCCCGTGCCGCTTTGAATAGCCTGGGTTGTGGCCTTGAGTGCCGAATAGTTCAAGATTTTGTCAGACCTCAGACCTTCTTCTATCATGACCCCTATCTTGACCACCTCGTTGAAAGATTTTCCAACTGTTGTCACCAAGTGGCCAAAGTAGGTTGGATCCAATGTTTGTAAGAAATAGTCCACCATCTCTCCCTCTCTCATGGGAGGATCGACTCTAGCTGCTTGTTCTCTCCAACGGAATCCGAACTCGCGAAAGCTTTCCCCGGGTTTCTTCCCAGTTCTCAATAATGTGAGACGGTCAGGGACTATCTCGAGATTGTACTGGAAATGACCTGCAAAAGCCTGCGCCAGATCATCCCACGTGTACCACCTGCTGGAATCCTGCCTGGTATACCATTCTAGTGCAGATCCGCTCAGACTTTGGCCGAAATAAGCTATCAGCAGCTCATCCTTGCCGCCTGCCCCTCTCATTTTGCTACAGAATCCCCGCAAATGTGCCATGGGATCACCGTGCCCTTCATATAAATCAAACTTAGGCATCTTGAACCCAGCCGGGAGTTGGACGTCTGGGAAAGGGCACAGATCTTTGTATGCTACGCTGACCTGGTTGCCCAAACCGTGCAGGTTCCTGAAGGACTGCTCCAGGCTTTTGAACTTTCTCAATACCTCATCCTGTTCAGGGGCCTTGATCGGCTTCTCAATCTCTGCCGACACTTCCAAATGTGGATTGTAAGCCTGTGGTTCGGGGGCATGAAACGTAGGCTCGGGGGGATAGTATTGTGTATCGTGAGCCTGAAACAATGGCTCACTGGTCGTTCTTTGCAAAGGGGCTGATGTTGGTCCCACAAAAATGGGAATATTGGGTGTTGGGAGAGGTTGATGGGGTGGTGGAGCTTGGGAATCATGAGGGCTTCTTTCTTGATGATAAAGGGGATTTGGGCGGCTTGTGGAAGGGCCGGAGTGAGGGTATTCTGGCATGTGTCCCAGTGTTTCAGGGCTCTTTTGTGTTTTGGCTATGGCTAGCTGCATTGCATTCATCTCTAGTCCCATCCTTTCAATCTTTTCCATCGCTTCTTTTAACAACTGGCTCATCGGCCTCTCTTCCTCATTACTATTCTCTGAAGTAGTCATGCTTGTTGCTATCGGTCCTTTGGATCTGGTTTGATAGGAGTGTGTTGCCAGAGTTCTTTAACAACTAACTTGTCTGGATCAGACAACAACAAACTTTGTTAGCGTTAGAGTTTAACAGATTTGATCATAACACATAAAGGATGCCATGCTCCTAGGCAGTTAACCGTTTCTACATGCTTTGCTTCGAACAACATGCGTCATCCCGGCTTGCTCATTTGTCTTTTTATTGTTATTTTTGTTTTTTTCTTTTCTTTATTTATTAAAGCGGTCGAATCTTATGGGGATTGCCTACGTATCACGTCCCCGCGCGAATCAGACCAGGCGTAGTTCTGCCATGAGGCTAACATTTTCATTTATAAAAAAATGAACAAACATTACACTTGAAAACTTTGTAAGAAAATGTCTTGAAATACACACATTTAAATCGAAATAAAAAGATACAATTCTTAACATCTCACAACGTGCCCCACTTTCCACTTGTGTTGTAAATTATTAGATCTTTTGCTCAAGGCGGGGCTTGACCTGGATGACCTCCCAACGTACGATACATCCTTTCCAACTCCACTGCTAGATGACGGGCAAAAGTGGGTGCATGCTCTGTAAACCTTTCATAATCCATTCCTTGGCAGTTTACATAACTTTGAGAGGTGTAGACCGCCAGGTCGTGGATCTGTGCTCTGAAATCTTGGAGATGTTGGCCTTGATTCTGCAATTGCTGCTGGCGAGTGGTGGCTATATCTCTAATACGGTCTTCACGATCTAGGGCTGACTCTAGTAGAGCTCGGAGTCTGGCCTGCTCTAGTCTCGCCTGCGCTCTTTCTTTGTCAATGTCTGCTTGTTGATGCTCTCTGTACCTTCTTGCCTCTTCTAGTTGTGCACGAAGTTGGTCTTCTGATCGTATCCAATGGTCTTTTTCCTTCTTGAATTGTGCCCTGTCTTTCTCGGATTGCCTATTTTGGCGTTCCTTATCAGATCTGGCTTCTTCGTTTAATTGTTGGATCCTTTCTTTTGCTTTGCTCAACGCCCTTTCATTTGCAGCAAGAACGGAATCATAATCTTGCATTCTTTCAAAAAGATTGGCGATGGTTTTTTGATCCTTCCAATTCCTCATTGGCATTTCAGAAGCCTTTTTCATTCTCAAAAACCGAGCATGAAGACTTTCATTCTCACAGGCTAGACTTTTCTTCTCGCCTTCAGCTTCTTGTGCTTGCAAATCTTTCTCCAGACTGAGGTTCCTCAGATTTTCCTTTAGGGCATGGATAGTTGCTTTGTACCCCTTTTCTTTTTCTCCCCAGATCAACCGCTCTTGGATTTTATCATTAAAGCTTTGAATATGGGGTCTTTTGGTTGGCCTTCTTAGCTCAGGTTCTGGTACATCATCCACGCGAGATCGTTTCTCGAACCACCTTGCATATCCAGGATTTATCTCACCCTTTGATGTGTCTGGGACTTGAGTATCACTTTTCAAGTATCGACATCCATTCCACATCTGCTGGAGCAGAGCCTCAGGAATAAGTGGCTTCTGGGTGCAATTCGATTTCTTGCGTACTCAAATCTTCATCATCAGGAACTACTTGATATCTCCCTAGTTGTCTTAGGACTCTCAATGGCGCATACGGCTGGATGCTTCTCAATCCCAATAGTAGAAGATAACTATTTGAGGTTGACATGTGTATCACTTCCCTCATCGGGAGCCATCCCAAAGTCCATTCAATTTGATTTGTCGTTAAAGCCCTTAGATGAGATACCCATGCTTCTGTCCCTTCTGGAACCTGATAATTTTTTACTCTTTCCTCATAACCCTCGATGCAATTATCGTTGCTTGGCCCATACTGTATGATCTTGGGCTGTTGTTGGAGATGTTCCATCACCCACATTTGCAACAAAATTTTGCATCCTTCGAAGACTTTCGCTCCTGCTTTACATAAAGTTAAAGCCCGATAAATGTCTGAGAGAATGATGGGGACAAGGGTGTGGTTTTCTTTGGTGGTGAGGATTTGCACAACCTTTGCGGTGCGAATATCGATTGTTCGCTCTTTGTTTGGGAAGACCATGATTCCTAGAAAAGCCACCATGAAGGCGAAGCGAACGGTGAACCTGCCATGCGTCTTTGTCTTGCTTGTTAGTAAGGCCTTTCTCATGAATTTCGAACCCATCTGACTTTCCGAACCTTGAATACAAAAAGTTGAAAGAACAACATCCATTGATGACATTGCTTTTCCTGATTTGACTGCTGATGTTCAGAAGACCGAAGAATCGATGTACCGAGGGAGCCTTTGTGAATATCAAGCTTTGATTCCTTAAACTTCCGTCAAAACCAACATATCCAGCTATCTCCTCTAATGTAGGAGTGAGCTCGAAGTCAGAGAAACGAAAGACTTTGTGAACAGGGTCCCAAAAAGTTACTAATGCCGCAATCAGATCATCACGGGGTTTAACTTTCATAATATCCGGGAGATTTCCCAAATGCTTGATGACCCACTTTTGACCATCTTCGCCTAATTCACACCACCACATTTGAAGCTGGAATAGAAACTCTTCTGTATTTGTGGATGAGGGGTTTTGTGTGGTGCTCATTTTGTATCTGAAATTTAATTTAATAAAGTCAAGACTCATTTTGAAAATATACTCTAATCATTTTCAGTTAAAACTATTTTCAAGATTTAGAACTATTTTGGGAATTTTTCAAACTATTTTCAAGATTAAATACCTTTATTTCAAGATTAAATACCTTTATTTCAAGATTTGAAACTATATTTTATTTTTATTTTTATTTTATTTTTATTTTTATTTTATTTTTTTAAAAAAAAAACACAACCCATTTTATTCCTCAGTTCTCACCATGATTTCATTTAAGCCGGTCAACAAGCATGTTCGAGGCAAATGAATGCACAGGTAGCAAATAGGATGCATCAGGACGGTCTTTTTATTTCGGGTTCACCTGTCCTAGACAGACCCAACCCCTGTGTTGAGTCTCCAAGGTCGGATGTACATGATGCAAATAAACGTTCCTACTAGGGATCCGGTACATGGCTGAGTTATTCTAGGTAAAAACCTGAGGCATATTGTTCTAAACCTGGCTTACCCAAATGGACAGTTTGAGCCGAAGTGGGGGCAACGTACCGGGAGCACGAAAGTCTACCCAGCCTAGTTACTTGTCCCAACTTCGTCTTATTTGGTATGACTTTAACAGAAAGGTGGGTCATGCGCACGTGTACACCATAAATTTAGAAGACTCAGAAAGAAGAAGGGTTTCACAACAGTTTTATATACACAATTCAGATAATATTAAAGCGGTAAAAGCATCATTTAGCACACTAAGCATGTAAAAATTAGATAAAAATAAAGCCAACTATAACAGTTATTTTAAGCTCGAATTCTTGAACCCTGAACCAGTGGTTCTGGGTAACAAAGATCCCCAGCAGAGTCGCCAGAGCTGTCACACCTCCTTTTTCCGCACCCGCGAGGGCGTAGGGGAGTTTTTCCAATTAAAGGACAATCAAAACGGGATTGGTTTATTTATTTCAGAGTCGCCACTTGGGAGATTTAGGGTGTCCCAAGTCACCAATTTTAATCCCGAATCGAGGAAAAGAATGACTCTATATTACAGTCTGCGTACCAGAAATCCGGATAAGGAATTCTGTTAACCCGGGAGAAGGTGTTAGGCATTCCCGAGTTCCGTGGTTCTAGCACGGTCGCTCAACTGTTATATTCGGCTTATTTATCTGATTTTAAATACAATTATGAACCATGTGCAAATTTTATCTTTTAACCGCTTTTGTCATTATTATTATTTTTACGAGAATTGCAACGTCGTGAAAACATATCTCGAACCACGTTACATCAATGTACCCGTGGTTATCGATATATCTCGACTCGGTTGAGATTTGGATTTGGGTCACATAAATGTGCACCCGAATTAAGGAAAATAAATTGTTAAAGGCGCGCCTAAAGCAACTAGCGTCTTGTTATTTTGGGGAAAGTCGTAAAAATTCGTTAAACGGCACATCCCGAATTCTAAATACTTTAATATATACATGCATCTAGAGGGCCCCGCAGCTTTGTACATTTTGTTTGTCGAGGCTCGTCTCGTTCTATTTTTAAAAGGAATTTGCGACGTCATGGACATGCATCTCCGAACCACGTCACAATCAATGTACCCGTGATTAGAAACACATTTCGAATCCGTCGAGATTTGGATTTGGGTCACATAAATGCACACCCGAATTTAAGAAGGTAAAATTATTAAATACGCGCTTAAAGAGGCTATCGCGTTATTATTCCGGGAGGGTCGTGAGATTTGCTAAACGACCCACCTTAGGGACTGAATGCTTCAACATATATATATTTAACAAGGGCCCCGCAATTTGTGTGTTTTTCTTTATTTTTTGTCGAGGCTCATCTCGTCCTTATTTTAAAAGGATATCCTATAGCAACTACGTTTCTTGTTGCGTTTGTCTCTACTAATTGAAAACAGTAGATAGCCCCAGTTAATCACATGCTTGCAAGTTATCTATACAGAATTCCGAGTGCTTGCACAAAATCAGAAGCACGGCCACGTACGCAGTCGGCCGAGCAAAAATTAAGGGCCCAAATCCAGCCCATGCGTGATGGACCAGACCTGGGCCATTGTTTGTTCGATGCAGGCCTGCTTGGTCTGTTTCGACCCGGGCTCGACCTTCGTGAGGTTGAGATTGCAGTCTCCGTGTTCTTTGTCTTAAAACATGGTTTACCAGTTATATGAAGCAGTTTATCAGAAAGGAAAGAACTTAACTAATAGAGTACGATTTTCATGCTTGGCCTACATTAAAGGACATACTACAAAGTAAAACTAAGTCTAAGATACAACCTATTTCATTGGGAATATTTTCACCTATCAGCATACATATATAAACTATCATTCAGCTAATCTATATTGATATACACTGGGCATACATGCTACTTCTATTGTCAACATAGGAATGAAAATTATTATACAGTACATGATATCTAATGTAACAATATATGTATGAAAGTCAACTTCAGGTCTTTTCTTTTTGTATTCATGCTCAATTTTCCAATTACATTTGATAGTGTATTGGTTGTGTACCTGGTATAGAGGACAAAAGAAGAAAGGAATGATCAGCTGGGCAGTATGCAACAAACACAACAACAGCAGATACACAGCAACAACACAGCAACAAACCAACAACCACAAGTGTTTTCCACAGTCCACAGACAACCAGCAACAGTTTCCAGAACAAAGAAAACCAACAGATGGTCGAGCACCAAACAAGTAATCCCAGAAAAGAGTAGTGAAACAACAGAAATAACAGAGTATTCGATGCAGCAACACCAGCAGTTCAACAATCACAAGCAGCTCAATCAGGGCAAACAACAGAACTTGGCCAAGACAGCTTGACCAATATGAATTCTTCTGTAGTTTTCAGACAGTGTTTGGTTACAGTGTTTCTGGAAATTTCCTTATATTTTTTCAGTTTCCTTTAACTCACAAGACCTCTCTCAAGACTAAAATTTCCAGCCACTTTTAAGTTCTGAAATGGCCTATTTATAAGCCAAACAACCAGTGCAGTCAAGCTGCCTGGATCCTGCCAATTTGCAGACTGCCCATACCTATTAAATCCCACGCCTAAGCATCTTTTTGATGCCAGCCATTTTTTTCCCACGCTTGGCCTTATTCTTTAATCAAGAATTATGGGTTCATTTGAGTATTCATTTTAAACCCCCATACTCTTGTGTCTTGTTCCCCATTTGCATTAGTTTAATCCTAAATTAGTACCCTACTTGTCAGCTCACTTAAACTAAGCTTTTTCCTGTTTTTCTTGAACCCCAGACTACCCTTGTTAACCTTGATTATTACTGCCCTAAACCCCTTGCAGCATCAGGGCATTTTGAACTTCTGAAAGTTCTATTCAAGACTGGCCTAGCCTGATTCTTTTAATTTGTTTACAATGCAGTTACAAGCTAGTAGTCACAACTAATGTCAAGCATCTAATTAACAATCAACAGGTTCATTCACTTACGTGAAGTTGTACGAATTAGAATATTTGAACATTCAGTCGTAGGAAGTTAATCGACGACATTTATCAAGTCGACTATAATAATTATAACAGGTAACAATCAGTCGTTCATATAAACCAATACATACAGGGACCTAAAGGGCTTTAGACAACTTTGGTCAATCACTGGGAACCTATATAAGTTATTTATGCGACGACTATCCTAATCGGATATGTTTATCATAGGATACGTTCAAATCACACACAGAAAACAATCGACCAAATAAAAGGTCTTTGACAGAGATGGAAGAAATCCGAATGAAAAAAAATAACAAAAATAACAAACAAACACAACGAAACATGCTGACAACTTAATTAGCAGTTGAATAAAACAAAAAGGAAAAGAAAAACTTACCGAGAAATGTCCAAACAAAATTGATCCAAATCTGACTCAACTCTGACCCTTTGAGGCCGAACAAACTTTAATCAGGGTGTTCTCACATGAGAACACCTTGATTAAGGTCTATTAGACCTCAAACCCCCGTTAAGGCTAGCCAGATTCCCAGGTTCATGTGTTCTAAGGTCTGGATTTTCAGATCTGGTTTTTAGAAGTTGTGGGTAGATTCGGACCAAACCAAGCTTGGTTTGGTCACGAGGGGGGTCAGGGGAGTGTCTGGTATGAAGATGGTGAGGTTTGGTATAGGTCTGGGTTCGACTCGAATCTTCAAATGAAGATTCGAGATGAAGGAAGGGGATTCGAGGCTAGGGGTAATAGATCCATGTTCAGGAGAGTGAGGGGGTCCTAGGGTGTTCAGGAGGTGGTCACCGGCGTTCATGCCGCCGGGTTCTGGTGAAGGGGAAACTCGGGCAGCTGCTAGGGTTTCGGGGGGTTTCAGGGCTTGGTGAGGAAGGATCTGAGTGAAGGGGGGTTCGACTAGAGGGCGTGGGGTGTGATAGAAAGCTTATATATGGTCTAGGGGTTTAGATCTGAGCCGTTGGATCAGATGATCTCAACGGCTTGGATCTGATGGTGAGGGGTGAGACGAGGTCGTTTGGTATTAAAACGGGGTCGTTTGGGTTTAAGTGATGGATTGGGTTGGACCGGCTAAACAGGTCGGGTCACGGGTGCGGATGTGGACCGTTGGATCAAGAGGCTTAGACGGCTCAGATCGACTTGCCTGAAACGGCGTCGTTTGAATTGGTGCTTGGGCAGGCCGGATTTGGACTGGACTTGAGTGCCGATTTTGGGCCTATTTCGTTTCATTCTTGGGCCCAAACCGATTTTCAACTCTTTTCTTTTTTTGTTTTTTTCTAATTTTAAAACAAAAAAATGAAAAATAACAAATAAATAGTAAAACAAACGAAATTAAAACAATCAACAATGTAACACTTCAACACCATTATCACACCAAATTAAAATGTTCAAGTAAGTTAAATCACAACCTAGAACGAACAATGCACATATATTTTTGAATTTTCTTTTAACTACTGAATTACGGTTTGATTAATATGATAGACATACCTTGTGTTTTGACTGATAAGATCAAAAAATGCAAAAAAAAATGGGATGAACCACAAATAACTAGCAGTACATGTCATGAAAAAATTGGAAAATTTGTACAGCGAGGTCACTGGTCACTATTTTTGTTTTCTTTTGGAGTGCTTGTCCGTGAAGCAAAAATCACGTGCTTACACTTCCTGGTTCAGGTGGGACCAACACAGGTGGGTTTGATAGATACCCCTTGATTTGGTCGAAGGCTTCCTCACATTCTGCCGTCCATTCTACCGCAGCATCTTTCTTCAGTAGCCGAAAAATGGGTTCACAAGTCGCCGTGAGTTGAGCGATGAACCTGCTGATATAATTCAACCTTCCCAACAGACTCATTATTTCTGTTTTGTTCTTCGGCGGTGGCAATTCCTGGATGGATTTGATTTTTGACGGGTCCAACTCAATGCCTCACCAACTGACGATGAATCCCAACAACTTTCCAGATGGAACACCAAATGCACATTTGGCCGGGTTGAGATTAATGTCGTACCTTCGAAGTCTTTGGAAAAACTTCCTTAGGTCTGCCATGTGGTCTTCCTGATGCTTAGATTTTATGATCACATCATCTACGTACACCTCAATCTCTTTGTGTATCATGTCATGAAACACCGTAGTCATTGCTCTCATGTACGTTGCCCCAACGTTCTTCAAGCCAAAAGGCATTACCCGGTAGCAATAAGTCCCCCACGGCATAATGAATGCCGTCTTTTCCGCATCTTCTTCATCCATCAGAATCTGATGATACCCAGCATAGAAATCTACAGAAGACCCGATCTCACGTCCGGCACAATTATCGATCAAGATATGGATGTTGGGTAATGGAAACTTGTCCTTGGGGCTTGCCCTATTCAAATTGTGGTAATCGACACACTCTGATCTTCCCATCTTTCTTCGGCACTGGCACCACATTAGCCAACCAATCAGGATATCGAGTGACCCGAATAACCTTTGCCTGCAGCTACTTGACTACTTCTTCTTTAATCTTCACACTCATATTTGTCTTGAACTTCCTCAATTTCTGCTTGACGAGAGGGCACGCCGGGTCAGTGGGCAATTTGTGAACCATTAGATCGGTGCTTAAGCCCGGTATGTCATCGTACGACCATGCAAAAACATCTTTGATTTCAATGAGTGCTTTGATTAGTTCCTTCCTAATGTTCGGCTCAATGTGGATGCTTATTTTGGTTTCCCTGACATCGTCTGCATCCCCTAAATTGACAGCTTCAGTGTCGTTCAAATTGGGCTTGGGTTTCTCTTCGAATTGGCTTAATTCTCTGTTTATCTCTTCAAAGGCTTCATCCTCATCGTATTCTGATTCATCATCATAATCGACCTCTTGTACAATTAGTTCAAAATCAGATTGATTTTTTAGACTAGGTTGAAGATCCGTTGTGCATGCCATGTCATTAGAACCAGTATAAAGAGAACTGTTCAGAAAGAGAAAAGAAGAAAACAGAATTAAAACAAAATAAAGAGAGAAAACTTTCACTTTATTAAAATGCGGGATAACAGAGTTTCACGCTTTTGTCGAATACAAAAATAAAACTAAACTGGATTACAACTCTAGAATAATCCAGAAAACAAGAAAGAAAATCCAGAGCCTACTACCAAGACTCCCTCCGGGTAGGAAGAGGAGTAGCTGTCCAATTGTTGATATTGGCCCTAGGCCCCACAAACTGTATATCTGCCCTACTGGAACCTTCTCCATCTTCTATAACATTGACGTCGGTGAACAGCCTTTCAAAACCCTGATTCAAATCTCCATCTGACCCAATCAGAGGTCCGAGAATTTTGGGGACTAACAACCTTCTGATACCTGCTCTGACAAAGGATCTGGAAAGACGTGGAACTAGCTTGGGAAGAACCCAAACTTTCTTCTTCAACTTTCGGGCCCACCTTACATCTGCTGCCGTAGGCTTGAATCCTAGCCCAAAAGTGTCCAGGTTCTTGGGCAAAGAAACTGGCTGGACCATACCTTGCAGATTAACCCCCAAACCTTTTCCTGGTACAAACCCGCTGTTTAGCATTTCCGAGGCTACCATGAAGGTCGCAGCTACGATCCTGGGAAGTGGAAGGTCCTCGCCTTCAGAAATTTTATCCACTGAAACCGCGTCGAAAACCTGGTACACCCATGGACCTTTACCGTCATCAGTTTCTATGAATGGCACAACGGCATCACTCACAATGCATGTACCGCCATCCCCGTGCACCACTATCTCCTGCCTGTCCCATTCAAATTTCACCATCTGGTGCAATGTAGAAGGCACTGCTTTGGCGCCATGGATCCAGGGTCGCCCCAATAGAAGATTGTATGATACTGTCACGTCTACCACTTGGAATTCCATTGTGAATTCCACTGGACCAATGGTCAATCCCAGTATGATATCACCCACCGTGTCGGTACCACCTCCATCGAAACCTCGGACGCAGACGTTATTCCTGTGAATCCGGTCATGATCAACTTTCAGCTTGTTCAGAGTAGTCAAAGTACAGATGTTGGCGCTTGATCCATTATCAATCAATACTCGGGTGACCACCGAGTCTTTGCATTTCACGGTCAAATATAGGGCTTTGTTGTGTTCTGTACCCTCTGCTGGCAATTCATCATCAGAAAACGTCACTCGGTTTACCTCGAAGATTTTGTGCACTATCCTCTCCAAGTGATTTACAGAGATTTTATCTGGAACATGGGCCTCGTTCAGGATTTTCATCAGTGCCTGGCAATGATCGCTGGAATGGATCGGCAGTGATAATAACGAAATCTGCGCTAGGGTCTTTCTTAACTGTTCCACAATGGAGTAGTCTTGCGCCTTCATTTTCTTCAAAAACTCCTCAGCCTCTTCCTCCGTCACTGGCTTCTTTACCACCGCTGGGTTGGACATTCTTAACTCTACGGGAGCAAAACACCTTCCCGAACGAGTTAAGCCCTGGGCCTCACATACTTCTTCCACAACCTCCTTCCCTTTGTACATTACCATCGCTTTACTGTAGCTCCATGGCACGGCTTTCTCGTTGGTTATCGGCATCTGCATTACTGGCCTGATGACAACTGGCCCTATGCATGCTAGCTTGCTTGGTACCCCTTGTACCGTTACTTTGACCGGCTCTGGATTCTTTGCAACAATAGGCGAACTCTTCCCCATCACCACTACTGGCTTGACGTCTACCTTTTCCAACGGTACCACCTCTTCTCCACCTGTCGACTTTTCTTTTGGACTGGCACGGATCATCATCACCGTCTGTGAGGGTTTCTTTAGCTCCCTCCTTCGTGCACAAACTCGATCATGTGGGTTTCGTGGTGTGCTGGCAACAGGTTCTGATTGATATTGGGTGCCTCCGGTGTCTGGACCTCGATCTTGTTGGTGTCAATAAGATCTTGCACTGCACGTTTCAACTTCTAGCACTTCTCGGTATCATGTCCGGGAGCTCCCGAACAATACTCACAGCTTACTGAGTGGTCCATATTTTGGGGAAGGGGATTCGACAATCTGGGCTTAACAGGACTCAACAAACCTAACGGCCTTAATTTGTGGAACAAAGCAGTATAGGTTTCTCCCAACTCAGTTAATGTTCTTTGTCTCTGCACCCTTTCATTTCTGAAAGCTTGATTCCCCCGGAAACCTGGCCCTGCGGGATTCCTGTAGGCCCTTGGTGGTAGATATATGTTTTGTGGAGGTGGATATGTATTATGTGGAGGTGGATAGGTATTTTGGGGAGCCGGCGCATGCCACTGTGGGCGAGCCGGAGGCTGGGTATATGTCTGGGCTTGATGGACGGAGAAATGTGGTTCTTGTGGTGGGTAGTAGGGTTGTGGGGGTAATTTGGAGTGTATGGGTAATTTGGGTGATGGGGTCTGGCTTGGTAGCGGGGAAAAAGACCTCTTGATCTGGACCAATTACCTGCCTCTATTGTTGCGACCTCTTCTCTTTTCTTCTACCTGAGCGCACCTCCCGTGCCACTCTGAATGGGCTGAGTTGTTGCTTTGATTGCCGAATAGCTCAGGATTTTGTTGGACTTAAGTCCCTCTTCAATCATACCGCCCATTTTCACCACCTCGTTGAAATATTTGCCAACTGACGTCACCAAGTGACCAAAGTAAGTTGGCTCTAGAGTCTGCAGAAAGTAGTCCACCATTTCCCCTCTCTCATCAGAGGATCAACTCTTGCTGCCTGTTCTCACCACCGGAACCCAAATTCTCTAAAGCTCTCTCCCGGCTTCTTCTCAAGTTTCAGCAATGTGAGACAGTCAGGGACGATCTCAAGGTTGTACTGGAAGTGACCTGCGAATGCTTGAGCTAGATCGTCCCAGGTGTACCACCTGCTCGGATCCTGTCTTGTGTACCATTCCAGTGCAGACCCACTTAAACTTTGACCAAAGTAAGCTATTAGCAGCTCATCTTTATCACCTGCTCCTCTCATCTTGCTGCAAAACCCTCGCAGATGTGCCATTGGATCACTGTGCCCCTCGTATAGATCAAACTTTGGCATCTTGAACCCTGCCGGTAATTGAACATCAGGGAAAGGACATAGATCTTTGTAAGCTACACTGACCTGATTGCCTAACCCATGTATATTCCTGAATGACTGCTCCAGGCTTTTAAATTTTTGAAGCACTTCATCCTGCTCCGGGCCCTTAGTCGGCTTTTCAGTCTCCACCGGGATTTCAAAGTGAGGATTATAAGTATATGGCTCGGGTGCTTTGAGGGTAGGTTCAGGGGGTAATATTGGTTATCGTGAGCCTGAAACAACGGCCCACTGGATGATCTTTGTAACGTGGCTGGTGGGGGTGCCACGAAAACAGGAACATTTGGTGGAGGAAGGTTCTGATTGGGTGGTGGAGCTTGAGGATCATAGGGATTTCTTCCCTGATAGTAGTGGTGACTTGGGAAGCTTGTCGAAGGGCCAGGTGAAGGGTATTCTGGCGTGTGTCCTGGTGGGAGAGTAGGAGTAACGGGTGGTTCGAACCCCTTTTGTACCCTAGCCAGGGCTAGCTGCATTTCGTTCATCTCCAGTCTCATTTTTTCCATTGCCTCTTTCAACATCTGACTTTCCGTCCTTTCCTCTTCAACACTATTTTCTGAGTTAGTCATGCTTTTCGGTATGGGCCCTTTGGATCTTGTTTGGTAATAGTAATCTGCCAGAACGTTCTAACAAACTAACTGGTTTGAAATCTCTGGAAAATAACAAACTTGTTAGCGTTAGAGTTTAACACATATTGCAATTGCACGTTGGGGAATGCAATGTTCCTAGGCACTTTAACCATTTCTAACATGTCTTTGCTCCGTATGCATCATCCCGGCTTATTTTACTTGTGCCCTTTAGGTGTTTTTGAAACTTTCCTTTATTTGCTTTCTCTTTCTCTCATTTTCTTTCTTTCTTTTCCTTTCTTTTATTCACTTTTTCTTTTACTAGTAGTCGAATATTATGTAGATTGCCTACGTATCATGTCCCCGCATGAATCAGACCGTGCGTAGTTCTACCACAAATAAAGACACCAATTTTTGGAAAATTTATTTCATTACTAAAACTTCTATTACAAACTACCCATTTGGAAAAGGAAAACAAAATACAGACTCCGAAGTACTAACATAATTTGATTCCAAAAGGAAACAAACGGACAGACAACAAATGTTTGAAAATAGAAAAATACAGATTTGAACTAGGAGTACATTAACGCTTTGAATTTTGGTGCCCATGGTGCATTGTTCGGCCTTTCCGCGGGCTTTGGTGCAAGGCCCCTTTGCAAGCTTTTCAATTCTTCCATGATTCGGTGGACGTAACCCATGACTGAAGCAAAAAGGGTATCACGGGGTATTTCCTCATATGCTAGGCACCTCATGGTGACGTAATGCCCAATCTCCTCAATTCTACCCCTGATTCTATCCCTTTCCATGAATAGTTGCTCTATTTGTTGATTGTTTGCTCCCAGTACTTGAGCGTTGTCAGCGAGTTGATCTTGGAACCTCTCCATTTGTTCTTCTATTCGGGCAATTAAATCATAGCAGCGCTTCCTGTCCGTTCTGGCATCTCGGGCTTGTCTAAAGACCCGATCTTTGAGAGTGGAATTTGTTTCTCTTAATATTTCAATGCTCGCTTCATAATTCCTTCTCACTTGCCGTAAGTGCTTTGCTCGCGTTGTTGTACCTTTTGCCCATCTGGCTCGAATTCTTGCTATGCAGGCCTCTGATCTTGCCAAACCCTCTCGGCTTTTAATGACTTGGTTTCTCAACCCAGTTATCAGACCTTCGTCGGACCGGCTCCTTTGTTGGTTGTCGGCATCCATTCTGACTCGTTGGATTTGGGCTTTCAAGGCCTTATTTGCTTGAGTCAATCTGTTCTTTTTTCTTGTGTCAACATCGACTTGCACGCTATTTTCATATTTCAGATCCTCAATTTGCTGTTTCAGCTTTCCAATTTCAACCCGTTAGCCTTCTTCTCTTTCCAGCCAGCCCCATTGTTCTTGCAAGTCATTCGTGAATTGCTGGACATGGGCTCTTTTAGCAGGCCTTTGACGAATCTGGAACCTTTTCCCAAACCATGCATCATACTTCGGGTCCACCTCGCCTTTGGCTAAATCTCGCACCATAGTTTTGGGCTCAAGGAATCTGCATTCATGCCACAATTTGCGAATTGTATCTTCCGGGACTGTGGCATTCGATCTTAGCTTGATGGTATGCTTGCTCAAATCTTCATCATGAGGGATAATCTGGAACCTTCCCAATTGACGCAATACCCGATGGGGAGCGTATGGTTGGATACTACGGACACCCATCAGAAGAACATAACATTCTTTGGCCGACATGTATATTGCTTCAGTAGCGGGCAACCACCCAAACACCCATTCAATTTGGTCTACCGTTAGTGATCTCAGTCGTATAAACCAATCTCCAGTACCCTCGGGGAACGCAACACCCGTTACCCACTTCTCAAACTTTTCAATGCAGTTTAAACTAGTCAGCCCGAAGTTCATATGCCCCACTCGATGGCAGAGATGTTCCTGTATCTACAACTGAAGTAATAGATTGCAACCTTGGAAAAAACTTCCTCCTTCCTTACACACGGTCAATGCTCGGTATATTTCTGATAAGATCAGGGGAACTATAGTGCTGTCAACCCTTTTCATTGTGACATCAACCATCCCCATGAGACCTATCTCTATTTTCTTGTCATCTCGTGGGAAAACCATGATTCCCAAGAATGCCCTTATGAATTCCAAGGTTCGTCTTGATTCCCATTTACCTCTGTTTCCGGCGTGAGCCAGTCCCAAATTTGGCTCGTCAAAACCCCGCGGATTACCATAATGCTGATATAAGAACTGAAGAGCGCAGTATCCTTTTGATAAATCATTATTTTGCACAGTCCGGCTGATATTTAACAAGTCCAGAAATCGGTGTGGCGATACCGGCCTTGGTGACAACAGATACTGACTTCTCAGATTCCCATTCATACCCGCATAACCTGCTACTTCCTCCAGTGTGGGTGTAATCTCAAAATCCGCAAAGCGAAATACATTTTGGGTCGGGTCCCAAAATGGTATCAAAGCCTCGATGACATCCGTCCTTGCCTTGACATTTAGTAGACTGATGAGACCCCCAAGACTCTGACCACTATTTTTTTGCTGCTTTTTCCCAAATCATCCCACCACATATGGAGCTGGAGAGGGACCTCGCTAAAGACGGTGAATGGTTTGTTTTCACTTGTGCTCATCCTGCACATTTATTAAGGCGATTTAAACAAAAGCAAAAAATGATTTGACTCAAAAAATGATTTGACTATATTTTCAGAATGAAAGATCCGATTTTCCGAACACGACCTTTCAGCACTTCGAGGATGAAGCCTGTGAGGGTCAACCGATCAAAACTCTAAAGGATGATCAAAAGTGGTCGTTTATGCAAAGTCAGCCTTCCGGCGTCTCTTTCGGGAACACTTGGCTATTTTTGACAAAAACAACATCACTTGATTTATTTAAGACTCTTTTCTGGTTTTTCCAAAATAGTAACCCGACATTGAGAACACAGCCTTACAGAGCCTCGGGGACGAGGATTCTAAGGCTGTGTGGGCTAATTGGTCAAAATTCAAAAAAAAAATGACCAAAAGTGGTCGTTTATGCAAAGTCAGCCCTCCGGCGTCCCTTTCAGGAACATTTGACTATTTTTGACAACAACGGCACCGCTCGACTTATAATAAAATTTTTGATATTTTCTGGGTATTTTTGCAAAAAAGGAAAGTTGGACCCGATGAGGGTTGCCTACATATCTCACATCCGGTGAGAATCAAACCGATATAGTTCAGGCAAATAAAATAGACTATTTTTTTTTCCTAAATAATCTATTTTGAAAACAAGACAAACTAAAAATAAAGACTTTTTTTTTTTTGCTTTTTGAATAAAACAAACTATTTAAAATAAAAACTTTTTTTTTCATTTTCTAAAAACAATTTGGCAGAATTTCGACACTATTCGGGCATTGGTATTTTCAAAACTAGTGATTAACTCTCTTAACCCTCTACACTACTATTTCTCTTCTTTTTTTCATTTTTTTTTCATTTTTTTCCAATATTTAAAAGTCGGTCAGCATGCGAGTCCGAAGCATCTAAATGCACATGTAGCAAGTAAGATGCATCATGATGGTCTTTTTTATTTCAGGTACACCTGTCCTAGATAGACCCAACCCCTGTGTTGAGTCTCCAAAGTCAAATGCACATGATGCAAACAAACGTTCCTACTAGGGATCCGACATGTAGTTTTGTCATACTAGGTTTAAAACCTGAGTGTATTGTTCTAAACCTGGCTTACCCGAGCGGACAACTCGAGCCGAGGAGGAGGCAGCGTACCGGGAATACAGAAGCTTTACCGGCTTAGCAACTTATCCGAACCTTGTTCTAAAAAAATGGGATTGACTCTAAACAGAAAAGAAGTCACACGAAGTGCACCCTTCTTCATGATTTAGAAAACTCAGAGAGAAGATGGGTTTCGTAACAATTTATATACAATTCATAGAATAACAAAGCGGTAAAAGCAACATTTAGCACATTAGATGAAAAAAATGTAATAAAATCAGATTATAAATAAAGCCAATATAACAATTATTCCAAGCTCAAATTTCTAACCCTGAACCAGAGATTCTGGGTTCGTTCCCCAGCAGAGTCGCCAGAGCTATCACACCTCCTTTTTCACCTACACCCCGGGGAGGGTATAATAAAGGGAATTTTTTTCAATTTAAGTGACAATCGAAACGGGATTATTTTAATTAAAATTCAGAGTTGCCACTTGGGATAATTAATGGTGTCCCCAGTCACCGGTTCAAATCCCGAATCGAGGAAAAGATTGACTTTGTATTACAGTCTGCGAACACAGAAATCCGGGTAAGGAATTCTGTTAACCCGGGAGAAGGTGTTAGGCATTCCCAAGTTCCGTGATTCTAGCACGGTCGCTCAACTGTTATAGTTGGCCTATTATCTGATTTTAGTACATGTTTAAACCTATGTGCAAATTTTAACTTAAACCGCTTTTCTTTATTTAATTTTTTAAGAAAAATTCAACGTCATCTAAAACACATCTTGAACCCCGTCACATAAATGCACCCGCGGTCCGCGACGTATTTTATCCAACATTGTTGAGATTTAGATTTGGGTCACATAAATGTGCACCCGAGTTTAAGAAGATAAATTATTAAAATAACGTGCCTAAAGCAACTACGCACGTTCAAATTTGCGAGGGCCATGGAAAATTCAACTAATGGCACGCCTCGATTTCTAAAGGATTAAAATTAGTTATATGCGGGCTATGGATTATGAACAAAATATATTGTGGAAAACCATCTTCAATAGGAGAACTATTGTGGATACATCTGCGGTACATTACTGCTAAAGTAAACATTTGCTCCAATATGTGCAGAAAACAAGCATATCAAAATTGTTTGACATAGGTTCAGGTGAAACCAAAATAGAAGAGATCAAAAGATATTAAATTCTTTATTGACAAAATATCGTGAGAATATTCATAGGATTTAATAATATGAAACATGGCCATTTCACAAGTAGATATACGATACAGCACATCATTCAGGCATCTTTAAAGTTAACCGCTAATATAATAAATAAAGGCACTAATTTGACAACTACATACAACACATCGTTAAAACACATCTAAAGGACACAATGATATAAATAGCAATACTTTTCAACTTTAGCTAACAATTTCCATAACTTTTGTTGTTTACTTTCTAAATAATGAGTTTTAAATTCAAAGGAAAATCATGTACTTCTTCAGCAACCTTCAAATAAATCAAAAGGCCTTCAACTTAAACTCACGTTTCCAACTAACCAAAGATAATAAAATATTTTACGTCAAACAAATACATGGATGCAAAATCGACAATAACCAAACTAGCTGAGAAGATCAACACTGACACAGTAGTACTATCAAAGTGCTAGAAAATAGGAGCTGACCTTATCTTCCAAATTCAAACAAAACAACAGCGGCAAAGTCAAACAGGAACCGCAAGCAAAATCGAGACCTCGAACCGGAAACCTCAGAACTACGTTCTTCGACGACCTCGAAACTCGCCGGAACAGTTTTGGAAGTGGACTATTTGGGGCGTTTTATGGGGTGTTTTTCAGGTGGAGAAGATGAGCTCTCATGGATCTTTCATGGTGGATGTTAAGCTCTAGATGTAGAATTTTTAGGAGGAAGAAGACCCTCTTTTCGTTGGCTATCCGTGTATATCCAGTGTATATCGAGAGTATCTCTAGTGTATATAGAATGTATACTGACTATATATCGCATGTATACCCCCTGTCTCCGTTAAGAAGAAGCCATTTTTTTTGCTCTCTATCTTTTGAACTTCCCCCTCCCCTCTTTCTCCAGCTCTCTAATCTCTAAATAGGCATCAAAATAGTGCATCTTCCATTACAAGTTATACTTTTAACTTCTTTAATTATCCACTAGTTAGTGTTATTATTTAATTTTCATTAGTGTTAGTTTTACCCTACCAATATAGAAGCTTCCTAATTAGTTAGGTAAGACTCTTTTTTATTTTTATTTTAAATAAAACCTAAGTTAATTTCTATCCCCAAATTATCTTAGACAATTAAATTAATTAACCCTAGTAATTATTACAACTAATTAAAAACCAAATTAAAAAAAAAATTACAGAAATTTGAAAATTAAAGAGTAAAATGTAACATGACTATTTTTTTATGATCTTTTTCTATTTTTTCAACAACAACTTACTTAATTAATCTAAAAATGTAAAATAAAATCCAAAATGCAGATGCAATATATATATATATATATATATATATATATATATATATATATATATATATATATATATATATTGTATTTTTTCATAATCTAAAATACTACATAATGCATTTTAAAATAAGATAGAAATATTGCACAATACCAAAGTTAATCCTAATTAATTAAACTAAATATAAACTATTTTTGTGTTTTCGAAATTATATAAAGATAAAAATAAGGTACTATTTTTTTAAAATTATTTTTTATGAAAAGTACATAAACTAAAATACTTGTTTGTAATTTTTATTTTTCTTGTAAGAAAATAAAATAAAAGAGTTAAAATGAGTTGAAATAGCTATATTAGGCCTAAATTAAATATTTACACGCTAAAATATGAAAAAATCTTGGGGAGGGTCAAAAACTACACGTCTACAGCGCTAAGATACAAAGTCTGGCATAACAGCCTCTGGATGTATGAACTGTGCATGTGTCAATTTTTATGAGTGTTCCTATAAAAATAGCTATTTTTTTAGGATTTGCATATCGTAATATTCAGTGGGTAATTCCTGTAGACGGATCCACACAGTGGCATAGTTTGTATGAGCTAGGGCTGGATTGAATTTGGGTTCTCATTGACGTACAGTGAGATATTGGGATCCTATGAACCAAGGTCCATTTTGGAGTATTTTATTAAAGTTTTTAGTGTTCTGGAATTTGATTAGATAATATTCGTAACCTAAATCTATTAATTGAAGGGTTTCATCTAGTTGCCATAGTGAGTTTAGTTTAAGTTTAAGATTTGTGTAGGACATTTTTTTCCGAAGAGATTAATGATAATGGCTTGATGCCACGGGCGGTAAAGTCTTAGCTTATCATTTGAGGAAATTGGGATAAAAAAAAGGATGATTAGAGGAGTTTGAGTTTTCATCATCTATGGTAAGATTTTTTAAGAAATCAACTTCTAGGCCGGTGTTGATTGGAGGAGGAGGGGGTGAGAAAAGTGTGTCACGAAAACTTACCTTGCTTTTGAGTGGGTTGAGAGATTGAGTGTTGTTTTCTTTATCTTAGTTTATAGCTTCCTTAGGATTGTTAATGCTACGATTTAGTTGGTCTTCTTCTTGTTCTGTGAGTTCAGTTTCCGAAGATTCTTCCATGGAATGAGGATTTGATTAAGGAGAATAGATCAGGGCGAACGCAAACGGTTGAAGGACCCTAATTCAGGAGAAGCTGTTGAAGGGAAACATTGAGTGCATGAATTACTTGCGTAAGTGTGTTTGTCAAACATTAGACGAATAAGGTGGCAACAGGCAAAAGATTTGGGACAAAGATAAAAAGGGATTTAAATGAAAGGAAAACGACAGATACACAACCGAAGAAGTCCTCTTCATTAATGAGAGTTTGGTTAATCCGTAGTATTTCTGTTGATAAAATTGCCTGAAATTATCTTAATTTTACGAGAATGTTTTCTTAAAGAAAAATACTTTCCACATAATCGACGGATTCAAGTAATTTCCTTTACTAATGTACGATTCACAATCCTTGTGGAGTTGTGGTAAAGGAACTGAATGACTGACGCCATTTGAGCCAAAGAGAGAGAGAATGAATGGATAAATCAATTTCTAATGAAAGAAGGAGAAAAATCACTGAAAGAATAAAGGTTACTCATAGAATTGGAATCTTATAGCCTCTTCGGTCAAGCTTATTTTTTTGCCAAAAATATTTTTCTCCCCAAAGTTAAGGTATTTAGCTAAACTTTTATAGGAAAAAAGTGCTTTTGAGTATAAATAGAAGCACTTCTTGATAAGCAGAAAAAAATAACTTCTTCCAAAAATACTTTTTTGAAAAATACTTTGGAGAAAAATACACTTAGAAGTACTTTTTAACATTTGGCTAAACATTAATTGCTTCTCACTAAAAATACGTCTTTTAAAAATATTTTTGAGAAAAATACTTTTCAAAATAAGCTAATTTTAGAAGTTGGGCTAAACAGACTATTAAAGTTCACACTAAAATTAAAACTTTTTAGAAAATAAAACTATGCGGACAAGACAAAACACAAAAGGTAAAAGACGCAAGCAAGAAAAATGGGGACCAACCTACCAAATAGCCGTCTATCTAACCAGTTAAATTAAAAATAGCCTGTAAAAATATAATATGTGCATAATTTATGTATTATATATGTATAGTTGTGTAATGTATAATATATTTATATGATTAGAAAAAGTAAACAATAAATATGATTGGTTATTTTTGTAAAGATCCATATAATTAAAAAGGAAGGGAAGAGAATGGGGCTCTATTGTCATAGGTTATACTACTACTGACTAGAGTCCGCAAATGATAGCGGCGAAATAAAGTCGAACCTTAATCAATACTCAAAATGGATAATCATTATCTAACCCATTTAAAATTAATTTGGCCAAAGTAAGTTGAACAAAATGAGGTCAAATAATGAATATAATCCAAATTTCCATTGTTCCATTTTGTTTTTAAACTAGTTTATGAACATATGCATTGTACCTGCGTCCCATGTCAATTAGTACAACGGTAAATTTATATAAAAAAATTCCAAACTCTAAAGTGTTTAACAATCTGCTTATTAAAATAACTTGATTACTGTACGTTAAATTTGTGCTTATGTTACAACATTAGAGATGATTTTTCATGGTCATATATGTCTGTTCAATTTAAGACCCCCAAGTATTCCAAACTAGCTCAACAATAGGCCTCATTGTTTATATTTCTCACTTTTATAGTTCTGTGTACCGTCAAGAGAAATTAAAAAATAAAAAGAAAAGGTAAAAGTAACGGTAGAACAGTGAGAGGGATCAATCAATATATCAATATATAAAGCTGGAAATTGACGATGTGGCATCCCAATTTGGGCAGCTTTCATATTTATCTTTTTTCTGTTTTTTTTTTTTTTTTGATTTTTTTCTCCTCTATTCTATTAGTTCAGCTTATATTTAAAAGCCTAAAAGTGTACATTCAATTCTGTAAATGTTATGGTTCTTCTCCGCTTCCCTTTAATTAATTTTTATTAATATATTTTAATGCATCAAAATCAAAAGTAGGAGATAAAAAGACAATACCTAAGCCTCATGTGCTATCAAGATATGATCCATCCGTTTTAGCTTCAAATGTGCTTTGAAAAATTCTCTAGCATATTGTTTTGGCAAATGGACCCATTTCCTCATCTTCAAAAGTATGCCTACGTTTTTAAAGTTTATACTTTTAAGTCCCATAATTGCTTCTTAATTACTCAATATTTGCTAGCTTTTGGTAATTCATGCTATCTCATTTGTATTGTGGGCGTGGTATATATCTTAACGTTGGATGTTTTTCTTCAAAGTAATTAGATTAACTCTCTAAGTTCATAAATTTTTTTCTCTCCCTATTTGTTTTTAATTTCTTTATTCGTACAAAGTTCATTATATCTTTTTGACACAGTATGATTTTGGAAGATGTTTATAAAATTCAATGATTTGAAACTAGAGCAGCAAAACCTAACTCCTTGACACGAAATGATAGCATTTGCTGTGGAATTGGAAACAAATTGCGGAAAGGGACATTTAATTTCTTGCGTTGGTTTGGATGGATTTAATTTTTTACTATAATTACTGTTTGCAATTGATAATAGAATTTGAACTTTTGCTGAAAGAAGAGTTGATGTATTGATTTTCAAATAGGAGAGTGAGTGATCTTATGGTGTAAAGATTAGGGGTGGGCATAAAATCCGAAAAATCGAATTCCGAGCCGAACCGAATTAATTCGGTATTTCGGTTTCGGTATTTCGGTACAAAAATTTCGGTGTTTCGGTCATTCGGTTAACCTTAAGTGATTCGAAATTTAATGTGGCAATCTCAATCATCCCATTCCTTATCCCTCCGTTCTTTAAGAAAATGCATATTCAAGAAACCATAACAGGAAAAGAATGGATGGCAAAGCAAATATCACTCATCTTGTCATCATTTTATCGTTTTATATACTCTTCTCCAAAACCTCTCCGCTCCATAAGCAGCACATGATTAAATGAAATCCAGTGATGATCTTCCACTCAAACTTTGAAATACTTCAAACCAGAAGGAAAGTCAAGGAAGTTTGAACAGGAACTAGAATGAGATGTTTATGTAGTAATGAGTAGGAAAACGCTAAAATTGTATCTAAATATTTTCTGCATTTGATCTGTCCTTGTTAAATTTACATGAACTAGAATGAGATGTTTATATAGTTATGACTAAGAAACCGTCGAACACATGTTTTGATAGGACCAAACTGATGGAGTCCTTGTGCATGTAATGACTACTATTTGTAATTTTGAAATGTTTCAACAATGGTTAAGAATGACCCTCTATTATATTTCAGCTGGGAGCTCTAGACAGTGAAGATTTAGTTTAAACCGAAACCATATCGAAACCGTACCGAACCAAAATAAGAAATACCGAACCGTATCGAAATATTTTAGTACGGTATTTGGCATACGCAATTGATAAACCGAATACCGAACCGAAATTTTTAAATACCGAACCGAAGTACCGAATGTCCACCCTAGTAAAGATAAGGATATTAGGTTGGAGGAAATCTTAAACCGTCTTATGTTTCTAAGTTAATTTAACTTGAGAAACCAAAAGAAGTTAAACATGTACATTAGTTTAACCCGGTTGTTTTACTTATTTAGGCTCTCTAATATTTTAGGAAAGGAAAACAATAAGTAGATATTCCTGTAATTTATATTGGAGGTTGAAAGATAGTCGCTCATATTTCTACGGCAATAAAGAAAATAAAGAAATTACTTGTATGCAAGGAAAATTTTCTTTTGTCTTATTTCTATCTTTATTTACAAAGATTGGAATCTCACACTAAGTTATGCATCTATTTTAAGCCTTATTCTTATTGTTGTCTGTTGGACTATACCAATTGGTAGTTGCTTCAGCGGCTAATCAAAAAAATATTGCCTGTGATGGAAGGTTATTCATGTTGTCTTTCAGCAACCCAAAATTGTACATGAGTGTTCTGTGAAAAAATTCATCTTTATTGTTATCCAATATTCCGATAATCATTAACCAAACAGAATTCACTATATGCGTAGCATTAAAAGGACCAAATGGTAAAACAAATTTGAATAAGAAGGAAGTGGCTGCCACCACGAAGAAGACATGCATCAAACTAATATAAGGATTCTATGAAAAATTATTAAGTTCAATGATCAAAAAAGAAAAATTATTAAATGTTGGTGTACTGTTTGTTCTCTAATTAAACTGATTCTTTTCGTATTCTCTAATTAAATTGGATAATTAATGCATAATAATAATAATCATATCCTATAATGGAGTATATTTTTATGCACTATTTTTAAAATTTTTATAGTTTACATTGAGATTTGAAAATTATTATCTTTTGATTAGTTATCGTTATTATTAGGAAGTTGAAGAAAGAAAAAGCGATTCGACATTTTTTAAAGAAAGTGTACCGTTAGAGAAGTAAGAAAGGGGGGAAGGGGAAAAGGGAAAAGTTAAAAATAAAATGGTTAAAAAAGGGGGAAAAAATGGAAATAAAAGACAAAAATTACATAACAGATTGATATAAAAGATATTTATATGCACATAATAAATATACAAGGAACTAATCATGTCTTAAATTTGTTAAACATATGCACATAAAAAGTTTTTCTTCAAATTCTTTTCCATATTTAATTTCTTTTAAGAAAAATAAAAGTATTGCTTCACTTATATAGGTTATACAAAAATCAAGTATTTTTGGAAGACTAAAAACTCTAAGTGAATGGAAAATTATGGAAAATGTATAAAGTTAAGTGCAAATAAAATAATTGGTTAAAACTTGAAATATTTGAATTTTAAGATAAAAGAAAATTTATAAATTTTGGCATTCGTAAATCTAATAATCCGCGAGAAGCGCGGGTGGATTCACTAGTTGATATATGAATATTGAATTTAATCTACTAATTGGTGAACTTAAAAATGATTTCTCTTGCATTGGTAAAAGATTTTTCCTTTTCTTCTGAAAGTTTTTATCTAGTTTCTAGTATGGGTGGAATATATTTGTAAAAATTGCAGTGACACCCTATTTGGTCGCTCCCGTTTAATTTGTACCCATTTTTTAATTTTTTTAACTTGTACCCACTGTTTAAACGATTTTACGCCTTTTTCTCCTCTCTTTTTTTCTTCCTCTTTCTTCTTCTTCTTCTTCTTCTTCTTCTTCTTCTTCTTCTTCTTCTTCTTCTTCTTCTTCTTCTTCATCATCATCATCATTATCTTCTTCTTCTTCTTCTTCTTCAATGATTTTATATGGTATTTGTGAACATATTTTAAGGTAGTTTATGATGTTTTGCAGTAGTGAGTTGTTGTGACGCTTTATATTTTACTATTATTTAGGGTTTCTTCTTTTTCTTTTTCTTAATTGCAATGAGTTCGTTAGATTTATTGTTGTTTTGACATACTGATGATTGAGGCTTGTTCTTGATGATATTTAGAGGTTATATATGTTTCAAATTTGAGCTCATTTAGAATAGATTTAGGTATTAAATCATATATTGGATTATTAAAATTTGAAGAACAAATTTTTGTTTCTGGGCAATTTGCACTTCAGGCCTATTTAGCCTTAAGTGTATGAAAACGTTGGTTGCACTTCAGATCGTTTGGCCTTAAGTGCATCTGAAGTGCAATTTTTCACTTTAGACTTATTAGCCTTAAGTGAAGGAAAACGTTTGTTGCACTTCAGATCTTTTGGCCTTAAGTGCATCTGAAGTGCAATTTTTCACTTCAGCCTTATTGGCCTGAAGTGCAATTTTTTACTTCAGACTTATTGGCATTAAGTGTAGGAAAACATTTGTTGTACTTCAGACCTATTGACCTTAAGTGCATCTGAAGTGCAATTTTTCACTTCAGACTTATTGGTCTTAAGTGCATGAAACCATTGGTTGCACTTCAGACTTATTTGACTTTAAGTGCATCTTAAGTGTAATTTTTTCACTTCAGACTATTTTTTTTTAACTTCATACCCGATAAGTCTGAAGTTGATCGTAAAGTGGATAAGCTTGTAAATTTTTTTGCAAAATGAGTATAGGTTCAATTGTGACCCCAAAACTGAGTATAGATGCAAAAGCCCCTGTATATTTCTACGGAAAATAGCAGAAAAAAAAAAAGAAGAGAATAAGCTGATTGAAAACACTTGATTTTGTGAAGCAAAAAGCGAAGGAACTTGCAGATTTTATCTATAGGCCAAAAGCTTTTATTTTTTTATTTTATCATACTGAAAAATTTTTGTTTAACCAAAATGATCAATGTACACAACTGACTCATGTGACTCCAGAGTCAGATCCTACGAAAATAACCAAAGTAAAACACTACTATAAGTCTAGACTACATAAGCTATCGGTAGCCAACATAATTAAACGTTTACCAGTTAGCAGCCAACAATAAATATTTACCAAACAAATACACTTACCAAAGTTTTTTTTTATATCAAAGACTTTTAAATATTTACCAAACAAATGCAATTACCAAAAACAGAAAACTTTTCTGCCAAAAAAGAAGAAGAAGAAACTGGACATCTCCAAACGCCTATGGGCCCATAATTAAGTTCCTTTGCGATCAGTGCCTTAATACGGACAAATGGCATATTGATCGAGTGCATCTTTATTTCAAGATACTAATGTTATAATTCGCGTTGCGTCGTGTATACTTCTCAACGAATAAAAATATTTCTAGAAATCGTATTAATATTATATTAAAAATATTATGTTTGAGTTATAAAATACAATGTATGCTCGTAAAAATAATAAAATGTCGATCCTGTGTGCCTAACTCAATTACAGAAAAAATTACCCCATAAAATTTTTCAATTATCCTTCAATATATTTAATTAAACTTTGTTCTAGTTTTATAATTTCATCACTCCAAATTCAAAAATTATCATTATTCCTCCTTAGTTTCAACACACATAAGATTTAAGAGATTTATGATTTTCGTTTTAGAATTCTAATTTAAGAACTCCACAAAAGACGAATTAGGTTGCTGAATGCGTTAACTAACTGAGAAACCAAACCTTAGTGTCCATTTTATTTTATTTATTTTAGAATCTTTTTCGCGAATAAATCATGAATTTTCTAGAATATTATTAAGGATTTCATCGAAAACAACGCAAAATAATGCAGATTGACGACCTTTTTTAAATGCTCTTCAATAAGGATATTAAATAGTAGTTTCCTACTTATTCTCTCTTCTTTCTTTTTTTCCTTTTGAATCTACTCAATTTTGACTTCACTTTAATGTTGATATTAAAAAATAAGCTTACTATATTATTATTTTTCCTTTTAAGCCAACCGGAATCACTGTTGTTAGGGATATATTAATTGAAGGAGTTTCCCACTTATTCCCTTCTTCTATTTCCTTTTTGTCATATGACTATTTTGGATTTTGTAGAAATAAATACTTATATTTATAATTTTGTGCAACTTAAAATGCACTTATGACTGATAAAAAAGACGAACAATATTTTAATAAGGGACTTCGTGCTTTTAATATAATATAGATAGATAGATAGATACAAATATAAACACGATAATATACCAATATTCTAATAGAGGGATCAAACGGTTGGCCCCTAATCACTACTATTTTTTGGAGCTTTATAAATAGACTCGTGTCTCTAGTAACTTGAACATAATTTCTTAATTCACTTATCTTGATTCCTACTACTGTTAAGTGTTACCAAACCCTAAAGCATATGTTACTACGTCTTTGTCTCCTCCAAACGCACGTTCGCAAGAGCTGGAGAAGTAAATATTGTGGCAGAGGTTACACGTAAAGAATCATAGCTCTAGAACATGAAATTTAGCTCTGCGTAAACATGATAACTAGCCACACAACTAATTGTAAGCACGTAATTTTTGACCCTTAGTTTTAGTATTTTAATATTTTTTAAAATATTTACTTGATTTTATTTTAATATAATTTTAATCTTTTTACTTTTAGTCCAAAGACATTAAAAAACATAAAATAGTTTTATTTATCGTGTTTATCACTTTTCTATATTTTTATCTTTAGTTTAAGATCAATTAGTATATTTTTATTCATGGTATCTTAAGTTTATTTTGACTTAAGCCTATTTTCTTTACTTTTTACTTTATTGTTATAATATTTAAAAATACAAAAACGTAGTTTTACTTTAAAATTTTGTTTATTTACTTAACTAAGTTTAATTAATATTTTGGTAGGATTTTTGAGTTTGTCTTTGTCCAACAAGAAAATTTGTAGGCCCAAAGGTGTGAGTCCATTTCTTTTAACTTAAACCCAATTATTCTTAGCCCATTCTTTCCAACCCATTAGCCCATTTATGTGCATAATTTAATCCTAGCCATCTATTTCTTTCTAATCCAATGGTCATCATCCCTTCCCACCTTCATATAAAATACTCAATTATAGAAACCCTAACCCAAGTTTTCAATTCCTAGTCTTGAACTAAAAAAGGAACCAGCCGCCAGTCCACCCTCCATCGTCGGATCTCTCACGCCGCCGACCAGCCACGCAGTCGCTGCCCTCCTTCGAACGACCAGTCACTCCATCCCCCGAACACTCCAACAGCGGAACCGTTACAGTTGCCTACCTCAGGACTTCCCATGACCGCGCCACCCTTTCGAAACTCCATCTCCGCCGCCTAACTAAGAAGAAATGGCACATCAACAGTATTGTACCTCTCGTGTTTGGCCTGAACATGATCCCATGGCTATGTAGTTCTCTCGTAGATGGAGATACTTATGGCAGTATACAACTGGCCGCCGTCAAGATCTGTTCGAGGCTCGGTTCGCTTATTTTGTTCCTAGTTTGGTCGTCGTGTTGAATTCCGATTCATCAATTTACTATTAAGAGAAATTTTGCTCGCCTGAAGGTCTATTCTTTTCCTCTATCTCATCAGTTCGTTCAATATATTTTGGAAGTTTGTTCAGTTTGTTTGTGATGATGAAATTCATGACGAGTATGAAATTGTCCTCTTAATACATAGAATTGAGCTTTGTTTGGAGTTTGAATGATTGGTTGCTGGGTTAGTTAAAGTAATTAAGTTAAATGACATTAGTGACATAATTAAAGTACTGCATCTAGTAGTAGGGTTGGGAACTTGAGATTAAAAAATGCAATTTGTATGTGTTGTACTCCTTGTCACATTTTTACCTTCTTATTTCTATTTATCCGCTAGTAGTATGCTTAGGCCGACAACACTTGGGTAGGCAAGCCTTAGGATTTTGTAGTTTTGAGGCGAAAGGTTGTTCCTGTAGTTAAGTTTATCCGGGGAATGCCCCGAGGGATTTGTATATATTTTATTTCAGGGGTATGCCCCGAAGTGAATGTAATTGGAGGCCGTGATGAACGTAGTAGAAGAAGTAGCGTAGGATAATTTAGGACTTTAATTTTTCTTCTTTTAAGTTTCTTTTATTTAGGTGGGGACGACCTCGAGCCTCTTGTGTGTTTATTTTTCTTTTTGTGTTTTTTACCTCAATTGAATATTTTGAAAGCCAACTTGATCGAGTACGCAACCGTACTAGTTACGGGACTTGGGGAGCGCCTAACACCTTCTCCCCAAGTCAAATGAACCCCCTTACCCGAATCTCTGGTGCAGACTTAGTTGTGGAGTCTGAAACGTTTTAAAAAGAAAAATCATTTTAAAAACGGTGACCTGACACACTGAAATCAAATGTCAGGTCGCGACTCTCAGTTGTTTCCTTTTAAACACAATTTTGTCACTTTCTAACTGGAAAACCCTTTTCAAGCTTTACTAAATCCTTTTATTTATTTAAGAGAGTTAGTAGAAGTTGGTTAAAAAAGGGGTTGTGACATCTCTGGCGACTCTGCTGGGGAATCTTGCGGGTTCGAGCTAGTACTTGATTTTGTTGGCTTTTAGAATATTTGGTTGAGGTTTTTATGCTTTTTCATTAGCTTTACTTAATTTTTATTATATTTTTATATCTTGTTATTTGCTAGTTGTTTATGTGTTTACAGTTTTTGCTTTATGTATTTGCTGTTTTATAACTGTCATCATATGTATTACCCAGTCAATTCTTTCTGCAACAAGTCTCGGAGCACGTGTCGCGTGCACGAACTCTTTGTTGAGTCACCCTTGATTTAGGAGGGGGTCCGACGTATGGAGTGGGTGGAAAGCTTGAGCAGCCACCATCGACCATACGCTCCCCCGAATTGCCTTGTTAGTGAACCCCAAACTTAGGTCAGCCTTTAGGTCATTTTTATTTGCATCATGTCATTTAGACCTAGTAGGGCTCGGTCCCAGATATTGTGTCCCTTTGTAGGAAGCCTGTCCAAATTTTGTCAAAATGGGCTCGTGGCCCAAAATGACATTTAATCATTCTATGTGCTAAATATTGTATCTGTGAGGGTAAAAAGGTCATTTGGCGGACCGATGCTTGGGAAAGAAGGGTGAAAATGAAGAAAGTAGGATCCACTCACATTTTTTTTCATAGTTTTCCAAAAAATCAAAATGAAAATGAAAAATCCAAAAAAGATTTTACACTTTTCCATTATTTTCCAATTTATTTTTTTAAAATAGAAAATCCAAAAAGATTTTACATTTTCCATCATTTTCCAAAATTCAAAAATTCAAAAAAAAAATCCAAAAAGATTTTACATTTTCCATTATTTTCCCAAAAATTCAAAAAGGGAGAAAAAGAAAAATCCAAAAAAAAATATTTTTCAATTTTCATCAAAAATACAGAAAAAAGGAGAAGAAGATGGTTTTTCCAAATTAGTTGTATTTTTTTAAAGGCTTCCTCCCATGTTCAATCTTCCCGAACTACGCGAACCTGATTCTCGTCTTCTGGGGCAGGATACGTAGGCAATCCACATAGGGTCCGGTCTTCCTAGTAGGTCCTAGGTTCTTGGCTTCCGGAGTCGTAGCCAAATCTTGCATGTATAGTCATATTTGGCCACATTGGCCGTTTTTGCAAAAATAGAAGTGTTTTCTCAAAGTAGTTTGTTATCTCTTGTCTTAGGATCTTGAGTCTACAATAAAGTGTCCTCTTAATTCTAAGGTTCATTCGTGTCAAATTTGCATGTTTAGCCACTTTTGGCCACATCAGCCATTCTTGCAAAATAGGGTTATTTTCGCAAGAGTGGCTCAATTACCCATGTCTTAGGATCTTGAGTTTATAACTCGGTTTCATATCACTTTAAGGTCCATCCATTTCGTGTTTGCATCCCTAGCCACATTTGGCCACATTGACCATTTTTGCAAAAAAAAGGGTCTATTTCCGCAAAGTAATTTTTAAGACCATGATTGTCGGGATATTAGAGTCATGTAAGCTTTAAATGGAGTATTTCTCATGCATTAGGGGTCAACTTTGTCAAGTTTGCGCTAATAGCCACTTTCAGCCACTTAGACCATTTTGCAAATATAGCCAAGTTGTGTCCAGCATTTGTCCACTAGGAAATGTGGTGGGGTCACGTAGTGTCCCGAGTCGCTAACCATGTTTGCTTCATTCAGGTATGGACCCGCTGATTCGATCCAAAGTGCTGATGGTAGTAAAAATTCCTAGGAAGTTGATCAAGTGGTGGAAAATGTTTTCATCGTTAGAGCAGCATGAGTTAATGTAGAAATTAGGCACCCTAACTTCCCTTCTTGGTATCACACCCCTGACTTAGTGGAGGCGATGCTGACTTATTGGGATCCACAAAATTTAATTTTCAGATTTGGAGAGTGTGAGATGACTCCTACATTGTCGGAAATGTCTGGTCTCACTCGTTTAAGCTATATAGGCAAGGACAAGATTCCTCAGTGACTTGGGCCTGAAAGATAATAAGCACTTAAAATGTCTCGAGCAGTCCTGGATATCTTTGGATTATTTGTTTGCTAGATTTGGACCACATGATAGTTTTGACGTCTTTTGGGATGAGTTCTGCACAACCAAGGAAAAGTGTCAAAGACGTCGCCTCGAAGCTTTCAGCCTTGCTTTGTTGGGATTATTGGTTTTTCCATTAGATGAGAGGCACATTAGCACCCGTCTGCAGTCAGTGGTAATGGCATTATTTCATGAGAAGCAACGCAAAACCGTTACCGTTGTGCCGATGATCTTAGCAGAGTTGTACCGAGCCCTGAGTGAGGTTAGGGGAGGTGTCAGATATTTTGAGGGAAGTAACCTTTTGCTACAGCTATGGATGATGGAGCATTTGCACACCGCTTCCTTACTTTGTCCCATCGACCGTGCCTTGAGAGATCGGGTGGTATGCATCAAACGTAGGATGAAATCTCCTAAGTTTACGTACCCAGTAGGCGTCACGACTTGGATTGAGTCCCTTGGTTTGAGGACAAATGGGAATGTTTTGTGGGCTTACCTTTGGCTACCTTTGGATGATATCTTGGTAGGGTGCCTCATACAGCCTTTCCTGATGCTGATAGGACTCAAGTGGTCAGGCCATACACCCCCGTTAGGGTAATGCGGCAATGGGGCAGAAGACAAGAGGGGCCTCCAACTTTGAATCTTCGGAGGCACATCATAAATTTTAGCAAAAAGGCGGCTGATGAAATTAGGTATGTGCAATACTGGAACAATGCAAAGAAGATGAAGAAAAATACATTAGTAGAGGACGTTGGCAGGCCCGAGTGTACTCAGGAGTACTTGATTTGGTTACAGTCTGTCCCGCCAGGGGTCAGCACCCTATTGCCAGCACAACTTAGGGGTCGGGCAGTTCAGACAGATGATTTTGAGGAAGCATCAGACCAAGATCCCTGGGATAGGCTTGAGTTGATAAAGTCTCAGTTAGCGGGATTGACAGCAAACGTGGAGCAGCATGGCCAGTATTTGTTTAGGGTCGGCCTTCAGGATGTGGGGGCACACGCCAGGGCCTTTATTCCCAGCATCAGTGTTTCTTTACGAGGCATGTTATAGAGTTTGAGCATGACGGACAGCCCAGGACCATCCCGGTCAGGACAGTCGCATTTAGGAGCAGCTTGAGGAGTCATTCTATTTTGGTGTTTTGAGATTGTCGTATGTTGTCTTTTACTTTCGTGTCTTGTCTAGAAGTACTGAGTCCTTTAGGTAGTGTCAAAGTCTGTCGTAGTTTAGTTGAGTCTGTCAGGTCTTTTATTATCGCACTTCCCATTGTATTTTAATATCGAAAACTTTTTAAATGAAAAATCCCCAAAAGATTTTGTTTTTAGTTTATTTTCCATCACTTCTCCAGAACTACGCTTGGTCTGATTCATGAGGGACATGATACGTAAGCAACCTACATCGGGTTCGATCAAATCATTTTTGGTTCAAAATAAAAAGAGAAAGAAAAAGAAAAGAGTGATAAGAGGTGTTGGAAAAGAAAGAGAAGAAATGATTGAAATGAGCAAATTGGGATGATGCCATATGACCCTGTGACCCTCAAAGCCATTTTAGAACCGTTAATCATTGCTAGGTGCATTACACGTAATGTGATATTATTATTTGATAAATGCTCTAAAGCTAACATGGTGGTTTTGTGTTGTTGTCCTCTGTTATCTCTATTACGGTTCAGGAAGGTGGTTAGTTTGTTGGCATCCTCACAAGTCATTCATACAACACCCGATCAAAACGTCAAACAGTCATGGTTAGCAAGGAAACAGACACTGGAGTTGTAGACCCACCAAGGGAGATTGTTGAATCGGAACTGCAAGAGGAGGTCCGGAGGTTGAAGCATCAGATGGCAGATATGTATCAAGCCTGGATTAAGGGACACCCTCCACCCTCCTTCCCTACCAACTACACAGAAAACCCTGCTTCCATTCCACCACTCTCTCAATCCCAGATGCCCAATACCATTGATCTTTCCCAACAACACGCACCTGGCTTTACCCCTTACCACAACTACCCCGACACTTCAGCCCAAACTGTTCATGCTCCGCCAGCCAAAACAACCTCGTACCCTGCTCCGACATTTGCTCCTATTTTTGTACCTCCTCCATAAGCTACCCTCCACCGATCCTCTAGTGAGCCTGCATTCCCCGCTACAGATGCCCATTACTATGCACCAGAGCCCACCTTCAAAGTCCCAGATCCTTACTCTTACACTCCTCAATTTGAGATATTGAAACTGACAAACCACCCAAGAACGCAGAGCAAGAAGAGATGTTTAGGAAGGTACAGAGTCTGGAGCAATCATTGATAAATATGCAAGGGTTGGGAAACCAAGTAAGTGTGGCCTATAAGGATTTGTGTTTGTTCCCCGATGTCCAAAGGGTTCAAGATGCCCAAGTTTGACTTGTATGACGGACATGGGGATCTTGTAGCTCATCTGAAAGGTTATTGCAGTAAAATGAGAGACGCTGGGGGAAAAGATGAACTACTGATGGTATACTTCAGCCAAAGTCTGAGTGGGGCAACTTTAGAATGGTACACCCGCCAGAATGCTAGCAGGTGGTACACCTGGGACGATATGGCCCAGGACTTTGCCCGGCACTTTCAGTACAATATAAACATTTTCCAGACCGCCTATCTCTGACCAAGGTGGAAAAGAAACCCAGTGAAAGCTTTAGAGAATATGGGTTCTGATGGAGGGAGCAAGCTGCATGAGTCAATCCTCCGATGGAAGAGGACGAGATGGTTAAATACTTTCTTCAAGCCCTGGAGCCCACTTACTATGGCCACTTGATCTCAGCCATTGGTAAGTCTTTCAATGATGTGGTGAAGATGGGAGAAATGGTGGAAGAAGGGCTCAAGTCGAGTAAGATCGTGAGCTATTCTGCTATAAAAGCAACCACCCAGGCAATCCAGAGTGGTACCGGAAGTTTTCTAGGCAAAAAGAAGAAGGAAGATGTCGCTATGGTTGTCTCTGGATCATGGCATGACCAGAGGGGTTCACCTTATCATTACACCCATCCTCGACCCCGACCTCAAACCTACGCCCAAGCTCCATATAATCCACCTCAATATTACTTTTCCCCGCAAAACCCCCAATACTCAGCCAGGCCATCCTAATACCTTGTTCACCATGCACAGTCATATGCTCAACCCCCTCCTTACCCGCAATGGCGTGCTCCAGCTCTGCAAAATATCTACTCAGCTTCACAAAATACCTATCCACCCCCACAACCCTATCAAAACCCCACTGGTTCAAATTTTCGATCAAGGCCAGAGTATAGGAGAGAGATGCAGCAGCGGAAACAAACTTTTACCCTGATTGGAGAGTCCTAGGCTAGTTTGTTTCAAAGGTTAAGGCAGTTGGACGTCTTGAGGCCGATTGAGTCAAAGATACCTAATCCCCCTCCAAAGTACCTCGACTATTCCCTAAGATGTGCCTATTGTTCTGATGCTCCAGGGCATGATATAGAGAAGTGCTGGAATTTGAAAACGGCAATCCAAGAGCTTATTGATAATAACCAAATTGTAGTCCAAAGCCCAGATGCGCCGAACATCAACCAAAACCCTTTGCCAGCCCATGCAGAGACGCATAAGATTGAAATAGTTCACAAGGACGGGGAGCCCAGGAAGTCCGTCATGATGATTCGGGCCAGTGAAAGTAGTTTGGTTAAAGCTCCTGACTCTACCAAAGCAAAGCCCTTGATAGTTGAAGGGGTGACAGAAAAGCCGAGCTCGCTCAATTTGAAACCACCAGTGTTGGTCGTGAAAGGGTTGCCAAAAGATGTTAGGGCAAGTCCGGAAAGTTCAAAAGTGGTAGTACCAGGGATTCCAAGTAAGCCTGTCATAGTTGTGAAGGGGGCTCCTACTACCTCTATCATCATTAAACCAGTAACCCAGCTTCCAATGGTGGATGTCAAGGTTGTTTCGTGGAATTATAAACAAGTGATAGTGACATACAAAGGAAAGTAAATAGAGGAAGAAGTTAATGAAACTGGAGGATTGACTCATTCTGGGAGATGTTTCACCCCAGAAGAATTAAGGAAAGCCAAGACATTCAAGGATAGCCCAATTCCAGTAAAGAAATCGGTCACCGACGAAGAGGCTGAGGAGTTCCTGAAAAAGATGAAAGTGCAGGATTATTCAATTGTGGAGCAGTTAAGGAAAATACCAGCTCAAATTTCACTTTTGTCTTTGTTGATACATTCAGATGAACATTGCAAGGTCTTAATGAAGATTTTAAATGAGGCACACGTTCCTGATAAGATCATAGTGAACCACTTGGAAAAGATAGCTGGCAAGATCTTCAAAGCAAATAGGATCACTTTCTCGGACGATGAACTTTCTATGGAGGGTACAGAACACAACCGAGCTCTTTATCTCACCGTGAAGTGTGAAGATTTTGTTGTCTCAAGGGTTTTGGTTGATAATGGCTCTAGTGCGAATATTTATCCCCTGTCTACTTTGCAAAAACTGAAGATTAGCACCGAAAGAATCCACTTGAACAGTGTATGTGTTTGAGGCTTTGATGGGGGAGGTAAAGATTTTGTTGGAGATATAATGCTCGAATTGTCGATAGGTCCTGTTGAGTTTACCATGGAATTCCAAGTGTTAGATGTGGTTGTCTCCTGCAATCTGTTGTTAGGCAGGCCCTGGATACATGCTGCTAAGGCAGTCCCATCTTCTCTACACCAAATGGTGAAGTTTGAATGGGGCAGACATGAAATAGTTGTGCACGGTGAAGAGGACTTGTCAGCTTGTAATGATACAATTGTTCTGTTCATCGAAGCTAAAGATGATAAGATACCTTGGGTCTATCAGACTTTCGAAATAGTGTCTGTTGAGAAAATTCCTGAAGGAAAATGCATTCTGGGTCCTAAACTATCCTCCGCGTCTGTCATGGTTGCGAATGAAATGTTGAAGAATGGTTTTGTGCCGGGCAAGGGTTTGGGCTCATCTCTGCAGGGTATTGTGCATCCAGTGCGCCCCAATGGGAATCCTGGTACATTTGGTTTGGGATTCATGCCCACAAGAAGGACGTGAAAAGGGTTAAAAATCTAAAACATAAGGTATGGTCGCTCCACAAGCCCGTCCCACACATTTCTAAATCTTTTGTCAAGCCAGGGGCCAAAAAACCTCCAACCTCCTCAATCCCAAAACCTGTGGTCGATGTTGATGAAGAGCTGATCAAGAGGTTCCAAAGTCTGTTCGAAGAGGTCAATTTGGAAGAAGTTGGTGAAGGCTCTAGTAAAGCAAATGTGCAGCTCGTTGGCCCAAACGTGAAGCTTAGAAATTGGGAAGCTACTCCTCTCCCCACCAGGAAGGAGTTTTGGTAGTTTGCTTTGTTTTCCTTTCTGTTATCTGGGTTATTCCAAGGTTGTAATCCAGATTTTTAGTTTTTGCTTGTTTTGATGCTTAAACCCTTCTATCCTTTTATTTTCAATGAAATGCAATTTTTTGTTTTTCGTTATTCTTAATAGTGTTTTATTTTGTTCTTTTTTCTTTTGTACAGTTTTTTTATGCTGGTTGCAGTGACATGACATGCATGAAGAGTTTTCAGTCGAGTCTTAAAAGCCAATCTAATTCTGAAATAACAATCCAAGAAGTAGAATATGATGATGAAATAGAATATGATGAAGAAACAGCATTTGAGGAAATCACTAAAGAGCTAAAACAATTTGAAGAAAAACCAAAGCCTAATTTGAGTGAGACCGAAGCAATCAATTTAGGGGACCAGGATGATGTTAGGGAAACCAAGATAAGTGTGCATTTAGAATCGCAAGTTAAGGAAGAAATAATCAAAACATTGTTTGAGTACAAAGATTCTTTGCACGGTCATATGACGATGTGCCGGGCCTGAGCACTGATCTGGTAGTTCATAAATTGCCAATTGATCCAGCATTCCCTCATGTCAAGAAAAAGTTGCGAAAGTTCAAGACTGATATGAGTGTGAAGATCAAAGAAGAAATCACAAAGCAGCTTACTGCAAAGGTCATTCGAGTCACTCGATATCCTACTTGGTTAGCCAATATTGTGCCAGTACCAAAGAAGGATGATAAGACCAGGGTCTGTGTTGATTACCGTGATCTTAACAAAGCAAGCTCAAAGGATTATTTTCCATTGCCGAACATTCACATTCTGATTGATAATTTTGCCAAGCATGAGATTGGGTCTTTTGTGGACTGTTACGCGAGATATCACTAGATCTTAATGGATGAGGAAGATGCAGAAAAGACAACATTCATCATGTCATGGGGAACATACTATTATCGGGTAATGCCATTTGGTTTGAAGAATGCTGGAGCAACTTACATGAGGGCGATGACCACCATATTTCATGACATGATACATAGGGAGATCGAGGTTTATGTAGATGATGTGATCATAAAGTCAAAGAAGTAGTCTGACCATGTTGAGGACCTGAGAAAGTTTTTCCAAAGGCTCCGCAGGTACAACCTCAAGCTCAATCCAGCGAAATGTGCATTTGGGGTCCCGTTGGGAAACTGCTAGGATTCGTGGTCAGTCGACGCGGTATTGAGTTAGACTTGTCGAAGATCAAAGCCATTCAAGAGTTACCGCCGGCAAAGAATAAAATAGAGGTGATGAGCCTACTTGGAAGGTTAAATTACATCAGCAGGTTCAATGCTTAGCTCACGACTACCTGTGAGCCCATCTTTAAGCTGCTGAAGAAGAATGTTGTGGTCAAGTGGACTGATGAGTGTCAAGAAGCATTTTATAAGATTAAGAGGTACCTGTCGAATCCACCTATGCCGATCCCACCAGAGCCTGGAAGACCTTTAATTCTCTATTTGACAGTCTTGGACAATTCTTACGGTTGTGTATTGGGTCAACATGACATCACGGGAAAGAAGGAGTAAGCAATCTATTATCTCAGTAAGAAGTTCACTCCCTATGAGGTTAAGTACACTCTGCTTGAGAGGACATGTTACGCCCTGACTTGGGTGGCACAAAAGTTGAAGCATTATCTGTCGTCCTACACTACTTACCTCATTTCTCGCATGGATCCTCTAAAGTATATCTTTCAGAAGCCTATGTCCACATGAAGACTTGCACAGTGGCAGATTTTGCTTACAGAGTTTGACATCATCTATGTGACTCGGACCGCGATGAAAGCCCAAGCCTTGGCCGACTACTTGGTCGAGAATCCGGTGGATGATGAATATGAGCCACTGAAGACTTATTTTCCTGATGAAGAGGTCATGTGTGTTGATGAGGTTGACCATGATGAAAAGCCAGGTTGGAAACTCTTCTTTGATGGAGCTGCTAACATGAAAGAGGTCGGAATAGGGGTTGTACTTATCTCTGAAACAGGGCAACACTACCCTGTAACAGCCCAACTTCGATTTTATTGCACCAACAACATGGCTGAGTACGAAGCATGCATTCTGGGTTTGAGGTTAGCTATAGACATGGGAGTCCAGGAAATACTGGTTCTGGGAGATTTAGATTTGTTGGTTTATCAGATTCAAGGAGAATGGGAGACTCGAGATTTGAAGTTCATACCGTACTGGAAGTGCCTGCATGATTTTTGTCAACGATTCAGATTGGTTGAATTTAGACATATTCCCAGGATTCATAACGAGATTGCTGATGCCTTGGCTACTCTGGCGTCAATGTTACATCATCCAGACAAGGCTTATGTCGACCCCGTGCATATCCAAGTTCATGATCAACATGCTTATTGTAATGTGGTAGAAGAGGAAATCGATGGTGAACCTTGGTTCCACGATATCAAGGAATACATCAGGTCGGGGGTATATCCAGTACATGCTACAAGTGACCAAAAGAGAACCATTTGACATCTGGCTAGTGGATTTTTCTTGAGTAGAGGAATCTTGTACAAGAGGACTCCGGATTTAGGACTGTTGAGGTGCATAGATGCTAAAGAAGCTTCAACTATCATAACTGAAGTGCATTCTGGAGTTTGCGGGCCGCATATGAACGGGTATGTTTTGGCAAAGAAGATACTTCGAGCAGATTATTATTGGATCACCATGGAACGGGATTGTATCAGTTTTGTTCGCAAGTGTCATCAATGCCAGGTACATGGTGATTTGATTTATTCTCCCCCATCTGAGTTACACACAATGTCTGCACCTTAGCCATTTGTTGCTTGGGGCATGGATGTTATCGGACCAATTGAGCCAGCAGTGTCAAGTGGGCATAGGTTTATTCTGGTGGCCATTGATTACTTTACCAAGTGGATCGAAGCTGTAACTTTCAAGTCCGTGACCAAGAAGGCAGTGGTGGATTTTGTTCATTCAAATATCATTTGTCGGTTCGGAATTCCCAAGGTGATCATCACAGACAATGCTACTAATCTCAATAGTCATTTGATGAAAGAGGTATGCCAACAGTTCAAGATCATGCATTGGAACTCCACCCCGTGTCGCCCCAAGGCAAATGGAGCTGTTGAGGCTGCTAACAAGAACATAAAGAAGATACTTCGTAAGATGGTTCAAGGTTCTAGGCAGTGGCATGAAAAGTTGCCTTTTGCCTTACTGGGTTATCGCACTACTGTTCGCACTTCAGTAGGTGCAAATCCCTATCTGCTGGTATATGTAATTGAGGTAGTTATACCTGCAGAAGTTGAGATCACATCCCTTCGGATCGTTGCAGAAGCTGGAATTGATGATGATGAGTGGGTCAAAACACGGCTAGAACAGTTGAGTTTGATTGATGAGAAAAAATTGGCTGTAATATGTCATGGTCAATTGTATCAGAAGAGAATGGCATACAACAAAAAGGTGCGTCCTCAGAAATTCGAAGTGGGCCAGATGGTATTGAAACGCATCCTTCCTCATCAGGTGGAAGCCAAAGGCAAGTTCGCCCCAAACTGGCAGGGGCCATTCGTTGTGACAAGAGTGTTGCCAAATGGTACTTTGTATTTAACAGACATAGAAGGCAAATGTGTAGATATGGCTATCAATTCTGATGCAGTTAAGAGGTACTATGTATGATTTCTTTGCTTACCTTCAGTTGTATTTTGTACTTGGCATATTCAAAGCTGAAATGACGAAGGCATTTTGTTCCGCTACCCAGACACTTTAATCCTTTGTTACCCCTTTTGAGCTTTATTTATTTTCTTTCATACCCCTCTTTTGAAATCAGTAGTAGAAGTAGAGAATGAAAAAAAATGATGACGAATGAGTGAAAATAAGAAAAATGAAAAAAAAAGGAAAAAAAGGAAAAAAAGAAAGAAAAGAAGAAAAAGCAAAAAAAAGAAAGAAGAAAAAGAAAGAAAAAAAGAAAAGAAAAAGGGAAACAAAAACAAACAACTTCCTTTTGAACTACGTTCGACCTGATTCCTTTTAAGGATATGTAGGCAGCCTTCCCATCAAAATAAAAATTAAAACTCCCCGGACCCAAAGAAACTGGGGCAGAAGTTTTGGTTTTTGAAAAGATCTGATTCCAAAAGTTGTAATTTTGACCCCTTTTCATCTTAAGTTAGTTTGAGCCTTCATGCCACCCTTTCTTTCTAACCCTGTCCAAAAGCCTAGATTACGGTCCAAAGAAAGACCTTCGGATCAATCTTTGAGGATGTCAGGTCAAGCAAGATAGAGGTATGATTTACATCATGGGTAACACTTTGTTCACGGGCGCAAGAGAGAAAATTTAAAATGAGAGAGTCTTATTGGTGAAAACCCTCATGGGCACCGTAAGGCGATGGTGAGCTGAGAGAAAATTTAAAATGAGAGAGTCTTATTGGCGAAAACCCTCACGGGCACCGTAAGGCGATGGTGAACTGAGAGAAAATTTAAAATGAGAGAGTCTTATTGGTGAAAACCCTCGTGGGCATCATAAGGCGATGGTGAGTTGAGAGATGAACAAATGAGAGAGGCTTGTTGGTGAAAACCCTTTGGGGCACTACAAGTCTAATGAGGCTCATAACTTTACAGAGAATTTGGATCAGTGAAAGCCCGGTTTTGAAGTATGAAGACAGGACATGAACTGAAAATACGATTGGTTGGACGGATTAGGCTGATCAATCCGAAATGCATGTCATGATCATTGGAGCTGGCTGCTTCCCTCAGATAAGTCTTCTTTTCTCATTCTTCTTCATATAGTCATCTGTGCTCAAAATTTTCCTTTGTTCCTTTTGTCAAAAATCATTTCACTTTGCTATTTGAGTCTATTTTTATGGGTCTCTTTTGAGTCATCCCTTGTTGAACAATCAGGAAAGGATTTCAAAGCCTACTACCAACTTCTAAATTGCACAAAGCGGAGTCCGGCCAGGCACATCACAATTGACTTGATTTAGAATAAGCAGTATGGTGATAACTGAGGTTCAGGCAATCAAGTGAATCTTGAATTTTGAGAAAATACAAGGATTCAACAACTTTCAAAATGAAAAACAATGCAACAAGTGAGTGTGAGAGATTCAGGTCATGCAGAGGTTTGGTGGTCCAGTTCTAGTCAAAAGGTCAAACAACATCTTACTATCCCGAAGCAGCTAATCAGAATGAAGCATGGCAGTGGCGGAAGCAGACACTTAGCAAGGATGCCACAAACTAACCACCACGTTTTTAAACTAACAAGATTTTATTTGTCAGAAATAGGGGCAAGAAAATTTTTAAATCCACAGGGACCTTCCATGGAAAAGCATGGTTCAGGGAGCAAGAAATTCTATTCAGAATCCTCAAACATGAGAGCATGGCTCAGGTAAGTTCGTACTCAGTTCTCAGGACCCTCCAGGATAATGGGATCTAATTTAAAAATTTTAGGACCCTCCTGGATAATGGGATTTAGTTTTTAAATTTTCAGGACCCTCCTGGATAATGGGATTTAATTTAAAATTTTCAGGACCCTCCTGGATAATAGGATTTAATTTTTAAGTTTTCAGGACCCTCCTAGATAATGAGATTTAGTTTTTAAATTTTCAGGACCCTCCTGGATAATGGAATTTAATTTAAAATTTTCAGGACCCTCCTGGATAATGGGATTTAATTTAAAATTTTCAGGACCCTCCTGGATAATGGGATTTAGTTTTAAATTCTCAGGACCCTCCTGGATAATGAGATTTAATTTAAAGTTTTCAGGACCCTCCTAGATAATGAGATTTAGTTTTAAATTCTCAGGACCCTCCTGGATAATGGGATTTAATTTAAAATTTTCAAGACCCTCATGGATAATGGGATTTAGTTTCAAATTCTTAGGACCCTCCTGGATAATGAGATTTAATTTAAAATTTTCAAGACCCTCCTGTATAATGGGATTTAGTTTTTAAATTTTCAGGACCCTCTTGGATAATGAGATTTAGTTTTAAATTCTCAGGACCCTCCTGGATAATGGGATTTAATTTAAAATTTTCAGGACCCTCCTGGATAATGGGATTTAGTTTTAAATACTCAGGACCCTTGTAGAAAATGGGATTTAATTTAAAATTTTCAGGACTCTCCTGGATAATGGGATTTAGTTTTTAAAATTCTCAGGACCCTTCTAGATAATGAGATTTAGTTTTTAAAATTCTCAGGACCCTCCTGGATAATGGGATTTAATTTAAAATTTTCAGGACCATCCTGGATAATGGGATTTAGTTTTGAAATTTTCAGGACCCTTCTGGATAATGAGATTTAGTTTTTAAATTTTCAGGACCCTCATGGATAATGGGATTTAGTTTTAAATTCTCAGGACCCTACTGGATAATGGGATTTAGTTTTAAATTCTCAGGACCCTCCTAGATAATGAGATTTAATTTAAAATTTCCAGGACCCTCCTGGATAATGGGATTTAATTTAAAATTTTCAGGACCCTCCTGGATAATGGGATTTAGTTTTTAAATTTTCAGGAACCTCCTAGATAATGGAATTTAGTTTTTAAATTTTCAGGACCCTCTTGGATAATGGGATTTAGTTTTAAATTCTCAGGATCCTCCTGGATAATGGGATTTAGCTTTTGAATTCTTAGAGCTCTATAGGTAACATGATCCGATTAACACTCACAAATATGCTCAGATCTCAAACTGGGGCAGAAAAATTTCTTTTATTTTGTCTGTTTTGTTGCAATATCAAGTGCCCACCTGGATAACGAGGGAATACAATTCAAGTTTTAGTAATCCGGCGCACACCTGGATAACGAGGGAATACAATTCAAGTTTCTGGTAATCTGGTACCCACCTGGATAACGAGAGAATACCGTTTTGAGTTTTAGTAATCAGGCGCCCACCTGGATAACGAGGGAATACAATTCAAGTTTCTGGTAATCAGGCACCCACCTGGATAACGAGGGAATACAGTTTCGAGTTTTGGTAATTAGGCGCCCACCTGGATAATGAGGGAATACAGTTCAATCTGTTGGTAATCAGGCGTCCACCTGGAGAACAAGGGAATTCATTTCAGACTTACTTCAATTTGCAAATTTAAGAAGCATCAGAAGCCCGTCTGAAGAACATGGTCCACTTTTCAATCTCATGTTGAAGATCAAATAGAGATTCAAGGAAGATTCAATACAAGAAGTAGATAGGATCTTGTATTTTCTTTCACTTTGCTGTAATTTTTCCTTTTATTTTTGATGTAATGGCAGGAACCGCGGACCAGAACCTCGATGGCACTTCACTCGACTCTCCACCTCGGTACTCCATCATCCTTATCACTTCTGAACTACACGTGGTCTGATTCATTTATAGCCAAGGATATGTAGGTAGCTCAGATACCAGGGCTCGGTCACAATCCTTTTAGCCACCTTTATTTTCTTTTGAATAAGCGTCGGGTCATAAATCAATTACGTTGCTTATTGTTCTTTGCTCCAAAAACTCTTCGTGTTTCCAAGCAAAGAGGGCCAGCTGTAAGCACGTAATTTTTGAACCGCGCAAATTTTAAAGTTAGTTTTAGTATTTTAATATTTTTTAAAATATTTACTTGATTTTATTTTAATATAATTTTAATCTTTTTACTTTTAGTCCTAAGACATAAAAAAACATAAAGTAGTTTTATTTCTCGTGTTTATCGCTTTTCTATATTTTTATCTTTAGTTTAAAATCAATTAGTATATTTTTATTCATGGTATCTTAATTTTATCATGACTTTAGCCTATTTTCTTTACTTTTTACTTTATTGTTATAACATTTAAAAATACAAAAAAGTAGTTTCATTTTAAAATTTTGTTTATTTACTTAACTAAGTTTAATTAATATTTTGGTAAGATTTTTTAGTTTGTCTTTGTCCAACAAGAAAATTTGTTGGCCCAAAGGTGTGAGTCCATTTCTTTTAACTTAAACCCAATTATTCTTAGCCCATTCTTCCCAACTCATTAGCCCATTTATGTGCATAATTTAATCTTAGCCATCTATTTCTTTCTAATCCAATGGCCATCATCCCTTCTCACCTTCATATAAAATACCCAGTTATTGAAACACTAACCCAAGTTTTCAATTCCTAGTCTTGAACCAAAAAAGGAACCAGCCGCCAGTCCACCCCCCGTCGTCGGATCTCTCACGCCGCTGACCAGCCACGCAGCCGCTGCCCTCCTCCGAATGACCAGTCACTCCATCCCCTGAACACTCCAGTAGTAGAACCGTTACAGTCGCCTAACTCAGGACCTCCCATGACCGCGCCACCCCTTTGAAACTCCATCTCCGCCGCCAAACTAAGAAGAAATGGCAGATCAACAGTATTGTACCTCTCGTGTTTGGCCTGAACATGATCCCATAGCTATGTAGTTCTCTCGTAGATGGAGATACTTATGGCAGTATACAACTGGCCGCCGTCGAGATCTATTCGAGGTTCAGTTCGCTTATTTTTTTCCTAGTTTGGTCATCGTGTTGAATTCCGGTTCATCAATCTACTATTAAGAGAAATTTTGCTCGCTTGAAGGTCTATTCTTTTCCTCTATCTCATCAGTTTGTTCAATATATTTTGGAAGTTTGTTCAGTTTGTTTGTGATGATGAAATTCATGCCGAGTATGAAATTGTCCTCTCAATACATAGAATTGAGCTTTGTTTGGAGTTTGAATGATTGGCTGCTGGGTTAGTTAAAGTAATTAAGTAAAATGACATTAGTGACATGAATTAAAAGTACTGCATCTAGTAGTAGGGTTGGGAACTTGAGATTAAAAAATGCAATTTGTATGTGTTGTACTCCTTGTCACATTTTTACCTTCTTATTTCTATTTATCCGCTAGTAGTATGCTTAAGCCGACAACACTTGGGTAGGCAAGCCTTAGGATTTTGTAGTTTTGAGGTGAGAGGTCGTTCCCGTAGTTAAGTTTATCCGGGGAATGCCCCGAGGGATTTGTATATATTTTATTTCAGGGGTATGCCCCGAAGTGAATGTAATTGGAGGCCGTGGTGAACATAGTAGAAGAAGTAGCGTAGGATAATTTAGGACTTTATTTTTTCTTCTTTTAAGTTTCTTTTATTTAGGTGGGGACGACCTCGAGCCTCTTGTGTGTTTATTTTCCTTTTTCTATGTTTTCTATCTCAATTGAATATTTTGAAAGCAAACTTGATCGAGTACGCAACCATACTAGCTACGGGACTTGGGGAGTGCCTAACACCTTCTCCCCGAGTGAAATGAACCCCCTTACCCGAATCTCCGGTGCAGACTTAGTTTTGGAGTCTAAAATATTTTAAAAGGGAAAATCATTTTAAAAACGGTGACCTGACAAACCGAAATCAAATGTCAGGTGGCGACTCTGAGTTGTTTCCTTTTAAACACAATTTTGTCACTTTCTAACTGGAAAACCCTTTTCAAGCTTTACTAAATACTTTTATTTATTTAAGAGAGTTAGTAGAAGTTGGTTAAAAAAGGGGGGTGTGACACTAATTATTCAGAGAAACATAAAAATAACTAAGTTTGGCGGAAGAAAGATGAAATTTGATGAACTCCAACCTCCACAGCAGCTCTTTGCTCTCCAAAATCAACTTTCCTCTCAAAAACGAGTTTAAGAACTATTTATAGATGTAAGGTCAAAGTACTCAAGTTCAAAATCAACAAGGAAACAAATTCTCTTGGGTAGGAGCATCTGGCGATTCCTGCTCTGGGCCAAGATTGGGACCTCACTAGGCAAGGTGAGGGGCGCGGTGGTGGAACTCGCTAGGCGAGGTGGGGCGTGAGGTTGAGCTCTCCCTGGCCAAGTGGAGCTAGCGCAGTCTAGGGCCTGGTCTCCTCTGTGCCATGCGTCGATTTTTCTTTCGTGCTCTATTCTTTTCAACAGCATTATGTGTAACTTTCATTCCACTTTGCGTTCAAATGGTCATACACATAAAATTGACTCAATTAAGCTCAAACGTCGCACTTGTTATTATTAAAATACCAAATTAAAAGGTAAGTAATGTACTAAAAATATAAAATTATAGCTAAATATCAAATATATACTTTTTTTTATGTAAATTTCCCCAGACAGAGGTCTGGGTGTTGTATTGCAAAAAAGATCAGTGAGGGGGACTATACCTTACCTCAGAACTAAATACAACATGGTGATTCCTATCACCCAAAAAGGACAGCAGATTATTCTACCAATCTACTGCCATACCTATATATACATCATATTCAACTAACAAAAAAATTGTTCTTCTCATATTTTGTTCTGATACTAGGCATTTGCCACTTATCTATAATGAAGGCGCCTTTAGCTTCTTTTGGGAGATGTTCGAAGAATTGTCAAATCAAATTTGTGCCAGAGATGGAGGCTGTTTTGGCTAAAGCATCAGTAACCTGATTGTCTTCTCTAAAACAGTGATGGACTGTTGCATTTGCATACTGGACCAAACTTGTAATTCTCTCCACCACCATCTTTAGCTTCATGTTCTTGTTTCCATCTTGATTGACCATGATTACTATGATATTTGAGTCAAGTTCGAGAACAAAATTAGTGAAACCGAACTGGTTACACCATTTTCCTCCGAACTCAGTAGCTCGAGCTTCAGCCATGTTATGACTGTCACAGTCAATCCACATTGCGAATGCCATGATACAATTTCCCTCCTCGTCTCTGTTGTTTCCTCCTATACTAGCTTTCCCACTTTCCTTGATGTAACTTCCATCTGTGTTAATTTTGACCTTGCCATGGGGCGGAGGATGCCACTGAATTTGCCTCCATGTTTGGACAGGTTTCAATCTTTCAATTTTGTAGCAAAGGGAAGGCCAGTGGTGTGGGGTCTCCATTTGGCATGAGCTTGGTTACCATGGATTTGAGATTCCATATCACCTGATGTTTCATGACATTGTGATGAAATTTCCTTTGTGTGCCATATCTACTTGAACTTCTTTATTTCCAGATTTTCCAGCAAATAAGAGTTGGTGCAGCTTATAGAACCAGGCCATGGATTTTATTCTTTGTTTTTGCATCCCACCAATTCTTGAAGATTGCCACAATAGGTGCATTTGGGTGAATAATACCCAAAGAGCTGCCAATATTCTTCCAAATGTGCTTTGCAGCTTCACTTTCCACGAAAACATGTTGCATGGATTCCACCTATGGGACACTACAACAAGAACATCTCGAAACAATATTAGTACCAAACTTACTAATCATGTCATCAAAAGGTAATTTTCTTTTCATAATTCTCCAAGTTAGAAAGGACATTTTAAAAGGGATTGCCTGATGCCAAACATTCTTTAAAAAATTATTTTTTGTTTTTTTATGTCTAATTAAATGCCATGCTGAATTATTTGAGAACTTTCCATCATCCGACTAGGTCCAAATAGGGAAATCATCTTCTGCGTCATTACCAATATCAATTCTACAAATAAAATCAGTGATGTGAGAAGGAAGAACCTGGTTTAACCTGTTGATGTCCTATTGCCCATTTTGTTAAGAATTCCTTCACCTGAGTTTTGGCCGATTTCCTGATGCCTTGGACCTGATGGGTAAGTGGACCATCACCCGTCCAATTATCCCACCAAAAGCTTGAGGAGCCATTTTGAATGCTCCATTTGATGTGAAATTCCACCTTTTGTCTGGTCTTTAATATGTTTTGCCAACCATGGGAGTCAGCCGAAACCATGGATTTACTTACCGGGTGAGATCTTGTGCAATATTTGGCCCTGAGAAAGGTGGCCCATAGAGAGTTCTGTGTTCTAAACCTCCACCATCTCTTAATACTAAAAGTATCAATAACATCTTTCATTTTCTTAATTCCAATGCCACCTTCATCTTTGGGAAGACACATATTATGACAAGAACTCCAATGATATTTGTTTGACCCATCTGTCGACCCCCAGAAGAAGTTTGCAAAATATTTTTCCATGAGTAATAGTGCCTTTCGGAGGACTCATGGCAGATAGAGTGTAAGTGGGGAGGGACTATAATACATGCTTGATAAGTGTGATTTCCCCCCCTGGAGATAGAATTTTACCTTGCCAACCATTGATCCTTTTAACAATCTTCGCTAACATTTCATCAAATAAGACTGTGTTTTTCCTTCCATGATAGATTGGACATCCCAGATAATTGAAAGGAAACTTTTTATCTATGAACCCTGATGCTTGCCTTATTTTATTGATCCTGGAGGCAGAGGTATTAGGAGAAGTGATGAAATAACTCTTGTCATTATTGACTTTTTTCCCTGAAGCCTTTTCATATCTCCTGATTTGTTTCTTGATAAGCTTGATGAATTTGTTGTTACCCCGGCAGAATATGACAATGGAATCAGTATATGCAAGATGATTGATCTTTGGACCTCTGTTATTCATGTTGAAAGGAGTAGAGATTTCACAGCTGATGAGATTATTCAACGACCTGGATAACACTTCAGCACTAATAATGAACAAAGAAGAAGACAGTGGATCTCCCTGTTTCAAGCCATGAGATGAGGTAAAGAAACTTCTTCTATTACCATTAATAATAATAGAGTACCAGACTCCATTAACCAGACCCCAAATGATGTCAATCCATTCCTCCGAGAATCCAAATTTCCTCAAAACTGACATGATAAAGCTCCAGGACATTCTATCGTATGCTTTCTCCATATCCAATTTGATAATAACATTTCCCCCACAGTTTTTATTCTTGATGTTCTGCGTGATCTCCTGTGCTAGCAAAATGTTTTACGTAATGGATCTTCCTTTGACAAACCCACTTTGGTTCTCTGAAATGATTCTATGAAGCATAGGATTTAGCCTTCTCGAAAGAATTTTGGATATGATCTTGGTGATGAAATTGCTTAGATTGATGGTTCTAAGTTCTGAGAAGTTAGTGGGAGATTCTACTTTGGGAAGTAAAACCAGGCAAGTGTGTGAGAAGAACTTGGTTAGTCTCTTTCCATTGAAAATTTCTTGCACGAAGTTAGTGATATCCTCTTTGATTATATCCCAACATTTCTGAAAAAAGGTGTCGATAAAGCCATCTGGACCAGCTGCACTATTAGCTCCCATATCAAAAACAGCATCCCTGATTTCCTCTGTGTTAGGTATGGAAGTCAGGGCAATGTTGTCTTCTTCTGTGATAATCCTGGGGATGCATTCCAGTATATCCTTATCATTGGATTGATGCTTGATGTTGAATCTCGTGTAGAAGTGTCTAATTGCAGCTTTTGCAATGTTATCATCACCTTCCACCCATCTGTCTCTATGATCTTTGATCTTGTGAAGTTGTAGCCTTCTTCTTCTTTCTCTGATTAGGCTATGGAAATACTTGGTATTTGAATCACCTTCTTCGAACCACTTGATGTTTGCTTTCTGTTTAAGAATAGAGTCTTGCATGGTCATCCATTTGATGTATTCGGCTTGCCCTCGATTAAGCTCCTCTCTAGATAGGTTAGTATTATTTTGTAGATCAAGTTCTTCAAGGGCATTTATTTTGGCTTCCCAGTGATGAACATGCTCATATACATTTCCAATCTCCTTCTTCGACCATTATGTAAGCCTTTTACTAAGCTTTTTAAGCTTATGTTGAAGTATCCACAAGGCATTCCCACTAATATTAGAGTTCCACACATCTTCTACCAGGTTCTTGAAGGAAGGTTGCTCCGTCTAGAAATCCAAGAATTTGAAGTACTTAATACTATTGTTGTTTGTGTTATAGCATTTGAGAAGTAAAGGCCTATGATCAGAACCAGTTCTTGGAAGATGCTTGACAACATTATTTTGCATAATCTGGCACCACAAGTCATTAACAAAGACTCAATCAAGCCTCTTCCAAATTCTTCTTCTAGCTTCCCAATTATTGCACCAAGTGAATTTAGGCCCAACATAACCCAAATCCTTAGCTTTACAGTTGTCCATATATGAGCTGAAATCTAAACCTTTATACATTCTGTGAGGTCGACCACCCTGTTTCTTTGCCGGATCCAAAATAACATTGAAGTCACCTCCAATGCACCACGGGCCATCAATCATCATGTACCATTGAAGCACGTAATGTATTTCCTGGGAGAGGATAACTATCTGACAAAGATGAAAGGAACTGGATTTAATGATAACAATTCATTTAATTCCTTTTCCTAAACAACAATTATAGTTACACTTAATATAGTTTATTTGGTTACGAACTAGTAGTATTTATGTGTAATTATCTTATAATAATTTGATAATGTACATAATTTTTTTTAATGGAGAAGTGATTTGATTCTTCTGGATAGCCCAAACATTTGAATGCTTTGAGTGATGGGGCTTAGCACACACCTTTCTGAGAAGCGATTTCATTCTTGGATAATCTACGCGGTGTGCCCGTTAAAATATCAATTAACACCGCATACAATTAAAATATTTATTTTACTATGTATACCTGCTTAATAATTTTTTTACCATGTATATATAACTACTGTATTCCAAAATAGAATACTATATATTCCAAAATAGAATACTGTAGTATATTTCGTTTTGATATTGTATTTCAAATTAGAATAATGTAGCATATTTAGTTTGATATTATATTCCAAATTAGAAAATTATCGTATGTTTGGCTCGGATACTGTAGTATGTTTGGTTTGAATATTGTATTCCAAATTAGAATATTGTAGTATATTATGTTTGGATATTGTATTCCAAATGTGGTACGTTTAGTTTGAGTATTTTATTCTAAATTAAAATATTATTTTATGTTTTGTTAGAATATTATATTTTAAATTAGAATATTATTTTATGTTTGGTTTGAATACTATATTACAAATTAGAATATTCTATATGTTCCGTTTGTTGTATTCTTCTGGAGCGATTTAGCCGCCGAATGTTTATGGGAAGCGATTAATTTGATTCTTCTGGAGAAGCCAACAAAAACCCGGGGGAGGTGGGGGGGGGGGTGGTGGTTAGATAGGCACTATCAAATTGGTACCTGACCTCTCCTTATCGACGACTTTCTCTCATTGACTGTTAATAATTACTCCATCTAGATATACTTTGCATATGTATTTATTGTTGAGTTTTGGATTGTTGAGTTTTTGTTTAAGATGAAATAGTCTTAAAATGAGAGTGAATGGGAAATGAGATTTGGATTTGGATTTGATCAAATGATCGATCGATCGATTAATTATTTGGACCAAATTTATTTGTTAATAGTGAATATTAACGTGATATAATCCGTGTTTGTAACGGATGTTTTTCAATCCGTGTATTGTGTTGCACCAAGAAAGCAACAAGATGCCTAGTGCACCTCCCACCATGGTCAAGTGTTCATCCACCAAGCAAGTGTTCATTCCATCATGTAAGTGCTTCCTCCATGATATCCTAATGTTTGTTCCACCATGGAGGGGGCAGATTTCTATCACATGACTGCTATAAATAGAGCAGAAGTTGTAGAGAAAGAAGAACACATCCGAAAAAAACACTCGGAACACTCAGTATACAATTGATATACACTCTGTATATAATTGATATACACTCTGTATACACTCAAACTACACTTTGTATACAATGTGTATACACTGGAAAAATGAATTGCAATCTTATATCCTCTTCAGTAAGAATTCAACATCGGCTATACATTGCATTCCTTCTTCTCAGAATTTTCATTCGACTTCTGAGTTCTCCTTCCTTGTTATGCAATGTTTTAAAACTATAAACAAAGCAACTGTAAGTGTGATTTGCTGCCGAACTTTGCGTTCGCTGAAATACTGGGGTTTGAAGTACCGCTACACCAGTATGTAATTCGTTCTATCCTGGGAGGAAATAATCCATAACCTTGGGTACTAGGAGGGGATTAAATTCCTTAAGGAAACACTGTGAATTCAGTGGGCTCAAATTATTTTTTGTTTCAGTTACATCATTCCATATTTATACCAGATAAGAAGTACTATACAGGAAACAACAACAACAAGCTTAAGGAATTTAATAATTTTAATTTCTGTATTTGTGTTACTTTTATTATTCTGGAAACTTAAAACATTTGTGGTATTGTGTACTCCCATTTGGAGAGTAAAGCCTTCGTGGCGTTTCGTTGGAGATTAAAATCTACGTGATTTTTTACTCCAGTTTTAAATGCTTATTAAACGTTTGTGTCATTTTTACAGTAAAAATGGCGAATGACGGAAATCAAGCTGTTCCGATGATGACTGCCAACGCATCGACAAGTCGAACTCCGGCGTTGGCACCGGCAGAGAAACCCGAAAAATTTTCCGGGATGGATTTCAAGCGCTGACAGCAAAAGATGTTCTTCTACTTGACTACGTTATGTCTACCGAAGTTCATCAAGGAAGATGTTCCTGATCTTCCAGATGAAACTCCAGAGAATGATAGCTTTCTCGTGATTGAGGCGTGGAAGCATTCTGACTTCTTGTGCAGGAATTATATTCTTAGCGGACTGGAGGATAATCTGTATAATGTATACAGTGGCGTGGAGACGTCAAAAGAATTGTGGAATGCGCTTGAAAAGAAATACAAAACTGAAGATGTCGGGATGAAGAAATTCGTCGCTGCAAAATTTTTGAACTACAAAATGGTAGATAGCAAGTCTGTTATTACCCAAGTCAAGGAGTTACAAGTGATTATTCATGATCTACTTGCTGAAGGTGTATTTCAAATGAATGCTAATGTTGAAAGTAAAATTTTTAGTAATTTTACTAACGAAATTTTCATTGAAGGTCTTGTCATCAATGAGGCATTCCAAGTAGCAGCAATAATTGAGAAGTTGCCTCCATTGTGGAAGGACTTTAAAAATTATTTGAAACACAAACGAAAGGAGATGTCCCTTGAAGATCTCATTGTTCGATTGAGAATCGAAGAGGACAATAAAGCTGCTGAAAGGAGAGGCCGTGGAAATTCAACAATAATGGGAGCAAATATTGTTGAAGATAACAAAAAGAGAAAGAAGGCTTCTGGTCCGAAATACAACCCAAGCAAGAAGCGGTTCAGTGGAAACTGCTACAACTGTGGGAAAACCGGACACAAATCTACGGAGTGTCGTGCTCGGAAGAAAGACAAGCAAAGGGGTCAAGCAAACATGGTAGAAAAGCATGATGATGTTGATGACTTGTGCGCCATGCTTTCTGAATGCAACCTGGTAGGAAACCCAAAGGAGTGGTGGATTGATTCTGGAGCCACTCGCCATGTTTGTGCTGTGAGGGAAGCATTTTCTACATATGCTTCTGCTGGACCCGAAGAGACGCTCTCTATGGGAAATGCTGCTACAGCAAAAATTGAAGGATACGGTAAGATATTTCTCAAGATGACTTCTGGCAAGGTCATGACTTTGAACAACGTCCTTCATGTTCCCGAGATTAGGAAGAACTTAGTCTCTACTGGACTTCTTGTAAAGCACGGTTTCAAGTGCGTTTTTGTATCTGACAAGGTAGTGATTAGTAAGAATGAAATGTTTGTAGGAAAAGGTTACCTTACTGAGGGCCTTTTCAAGCTGAATGTAATAGTTGTTGAAACTAATAATAAAACTTCAGCTTCTTCTTACTTACTTGAGTCAAATGATTTATGGCATGTACGTTTGGGTCATGTCAATTATAAAACCTTGCGAAAAATGATTAACTTGGAAGTATTGCCTAAGTTTGAATGCGAAAAATCAAAATGTCAAATATGTGTGGAATCTAAGTATGTTAAACATCCTTATAAGTCGGTTGAAAGGAATTCAAATCCTTTAGACTTAATTCACACAGATATTTGTGACATGAAGTCAATACCATCTCGCGGTGGAAAGAAGTATTTCATAACTTTTATTGACGATAGTACTCGATATTGCTATGTTTACTTACTTAATAGTAAAGATGAAGCAATAGACGCATTCAAGCAATACAAAAATGAAGTTGAAACGCAACTTAACAAGAAAATCAAAATGATAAGAAGTGATAGGGGTGGTGAATATGAATCTCCTTTTGAACAAATATGTTTAGAATATGGAATTATTCATCAAACAACAGCCCCTTACACGCCCCAATCCAATGGGATTGCGGAAAGAAAGAATCGTTCATTAAAGGAGATGATGAACGCATTGTTGATAAGTTCTGGTTTGCCATAGAACTTGTGGGGGGAAGCCATTCTTACGGCCAGCCGAATACTAAATCGAGTGCCCCATAGCAAAACACAATCCATTCCATATGAAAAATAGAAAGGAAGGAAGCCCAACTTGAATTATTTTAAAGTGTGGGGGTGTTTGGCAAAAGTGCAAGTTCCTAAACCCAAAAGGGTAAAAGTAGGACCGAAAACAGTTGATTGTATTTTCATAGGATATGCGACTAATAGTAAAGCATATCGATTTATGGTTCATAAATCAGAAAATCTCGACATTCATAATAATACGGTTATAGAATCAGATAATGCTGAGTTCTTTGAAAATATATATCCATATAAAAAGGAATGCGAGTCGATTGGTGAAGGATCTAAACGACCTCGGGAAGAAACAAAAGAAAGTACATTTAATCAGGGGGATCCAAGACGTAGTAAACGTCAAAGAACGTCTACTTCGTTTGGACCAGATTTTGTGACTTTCTTATTGGAAAATGAGCCTCGAACATTTAAAGAAGCTATGTCTTCTTCGGAATCATTGTTCTGGAAAGAGGCAGTCAATAGTGAAATAGAATCCATATTGAACAACCATACATGGGAATTGGTTGATCTTCCTCCTGGAAATAAACCTTTGGGTTCTAAATGGATTTTTAAGAGAAAAATGAAAGATGATGGCACTATTGATAAATTTAAGGCAAGACTTGTTGTCAAAGGGTATAGACAACGAGAAGGTCTTGACTACTTTGATACATACTCCCCAGTTACAAGGATTACGTCCATACGGATGTTAGTAGCATTAGCTGCAGTGTATGGTCTTGAAATTCATCAAATGGATGTTAAAACGGCCTTCTTAAATGGAGAGTTGGAGGAAGAAATTTACATGGAACAACCTGAAGGGTTTGTGGTTCCAGGTAAAGAAAATAAGGTATGTAGACTTGTTAAGTCCCTTTACGGACTAAAACAAGCACCCAAACAATGGCATGCGAAATTTGACCAAACAATGTTGTCAAATGGTTTTAAGATAAATGAATGTGATAAATGTGTGTACATTAAAAATGTTCCAAATCACATAGTCATTGTTTGCCTATATGTGGATGATATGCTGATAATGAGTAATAACATTGCCAACATAAATGCTACTAAGCGTATGCTAACTAGCAAGTTTGATATGAAGGACTTGGGAATTGCGGATTTAATTCTGGGGATTAAGATCCAAAAGACTCCTCAAGGTCTGGCATTGTCACAATCTCATTATATTAAGACAGTACTTGAAAAATTCAAGCACTTGGGCTTTAAAGTTGCAAAGACTCCAATTGACGTAAATCTTGCACTAGCAAAGAATAAAGGCCAAAGCATATCACAATTGGATTATGCTCGTGTGTTGGAATGCTTAATGTACATCATGAATTGTACACGACCAGATATAGCTTGTGCTATAAGTAAACTAAGTCGATACACGAGCAATCCAGGTCAATCTCATTGGATGACAATGAAACGAGTTTTGGGATACTTAGAACATACCCAAAACTTTGATTTGCACTACAGTAAATATCCTGCGGTGATTGAAGGATATTGTGATGCAAATTGGATCACCGGTTCAACTGATTCGAAGTCCACAAGTGGATATGTATTCACTATTGGTGGAGGAGCGGTATCTTGGAAGTCGTCCAAACAAACATGTATTGCCCGCTCTACAATTGGAAGGGCTGGGAGCGTTATGTATAACGGTAAATCTCGTCATATACGATGAAGACATAAAACCGTTAGGCAACTTCTCTCTAGAGGAATTATCACGATTGACTATGTAAAGTCAAGTGATAATGTGTCGGATCCACTTACAAAAGGCTTAACTAGAGAGGTAGTTGAGAAATCATCGAGGGGAATGTGACTATGGCCGAGAACAAGTCATTGTGGCGGTAACTCTACCTAGAAGACTGGAGATCCCAAGATCTAGGTTCAAGGAGATCAAACAAAGTCATTAATGACGGTTCAACATTGTCAATAAAATTTTTTAGTCCATTCTCGTGATGAGACAATGTTCAGTACCAAGGATAAAATATTAAGGCTTTTTAATGATTTCTAAATTTGATACAGGGTATATCAAATAGTGTATCTACGGGATGACACGTTTAGGAATCACCTATGTAAGTGTGAAGTGTTAGCCGCTTCAAGGAGAATTTTGCAAGGCCAATTCTCTACGCACTTATGAAACCAGGCAGTGTTCATGGCTGAAACGAACACAACAATGAGAACCAAAGACGGTTAAGGGATTGATTGTGTGACTTATGGTTGTCTAGGTATACACTAAAGTTCGACGGTTCAAAGATATCAAATCTACCGATTGACCGAGTATATCCGACATAAGTTCACTACGGAAAGTTCAAAGGGAAACCTACTTATCCAGATACAATTAATTCTTGCTTGCAAATCACACAAGTTTTTCATGCATACTTCCGTGATATAGCCATTCCCCATTCATGTGGAGGATTGTTGAGTTTTGGATTGTTGAGTTTTTGTTTAAGATGAAATAGTCTTAAAATGAGAGTGAATGGGAAATGGGATTTGGATTTGGATTTGATCAAATGATCGATCGATTGATTAATTATTTGGACCAAATTTATTTGTTAATAGTGAATATTAACGTGATATAATCCGTGTTTGTAACGGATGTTTTCAAATCCGTGTATTGTGTTGCACCAAGAAAGCAACAAGATGCCTAGTGCACCTCCCACCATGGCCAGGTGCTCCTCCCACCAAGCAAGTGTTCATTCCACCATGTAAGTGCTTCCTCCATGATATCCTAATGCTTGTTCCATCATGAAGGGGGCGGATTTCTCTCACATGGCTGCTATAAATAGAGCAGAAGTTGTAGAGAAAGAAGAACACACAGAAAAAAACACTCGAAGCACTCAGTATACAATTGATATACACTCTGTATATAATTGATATACACTCTGTATACACTCAAACTACACTTTGTATACACTGAAAAAACGAATTGCAATCTGATATCCTCTTCAGTAAGAATTCAACATCGGCTATACATTGCATTCCTTCCTCTCAGAATTTTCATTTGACTTCTGAGTTCTCCTCCCTTGTTCTGCATTGTTTAAAAACTACAAACAAAGCAACTGTAAGTGTGATTTGCTGCCGAACTTTGCGTTCGCTGAAATACTGGGGTTTGAAGTACCGCTACACCAGTGTGTAATTCGTTCTATTCTGGGAGGAAATAATCCATAACCTTGGGTACTAGGAGGAGATTAAATTACTTAAGAAAACACTGTGAATTCAGTGGGCTCGAATTAATTTTTGTTTCAGTTACATCATTCCATATTTATACCAAATAAGAAGTACTATACAAGAAACAACAACAACATTTATTACTAGTATTCTAAAGCTTTATAAATAGTAAGGAAATCATGTTCAGTTTCTCAATTCACTTTTTAAGTTTTTAAGCCAAGCCTAAGTCACACTACTTTGCATTTGGCGAAGAGCCAAGAACTGGTAATTAAAAGGTATGTTCCTATTTTACTTCATCAAGCTCAATTCATATAATAGTACATTTCTTTATAGAAGTAAAGTATTATATTGCTATATTTTCTTCGTATAGAATATGTTCTAACACCCGGTGCAAATAAATTTTTACTGCATGATGACCATAAGTTCGTTTTTTGGTTATTTTCCTTTTTACTCCTTTAAAAGAAGAAGGAAAGTGGATGGGTTTGCTGGTGAGGCTGAGGTTACACGGCGCTGCGGAAATCATCATCCGACTGTTTGGGGAGATCATTTTCTTGCCTATGCTCATCTCTCGGTAAATTTGTATATTAAGAAACTAGTTTTTTTTTTTTTTTTTTGCATATTAATTCTTCTTGTTTTTAGCACAATATATACTAGCTATTCGTTTGTTCATTTATTTTCAGTTGAAGCAATTCTATTGATCCATCTGTTCGTAAAAGTTGAAGTATATGACCATTTCATCTAAAATTTTAAACAGTTAGATAGAGCACACTTTTATTTATTTAATTGTGTCTCAACATACCCCTCACGTGCGGATTTGATTCATTTTCATGGGCCATGAAAATTCTTTTTTGTTAATCGGTGTACTCGAACTCAAGATGTCTGAATGTGAGAGCACCAAGTTATAAAAAAGAGAAGTTATATTTATGTACTTGCACAGGGAGCCAATGAATGTGAAAAGAAACAGCATGAAGACCTAAAAGAAGAAGTGAGAAAAATGCTAGAGGTGTCTCCCTCAAATCATTGCAGAATCTGGACCTAATAAACGCAATCCAGTGTCTTGGAGTAGCGTACCATTTTGAACATGAGATTGAGGAGTAACTGGCCTTTATCTATAGCTGTTATGACGAATTGAACGGTGAAGCTGATGAAACTGACCTCCATCTTGTTGCTCTACGGTTTCGGATACTTAGGCAACACGGTTATTATGTCTCATCTGGTATGCAATTGTTACTCGAGATTGAAAGATTGAAACCTGTCCAAACATGGAGGCAAGTTCAGTGGCATCCTCCGCCCCATGGCAAGGTCAAAATTAACACAGATGGAAGTTACATCAAGGAAAGTGGGAAAGCTGGTATAGGAGGAATCATCAGAGATGAGGAGGGAAATTGCATCATGGCATTCGCAATATCGATTGACTGTGGCAGTCATAACATGGCTGAAGCTCGAGCTGCTGAGTTCGGAGGAAAGTGGTGTAACCAGTTAGGTTTCACTAATTTTGTTCTCGATCTTGACTCAAATATCATAGTAATCATGGTCAATCTAGATGGAAACAAGAACATGAAGCTAAAGATGGTGGTGGAGAGAATTACAAATTTGGTCCAGCATGCAAATGCAACAATCCAACACTATTATAGAGAAGGCAATCAGGTTGCTGATGCTTTAGCCAAAACAACCTCCATCTCTGGCACAAATTTGATTTGCTAATCCTTCGAACATCTCCCAAAAAAAGCTAAAGGCGCCTTCATTATGGATAAGTGGCAAATGCCTAGTATCAGAACAAAATATGAGAAGAATAATTTTTTTGTTAGTTGAATATGACGTATATATAGGTATGGCAGTAGATTGGTAGAATAATCTGCTGTCATTTTTGGGTGATAGGAATCACCATATTGTATTTGGTTCTAAGGTAAGGTATAGTCCCCTCACTGATCTTTTTTGCAATACAACACCCAGACCTCTGTCTGGGGAACTTTACATAAAAAATGGTGACAGTAGCAACGAGGAAATACATATCGTTTTACCAAGATGACAAAGCACATGATGATGTGTTGCTAAATTTCGCAAAATTGGATTACAACATATTGCAGAAGATGCATAAAAGTGAGCTATCTGATATCACAAGGTAATTTGCAAGATAGATACTCACTAATTAACATCACAAAACGGAATTATTTTATTATAAAATACATCAATTTTCAAATCCAACTTTACATTTTTTAGGTGGTGGATGTTGAAAATGGCAAATTCCCACATCGGTGGGAGACTTAATTTGGGAAGAATTTCTCCCTATAAAAGAAGGCCTAATGTTTAGGATTTAAACACACCTCTCATTTGCCTTCTTATCTTCTTAAGGCATTTGTATCTTCTCTCTTTAGTATTATTTCACTTGTATTTTTGGAGTGGAATAAAATATTGGTTGTGTCCGAGGAAGTAGGCAAAATTGGCTGAACGTCGTAAATTCTGGTGTTCCTTTTATTGTTGCTTTATTGTCTTATTTATTATTTGGTGGCTGTCATAATTTTTAGTATAGTAGTTGTGACTCATTCACACTATATACATTTGGCTTCCGCAACAATTGGTATCAGAGCCAAGGACTGTCTAAGTATGCTTTGTGGGTGCAGCATAATCTGATCTTCCACATCAGAAAAGATTTATCTTGGTAACTGAGTCAAGGTTCTGTCTGAGTATGCTTTGTGGTTGCAGCTTAGTCTGATCTTCCACACCAGAAAGATTATAATCTTTATTTGTGTCGTCAGCTATTAAATAATATGTGTGTCAAAGATGGGAAACAATAAACAAGAAGAATCTACATCAAGTGTCAACAATACGTCATCATTGGCATCTTCGCTTATGACAAGAATTGTGTCAAATGCGAAATTTGCGGTAGAAATTTTTGACGGGTCAGGATATTTTGGAATGTGGCAAGGCGAGGTTCTAGATGTCCTTTTTCAACAAGGGCTAGATCTTGCTATTGAAGAAAAGAGACCAGATGTTATTGGAGAAGAAGATTGGAGAATTATCAATCGTGTTGCTTGCGGTACCATTCGATCCTACCTTGCTAGAGAGCAGAAATATCCATACACGAAGGAAACTTCTGCAAGTAAATTATGGAAAGCACTGGAGGATAAATTTTTTTGAAGAAAAACAGTCAAAATAAATTGTACATGAAGAAGAGACTGTTTCGGTTCACCTATGTTCCCGGTACCACGATGAATGAATATATCACCAGTTTCAATAAGTTGGTCACATATTTGCAAAATATGGATGCAACTTTTGATGATGGTGACTTGGCCTTGATGTTGTTGGGGCCACTTCCTGATGAGTACGAGCACCTTGAAACTACTCTACTCCATGGAAATGACGAAATTTCTCTCAGAGAAGTTTGTTCGGCTTTGTACAGCTATGAACAAAGAAAGGGAGAAAAACAGAAGGGCAGAGAAGGAGAAGCACTGGTTGTGAGGGGTCGTGCTCAAAATCAAACGAGTGCAAAGAAGGGAAGATCCAAGTCAAGATCTAGACCCAACAAAGATGAATGTGCCTTTTGTCGAGAAAAGGGGCACTGGAAGAAAGACTGTCCGAAGTTGAAGAATAAGGTCAAGCATAATAATGGAAAGGCCATTATGGATTCAAATGTAGCTGATTGTGATGATTCAGACTTCTTATTAGTTACAACAGAGTCATCAACATCATCAGACATATGGTTGATGGACTCGGCTTGTAGCTATCATATGTGTCCCAACAAGGGCTAGTTCGTACATTTTCAAGAAGGAAAATATGGAGTCATCCACTCAACGGTTAAAAGCCCTCTAACCTTATATGGCATTGGTTCGATACGATTAAGGAACCATGATGGAATGATAAGAACATTAATAAATGTTCGATATGTACCGGGTTTGAAGAAGAATCTCATATCTGTGGGAGCCCTAGAATCAAAAGGGTTCAAAATCATTGCAGAAAATGGAGTGATAAGAGTATGCTCCGGTGCACTAGTGGTAATGAAGGCCAATCGAAAGAACAATAACATGTACCGTTATCGCGGTGGTACAGTTATTGGGACAACAACAGTAACATCCAGTGACAAAAAAGAGGCAGAAGCAACCAGGCTATGGCACATGCGCTTGGTACATGCTGGAGGAAAATCCTTGAAAACTTTATCAGATCAAGGATTTTTAAAAGCAGTAAAGGCTTGCAACTTGGAGTTTTGCGAGCATTGGTCAAAGGAAAACAGACAAGGGTTAAATTTGGTACAACGATCCATAATACTAAAGATATTTTGGATTATGTACACTCTGATGTTTGGGGTCCTTCCAAAACACCTTCATTAGGCGGGAAACACTATTTTGTAACCTTTGTTGATGATTTTTCCCGAAGAGTGTGGGTGTATACAATGAAGAGCAAAGATGAAGTGTTGGTAATTTCTCTAAAATGGAAAATGATGGTGTAGAATCAAACAGGCAGGAGGATCAAGTGTATTCGTATAGACAATGGAGGTGAATACAAAAATGATCATTTTAATAAGGTTTGTGAAAATGATGGCATCGTCCGACACTTCACTGTCAGACATACACCACAACAGAATGAAGTGGCAGAACGTATGAACCGGATCTTGCTGGAGAAGGTACGATGTATGTTGTCCAATGCTGGCTTGGGAAAAGAATTTTGGACTGAGGCAGTTACATATGCATGCCACCTCATTAATCGCTTACCATCTACTGCTATTGATGGCAAGACACCATTTGAAAAATGGTATGGAAAGCCTGTTGTAGATTATGACTCTTTGTACGTGTTTGGCTCAACTGCATATTATCATGTGATAGAGTCAAAATTGGATCCAAGGGCAAAGAAGGCTATTTTCATGGGGATTACTTCTGGAGTCAAAGGATATCGCTTATGGTGTCCTATGACAAAGAAAGTAATATTCAACAGGAATGTTACCTTTGATGAATCTGCTATGGTAAATAAGGTAACAGAAGATACCAACAAAACGAGGGTGCTTCTAAGTAGGTGGAGTTTGAGGGAAAATTTATTTTTCCTACACAAGAAGCAGAGGAGGAAACAAATGAAGATTATCCTCTGGAAGAAAAGCTAGTAGAGAGGGAGATTCCAACTTAGGAACCTCAACAACAACTTGAATCAATTGCAACTAGCAGGCCAAAAAGGACAATAACAAAACCTGTTCGTCTTATAGAGGCGGTTGCTTGTGCCGCCTCAATTGCAGATGATGATGTTCCGACCACTTATAAACACACAGTCCAAAGTTCAGAAGAAGATAAGTGGAGGATTACCATGAATGATGAAATATAATCCCTCCATCAGAATCATACATGGAGATTGGCCAATCTCCCGAAGGGAAAGAAAGCAATTGGGTGCAAATGGGTATTTGCAAAGAAAGAAGAATTTCCTAACCAAGAAGATGTTCGCTACAAAGTAAGATTGGTGGCCAAAGAATATGCTCAAAAGGAGGGAATTGATTATAATGAAATGTTTTTTCCAGTTGTAAAACATTCCTCCATTAGAATTATGTTGGCTTTGGTAGCACCGTTGGATTTGGAACTAGTTCAAATGGATGTAAAAACTGCATTTTACATGGAAACTTGGAGGAGGAAATCTACATGACTCAGCCAGAAGGATTCAAAGTTGCTGGAAAAGAAAATATGGTGTGAAAACTTGAAAAATTATTTTACGGATTGAAACAATTTTCTAGACAATGGTACAAGCGATTTGACGAGTTTATGTTGCGGCAAGGGTACAAGAGAAGAAAATACGATCATTGTATGTATTTGCGCAAGCATAAAGATGGTTCTTTGTATATCTTCTCCTATATGTTGATGATATGTTGATAGCTTCCGAGAATTCGGAAGAAATTGATGAGTTGAAGATTCAACTGAAGAAGGAGTTCGAGAAGAAGGATCTAGGTGAGGCAAAGAAAATTCTTGGCATGGAGATAATAAGAGATAGACGTTCAAAGAAACTCTGTTTATCTCAGAAAGAATATTTGAAGAGAGTACTGCAGCGTTTTGGCATAGATGAGAAGACTAAGCCGGTTAGTACTCCACTTGCTCCCTATTTTAAGCTAAGTACTACTATGTCGCCAAAAGATGAAGCTAAACAGGAGTATATGTCAAGGGTACCATATGCAAATGTAGTTGGTAGCTTGATGTATGCAATGGTCTATACGAGGCCTGACATTTCACAAGATGTTGGAGTTATTAGCAGATATATGCATAATCCAGAAAAGGAGCATTGACAAGCTGTGAAGTGGATTCTACGGTATAACTGTAGATGTTGGGTTAGTTTTTTAGCAGGAAGACAATCAGTCTGTAGTTGGATATTGTGACTCAGATTTTGCGTGTGATCTGGACAAACGAAGATCAACTACTGGTTATGTGTTTACTTTTGCAAAGGCACTAGTTAGTTGGAAGTCTACTTTGCAGTCAACAGTTGCTTTGTCTACAACAGAGGCGGAGTACATGGTTATTACAGAGGCTGTGAAAGAGGCAATTTAGCTTCAGGGGTTGCTAAAAGAGCTTGGTGTTGAACAAAAAAGTATCACAATTTTTTGTGATAGTCAAAGTGCTATTCAATTAGCGAAGAACCAAGTTTATCATGCAAGGACGAAGCACATCGATGTTCGGTATCATTTCGTACGAGAAATCATAGAAGAAGGTGGAGTCACGGTGAAGAAAATTCATACTACAGAGAATCCTGCTGATATGCTGACAAAAGTGGTGACTGCGGTCAAGTTTCAACATTGTTTGGATTTGATCAACATTGTTGAACACTGAAGATTGAAGATGAAGACACAACCAAAATTTGTTATTGAGAGAAAATTGAAGATGTGGAATTTTGCCAAGGTGGAGATTTGTTGAAATTGGCAAAATGTTTGTCCCACATCGGTGGGAAAACAAAAGTTGGGGGGATTTTCCCCCTATAAAAGAAGGCTTAATGTTTAGGATTTAAACACACCTCTCATTTGCCTTCTCATCTGTTTAAGGCATTTGTATCTTCTCTCTTTAGTATTATTTCACTTGTATTTTTGGAGTGGAATAAAATATTGGTTGTGTCCGAGGAGTAGGCAAAATTAGCCGAACCTCGTAAATTCTGGTGTTCCTTTTATTGTTGCTTTATTGTCTTATTTATTATTTGGTGGCTGTCATAATTTTTGGTATAGTAGTTGTGACTTATTCACACTATATACATTTGGCTTCCGCAACAATTGGTATCAGAGCCAAGGTACTGTCTAAGTATGCTCTGTGGTTGCAGCATAGTCTGATCTTCCACATCAGAAAAGATTTAGCAGGAACATACTAACCAAGGTGTTATGCTTCATTTCTATTGCTGATGACATCTATGATACCTATGGAACAATAGACGAACTCACTATCCTTACAAATGCAATAGAAAGGTATCTTGTTTTCTTCTTTTTGTAACATTAACTGCTTAACTTTTATTTTACCTTGTAGTAATGTGTACACTAAATAAGAAATTTCATTAACAATCTTACCTGTATTTGAACGTAGGTGGAACATTAACGACGCTTCAGAACAATTACCGTCATATATGAAAGCTTTATTACCTAGCTCTTCTAGATGTTTACAGTGAAATTGAGAAAGAGTTGGCAAAGGATAACAAGTCATTTCAAGTCAACTATTCCATAGCTGAGGTAAACTAATTTTATAGCAAATAGTTATTTAGTTAATGCATATCCAGTAGCGGCTCAACAAGATTGGAGGCCTAAAGTCAAAATTTAATCGGAGGCCTTTTGAAATGAAACCTTCATATATATATTTTTACTAGTTTTAGCATACGCACGTTGCGCGTGTACCCTGTCACAATGATTAACTATTTTAAAATAAGATTTCATTAATATTATATTAAAATGTGTGCTTGAGTTATAATAAAAATGCAAGATATGTTAATGTAAATAAATAGATTATGAATTTTTAGCTGCAGTTTTTTTACTTTGATATAATCTAAGTGTATGATATAAAAGTGTAAGAGATATAGTTCGTCACAAATCTAAAATATTAATTATAATTACACTTTAATCAAATACATTACAAAATTTAATTTTTAAATAAAAATTTATTCTAAAATAGTAAAGAATCAATGAGTACTTTATTTTTGGATCTTTATGTTATTGAACCGCTAGTGTTATTTAACGTTCGTGGACTAATTTTTGCTCACTTTCTTTCTCATTTATATTCTAAGGATTTTCTTTGTTATTCTAATTGATGAGCTAAGTATTAAAATATTTTACAAATTACCGATGAAATGACTTCAATATAATGTAAATATGTGAACATATACATACATACATACATGCATACATACATACATACATACATACATACATACATATATACATATATGTATATATATATATATATATATATATATATATATATATGTATATATATATGTATATGTATATGTGTATGTATATGTATATGTATATGTATGTGTGTGTGTAAATTTCACATATTTACTACAGAGGTAACAAAAAATTTAAAAGAAGAGAATTAAAAATTAACCAAATATATAAACAATTTTTCTCGGCCCCAACTAAAAGTATTCTAATAACACAACATAGTGAAGGAATTGTATTCTACATTACGAACTTCCAACTATTCAAGGTTTTGTAATTTTATAAATGCAACTTTTCTAATAAGTAAAAGTTTTAAAATAAGGAAGAATTTTATAAAGAATAATATAATCGATTTTAAACTCCTAAATATTAGGAATTACTACAGTTCAAATAGGAAAATATTTAATGACCAAAATTTTAGTTGATTTTAAACTCCTAATTTATAGGAAAAACAATTGAATGACCATTTTGTCCAGTGTAAAATCTATTTATGAAGGGTAAAAAAGGCGAACGACATTTCGATAAATGCCTTCGTGCTTTTAATATAGTATAGATATAGATTTAAAGTCTATTTTCTACCTTTTTGAAATGTAAAGTTGTTTATGATTTCTTTTATAAATCATTTAACCTCTCCTAAGACATTGTTGATCTTAAGAAATAGAACCAGATTCAAGAAGTTGATAACTTAATATCAAAATAATTATTTGATTTTTCAGTATACTTGTTGCAATACTTGAAATCTGAGGAAAAATATTAAAAATGCGCAATATAGTTCAACAGTATTCTCCAGCTCTTCTGATCGTTAGAAAAGAAGTGATCTTTTTTATGAAACAGTATAGCTTATCGAAAACTTAAACTTTTGCAGAAACTAAGAAAGAGAGCATAAGAGTGTGACATACGTTTTCTGATGAGAAAAATTAAAATTGAGATGTGAACTACTAGAGACACCAAAAAAGGGACTATTAGATTATTACACATTTTCTAGTGATGAATATGAAAAGAAAAGAATAATGTAGGTACTTCACTAATAATGTCAATTTTGTAAAATGTAAATAACCCAATATTTTATATTTAGGGTAAGGATTTTATGGGGGAGTGATTCTCTTTCTCTTATTTTTGCTCAAAAGATTATATCAACAAATTAAAGTTATATTACTTTTTATAAAATATTTCACTTTTCTACTTGAAATACTCAATATTCTTTTCTTAAAAAAAAATCAACTTACAATATATTTTTGGTGAAAATTTGGCTACACAACCAAGAATTGTGTTGGAATAGATATGATATAACCTGCCTTAATTAGATATTTCTGGTTCGAGCCCAATGAATGATATCAAGTTAGAGTGCACTTTCACTTTTACTAAGTCTTACGCGGTGTAAATTTAAAATAGTCGAGTCTTCAATACAAATATCAAATATGAATAGAAAAAATAATAATTTGGGGAACCCAAAACTTTGGGGCCTTAAGCTATTGCTTTACTTGTTGACCCTTTGGCCGCCTTTGAATCCACCAATTAAAATATTTATGAGAATTCATGAGTGTGAGCTCTTTTTTCGGATAAAAAAGTTGATAAAAAGGCATATTTTCAAGAGGCCAAATGGTATCATGGGAATAACGTCCCAACAATGGAACATTATGTGAAGAATGGAATTCGATCTGGTACTATCCCATGCCTTGCCACTCTCTCTTGGTTAGGCATTGAAAATGCAGAAACAAAGGAGGCACACGACTGGCTTGCAAGTGAACCTCCAATTCGGGTTTCTTCTTCTATCATTGCTAGATTATCAAATGATATGTCATGGGCTGCTTTCCAGACACGCCCCATGACCCCTTGGCCGCGCCCCATGGTGGCCTAGCAAGCCTCATAATGCCTAGCGCCATGGTTGGCTCCGTGGTCTTGGCTGCGTCAAGTGACAAGTGCGCATGCGCCTCTGTCGCTCCACCGATACCTCTCGCCAGCGCCCAAGGGCTGGCCAATGACAACAGAGCCGCGCGCCCTGACAATACCGCGCGCGCAGATCCTGATGCCTTGCCAGCGCCCAGCTGCAGGCCCATTCCAGCAGCGCCTCGCGCACAGACCCTGATGCCAAGCACCAGCGCCCAGCCTCAGGCCAACACAGCAAATGTCGCGCGCGCCCACAGCAACGCGCGCGCAGTCCTTGACACGCAAGACAAAGTTGCTGCCATCGGACTTAGTTCTACCTTGTAATAAACTAAGTCCTTTTTCATTGTAATTATAGGCTAGTTTACATCATTTCCATTTCAGTGTGCTTCTACAGCTTTATTAGGACTAGTCATGTAATGTTGGTTTATTTTTTTAAAGCATTATTAAGGGGGACCAAACAATCAAACATTTTCAAGCAAGCATTTTTCTGGTGTCTCTCCCCCTCGACACCGCATCTTTGTAATCAGCATTTCAGTCATCAATAAAATCATCATCATCATTCAAAACCCAATTCTCTCTCAGCTTCCGTAATTGCTCTTGACATTGGTTTTCCCGCACGGCACTGACAATCTAGTCTAGCGTGCGGAGGGGACCTCATTGGCGGACAACAACCTCACTGACATCGGTTGCTTAGCCTTACATTGCCCTTCCAAAGAACATCAGGAAGGCGTTGCGTAACAGTTGGTATCAGAGCCTAGGCTTGACATCGGACGAGGGAACACATTTGCCATAATCACCATTTCTGACCATGGTGAATCATGGGGAGCGTCTAGCATCCCTAGAAAAGACGGTTGACCGATTACGACCCATCGTGGATACGGTGCCTGATCAAAACAACAACCTAGTGCAAAGGTTGGATGATCTGGACCGCCGAATGCGGCAGGCAGAAAATGATATTGCAAACATCAGTCGTGACTCTGACGATGACCGACAAACGGAAACCATCGAAACTGCCAATATTCATGGCAAATTTGAGGACCTCCAACAGGAGCGTGCCGACGATTTAGCCCATCAGCAACAAGAGGCAGACAGACTAACTGCCATGCAACAAACCATAGACGACTTGACAGGCAAGCTCAATGTTGTCAATACTGCCCTACAGAGCCTACTTCGAGGAGGCGACAACCACATCAGAGGTGCAGCAAACCGCACCCCCATTCCACAAAAGCTTAAGATACCGGAGCCAAAGCCATACGAAGGATCCCAGGATGCTAAAGAAGTGGAAAACTTCATCTTCGGCATCAAACAATATTTTGATGCCGTGGGCCATTTGGAAGAATCCAAAAAGGTAGCGACTGCTGCCATGTATCTTCAGGGCGATGCCAAACTTTGGTGGCGGGTCAAATACGAAGCCATCAAGGCCGGTGAAGATACTCTCCAGACATGGGATGAATTGAAGGTAGCCATACGCCTGCAGTACTTCCCCGAAAATGTGGAATACAATGCAAGGAGAAAGCTACAGGAACTCCGCCACATCAAATCAGTGCGGGAGTACGTGCACGAATTCTCCGCACTCATGCTAAACATACGCGACATGGGGGACAAAGACAAACTCTTCGCATTCATAGAAGGTTTGAAACCTCATGCCCGTATGGAACTACAGAGACAATGGGTAGACACCCTGCCCAAAGCCATTCAAGCTGCAGAATGCCTTAGCGATTATTATTTGGGAACTCAGAATAACAGGCCCCAGCCGTCTGTCCGAGGAGGATTCAACGGGAACCATCCCAGCAATGGTGGCCCAAGCAAAAGTGGGGGAGATCGGAGTACATCCAAACTAAGACTCCTCCCTCCAACAGCAACAGTGATGCATCCATCAACAACAATCATTGGAGAAAGCCTCCCTCAGAATGCCGTCATTGCGGTGGGGCACATTGGAACAATGAATGCCCAAACATCAAGGTCAATGCTCATCAGACTGTCGAGGATGAGACAGATGCATCAGACACATCTGAAGACAACCAGGTAGGCGCCTTCAATGCAATTGTTGGCTCTATCCCTCATGCCTTAGCGGGGACCAGTGCATGTCCTCCTAAGAAAACATCAGTCCCGATCACCAGGAAAGGGAAAGAAAAGATGGACGAAGGACCTCCTAAACAAGCGAGGACCCTCATGTTCGTCGAATTGAAAGTGAACGGCAAGCCCCTTCACGCATTGATAGACACGGGTGCCACCCACAACTACTTGTCATCAACGCAAGTAGCGCGCCTAGGTCTTGTGGTACAAAAGAGCAAAGGCCGCGTCAAGGCTATCAACTCACCACCTCAGACATTGGGTGGAACAGCTACAAATGTCCCAGTGAAACTTGGCCCATACAAAGGAAGCATCGACCTGCGCATTGCAATCATAGATGACTTCGACATCATAGTGGGTTTGGAGTTCATGAGGCAAACCAATACCATACCGGTACCATATGCCAACATGCTCCTGATGATGGGAGAAAATGGGGCCAAGCCCTACACCATACCATGTTTTCCCATAAAGATGGCCGCTGAAAACATCTCGGCCATGCAGTTGGAGAAGGTAGTCGACAGACATGAACCCTTGGTTCCGGCTACTCTTCGCAGCAACAATCAGCCATCATGTCATCGACCTCAAAAGACTGGTGATGCTCCTTAGCGTGTGAAGACTTGTTAGCCATGCCACAAGGACAAGTCGGATCACTCATCACAGACGGGACCCTCGCAGCCATTACATATCCCTCAGAGACCATGGGAAAGTGTTTCCCTCAGATTCATCACGTGATTGCCCCAAGTCGGTAATCTTGCATCCATCATGGTTGTCATAGATCAGTTTTCAAACTATGCAACCTTCATAGCAGCCCCGCAGAACATCTCAGCAGAAGATACAGCTCGACTCTTCTTCTCGCACATTGTCAAACATTGGGGCCTGCCCAAAGACACTGTTAGTAGGTGCGACTCACGCTTCACTAGCAACTTTTGGACCCATCTCTTCAGATGCTTTGGGTCAACATTGAGTCACAACTCAGACATCCATCCACCATCGGATGGCCAGATAGACCGGTTCGATGACATACTGGAGGAATATCTCCGCAACTTTGCAACCGGATCACATAAACATTGGGTGAAGCTCTTAGATGCTACTCAACTGTGTTTCAATTCTCAAAAGAGCCATCATACAAACAAAAGCCCTTTTGAAATTGTTACCGGACAGCAACCTCTTCTCCCGCAAATGGTGAATGCATCAACCATGCCGAAATCTCCTCGAGCTGCCAACTTCTCGAGCGAATGGGAGCGCAACATGGGGATAGTGCGGAGCTATCTCATCAAAGCCCAAGAGCAGGCAAAAAGGTTCACCGAACAAAAGCTTTGCTTTGCCCAACATCAAACAGGGGACAAAGTAATGCTATGCATCCCAAAGCGGTACTTGTTTGCAGAAAGGACCCATGACCGTTGCCTGCAACAAAAATACATCGGCCCCCTGCCCATTGAAAAACGTATTGGGAAGTCCACATACCAGGTGAAAACTCTATCCTGATGGAAGATCCATCTAGGCATCCATGTCAGCCACATGAAATCATTGTGTCGCTACAACAGCAAGCTCACAGAACAGAGGGGCGCATACCTCCCATCCAACAACCATCAGAAACATCATCATCATAAGGCTCCGAGGACGACGCCAACTCAGGTGGGGGAGAATGTCATGGGCTGCTTTCCAGACACGCCCCATGACCCCTTGGCCGCGCCCCATGGCGGCCTAGCAAGCCTCACAATGCCTAGCGCCATGGTCAGCCCCGTGGTCTTGGCTGCGCCAAGTGACAAGCGTGCATGCGCCTCTGTCTCCCCATCGATGCCTCTCGCCAGCGCCCAAGGGCTGGCCAATGACAACAGCTCTGCGTGCCCTGACAATGTCGCGCGGGCAGATCCTGATGCCTTGCCAGCGCCCAGCTGCAGGCCCATTCCAACAGCGCCTCGCGCATAGACCCTGATGCCAAGCACCAGCGCCCAGCCTCAGGCCAACGCAGCAAATGTTGCGCGCGCCCACAGCAACGCGCGCGCAGTCCCTGACCCGCAAGACAAAGTTGCTGCCATCGGACTTAGTTCTACCTTGTAATAAACTAAGTCCCTTTTCATTGTAATTATAGGCTAGTTTACATCATTTCCATTTTAGTGTGCTTCTACAACTTTATTAGGACTAGTCATGTAATGTTGGTTTATTTTTTTAAGCATTATTAAGGGGGACCAAACAATCAAACATTTTCAAGCAAGCATTTTTCTGGTGTCTCTCCCCCTCGACACAATATCTTTGTAATCAGCATTTCAGTCATCAATAAAATTATCATCATCATTCAAAACCCAATTCTCTCTCAGCTTCCGCAATTGCTCATGACATTGGTTTTCCCGCACGACACTGACATTCTAGTTTAGCGTGCGGAGGGGACCTCATTGGCGGACAGCAACCGTACTGACATCGGTTGCTGAGCCTTACGTTGCCCTTCCAAAGAACATCAGGAAGGCGTTGCGTAACAGATATTGTATCACATGAGGTATACCATAATTAGGAACTAAGTTTTGTCGTTCTTTAGTTCAACCCTAAATATTAAATAATATTACATACTTATTCGTTATAGTATTTATGAGTTCTATTGGGATCGAAATAACATGGTGCACGCGGAAACTAACAATACAAAGTTTGGTGGACGATAAATCAGACGACAAAAGAAAAATATACTAAACTAAACATAATAGTTTATAATGGTTTGGTCAATTGATCTACATATGATAAAACTAATATAAAAGAAGAAAACTATCGAGAGAAAAATCTCTCCCTGAACAAACTCTTTAATGACTACATTGTAGATATTTTTTGTTGTACTCTTATGAGAAGTAGAGATCCTTAATTTATAGATATGCAAAACTTGTCTTCCAAGAAAAGGATAAGACATATTAAGGAAGTTTAATCCTTTTAAGAGTCATTTTCCATTCCTTTAAGAAGGAGAGTCCTAATAGACTAGAAATTCAGGACAAATCCTAACAATCTCCCCTTGGCCTGAATTTTCTTGACAAAGTTGATTCACCTTCTTCACATAATCTTCATCACTGCTGCTTGCCATAATTAAAAATCGGTAAAGGTTGAAAATCTTGGTATTGATTAAAAGAAGCCCAAGTATGGGTTAAAAGGATTCCACGTGTTAAGAATAAACATGGGGTAAAAGAAGCTCATGCATTAAAAAGAAGCGTGAGTTAAAACTGACATTGGAACTCATGCGTTACAAGTAGGCATGACTTAAAACTAGCATTGGTTAAAAGTGCCAAAATATGGGTTAAAAGAGAAATGTAGCAGCAGGCGTTTTGAATACAATTGTGATTGTAAATTTATCTCCACATATAGTATATTGAATAAATCTTCATTATCGTCCTGATCTAAACACGCATTGAGTCTGTCTTCAACCTCGTTCAACCGTTGACTCTGCATCATTGGCTCTGATACCACTTGTTGGGATCGAAATAACATGGTGCATGCAGAAACTAACAATACAAAGCTTGGTGGACGATAAATCAGACTACAAAAGAAAAATATACTAAACTAAGCACAATAGTTTATAATGGTTTGGTCAATTGATCTACATATGATAAAACTAATATAAAAGAAGAAAACTATCGAGAGAAAAATCTCCCCCTAAACAAAACTCTTTAATGACTACATTGTAGATATTTTTTGTTGTACTCTTGTGAGAAGTAGAGATCCTTAATTTATAGATATGCAAAACTTGTCTTCCAAGAAAAGGATAAGACATATTAAGGAAATTTAATCCTTTTAGGAGTCTTTTTCCATTCCTTTAATAAAAAGAGTCCTAATAGATTAGAAATTCAGGACAAATCCTAACAAGTTCAACAATAGTTATTTTGCGAGCTTAATATATAGTTGATCAAGGCCTTAAGGCATATCTAAAATTTTAATTCTGTGGGTTCAGACTCAGGTTTCAACCGTTGGACTCATCACCTTGTTTGAGTACATATGGGTTCGCCCTTCAATATTTTTAGCAATTCTAATGGTTTTTGCACAAATAAATTTAGACTAAAATTATGGGTTCAAATGAATCTACACCTACAATTGTTCATACCATTTTTGTGTAATGCTTGTCGCTCTTATGGATATGCAGAGAGAGCAAGAAGGAGGAGATACATCAGGTGTCGAATGTTACATGAATGAATATGGTGTGACAAAGGAAAAAGCATACATGGAGATTAGGAAAATAATGGATAATAGTTGGAAAATTTGAATCGAGAATGCCTAAAACCTATAGTTATACCGAGGGTTTTACTCATGCCAGTGCTCAACCTTGCTAGGATGTCGGAGTTCTCATACAAAGATGAAGATTCTTATACTTTTTCCAAAAACAACTTGAAAGACATCATCTCTGAGGTGCTAGTTGATCCCATTACAATGTGAAAACTTGAAAATTAAAGCTAAAAACATAGAGCAAATGGAATTAAAAAAAACAAATATTGCAGTTCTCTAGAATGCTTATATTTTATTTTTAATTTATTTCGGTAGAACGGAGAATATTATGATCTATATTTACTATGTGTGATTATATTTAACTTCACTCGAGCCTCGTCTGATTGATGCTCGGGGCTCCCAGGACCCGCTCGAACATACCGACAAGTTTAAAATCATAAAACGAACTCGATTGAACCTTCGGAACGCCCGAAACAACGCTAAATCTAAGAATCACCCCCTAAAACCAATTGAATCAAATTTATGAACTTCAAGTTCTTCAATTTACTTCTAACGCGCCGAAACGTACTTATGCTACTCGGATTGACACTAATTTTTTTGTGCAAGCCTTAAATGATACAACGAAATTATTACCGTCCCAGGAACTCTGTTCAGACCTCGATAACATAAAATTCGCTCCAAACCAAATACTTAAGAACTTCAAAATCCTTAATGTTTCAACTTCCACTATTAGGCGCCGAAACACTCCCGGGTTATCCAAAACCCGATCCGGACATACACTCAAGTTCAAAATTATCATACGAACCTATTGGAACTATCAAATCCCGATTTCGAGGTTGTTTACTCAAAATGTTGAACAAAGTCAAACTTGGCCTTTTAAGCCAACCTTAAGGAGCCAAGTGTTCCGATTTCAACCCGAACTCTTCCAAATTCCGAACCAACCTTTCCCGCAAGTCATAAATCTATAAAAACAAGTACAGAAAGTCTTATCTAGGGGTGGGGTTCTAAAAGAAAAATGACCAGTCGGGTCATTACATTCTCCACCTCTTAATCAAACGTTCGTCCTCGAACGGGTTTAGATTCATACCTGAAGTGCTGAATAAATATGGATATCTACTCTGCATGTCCTCCTCGGACTTTCAGGTCACCTCCTCGACTTGTTGGCACCTACACTGGACCTTCACCGCAGAAATCCTCTTGGATCTCAACTGGCGGTCTTGTCTATCAACAATGGCAACTAGCTCCTCCTCATAACCCAAACTCTCATCCAGTTGAATAGTACCGAAATCTAACACATGGGACAAGTTGGTGTGATACTTCCGGAGCATCGATACATGGAAAACCGGATGAACTCCCGATAAGCTGTAAAGCAAGCTCGTAAGCAACCTCCCCAACTTGCCTCAACACCTTAAATGGGCCAATAAACCTTGGGCTCAACTTGCCTTTCTTCCCGAACCTCATAATACCTTTCATTGGCGGGACTTTCAAGAGGACCGTCTCGCCAACCATGAATAATTCATCACGAGCCTTCTGATCCGCGTAACTCTTCTGCCTAGACTGAGTTGTGCGAAGCCTTTCCTGAATTAACTTCACCTTATCCAAGGCATCTTTCACCAAGTCTATGTCGTACAACTTAGCCTCACAAGGCTCAAACCACCCAATAGGAGAACGAAATCGCCGACCATATAAAGCCTCAAATGGAGCTATCTCGATGCTGGATTGATAGTTATTGTTGTAACCTAACTCTGCCAAAGGCAAGAACTGATCCCACTATCCTCCAAAGTCAATCACACATGCTTCAAGCATGTCCTCTAAAATCTGAACTGTCCGCTCCGACTGCCCGTCGGTCTGAGGATGGAATGCTATGCTAAGATCTACATGGGTCTCCAACTCACTCTGAACGGCTCTCCAGAAATGGGAAATGAATTGAGGGCCTCTGTCTAATATGATGGAAACAGGCACACCGTGCAACGGGACTATCTCCCGAATGTAAATCTGAGCCTACCTCTCTAAAGTATAGGTAGTTGCTACTGTAATAAAGTGAGCCAACTTGGTCAACCTCTCAACAATGGCCCACACTGCATCAAACTTCTGCAAGGTCTGGGTCAACCCAACTACGAAGTCCATAGTAATGTTGTCATGACCCTAAAATCCCTCCGAAGGAGTCGTGATGGCACCTAGTCTCTAAACTAGGTAAGCCTAACATTTACTGAACTAACATTAATATTTATTAACTTCAAATGAAATTTCTCTAAACAATTACAATTCCCAAAACTGGTAGTACAAGTCATAAGCTTTTCTAAGAGTAGTTATACAAAATAAATACATCACTGTTCCGAACAAAAGGAATATATGGAAATAAGTACAATTGAAGGTGACTCCGAGGACCGCGAACACTGCAACAGGTTTACCTTGGGTCTCCACCGCAACGAACAGCTACTATCGATCAAATACCTGGATCTGTACACAAAATATACAGAAGTGTAGTATCAGCACAACTGACCCCATGTGCTGGTAAGTGCCTAGCCTAACCTAGGCAAAGTAGTGACGAGGCTAGGACCAGACTACTAAATAAACCTGTACAATATAGCGTACAAAATAATAGGAAGCCGATAACAATGATGACAACAATGATCAACCAGTGATATAAATAGCAGGCAACAAGAACACTATAAATGCTTCTTAACAAATAATAAATACAAGTGCAATCAATTAATCGAGTCGTTCAAATATAAATCTTTCGCCTATAAATCCTTCGAGTAATAATCTCTAAGATAATATGGTTTTCAATAAATATATTTCCTTCAAATAAGTATCTTCCAAGTAAGCATCTTTCCAATATAATTCTTTCGAGTAAAGGTCACCTTGTGACGCCTCATTTCATTATCATAAATAATATAGATCTCGGCCCACTTTCATATTTTCACGGCACCTCGTGCCCATATATTTCTGTCTCATATTGCACAACAATATCCTCATATTACTCAGTTCATAGGTTCCATAACTCAATACAATTAAGAATGTTCAAGGGGCCTCATCACTTAACATAAAGTAGACTACAACTCCCAACCCAAATACGAAATCAACTAGAAAAGATGAAGTTATTTTTAGAAATCATTTGATAAATAAAATATCCTTTTCAATTAAAGTAAAATATTGAATGCATTATTACCTTTAATACGAGATCAATAAATGAAAACATAGAAGAAATTTCTTTTTAAGTAAAGTACAACCTCAAACGGTTTAAGGAAAATTTAGCTGAGAAATCAATTGAGTTACAAATGTAACAATTGTTGAAATTTGAAGTATTGAATATATACAAAAAAGGGGCGAGGTATTCTCAACACTATGGATTCCCACACAAATGATCATAGCCGTAAAGGAATCTAAACCATTAAAACACTTGAATTGATAACAACAATTATAATGGAGACAAAATAATCATGAAAGGAATACAACTCAGCACAGAGATAACAACCGGGGATCTCCCAGGATACCGTCATGTAGTCCCCAAATATAAATCTCCATTAGATCTCCCGGGTGCAGTCCCGTAGTACAACTCATAATATGCGGGGATCTACCGAAAATTCTGATTCGTAGTCCCAAATGTAAATACCCAGTACTAGGGAATCTACCGGGTGCATTCCCGTAGTTCCATATAACTATGTAGGGGGATCTCCCGGAAATCTAACCCGTAGTCTCAAAGTAAATGTGTAGGGGGGGTCTCCCGGGAATCTAACCCGTAGTCCCAAAGTAAACAGACAAGGGGGATCTCCCGGGAATCTAACCCGTAGTCCCAAAGTAAATGTGCAGGGGGATCTCCCGGGAATCTAACCTGTAGTCCCAAAATAAATATGTAGGGGGATCTCCTGGGAATCTAACCCTTAGTCCCAAAGTAAACAAACAAGGGGGAGCTATCGGAATCCCACATCCGTAGTTCCAAAATAAATATAAAATGCAACCAACAGAATCAACAGTTACATCACAACCGAAGGATCGAAAATCATCGCAATACATATAATAACCACAAATGACAATAATACAAGGTAAGACAAGTAAATCAACTCAGTGGCTGTAAATCATGAGAAAATGGTAGAACCAGCTCAAAGGAATAACCACAGGTGCAGTCCCGTAGTACAACTCATAATATGCGGGGATCTACCGAAAATTCTGATTCGTAGTCCCAAATGTAAATACCCAGTACTAGGGAATCTACCGGGTGCATTCCCGTAGTTCCATATAACTATGTAGGGGGATCTCCCGGAAATCTAACCCGTAGTCTCAAAGTAAATGTGTAGGGGGGGTCTCCCGGGAATCTAACCCGTAGTCCCAAAGTAAACAGACAAGGGGGATCTCCCGGGAATCTAACCCGTAGTCCCAAAGTAAATGTGCAGGGGGATCTCCCGGGAATCTAACTCGTAGACCCAAAGTAAATGTGCAGGGGTATATCCCGGGAATCTAACCCATAGTCCCAAAGTAAACAAACAAGGGAGAGCTATCGGTATCCTACATCTGTAGTCCCAAAATAAATACATAACACAACAAACAGGATCAACAGTTACATCACAACTGAAGGATCGAATATCATCGCAATACATATAACAACAACAAATGATAATAATACAAGGTAAGACAAGTAAATCAACTCAGGGGCTGTAAATCACGAGAAAATGGTAGAACCAACTCAAAGGAATAACCACAAAAAAGAATACTGGCATAAAGGAAATAGTTCAATAATGGAAAAACTAACACGTAGCAACGATCCCACAATATACAAGTCAATAATAAGGAAATCAACATGAGTCAAGTAGTTATGAAAATATAACATAACAATAAGAGAGGCAAAACTCTTCAGTTAAGTCAAATAGGAGTTACATTAATCAAAGTATAAGACTCACGGGCATGCTTGACACCAACGTATAGATACTCGTCACCATGCCTATACGTCGTACTCGACAAATAACACATAACAATTATGACACAACTCCTAATCCCTCAAGCTAAGGTTAGACTAAACACTTACCTTTTCGAAGTTAGGTCGATATTCCAAAATAGCCTTCTTGCTTGAATTGACCTCCGAGAGGCTCAAATCTATCCAAATTAATTGTATAACTTTATTAAAATACATCGGAAACAATTCCGGATAATTAAACATTGACTTAAAAATTCACATTAAAAAGTCAACCAAAATCAACGCAGGAACCGCCTCTCGGAACCCGACTTGATTTTCATGAAATCTGAACACCCATTCAAATATGAGTTCAACCATACCAATTTTATCAAATTCAGACATTGGATTGTTCTTCGGATCTCAAAAATTCATTTTAGAAGTTTCTATAATTTTTCTCCAAATTCTCACCCCAAATCACGAATTAAAAGATGAATTCAATAATAGATTCATGTATTCTAGCCAAATCTGAGTTAAAATCACTTACCCCGATGAATTTCTTGAAAACCTTCAAAAAATTGCCAAAATCCGAGCTCTCTAGGTCAAAATATGAAATAAAACCCTAAACCTCGTATTTATAGTTCACCTCCCGGATGCCACCAATGCTGACCGCACAAAATCGAATGCTGTCCGCGGTGGATTTGACTGCAGTGACAGTCTTTGGTATTTTGTCCATAACCTTCGTTACAGATATGTAAATGTCTATTATAGTATGTTTCTGAAAACTAGATTCAAGTAGCTACAACTTATATTTTTGAATCATCCACATATTCCTTGTATATTACAAGATATGAGCTTCCGAAGTCGGACCAGTGATCCTGCGGACCATTTTTGGAGTGCGGCCGCACCATTTTGTGCGGTCTGCACTAAGGTCCGCACAAAATGGTGTGCGGTCCGCACTCCCCTCTATGGTATGCAAAATATTTGTGCAGTACGCACTCCCAAAAGTGCCAGAACCATATTAGAGTACCGAAATATCCGGACTCGCTCAAAATTCTCTCTGAAACTCATCCGAGGCCCCCGGGACCTCAACCAAATGTACCAACACATCCCATAACATCACAAAAATTTAGTCGAGCCTTAGAATTACTCAAAACAATACCAAATCACCAAATCCAGCTCGGGTTCAAGCCTAAGGACTTAGAAACTTTCAAATTTCACAAACAACGCCGAAATCTATCAAATCAAGTCCGATTGATCCCAAATTTTGCACACAAGTCATAAATGACATAATGGAGCTATTCCAACTTCTTGAGTGGGATTTTGATCTCGATTTCAAAAAGTCAACCCCTTTGTCAAACTTCCAAACCGCGACTTCTCGTTTTTTCCATTTCAAGCCTAATTAAACTTCAAACTTCCAAATAATTTTCCAGGCATGCTCCTAAATCCAAAATCACCATACAAAGCTATTAGAATCATCAAAAATCCATTCCGGATTCGTTTACTCATATTTCACCTTCCGGTCAATTTAATTCAACTTAAGCTCTCTTCTTGGGGACTAAGTGTCTCAATTCCTTTCAAAAACCTTTCCGAACCCGAACCAATTTCCCCGGCAGGTTACATAAGAACTGTGAAGCATGAATTTAGTAGTATATAGGGAGACAAGGTTGTACTTATTCTAAATGACCGATCGGGTCGTTACATTCTCCACCTCTTAAACAAACGTTCGTCCTCGAACGTACTAAGATTATTTTGAGGTTACCAAATTGATGTTTCTACTTTTACATATATACTCGTGGTTGATCCCATTACCACATTCGAAATAAGTTCGACAATACCATTTCAAGTGAGGCTATTTCTCTTACCCATATTTGTAAACTTTAAGACCAAATTTCTTATGCTCCGAACATTTTCAAAAAGGTCCGATTTTCACATCATCACACGATCTTAATCTCACCTGGCTATAGCAACTCGTGCCTATGCACGCATCAACTATTTAATAGTGCTTAACTGTTGTTACATCCTCCCCCACTTAGGGTTATTCACCCTCAAATAAGAAGTAGAGACCGCTCTCAAACACATAATGTAACTTTTCTTTTCTTCGCATATCTCAATGTCCCAAATTTTTCTAACTCTCAAATTTTGCAGAAATTTCGGCAGAGTCTCCACTGTAATTGATCCTATCCACCTGTCAGAGTAACACCAAAATAACTCCTAACAATATGTCCACAACCCAACAAAGCACCGGAATGTATATATCAATAACACTAATCTCTGCATTACAATCATGATATTATCATAGTGATATCTCGACATGAAACGCATCATATGTATGACCATAACCACTTCTCTGATCTTAATAGTTGTTCATCATCGATTACAAAATCGACAATTAACTTCATGTTAACAAATTCTTGTTTCAAGCTTTCACTTTACTAACAACGTAGCATGAAGACCTCATAATTACTTACCCAAATTAACAATTCACAATTAACGCCACCTGGGCACTCACTTTGTAGGCTAAAACTCAATAATTACAATACAATTTGGCAAATTATGCACAGATATATTCATACAAAAATTTTCAAATAAGCCTCATAGGCATGACTCCTTATAAGTACTATAGTACAAATTTTTTAATTTCACAAGGGAGAATTTAAACACACACACACACACAGATATATATATATATATATTACCACAAGGACCTCGTCCTTATATAACATCCACCGCAGCTTGTATCCCGGTTTAAATATTTTATATCATATAAAAATATGAGGATCTCGTCCTCAACTCCGTACCACAAATAATATGCACATTGTGCCAACTAAAATTTTCCATTTCCTTTCTTTTTCTTCTAAATAAATTCCGTCAAACAAAATTACAACATATAATGAACCCTCACACCGATAGGAAATAAAATTCACAATTTAAATCAATTTTCCTGAAATCACATCAAAACCCACATCACAACTATTTTAGTGACTAACACATAATGATAGACATAACTATCTCCATATAATCTTCCAACGGGAGTATTCACATAAGTAAATTTAAGATTACGAAGCTCACTCATGAGTAGAGCATATTAGGAGGACTTACCTCGATACTCATAACCGAATCAAGTTAAGGAAATTGTTCCTTTATGATAACTCGAGTTCGTACTTGTAACGACTCCATCTAGTATAGTGACCTCAGCTATACCATAGCAAATATATCAATGGGTCGGGCCTCCACCTTTAGGCGCCATCTACCCGCTTTTCCTCCACCCCTAATTAGCAGTGTAAGTAGAGTAATAACTGTAATGGAGTACGTGGCACGTGTGCTCTGATGGAACAACTTTCTCCCAAGTCTAGGACAATTTCTCAAGATGTTCCTAGTATCACCATATTCATAACAACCCATCCGCAGTTCAACTGCTCATAATGATTTCGTACCGGATAACATAAATAACCATTGCAGAAAATTCCATGCCACTGGTACATTAAAAGATGACTGCCCCTCGCGAGTGTTGTGTTTAACATAAGCACTACGAGTATACTGAATATGTTTTCATGACCCCACTGATACTGAAATGTAGAATTATTAAGGACGCGGTAATACCAAAAGTCTCATCATCATCCCATTCAAATCTTAGCTCTTAATCATATACTAGTTTTGACAAACCTTTCAATACACCACATATACAGCTCAAGCCAAAACTAAAATAATACATGACCCCGCGATCTGATCGTTGATAGTGGACTCCCCTCACTTGGTGCGAAATCATAGGACACATTTCTGACAATCCATAATACTAACCTTTACAGCTCGTACAACACCAGTCATAAGACACCTCAATCCATTTACTTGGCGCTTGTCATCCTCATGACAGTTAAACTCACTCCCTCCAGTGACTCGGCTTGCTTGTAAATATCATTCGCTAAATAGGAATCACATACGAAACACATAGCCTCGAATACGACCAACTATTTTTTTAGATCTACATCCACCTGTGATGATTAAGCAAACAATTAAACCTTCTTAAGATTGTACTTATCAACCAAATGTCAAAAATCTGATGCACACCCATGCACATGACTGAAAGATCTCCTGGCACTCCCATATCCTCAATTCTGAAAGCCACGTGATAACAATGGTTGAGCAACCTTGGCTCTCTTATAACCCTTTTACGGTATCACAAACCATTGGGGTAGTGCGCAATTCCATACATGAGTGGATGCAAAAGAACATAAGATATATGCTTCAAGCTGAATAAATGCCGCACGATAAGGAATTAATGAAGTGGAAATTTTTTCTACTAGTTCTGTAGCCTCTCGAAGATAAGTACAGACGTCTCCGTACTGATTCGCAAGACTCTACTAAGCTCGTTTATGACTTGTAGCACCTATGAACCTAGATCTATGATACCAATTTGTCACGACCCAAAAATCCCTCTGAAGGAGTCGTGGTGGCACCTAGTCTTTAAACTAGGTAAGCCTAACATTTACTGAAATAACATTGATATTTATTAACTTCAAATGAAATTTCTCTAAACAATTTATAATTTCTAAAATCGATAGCACAAGTCATAAGCTTTTCTAAGAGTAGTTATACAAAATAAATACATCACTATTCCGAACAAAATGAACATATGAAAATATGTATAATTGAAGGTGACTCTGAGGACCGCGAACGCTGCAGCAGGTTTACCTTGGGTCTCCACCGTAACGAACAACTACTATCGATCAAATACCTAGATCTGTACACAAAATATACATAAGTGTAGTATCAGCACAACCGACCCCATGTGCTGGTAAGTGCCTAGTCTAACCTCGACAAAGTAGTGACGAGGCTAAGACCAGACTACCAAATAAACCTGTACAATATAGCGTACAAAATAATAGGAAGCAGATAACAATGATGACAACAATGATCAACTAGTGATATAAATAGCAGGCAACAAGAACACTATAAATGCTTCTCAACAAATAATAAATACAAGTGCAATCAATTAATCGTGTCGTTCAAATATAAATCTTTCGCCTATAAATCAAGTAATAATCTCTAAGATAATATGGTTTTCAATAAATATATTTCGAACATATTTCCTTCAAATAAGTATCTTCCAAGTAAGCATCTTTCGAATATAATTCTTTCGAGTAAAGGTCACCTTATGACGCCTCATTTCATTATCTTAAATAATATAGGTCTCATCTCACTTTCATATTTTCACGGCACCTCGTGCCCACATATTTTTGTCTCATATTGCACAACAATATCCTCATATTACTCAGCTCATAGGTTCCACAACCCAATACAATTAAGAATATCCAAGGAGCCTCATCCACTTAACATAAAGTAGAGTACAGCTCCCAACCCAAATAGGAAATCAACTAGAAAAGATGAAGTTATTTTTAGAAATCATTTGATAAAGAAAATAACATTTTCAATTAAAGTACAATATCGAATGAGTTGTTACTTTTAATACGAGAAATCAATAAATTAAAACATAGAAGAAATTCCTTTTTAAGTAAAGTACAACCTCAAACGGTTTAAGGAAAATTTAGCTGAGAAATCAATTGTGTTAAAAATGTAACTATTGTTGAAATTTGAAGTATTAAATATATATATATATATAAAACAAATAGGGCTGGGTATTGTCAACACTATGGATTCCGACACAAAGGATCACAGTCGTAAAGGAATCTAAACCATTAAAACACTTGAATTGATAACAACAATTACAATGGAGACAAAATAATCATGGAAGGAGTACAGCTCAGCACAAAGATAACAACCGGGGTTCTCCCAGGATACCGTCCTGTAGTCCCCAAATATAAATCTCCAGTGTATCTCCCGAGTGCAGTTCCGTAGTACAACTCGTAATGTGCGGGGATCTACCGGAAATTCTGATCCGTAGTCCCAAATGTAAATACCAGTACTTGGGGAATATACAGGGTGCATTCCCGTTGTTCCATATAACTGTGCAGAGGAATCTCCCGGGAATCTAACCCGTAGTCCCAAAGTAAATGTGCAGGGGGATCTCCCGGGAATCTAACACGTAGTCCCAAAGTAAATGTGCAGGGGGATCTCCCGGGAATCTAACCCGTAGTCCCAAAGTAAACAGACAAGGGGGATCTCCCGGGAATCTAACTCGTAGACCCAAAGTAAATGTGCAGGGGTATATCCCGGGAATCTAACTCATAGTCCCAAAGTAAACAAACAAGGGAGAGCTATCGGTATCCTACATCTGTAGTCCCAAAATAAATACATAACACAACAAACAGGATCAACAGTTATATCACAACTGAAGGATCGAATATCATCGCAATACATATAACAACAACAAATGATAATAATACAAGGTAAGACAAGTAAATCAACTCAGGGGCTGTAAATCACGAGAAAATGGTAGAACCAACTCAAAGGAATAACCACAAAAAAGAATACTGACATAAAGGAAACAGTTCAATAATAGGAAAACTAACACGTAGCAACGATCCCACAATATACAAGTCAATAATAAGGAAATCAACACGAGTCAAGTAGTTATGAAAATATAACATAACAATAGGAGAGGAAAAACTCTTCAGTTAAGTCAAATAGGAGTTACATTAAACAAAGTATAAGACTCACGAGCATGTTTGACACCAACGTATAGATACTCGTCACCATGCCTATACGTCGTACTCAACAAATAACACATAACAATTATGACACAACTCCTAATCCCTCAAACTAAGGTTAGACCAAACACTTACCTTTTTGAAGTTAGGCCGATATTCCAAAATAGCCTTCTTGCTTGAATTGACCTCCGAGAGGCTCAAATCTATCCAAATTAATTGTATAACTTTATTAAAATACATCAAAAATAATTTTGGATATTAAAATATTGACTTAAAATTCACATTAAAAAGTCAACCAAAAGTCAACGCGAGCCCCGCCTCTCGGAATCCGACTTGATTTTCATGAAATTCGAACACCCATGCCAATATGAGTTCAACCATACCAATTTTATCAAATTCCGACATCAGATTGTTCTTCGGATCTCAAAAATTCATTTTAGAAGTTTCTATAATTTTTCTCCAAATTTTCACCCCAAATCACGAATCAAAAGATGAATTCAATAATATATTCATGTATTCTAGCCAAATCCGAGTTAAAATTACTTACCCGATAAATTTCTTGAAAAAACATCGAAAAATCGCCAAAATCCGAGCTCTATAGGTCAAAATATGAAATAAAACCCAAAACCTCGTATTTATAGTTCACCTCCCGGATGCCACCAATGCTAACCGCACAAAATCGAATGTTGTCCGTGGTGGATTTGACTGTAGTGACAGTCTTTGGTATTTTGGCCATAACTTGCGCTACAGATATCCATATATTTATTATAATATGTTTCTAAAACTTAGATGCAAATAGCTACAACTTTCGTTTTTGAATCATCCCCAAATTCTTTGTAAATTAAAAGATATGAGCTTCCGAAGTTAGACCAGTGATCCTGCGGACCATTTTTGGAGTGCGGCTGCACACCATTTTGTGCGGTCCGCACTGAGGTAACAGAATATCACCGCAATACATATAACAACAACAAATGAAAATAACACAAGGTAAGACAAGTAAATCAACTCAGGGGCTGTAAATCACGAGAAAATGGTAGAACCAGCTCAAAGGAATGACCACAGAAAAAAATACTGGCACAAAGCAAAAAGTTCAATAACGGGAAAACTAACACGTAGCAACGATCCCACAATATACAAGTCAATAATAAGGAAATCAACACGAGTCAAGTAGTTATGAAAATATAACATAACAATAGGAGAGGCAAAACTCTTTAGTTAAGTCTAATAGAAGTCACATTAATCAAAGTATGACTTACGGGCATGCTTGACACCAACGTATAGATACTCGTCACCATGCCTATACGTCGTACTCAAAAAATAATACATAAAAATTATTACACAACTCCTAATCCCCCAAGCTAAGGTTAGTACCTTTTTGAAGTTAGGCCGATATTCCAAAATAGCCTTCTTGCTTGAATTGACCTCCGAGAGGCTCAAATCTGTCCAAATTAATTGTATAACTTTATTAAAATACATCAGAAACAATTCCGGATAATAAAATATTGAATTAAAAATTCACATGAAAAAGTCAACCAAAAGTCAACGCGGGACCCGCCTCTCGGAGCCTGACTTGATTTTCATGAAATCCGAACAACCATTCCAATATGAGTTCAACCATACCAATTTTATCAAATTCCGACATTGGATTGTTCTTCGTATCTCAAAAATTCATTTTAGAAGTTTCTATAATTTTTCTCTAAATTTTCACCCCAAATCACGAATCAAAAGATGAATTCAATAATATATTTATGTATTCTAGCCAAATCCGAGTTAGAATCACTTATCCCGATGAATTTTTGAAAAACCTTCGAAAAATTGCCAAAATCCGAGCTCTCTAGGTCAAAATATGAAATAAAACCCTAAACCTCGTATTTATAGTTCACCTCCTGGATGCCACCAATGCTGACCGCACAAAATCGAATGCTGTCCACGGTGGATTTGACTACAGTGACAGTCTTTGGTTATTTGGCCATAACTTTCTATACAGATATCTAAATGTCTATTATAATATGTTTCTCAAAACTAGATTCAAATATCTACAACCTTCGTTTTTGAATAATCCCTAAATTCCTTGTAGATTAAAAGATATGAGCTTCCGAAGTCGGACCAGTGATCATGCGGGCCATTTTTCGTGTGCGGTACGCACTCCCCTCTGTGTTATGCAAAAGTTTGGTGCGGTACGCACTCCAAAAAGTGCCACAACCATCTTAGAGTTCCGAAATGTCCGGACTCGCTCAAAATTCACTCCGAAACTCATTCAGGGCCCCCGGGACCTCAACCAAATGTACCAACACATCCCATAACATCACAAAAATTTAGTCGAGCCTTCAAATTACTCAAAACAATACCAAAACACCAAATCCAGCTCGGGTTCAAGCCTAAGGACTTAGAAACTTTCAAATTCCACAAACAACGCCGAAATCTATCAAATCAAGTCTGATTAACCCCAAATTTTGCACACAAGTCATAAATGACATAATGGAGCTATTCCAACTTCTTGAGTCGGATTTTGATCTCGATTTCAAAAAGTCAACCCTCTCCGTCAAACTTCCAAACCGCAACTTCTCGTTTTTGCCATTTCAAGCCTAACTAAACTTCAAACTTCCAAATAATTTTCCAAGCATGCTCCTAAATCCAAAATCATCACACAGAGCTATTGGAATTATCAAAAGTCCATTCTGAATTCGTTTACTCATATTTCACTTTCCGGTCAATTTAATTCAACTTAAGCTCTCTTCTTGGGGACTAAATGTCTCAATTCCTTTAAAAAAACTTTACGAACCCGAACCAATTTCCCCGGCAAGTTACATAAGAGCCGTGAAGCATGAATTTAGAAGTATATGGGGAGACGAGGTTGTACTTATTCAAAACATCCGGTCGGGTCATTACAAATGCGCTCCCACTTCCATTCTAGTATGTTCATCTGCTAAAGTAGGCCACCCGGCCTCTGGTGTTCATACTTAACCTGTTGGCAATTCAAACACCTAGACACATACTCCACTATGTCTTTCTTCATCCTCCGCCACTAATAATGTTGTCTCAAGTCGCGATACATCTTTGTAGCACCCGGATGAATGGAATACCGCGAACTGTGTGCCTCCTCTAGGATCCTCTCCCTCAGACCATCAACATTAGGAACACATAGGCGACCTTGGAGTCTCAAAACACCACCCTCCCCAATAGAAACTTCCTTGGCACTACCCTGTAGAACTGTCTCTCTGAGAACCGCCAAATGTGGATTAGCCAACTGCCAGGCCTTGATCTGCCCCAATAATGAAGACTGAGCAACAAGACACGCAAGAACTCGGCTGGGCTCTGAAATATCCAACCTCACAAGTCTGTTAGCCTAGGACTGAATGTCCAAGGATAGTGGCCTCTCCTATGCTGGAATGAATGCCAAGCTAGCCATACTCTCTGCCTTCCTGCTTTAGGCATCCACGACCACATTTGCCTTGCCCGGATGATAAAGAATAGTGATGTCATAATCCTTCAGTAACTCAAGCCATCTGCGCTGCCTCAAATTGAGATCCCTCTGCTTGAACAAATGCTGTAAGCTGCGATGATTAGTATAAACCTCACATGACACCCCATACAGGTAATGCCTCCATAGCTTTAGAGCATAAACAATCGCGACCAACTCTAAATCATGCACAGGATAATTCTTCTCATGGATCTTCAGGTGACGTAAAGCATATGTAATAACTCGCCCCTCCTACATCAATACATAACTCAATCCACGCGTGAAGCATCACAATATACCATATATATCCCTGAACCGGAAGGCAACACAAGAACTGGTGCTGTCGTCAAATCTATCTTGAGCTTCTGAAAGCTCGCTTCAGAATCATCGGACTTATGGAAAGGACCACCCTTATGGGTCAATCTAGTCAGAGGTGATGCAATAGATGAAAAGCCCCGCATGAATTGTCTATAATAACCTGCTAACCCCAAGAAACTCCTGATCTCGGTCACTAAAGTAGGACGTGGCCAACTCTGGACTGCCTCAATCTTCTTGGGATCTACCTTAATACCCTCTCCTGACACAACATGCCCCAAGAATGCCATTGACTCTAACCAAAACTCACACTTGGAGAACTTAGCATGTAGCTTCTACTCTCGCAACGTCTGAAGCACTACTCTCAAATGTTGCTCGTGCTCCCCTAGGCTATGGGAATATATCAAGATGTCGCCAATGAATACGATGACAAAGGAATCAATATAAGGTCTGAACACCATGTTCATCAAGTCCATAAATTCTGCTGGGGCATTAGTCAAGCCAAAGGACATTACTAGAAACTCATAATGGCCATATCTAGTCCGAAATGTAGTCTTCGGGACATTCGAGTCCCGAATCTTCAACTGATGGTACCCTGACCTCAAGTCGATCTTAGAGAACACCCTAGTACCCTGCAACCGGTTGAACAAATCATCTATGCGCGACAACGGGTACTTATTCTTGATGGTAGCCTTGTTCAACTGGCGGTAATCAATGCACATCCACATGGTCCCATCCTTCTTCTTTACGAAAAATACTGGTGCACCCCAAGGTGACACATTCGGTCTAACAAACCGCTTTGCTATCAACTCCTCAAACTACTCCTTCAACTCTTTCGGAGACATACGGTACAGTGGGATAGATATAGGCTGGGTACCTGGAGCCAAATCAATGCAGAAATCAATATCATGATCTGGTGGCATGCTAGGAAAGTCAGAAGGAAACACATCGGTGAACTCCCGAACTACTGGAACTGACTCAACTGTCGGAGACTCTGCGGTGGTATCCCAAACATAAGCTAGATAAGCCAAAAAACCCTTCTCGACCATATGTCGAGCCTTCAGAAAAGAGATAAACCGACTAGATATATTAACTGCGGAACCCTTCCACGCCAGCCTTGGCAAGTTTGGCATTGCTAATGTAACAGTCTTGGCATGACAATCTAGGATGGCGTGTTATGGAGATAACCAATCCATGCCTAGGATGACCTCAAAATCGGTCATGTCAAACAATAGAATATATGCTTTAGTCTCGAAACCCAAAAATGTAACCACACAGGATGGTAGATCCGATCTACAACCACAAAATTGCCCACAGGAGTGGACGCATGAACATGAGTACCCAAAGGCTCACTAGAAATATCCAGAAAATGAGAAAACAAAAGTGACACATATGAATAGGTAGACCCTGGATCAAATAGCACTGAAGCATCCCTGTCGCAGATGGAAATAATACATGTGTTAACGGTATCTGAGGCTAATGCATCTGGTCTGGCCGGAATGGCATAGAATCTGGCTGGAGCGCTGGCTGACTGGCCTCCACCTGTTTAAGCAGTAGCTGACTGACCTTTCCCTACCTAGCCTCCACTTCTAGGACGACCTCTACCCATCTGTCCCCCGCCTTTGGGAGGCTGAGCAACTGGTGCTGAAATCATAGGCTACTGACCCTGCTGTACTGTCTTACTCTGAAGTCCGGGGAAGGTCCTCTTTATGCGACTCTGATCTCCAAATTCATAGCAACCTCTCGGCACTATAGCCAGCTGTCTTGAAATCTGAGCCTGCTGACCTGAATATCCGCTAGAAGGACCCTGAATGAATAGTGGGCGATATGAACTCTCTAGCATGGAACTAAGTAAGCACTGGAAGAACCCTGATGACCAGAATACCCGCCGAAAGAACCCTAAATAGCTGGTGGACGGTAAGAACTCTCTGGCATCATGCTGAAATAAGGCCTCACTAGAGCACCTAGGGGGGGAGGGGGGTAGTGGTGGTGTATACGGGGTCTTGCTGGGCTGACCCCTCCCGAAGTGACCTCTTCCCCTAGCTAGGGCACCTCTGAACACTCCAGAAAATTCAGCCCTCTTTTCCTGCTGAATCTGCTCTCTACCCCTCTGGCGATAACCCTCAATCCTGCGAGCAATCTCTACCACTAGCTGATACTCAGTACTTATCTCCACCTCTCGGGCCATACTAGCCCAAATACAGGGGTGTAACCCTGCAACAAAATTCCGCACTCTCTCTGCATCTGTGGGGAGTATCATGAGTACATGGCGAGACAACTCAGAAAATCTTGCCTCATAATCGATCACGGACATCTGACCCTGCTCAAGCTGCTCAAACTGATACTATAGTTTTTCCCTCTTAGAGGGTGGAATATACCTGTCCAAGAATAACTGTGTGAACTGACCCCAAGTGATAGGAGGAGAACCTGCTGGCCTGCCAAGAACATAAGACTGCCACCATCTATGGGCCCTGCCCTCCAGCTGAAAAGTAGTGAAGTCAACCCCATGCGACTCAAATATCCTCATATTGTGCAGTCTATCGCTGTACCTATCAATGAAATCCTGGCCATCCTCATGACACTCACCCCCAAAGACAGGAGGGTGAAGTCTAGTCCATCTATCCAATAACTTCTACGAGTCACTATCCGTAGCTAGTTTGGGCTCGGGCACCACTGCAGCAATTGGCTGAGCCCCATCTACAGATAGTGCACCGGAGTTTGATACACTACAGCTGCTTGAGAAGGAGCCTGAGCACTAGGTGTCTGTGCTCCCCCTCCTACCTGTGATGTAGCTGGATCCGCTGGAAATAAACCAGCCCGAGTCATGGTGTGCATGAACCGTAGCATACGGCCCATAACCTCCTGGAAACCTGGTGCTGTCATAAATTCCGCGGGGGTAGGCTCAGCTGCGGGCACCTCGCCCTGCTCCTCAATGTTGGGATCTCCCGTAGGATCTGCTGGTGGTACTACTGGAATAGCTCTGGGATGCCTTTGTCCCCTACCTCGGGCCGGTGCCCTCCCCCAGCCTCTACCTCGGCCTCTAGCAATGGGAGGAGCAGCCCCTCCCCAGTCTAGAACATTTGTCGTGCGTGTCCTCACCATCTGTAAGAGAATAGAAGAGAGAAATTTAGTATACCAACCACTGCACGATAGGAAATGAATAAAGAGTAGTTTCCTAACACCCTATAGCTTCTCGAAGATAAATACAAACGTCTCTGTACCGATCCGCAAGACTCTATTAGGTTTTCCCGTGACTTGTGAGACCTAAGTGAACCTAGTGCTCTGATACCATGTTATCATGACCCAATTCCATTATAGGTCATGATGGCGCCTAACACCATTGTCAGGCAAGCAAACACGAAAATATTAATAAGTTCTTATTTACTTTACTAAAGCAAATACAACGATTCCTAAATTTGAAGTTAAAACATGTGATAATTAGTAACCTACAAAAATAATTATACCAATCCCCAAAAGAATAGTCTACTAATGCGTGTGACAAGACCTGGTGTCACAAGTTTGTGGGCAACTAGTAGAATATACAAAAGAATAAAGCTATCCTACTGTCTGAAATAGAATAGACAGCCAAAAATAAAGAGAGACTCCATCATGCTGCTGAACGACACAGGAAGGGAGCAGCTCACCGTGGAAGTCTCTGTGAGCATGTAATCTTTGCCCTATATGAATTACTCCTATAAAATCCAAGAAAATAGATTTTTTCCAATTATTTGCCATTTTTAGGATTTTTGTAGGATTTAATTAATTGTTTGTATTTTTGTGTACGTTTAATTTTTGTTAAAATCATGAAAAATGTCAAAAATATCATGCATTGTATTTAGGTTTTGTTATTACATTTTTAGGATTAATTAGTTAATTATTTGTTTTATTAAAAAATAAAAATCACAAAATGGCTCATAGTTAATTTTACCTTTTAATTTTTTAGATTAGTGATTTTTCTATTTTAATTTAGGATTAAGTAATTTTTATAATTATGTAATTAGCTAATTATTTTAATTTTACAATTTAATATTTATTTAGGATTTTAATTTAGGATTTTTAATTAAAGAAAAAGAAAAGAAAAGAAAAGAAAAAGGAAAATAAGAATAAGAAATTGAAGAAAGGGGTTTAATTGGATATTGGGCTAATTCCTATACCCAAATCGGCCCAAATTTCCCCCCTCAAAACCAACCGACTCACTTCCCATTACCCAGCCCAATCTCGGACATGTCTTAAACGACACCGTTTTGCATTAACCAATCATGTCCGTTGATCACTTGAGATCTAACAGTTGGGAACTGGAGACCTTCCCCATTTAAAAGTGTCTGAACAAGCCCCCCAATCCCTTTAGTTCCCTTCAGTTCTTCATCCCATTCATCTGCAAATAAACCCTAGCCACCGAAAATCGCATTCCGGAGGCGTCGCCCTAAATCACTGCCCTAAACACCTCCAAATTAGCCCAAATATTTACTAGATAATCCTTACCCCCTCCAAAAACTTTCCAAGCCCCATAATATCATCTCTCAAATCATCATAGGTTGCTCCAATTTTCAAATCTAGAAAAAAAGAAGAAAAAAACCTAGTCTGCCTCTTTCCTTCTTTTTCTTTGTTATTGTTTGTTCAAGCCGGCTTCTACATAAACTTAGTTCCCTTGGCAAGAGAAATAGACCTATGTTGGGTTTGTTTCTAAACCGCCGGAATCTGGTCAGTCACTTTACCATCCACCTGAATCCCATAGCCTTGTGACGACATTCTCCAGCCAAGCTAGGGTTAGTGTCGTAACATACATCCACTGTACATGTCTCTTGAGCAAGAATCAGTTGCTCGTTTGAAGTTATCGGCCCCGGATCGGATCATTTGAAGTTAGCAGTTTCTCGCCCTCAAGTATTCCTTCCGTCCATTTTCCTTTCCCTGGTCAATTTGGTTTTAACAGTTCTTTTCTTCTATTTTTCATTTTTCTGACCATTCATCGTTTTGTCGTTTAACATAATGTTGAGTAGTTTGGCTTGATGATAGTATGTTTAGTCTAATTGTAATGTTCATTCCTCAATTGCAATTTGTTAGGTGAATTAGGTCAGTTTCAGTCAATTCAGTTTTTAATTAAGTGTTAATCGACAATTTGTTTTGTTTTGGTCTATCCTTGATTTGGCTTTAATTGTTTGGAATGGGAGTTTGAATACCGATTGGAGTTGAAGGAATTTGATAGGGTAATTTTGAAAACCTTAAAGGGTAAATTGGAAACCAATTTAGGGAATCCAAGGCTAGAATGGCCTAGTTGGTTCTAAGAGTTTCTAGAAGGGGTTAATGCGTAATCAAACAATCAGAATTTACGTCAGAATTGGTTGGATTTGAAATAAATCAACAATTGGAAGGGTAAAATTGTTTTTTCATAGGTTAAATATCAAAATATTCTAGATTTTGCACAGTTCTCCCCATCCTTAGCATAAAAATACTGATATTGGATAAGAAAAAGGACAGACAGCTGTAAAAAAGATGTTGTACTATTCTGAAATTTCAAAATAAGGTCATAATATTCTATTTTTGATGTCATATTTGGGTATTCTATATAAACAAAGCATTCACTCATACACACAGATTTTCATTAGCATTTTTCTGCACCAAGAGTTTCTGAAAAATACACAGATACTGCTTTGAAAATTCATACTGATTCTGAAAATATACCAAGAATGAACACAAAAATACTCTAAAACTGGTTTCTTTAGCTAGAATTTCTGATTTAAAGCTGGTTGATTTGGGTTGATTTTCTGGATGGTTTTCTTGCTTGTTGCTCTAACACTACTGCTGGTTCTATTTGCTGCTCCTTTTCTTCCAAGCTTTCTTCCATGAGATTTATTTTCTCTTCTCTTTTCTATTGCCATTCCAGGTACACATCTTGAACTCACATGCTTGGCTTGGGTTCACTTATGTGATTTTTCATGCTTTGTGTGTGTTTGTTATGATGTAGTATTCATGTAAAGTTGTAAGTGTTTTGAAATGAAAATCTATTTTTTGACATTGTTGTTGCATTACTAACCCTTAGTTATTTGAAGCACTTTGTCTTTGTTTAAAAGTATTATTTAGATGTTCTAGGCGGTTTTGAGTGTAAGGTGTAACTACAAATGTATTCTTAATGCTACTAAGTGTTGCTGGTAGTAAATTCATGACAGGCAAGGCTCATTATTGCGAATGAATCAGGCTGTAATGTAAAAGTGGCTACTGAACTTGTTGAAGCCAAAACCTGATCCTCAGAAATTTTGAAGCTATTGTAGATTTTCTGGGCTGATTCTCTCACATATTTAAGGTTGTAATATTATTTTTGGCATGTAAATTAGGTCTATCATTTATGTATCTATGTTTAATCATCTAGATCCATCATATTTAGGAGTGTTTAGATTCATTTAGTTTAAGGTTTTCATAAATAAAGGTATGAATTAACTCATATATGACCTGCTCCTTGTTCGAAGTTATGGTTTAATCATCATAGTAGCCTTTTTCTGATTAGAGTGTGACGTTAGAAATTGCTGTATGACTTGGGCCATTATTTTCTTTTGCATTCAGTTCTTTTATTGAATCTTAAAATCTAGTAAATGATAGAATGATTACATGGTGAGATTAACGTATGTTAAGCTTCATGCTTGAATAAACATCAACAATGGTATGCTATTGATAATTAAATGTTGGTTGATTAGTGTTTTGAATTTTCAGTAGTCAAGCAATTTGGTTATGGTATAATTGTACAAAAGGAATTGGGCTCCCATAGAGCCTTGACGTGAAGGTTTCTTTTAGGTAAAAATGATTGGGCCTGTGTTGGGTCCACATGAGGCAATATGATTATATTTCGATTTTTCTTATGGATGGGCTCAATTTTGAGCCCGCTTGTCTTCAACATCTTGGTTTTAATTAATTAATTACCGTTGGAGATGGGTTTTAACTTCAAAAGATCATATTTGGGAATCTAGGCATGTATCGGCCCAAGTGAAGGCTGCCAAGCCAAGAACGAGCCTCTCTAGTCTCCACCCTCCTTTGCCTTTTGTTTGGGCTCAATTTCGAGCCTAGTGGGCATCAGTTCTATTTAATCATTCTTAATGACATACCGGGTCTACTGTTGGCCCAGTCCCTTTCAAGTAACTAAAGACCTGCCCTATATTTCCCAACCTATAATTAATAGCTTGACATTTAAGTCCAAAATAGTTATAAGTAAGAATATCCTTCTATTACTTTAATTAAGCAAGCTTTCTAAAATTGAGGTGTGCCATCTTTCAGTGAATCACCTATGACCCTCATATTAGTATTAAAACTTAGATATTAAATAATCATGAACACTCATAGTTTGCTTTAGACTCGACTTAGACTATTATTGTGATTATGTATCCATCCGTGTAACATAATTACGAATTTAATTCTAAAAAAAAGTAACTCGAGGGAAGCGTTCACACAACTTCAACCAAACTTTCTTAATATTAATAAAGCGTGATTAATTGTGGACACGTACGCGTGACATGATTTTTGACACGCCAAAGGAAATGAGTATACGTACGCGTAACTCATTTCTTTCATTACGAACAAGTCAAGTGATTAAAAGCGGTAAAAAGATAAATGCATATAGGTCCTAAAAATGAGTAGTTTAAAAAATTTAAGCCAAGTATAAATCGCTAAGCGACCGTGCTAGAATCACAGAATCCGGGAATGCCTACCACCTTCTCCCGGGTTAACAGAATTTCTTACTTAGAATTTCTGGTTCGCAGACTTTTAAATAAAGTCGTTTCTCCTTGATTTTGGATTTTAAAATAAACCGGTGACTTGGGACACCAAAAATAAATTATTTCAAGTGGCGACTCTGAATGAATAAAATAATCCCATATCGAATAATGTCACTTTAATTGGAAAAACTCCCTTATATACCCCCTCGGGTGTAAAAAGGAGGTGTGACAACTCTGGTGACTCTGCTGGGGAGGAGAACCCAGAACTTCTGGTTCAAGGTTCAAGAATTCGAGCTTGTTAATATGATTTTTACTTGACTTTATTTATTGTTGATATTACTATATTTTGTGTGCCTAATGTGCTAATTGCCGTTTATTTACCGCTTTGATATTACTTGAACTGTATTAAACTGTCTCCTTACGCCTCCCTTCTGAGTCTTCTAAAAAACGGTGCACACGTTTGTGTGTCCCACTTTTCTATTAGAAGTTATACCAAATAGAACGAGGTTGGGCAAGCAACAAGGCCGGGCAGACTTTCGTGCTCCCAGTATGCTGCCCCCTCTTCGGCTCGAGTCTGTTCGCTTGGGTAAGCCATGTCTAGAACACAACCCCAGGTTTAAACTTAGAATAACATAACCTCATGCCGGATCTCTAGTAGGAACATTTATTTACGTCATGTCCATTTGACCTTGGGGACTCAACACAGGGGTTGGGTCCGTCTAGGACAGGTATACCCAAATAACAGACCATTCTGATACATCCTACGTGCTATATGAATAATTATTTGTTTCGGCTTGAATCTTGACCAGCTAGGAAAAGAAAATCAAGAGAAAAATCAAGAGTGAGGTAGAATAAAAAATTCACCACGTTCTGAAAATCCCGGTATTTGAAAATGCCTCGAAACTCTACCAAAATCTTTGAAAAAATAGAAGAAAAAGAAAATGTATTTTAAAAAAATGAAATGAAAGTGAGTCAATATCATGTTTTTCAATTATGTCAAAATTGACCGAACTACGCAGGTTTGATTCTCACCGGATGTGGGATACGTAGGCAATCTACATAAGGTTTGGCCTGATTTTTGCAAAAAAATAACCAAATAAATGTAGTTTAGGGCTTTGGTCAAAATAACAAGCCAACCCAGCTTCGGTTATGTCTTAAGCTATTCTTGCCGGGATAGCCTTAGAATATCTTTCAATTGTCGAAGGGTTATTTTCGTGAAGAACGGGAAATTCTGTCAATAAGGTGTCATTTTCCAGAAAGTACCTTCCCCCTGCCTCAAAATATATTTGGAATTGTGAAGGGGCCACGTTTACAAAAATGACCACTTTTGCTAAAATAGCATGGGGGACTACTTTTCGTTGATTCTTTTTTTTTGGAAATTGAAAACTTGTTTCACAAAGGAGTCCACCAGAGTCAACCCTAACCTTAACCATCCATAGGTACAAATGAACACTGTCCAGAACCCGTCACAATTGGTCATAGAGCAGGCTCAGCTGCAGCTTCATATGTGGTGGAATGATTTGGATGAAGATGGTCAGGATTGGGTAAAATAGCAGTTGGGCGCCCTTATAGACATCATGAAAATCGAACCCCGAGAGGATTTAATCAAGGCTTTGGTAACCTTTTGGGATCCTGTCCACAACGTGTTCCATTTCTCGGATTTTGAGCTCACCCCCACTCTGGAGGAGATGGCCGGATATATTGACTCTTGCCAGGACTTGAGGAAACAACAACTTATATTCCCAAGGGACCCCTCTGTGCATAAGTTCTTTGATCTTTTGAATATTAGTAATCAAATGAAGAAGGCCCGTGTAAACAAAAGATGTTGTTCTTTCTACTTCTTGTACTTCATGTTCGGGCACTCAACTGGGTTTGAAACACATGAAAAGGGATTAAACAACAAACAAGATAAGTGCACCTAGTAAATTCATCATCGGTTCGCTTTCATCGTGGCTTTTTTGGGAATCATGGTCTTTTCGAATGCAGAAGGAACAATAGATACTCGTATGGACAGAATTGCACAAATCCTCACTACCAAGAAAGATCACACACTTGTTCCGTTAGTGCTGGCATATATTTATCGAGCATTAACCTTGTGTTAATTTGGGGCTCAATTCTTTGAGGGTTGCAACATTCTTCTTCAAATGTGGTTGATCGAACATCTCCGTCGTCACCCCAAGTTCATGAGTTATGGTTCAGACGGGAACAACTTTATCAAGAATTATGAGGAAAGGGTGGAAGACTACAATTCTCCAGAAGGGTTTGAGGCTTGGGTCTCCCACTTAAGAACTCTAAAGGCAAGTCAGATTGAATGGACCTTAGGATGGCTTCCAGTAATGGAAGTCATATGCATGACGGGGAAAGGTCATATGCATGACCTAGAAACAACACTACTTGACGCTTTAGTCCAACGAGATAGGAATGGTTGTCGATATCTGAAAAGTGACACCCAGGTACCAGATCTTGCAAGAGGAGAAGTGGATCCAGGTTATGCTACGTGGTTTGAGAAAAGATCTTGTGTGAATAATGAGCCAGAGCCCGAGCCTTAAAGGCCTGCCAAAAGACCTCATGTTCAGGCTTTTGATGATAAAGTCGGGGAAAGGTTGGCCTGGGGAGAGAAGGAGAAAAAATATCAAGCCACCATTCACACTTTGGAAGAAAAATTGAGAAACATCGTATTCAATAAAGATATACAGGCGCAAAAAGCTGAAGGTGAAATGAGAAGGTTGGCCCAAGAAAATGAAGCTCTTTGGGCCCAAATCCTAAGAATGAAAATAGCAGTTGAGAACCCTGTCAGAAGCAGAAAAGATAAAAAGCTCATCTACAGCCTTACACAGAAAGTACGTAACTATGAGGATGATTTGCAAAAGACTGAGGCTGAGCTAGCGAAAGCCTGAACAAAGTTAGCTAGAAATGCAGAAAAACGAGCAAGTTTCGTTCGACAGTTGTAGGAAAGATATGACAGAGGAGTCATTGGCTGGAAAAAGGAGCTTAATAGCCTTGAGGGTGAAATGACTAAACAAGCCAAAAGCTTCAAAGCCGAAAGAGAACACTGCTACACTTTGATAGCACAACTTGAGAAAGACCTACAGCATTTGCAAGAGCAGAATCATACGGCCACCCAGGTTTTGGAGTCCAGATCTCAGTAGATTGGGCGGTTGTTACAAGAGAAGGGCATCATCAGGGAAAGGGTTAGAAGAATCACCGACTACATTTTGATGAAGTAAAATGAGTGCGAGGACATAACCAAGTCCATGTCCTTCGTCACAGTAATATTCTTTTTCGCCAGATAATGGACGACCTCTATCGCCTCCAGGAACACATGGAATGTAGGACCGCAGCAAGACCAACTTGTGTCCCTAGGGCATGATTGGAGGCACTTATGTACTCCTGATTATTTTTTTCCTCCTTTCGAGTCTGTTTTGAGTCTGTTTTAGTTTCTCATGTATTAAGTATGTATGATCGAGTCTTTGTAATAGAGAAAAATTAGAAGTTTTTGTTTTAATGAAAATTTGAAAAACTCAAAAATTGTTTATTCATTTTGCATTTATCCCTTGAACTACGTAATGATCTGATTCATGCAGCATCGTAATACGCAGGCAATCCCCATCGGATCCGGTCATGGTTTTAAATAACTCGAATAAGAGAGAAAATAAGAAAAGAGAGAAAACAAGAAAAGATAAAAGACTAGAATAAGAAAGAAAACAAGAATAGGAGAGAAAACAATGAGAGACTGTAAAGAAAAGAGTGCAAATAATAAAAGCACCAAAAGAAAAAGAAAGATGCTAAGGTTTGGGAGATAGACCAAAGCCGGGATTAGACATGCAACCATTGCAAAACATGTAGAAACACATTTAACTGTTTAAGTGCATTGTATCCTAACGTGCGATACCCTATGTGTTAATTGCCTCAAACTACCGGTTTGTTGTGTCTGCTGTTGAGATTAGGTTCTGTTCTTTAAGGTGGTTAGTTTTGTGGTAACCTGGCTTCGCACCCGTACTTTACAAGGTCCAAAGGAAGAGTCGAAATGACATCAAAAATTCAGCTACCAACAATTTCCCCCTCAGATGATAGCCCGTTGTCGATGATCCCGACGTCAGAGTCAACAACTACTGAAGAGAACAGGGACTGCACCTTCGCATATTGGAAATGCGGGAGGCTTGGTCTAACGATAGAGAGCCATCTAGTGCAATACCTGGTTTTCTTGAACTGATTCCCAGGACAAGTGGGACCTCCAACATCCCCATAAATTACCCGACCACCCCATTCGAATACCCCACTATGTCAGCCCATTTCACCGGAACGCCTTCTGAGGTTCGCCCTCCAGGCTCTGGTTTCGGGAGTGTCTTCTAACATATTCACCACACCACCAACTTTAGCTACAATACAGCCAACTTTGCCCAGGCCGAGATTTGAGCCATCATCCTTTACTTTCCAAACACCTCCTTTTCCATCGGACACGGCTCATGTCACCCTAAACTCTTACCGTCAACAACCTCGGTATGAGTTTATTACAGGACAAGAAAGAGGTACAAAGAATCCCGAGCAAGAGTAAATCACTCGGAAAATGAGAAGCATGGAACAAAGCCTCAAGAATATACAAGGTTTAAGTGGCCAGAAGAGCGTATCCTACGCTGATTTATGCATGTTCCCGCATGTTCATCTGCCCATTGGTTTTAAGACTCCCAAGTTCAAAAAATATGATGGACACGGGGACCCCATATCCCACCTCAAGAAGTATTGCAATCAACTAAGAGGGGCAAGCGAAAGAGAAGAACTCCTAATGGCTTATTTCGGAGAGAGTCTAGTCAGTATTGCATCCGAGTGGTATATGGATCAAGACATATCTTGCAGGCACATATGGGATGATTTGGCTTGAGATTTTGTCAGGGAATTCCAGTACAACATAGACATAGCTCCAGACAGAAATTCTCTATCTAATCTCAAAAAGAAGTCTTCAGAGGGCTTCCGAGAATATGTTGTCAAGTGGCGCGAACAAGCTGCCAGGGTGAAACCCCTGATGGATGAGACCGAGAGGGTCAGTGTCTTCCTGCAAGCCCAAGAGGCTGATTACTTCCAGAATATGATGTCTGCTATAGGAAAACCGTTTGTTGCGGCTATCAAAATTGGGGAAATGGTCTGAAAACGAGTCGCATATTGAGCCAATCCGCTATAAGAGCTACATCCCAAGCGATCCAGAGTGGGTTAGGAGGTGTAGCAAACCGAAAAAAAAGTGGCGATGGTGGCTTCAAGCCTGAGAAACCCCCGTCAACCCTAAGGTTACTTCCCTCCAAACACCCCACAACATTATTATCCTCACTAGGATGCGGCTTATGCTATGACTCCTCAACCTTATACGATGATGAATACCCAGCCATACGCTCAGCCGCAATAACAGTTTAACCAAAACCGAGCCTCACCTCCTAGAAATAACCCTCCTCACCAAGCTCCATATAATCCCTGTCCCCTACAAAACAATTTTCCATATAATTCCCGTACCCGTGAGCCACCCAGAAGAACAAATTTCACACCCATCGGTGAATCATACTCTAGTCTTTTCCCTAAGTTGGTCCAAATGGGTTTATTGCAGCCTGTACCTCCAAACAGGAAAAACCCAGAGTCGCCCTCCTACCGACACGGTGCTCGATAAGCGTATAATTCAGGGGAAGAAGGGCAAGTCAGAGGATTGTTGGACCCTAAAAAGGGTGGTTGAAAATTTGATAGAACAAAAATGGGTAGTGTTAAGGGATGAAGAGGTCCCTAATATGACCAATAACTCATTGCCGACTCACAACAACAGGCTAGTTATTGGGATGATTTGTGAAGATAAAGAGTTTGACCCAGCTCTGAAAGCTATCATTGCTATCGCCAATGTTGAAAAGAAGCCAAGAGAGGCTGCAAAGAAAGATAAGGGGGAGAAGAAGAGCAACTCCATCCCTCAAAGTGTAGAAAAGACTGTGGATGCCAAGACAGGGACATTACCTCCTAAATATGCCATTCTTTATGTTCCCCGATCCCCCAAGAAAGAACAGTTTGTATTGAGTCCCCCCCAAAAGGTTCTAGCTAAACAAGATGTATGTACCAAAGGGGATTTTTGTGGCGCAGGGGCCGGTAATTTCACCCAGACTGACTGAGCCCGTGGTTATCAATCGTGCACCACAGAATCCCATGAAGGAACCCACTACCGTCCCCTGGAATTAGAACAAAGCGGTAGTGACATACAAGGGAAAAGAAATCATGGTGGAAGTGAATGAAACAGACCTGTCAGGGAAGTATCTCAAAATGGAAGAAGTGAACAATGCCAAACAGAAGCGTTTCTGCTTAAAAGGCCAGTCAGTGCCGAAGAGGTAAAAAAATTCTTCCGAAAGATGAAAACTGTGGAGTACGAAGTAATTGACCAACTCAAGAAGTTTCCTTCCCAGGTCTGGCTTTTTTCTTTACTCATAAGCTCGAGTGAACATCAGAAAGTGCTAATAAAAACCCTTAATGAGGCATATGTTCCGGCCGAGACCACTGTTGAGAAATTGGAAAGAATGGTGGAATGATTTTCTGAAGTCAACCGAATTTCATTTAGCAGAAATGACTTACCCCCGGAAGGGGATGCCCATAACAAAGCTCTTTATTTGACAGTTAAATGTGAAGGGTACTATGTGAAAAGAGTCATGCTGGATGGCGAATCTGGGGTTAACATCTGCCTCTCCCAACTTTGCAAAGAATGGAAATTGGGACTGAGAGAATCAGGCCTAACAATGTTTGTGTATGTGCTTTTGATGGCGTCAAGAGAGATACAATAGGGGAGATTGATTTGATCTTGACTATCGGTCCTGCAGATTTCGAAGTGACATTTCAGGTCTTGGACATGGATACCTCATACAATTTTCTCCTAGTAAGGCCTTGGATCCATGCTGCAGGGGTCGTGCCTTCTACTTTCCACCAAATGGTGAAGTTTGAACATGAAAATCAGGAAATTGTGGTTCATGGAGAAGACGAGCAATCAATTTACCAGGATCCGTCAGTCCCATGTCTCGAGGCTATGGAATGTAGCGAGCACATAGTCTACCAAGATTTTGAGATTGTGGTCTGATCACGGCCTACTCTGCACTACTACTTATGTAGCGAGAGAGGGTCAAAGCAGCTTTTACCCAATTTTGGGTCGAGATCGATATCCACAGAGAGCTAGAATTTGAGTCGAGTATCTATCTAGCTTAGGATTGCGTGTATGTTCCAAATTACACTTCTCATCATTTTTGGGGTTTTCTTTATAATTCTATTTTTAACAAACTACAAATTGTAAATTAAGCTAAGAGTTAAATACTACGGTTTGTTCAAATAGTTTAAAGGGCACTAGGGTAGTTGACATCCGCCTAGGTGGTCAATTGGCGGGTACTTGAGTCTATGGCACAATTGACATGATTGGGGAGTATGATATAACCGTTGTACTACTTTGCCCACTCTACACCTCTCGGTGGTTTAAGTTATTTTGCCCAATTAACTTTCTCAAGACCAACTAGGTATGCAAATTTGCATAAGCAACTTAGGGTTCAAGTCGGGTATTACTCTCTCGAGGTTTAACCCTTTAATTTGGGGCTATCAATCTCTTGAGTACGCTCTAATTCCTTGTTGGATCAATTTCGGAGACTTAGGTTCTCTTTCTCAAGAAGAGCCCTAGTCAACTAAACAAAAACTAGTGTTTGCAACCACTAATTTAGTAATTAACCATAAAATTGACCCAAATATCAAACATCCATAATCAATTTAGCCCTAAAATACAAGACCCATCAATTATCCACACTAGGGTTGAGCCACAACCCTAGCTATGGGGTCTAGCTACTCATATTCAAAGAAGAAAAACAAGAAATATATGAAGATAAACACATATTAAATTAATTGCTAAGCTAAATAAAAAGATTCAATATTGAAATGTAGTTAAAGTCGCCCAAAATGACTAAGAAAAGTCGACCCACGAGCGCAGATCTACTATTACAATATCTGATGACCTAAAAATGGAAAAAGGATCTATTTATACTAAACTGAAAAATCTGGACAAAAATGCTCCTGCAGGGTTAGTGCGGACCGCACAGAATGGACTGCGGCCGCACTAGGACTCTTGGCTCCAAACTTCAGCTCTCTGAACTCAGGCTCCATGGACCGCACAGAATGGACTGCGGTCGCGGTGACTTCTAGTGCGGTCCGTACAAAATGCACTACGAACTGCATTGGCTTGAAAGCTCCAAACCGCAACTTCTCTGAATCTTGGATCTGCGGACCGCACATAATGGTAGTGCGGCCGCATGGACTCCAATGCGGACCGCACTAAATCTAGTGCGGACACATTTCCTTTTAGCCTGAATACTTTCTCTCTAAACCTCCTAGTACGGACCGCACAAAGTGGTGTGCGGCCGCACTGGACCTATTTTGCATGAGCTTGTCTTGTCTTTGATACTTGTGCAAGTTTCACTCCTTTTGAGATGATCTTTGACATTTTATCTCTTTGTTGATCAAACCTGCAATCAAGCACAACTTATGAGCCTTTTGGGACTATATTGTATGAGTTTCTAATCAAAGCATGAGCAAAAAGGAGTATAAAATGCGTCAAAATCCCTAGTTATCATGGTCGCAGACCAATGTGAGGAAGGAACCCTGTGTCCTCAACCCTTCTTGTCCAACGCATCAATCATGGTCGCCAGTGAGATGATCAGGCATGGCTACAAGCCCGGGAAAGGGATCGGGGCATCTTTGCAAAGCATTACAGAGCCCATCACCTTGACTGCCAGTAAGAGCTTCTTTGGTGTCGGTTTTCAAGCTATAGAAGCTGATGTGAAATGGGCTAAAGAACGTAAGAACGATGGGTGGGTTCTACCTCATTCGGTTTCGCATCTCGCCAGAACTTTTGTTAAACCAAGGTATATAGAGGAAGAAGATGAGGCCTTCACGGCCAAAGAAATTGAAGACATATGTGAAGCCATGAGGCAAATGTTGTATGAGACTCACATGGTCCAGCCAGGAGAAGGCTCGAGCACTGCTAAGGTGCAATATATGGGGCCCGATGCCAAGCTACAAAAGTGGAAGGCTACTCCATTCCCAGTCAAGCGGGAATCCTGGTAGTCCGCTCTTGCCACTTTTTCTGCATTCCGAGTTATTCCAAGGTGTAACTCGAATGTTTCTTTTAGTTTATTGTCTTTAAAATTCCAATGTAAACCCTTCTATCTTCAAATTCAATGAAATGAAATCAATATTTCATCGTCTATGAATCTCTTTCTTTACTCTTTCTGATTTTTGTTACTTTTTTTATTTTTTCTTTCAGTTCTAACAATGCGGACTTAAATAACATGACATGCTTACGGACTTCATGCCCAGATCCTAACATGTTGTCTAATTTTGAAATAATGAATCACGAACCAGAATACAATGAAGATGAGGCTTTTAGGGAAATAAACCGAGAATTGGAACAATTTGAGAATAAGCCTAAGCCAAACTTTAATCAAACTGAGCCACTTAATTTGGGTAGTTTAGAATAGGTCCAGGAAACCATGATAAGCATTCACACTGATGAAAGAACTAGGGATGCACTGATCCAACTTTTGTTCGAGTTCAAAGACGTGTTTGCCTGGTCCTATGATGATATGCTAAAATTGAGTGTTGATTTAGTAGTACACAAATTGCCAACTTACCTCAATTATCCTCCGGTCCAACAAAAGCAGAGAAATTTCAAAACTGACATCAGTGACAAGATCAAAGAAGAGGTCACCAAGCAGTAAAGCGGGTGTGATCTGAGTAGTCCGATTCACCACATGGTTGGCTAATATGGTCCCAGTTCCAAAGAAATATGGGAAAACCCGAGTGTGTGTTGACTATCGGGATCTGAACAAAGCAAGCCCTAAGGAAAACTTCCCATTACCAAACATCCACACCCTTGTTGACAACTGTGCCAAACATGAGATACAGTCTTTTGTGGATTGTTATGCTGGGTATCATTAAGTCTTGATGGATGAAGAAGATGCAGAAAAAACAGCCTTCACCACCCCTTGGGGTACTTACTATTATAGGGTCATGCCTTTTGGTTTGAAGAACGCCGGGGAAACTTACATTAGAGCTATGACTGCCATCTTTCATGATATGATGCACCAAGAAATCAAGGTGTATGTGGACGATGTGATCATTAAATCAAGAACGCAGGATGACCATGTTCGGGATCTGAGGAAGTTCTTTGAGTGTCTGCGTAAGTATAACTTAAAGTTAAATCCAGCTAAGTGTGCATTTAGAGTACCATCCGGGAAACTTTTGGGGTTTGTAGTTAGTCGGAGGGCATCGAGTTAGATCCAACAAAGATAAAGTCTATTCGGGATTTGCCTCCTCCGAGAACCAAGAAAGAGGTTATGAGTCTATTGAGAAGGTTGAACTACATCAGCAGATTCATTGCTCAGTTGACTTTCACATGTGAACCCATATTTAAGCTGTTGAAGAAAGATGCGGCGATTAGATGGACAGATGAGTGCCAAGATGCTTTCGACAAAATCAAAGAATATCTGTCGAATCTGCCAGTCGTGGTCCCACCCAAACCTAGAAGGCTTTTGTTTTTATATTTGACAGTCTTAGAAAATTCCTTTGGATGTGTTCTCGGGCAACACGATGTGACCGGGAAGAAAGAACAATCCATATATTATTTAAGCAAGAAGTTCACTAGTTATGAGGCCAAATACACTTTGTTGGAAAGAACTTGTTGCGCCCTAACTTGGGTCGATCAGAAGCTTAGGCATTACTTGTTGGCTTATACCACCTACCTCATAACCAGGTTGGACCCATTGAAGTACATATTCCAAAAGTCGATGCGCACAGGGAGGTTAGCGAAATGGCAAAATCCTGCTCACTGAGTTTGACATAGTTTATGTCACCCGCACGGCAATGAAAGCTCAAGCTTTAGCAGATCACCTACCTGAAAAACCTGTTGATGATGAATATCAGCCTCTAAGTACTTACTTTTCGGTTGAGGAAGTAAATTCAGTTGAGGTAATTCCAGAGGACACTAATTCTTGGAAGATGTTCTTCGATGGAGCTGTGAATGCAAAAGGTGTCAGGATTGGTGCAATTTTGATTTTGCCCACTGGTCAGCATTATCTGACCACAACCTGATTTCAGTTTTTCTGCACGAACAACACTACCGAGTATGAAGCCTGCATTATGGGCATGAACATGGCAATCGATCAAGATGTGGAAGAATTGTTTATCATGGGAGAATCTAACTTGATTATCCGACAAGCTCAAGGTGAATGGGAAACTCGAGATGTCAAACTTCTTCCATACAGGAAACATGTGGAAGATCTTAGAAAATGGTTCAAATCCGTCGAATTCAGGTACATTCCTCGGTTTCACAATGAGTTAGCCGATGCACTAGCTACTTTGGACTCGATGTTGCCATATCCAGGAAATGTCCACATTGACCAACTGGAAATCCAAATTCGAGAAAGACATGGCTATTGCAGTGCAATTGAAATAGAGCCTGATGTTCAGCCATGGTATCCTAATATCAAAAGATTCTTGGAAGAAAAAGAATATCCCGAGCAAGCTAGCGGAGACCAAAAGAGAACTATTAGAAGGCTTTCCAGTGGTTTCTTCTTGAGCGGAGAGGTCTTGTACAAACTCCAGATCTCAACCTTTTAAGATGTGTGGATGCCTAAGAGGCCGAAAGAATCATGAATGAAGTACACGTAGGAGTGTGTGGACCCCATATGAATGGATACGTCCTTGCAAAGAAAATCCTTCAAACAGGTTATTACTGGATGACTATGGAATAAGATTGCTTTAGTTTTGTTTGAAAGTGTCATCAGTGTCAGGTGCACGGTGACCTGATTCATGCAACACCTTCAGAATTACATCCTATGTCAGCACTATGGCCATTCGTTGCTTGGGGTATGGATGTCATTTGGCCAATCGAGCCAAAAGCTTCAAATGGGCACAGATTCATACTAGTTGCCATTGACTACTTCACAAAGTGGGTCGAAGCTGTCACTCTCAAAGCCATCACTAAGAAAGCAGTGGTGGATTTTATGAATTCCAACATTATCTGTCGTTTTGATATTCCTAAAATTGTAATTACAAACAATGCTGCAAACCTAAACAGTCATTTGATGAGGGAGATATGCGAAAAATTTAAGATCACGAATCGGAATTCTACCCCTTATCGGCCCAAAGCCAATGGTGTTGTTGAAGTAGCAAACAAGAACATCAAGAAGATTCTTAGAAAAATGATTCAATGATCTAGACAATGGCATGAAAAATTGATGTTTGCATTGTTGGGATATCGCACAACTGTGCGCACATCAGTTGGAGAAACACCCTATATATTGGTTTATGCCACTAAAGCCGCAATACCCGCAGAAGTTGAAATTCTATCTCTCCTAATCATCGTTGAAGCTGAGATTGAGGATAATGAGTAGGTCAAGACCCGTCTAGAAGAGCTAACCCTGATTGATGAAAAACGAATGGCCACAGTTTGCCACGGGCAATTGTATCAACAAAGAATGGCTCATGCCTACAATAAGAAAGTGTGGCCTAGTAATTTTGAAGTGGGGCAACTCGTTCTGAGACATATTCTCATGCATCACAAGGAAGCATAAGGAAAGTTCGCTCCAAACTGGAAGGGTCCATACATTATAAGAAAATTATTGCGGAAAGGGGCATTGTACTTGGGAGACATTGAAGGAAATGACCTTGAGACAGCTGTCAATGCAGATGCGGTCAGAAGGTATTATGTTTAATCATTCTGTGATACCAAGATTCTCCTGTTGTTTGATGAAGGCTTTCATTCTCGCTACCCAAAAACTTTAACCCTTTGCTAATCCTTTGAGCAGGTTACCTTTCTTTGATTACCCTCTTTGGAACCTGAAAACGTTTGTAAACAAAAAAATAATAATAATAAAATAAAAAAATAATCAAAAACAAAGTTTCCCTGAACTATGTTCGACTTGATTCCGAAAGGATACGTAGGCAGCCTCTCTCTGGGGTTCAGTCACACCAAAACAAAAATCCATATTTCCCCAAAAGTTGAAACTGGGGCAGAATTTATACTGGTTCAGCGATAGTCGCCTGAAAGGTTCCAAAGTTGTAATTCAATCCAAACTCTTTTTACCCAAAATCCTATTCAAAGCCCTTCGTGATCAATCGGTAAAGAAGTTCAAAATGGGAGGATGTTGGTTATTTGGATCTGATACAATCAAATAAGAGAAATAAAATGAGAGAGTCTTATTGGTGAAAACCCACACAGGCGCCGAAAAGCAATGGTGAGAAGAGAAATTGAAATGAGAGAGTCTTGTTAGTGAAAACTCGCAAAGAGCACTATAAAGCGACGGTGAAAAGATAAATGAGAGAGGTCAGTTGGTGAAAACTCGTAAAGGGTGCCATTGATTGAAAAGAAGGAATTCCTTACAACCATCCGCACTGATAGAGTCCTGGTAAGGTTTCTCGGTTTTAAGATATGAGTTATGATGGGTTTATAAGAGATTGGATGGTTGCGCAGATCGAGTATCCAGTCCAAGAAGCATGTCTTGTCTATTGAAGTCTGCATGCACTCCAGATAAGTCCTTCTGTCCTTCCCCCCGAAAGGGACATTTTTCGTTAAATTCATTATCTTCTCCTTTGTTTACTTTTCTTTGAATCCCTTTCGGTTTAATCTTTCTCCGAAACTAAATCAAAGAAAAGATGGCAAGATTGGTTTTACAGGGTTCTACCTAACAAAAGCCAAAATTCAAGGAAAAGCACCCAGCCTCAGCAGGTGCATCAAGTCGATCTCGACTAGTCATGATGGCCGATGCTCCAAATTCAAAAATATTGAAAAGGAAAGAAATCCAGAGTCAAGTGCCCCTAAAGGCAAAATAAGATGAAAAGGCCAAAGCCCCACACGGGCTAACCATCATGTGAAATTTTGAAAAGTTCAAATCCCTGGGTTTAGAAAAGAGACAGATTTCCAGAAAGCCAGCGAGCAATGGAGATTTTCATCGAAAGAGTTGGGCCAAGATCAAGTGATCAAAACAATCAAGTCCACAAAACTAACCACCGCTTCAAACTGACGAATTGTTCTATGATTTGAAAATAGGAAAACAGGTGCAGTCCAAAACAACCCTGTAAGAAGCAGGTGCAATAAAAGCAAGACATGCAAAAACCAAAACGGTTCTGCAGCAAGAGTTGACCCGAAAAGGGAAGTCCTTTTAAACTCTTCATTCATTCTCCTTGATAAAATAAAAAGTTAAAAAAAGATTCAAAATCATGGTAGCCTAGGGTCCCCAATCTCTAGCTATGTTTTCCCAACATAGGGTCTCATTCCCTAGTCACTCTCAGCATAACCTGGTAGTCTTTCCCATTACAAGGTTCCACTCCCTAGTTTATTTCCGGCATAACCCGATGACTTCCCCGGCATAACCCTTGGACCTCCCCGGCATAACCCGAGGACCTTTTTCTTTTCCGACATAACCCGATGACTTTTCCGGCATAACCCGTGGACCTTCCTGGCATAACTCGAGGACCTTTTTCTTTTCCGGCATAACCCTATGACTTTCCCGGCATAACCCGTGGACCTCCCCGGCATAACCCCGGGACCTTTTTCTTTTCCGGCATAACCCGATGACTTTCACGGCATAACTCGTGGACCGCCCTGGCATAACCCGGTGACCTTTTTCTTTTTCGGCATAACCCGATGACTTTCCCGGCATAACCCGTTGACCTCTCCATCATAACTCGGGGAGCTTTTTCTTTTCCGGCATAACCCGATGACTTTCCCGGCAACCTGTGGACCTCCCGGGCATAACCCGCTGACTTTTTCGGCATAACCTGTGGACCTCTCCGGCATAACTCGAGGACCTTTTTCTTTTCCGGCATAACCCGATGGTTTTCCCGGCATAACCCATGGACCTCCCCAGTATAACTCGATGACCTTTTTCTTTTCCTGCATAACTCGATGAATTTCCCTGTCATAACCTGAGGACCATTTTTCTGTTCCGGTATAACCCGATCATTTTTCCAGCATAACCTGGTAATTTTCCCAACTTGGGGCCCCCGATCCCCATTTGATTTCATTTTAGATATAGGGTCTCCAATCCCTAATCTCTTTTTCTCAAGGATACACAATCCCGATTTTAATTGCTATCAATAAAGAAATAGATTAGATTTTGTTACAATAACTCACGAAATTTTTCTAGTAAAAATTGGGGCAGAAAAATTTCATTCGTTTGTTTGCTTTGGTGCCCGAATAGGTTTTCACCGTGAGGCATAAGGTTTGAGATGACCAAAAGAAGAAGTCTCAACCCAAACAATAGAAACGAAGAACAAGAAAAAAAGTTGAACTCTTAGTGTAGAAGCAGAGAAAAGATGTAGACTGCTCAAGATATGATTGAAGACACAAGTTTTGCATGTCCCCCTTGATCCGAAAAGCTGAAGAAGAATGAACCAGCGATTGAAACTAACAAGCATCAAGATTCAGATCAGAGTCTGCAGGAAGAACCATCCAAGAATCAAGATCAAGCTTTAGAAGGTTTATAGATAGAGATTTTGTAACTCGTAGTTGATTGGCTTAGCTAGTCTAGCTTTTTATTTTTTATTTCGGCGTAATAAGGAGCTCAGCAAGCAGAAACAGCAGCAGCATCAGTGAAATCACAGTTTTTCGATAGTACCAGCTACCAAAACTTCCAGAACTACACTGACCTGATTCCTTTATAGCGAAGGATATGTAGGCAACCTCCGAAGCAAGGTTCGGTTAGACTTTTTCAAAAGATGCTTCTCATGGAGCTTCAAACGGGCAAAAATCGCTCGTAATTGCTCATTTTATCTTTGCCCGAAAACCCTTCGTGTTCCCGAGCAAAGAGGGGCAGTTGTGAGCATATGATTTTTGAGCTATATGAATTACTCCTATAAAATCCAAGAAAATAGATTTTTCCAATTATTTGCCATTTTTAGAATTTTGTAGGATTTTATTAATTGTTTGCATTTTTGTGCACGTTTAATTTTTATTAAAATCATGAAAAATATCAAAAATACCATGCATTGCATTTAGGTTTTGTTTTTATATTTTTAGGATTAATTAGTTAATTATTTGTTTTATTAAAAAATAAAAATAACAAAAATGGCTCATAGTTACATCTTACCTTTTAATTTTTTAGATTAGTGATTTTTCTCTTTTAATTTAGGATTAAGTAATTTTTGTATTTATTTTAATTACATAACTAGTTTAATTTTACAATTTAGATTAATTTAGGATTTTTAATTAAAGAAAAAGATAAAAAAGAAAAGAAAAGAAAAGAAAATAAAAATAAAAATAAGAAATTGAAGAAAGGGGTTTAATTGGATATTGGGCTAATTCCTATGCCCAAATCGGTCCAAACCCCCCCCTCAAAACCAATCGACCCAGTTCCCATTACCCAGTCCAATCTCGGACATGTCTTAAACGACACCGTTTTGCATTAACCAATCCCGTTTGTTGATACTTGAGATCTAATGGTTGGGAACTGGACACATTCCCTATTTAAAAGTGTCTGAACGAGCCCCCCCCCCCTCTCCAAACCCTTGAGTTCCCTTCAGTTCTTCATCCCTTTCATCTCCAAATAAACCCTAGCCACTGGAAATCGCATTTCGGTGCCGCCGCCCTTAATCACTGCCCTAAACACCTCCAAATCCCCTCCTCTTTCCAAGACCCCTAGTATCATCTCTCGAATCTTCATAGGTTGCTCCGATTTTCAAATCTAAAAAAAAAGAGAAGAAAGCCTAGTCTGTCTCTTTCCTCTTTTTCTTTGTTATTGTTTGTTCAAGCTGGCTTCTACATAAACTTAGTTCCCTTGGCAAGAGAAATATACCTACGTTGGGTTTGTTTCTAAACCGCCGGAATCCGGTCAGTCACTTTACCATCCACCTGAATCCTATAGCCTTGTGACAACATTCTCCGGCCAAGCTAGGGTCAGTACCGTAACAAACATCCATTGTACATGTCTATCTAAGCAAGAATCAGTTGCTCGTGTGACGATATCGACCCCGGCTCGGATCATTTGAAGTTAGCAGTTTCTCTCCCCCAGGTATTCCTTCTGTTCATTTTCTTTTCCCCAATCAATTTGGTTTTAACAGTTCTTTTCTTCTATTTTTTATTTTTCTGACCAATCATCATTTTGTCGTTTAACATAATGTTGATTAGTTTGGCTTGATGATAGTATGTTTAGCCTAATTGTAATGTTCATTTGTCAATTGCAATTTGTTAGGTGAAATAGGTCAGTTTCAATCAATTCAGTTATTAATTAAGTGTTAATCGACAATTTGTTTTCTTTTGGTCTATCCTTGATTTGGCTTTAATTGTTTGGAATGGGAGTTTGAATACCGATTGGAATTAAAGGAATTTGATAGGGTAATTTTGAAAACCTTAAAGGGTAAATTGGAAACCAATTTAGGGAATCTAAGGCTAGAATGGCCTAGTTGGTTCTGGGAGGTTCTACAAGTGGTTAATGGGTAATCAAACAATCAGAATTTTGGTCAGAATTGGTTGGATTTGAAATAAATCAGATATTGGAAGGGTAAAATTGGTTTTACATATGTTAAATATCAAAATGTTCTAGATTTTGTACAGCTGTCCCCATCCTTAGCATAAAAATGATGATATTGTATAAGAAAAATGATAGACAACTGTAAAAAAGATGTTGTACTATTCTGAAATTTCAAAATTAGGTCAGAATATTCCATTTTTGATGCCATCTTTAGGTATTCTATATAAAGAAAGCATTCACTCACACACAGATTTTCATTAACATTTTTCTGCACAAAAAGGTTCTGAAAAACACACAGATACTGCTTTTAAAATTCATACTGATTCTGAAAAAATACCAAGAATGAACATAAAAATACTCTAAAAACTGGTTTCTTTAGCTGGGATTTCTGGTTTAAAGCTGGTTGATTTCGGTTGATTTTCTGGGTGGTTTTCTTGCTTGCTGCTCTAGCACTCCTGCTGATTCTGTTTGTTGCTCCTTTTCTTCCAAGCTTTCTTCCAAGAGATTTATTTTCTCTTCTTTTTTCTATTGTCGTTCAAGGTACACATCTTGAACTCACATGCTTGGCTTGGGTTCACTTATGTGATTTCTCATGCTTTGTGTGTGTTTGTTATGATGTAGTATTCATGTAAAGTTGTAAGTATTTTGAAATGAAAATCTATTTTTTGAAATTGTTGGTGTATTACTATCCATCAGTTATTTGAAGCACTTTGTCTTAGTTTAAGAGTATTATTTTGATGTTCTAGGCTGTTTTGAGTGTAAGTTGTAACTACAAATGTGTTCTTAATACTACTAAGTGTTGCTAGTAATAAATTCATGACATGGCAAGGCTCATTGCTGTGAATGAATCAAGCTGTAGTTTAAAGGTGGCTACTGAACTTGTTGAAGCCAATTCCTGACCCTCAGAAATTTTGAAGCCATTGTAGATTTTATGTGCTGATTCTCTCACATATTTAAGGCTATAATACTATTTTTGGCATGTAAATTGGGTTTTATCATTCCTGTATCTATGTTTAATCATCTAGATCCAACATATTTAAGAGTGTTCAGATTTATTTAGTTTAAGGTTCTCATAAATAAACGTGTGAATTAACTCATATACGATCTACTCCTTGTTCAAAGTTTTGAGATGGTTTAATCATCACAATAGCCTTTTTCTGATTAGAGTGTGATGTTAGAGATTGTTGTATGACTTGGGCCATTGTTTTCTTTTACATTCAGTTTTTTTATTTATTTCTGAAAATCTAGTAAATGATAGAATGATTACATGGTGAGATTAACGTATGTTAAGCTTCAGGCTTGAATAAATATCAACAATGGTTTGATAATTGAATATTGGTTGATTAGTGTTTTGAATTTTCAGTAGTCAAGCGTTATGCTATAATTGTACAAAAGGAATTGGGCTCCCATAGAGCCTTGACGTGAAGGTTTCTTTTAGGTAAAAATGAATTTTTCTTATGGATGGGCTCAATTCTGAGCCCGCTTGTCTTCAGCATCTTGGTTTTAAATAATTATTTATCGTTGGAGATGAGTTTTAACTTCAAAAGGTCACATTTGGGAATCTAGGCCCAAGTGAAGGCTGCCAAGCCAAGAACAAGCCTCTCTAGTCTCCACCCTCCTTTGCCTTTTGTTTGGTCTCAATTTCGAGCCCAATGGACATCAGTTCTATTTAATCGTTCTTAATGACATATCGGGTCTACTGTTGGACCAGTCCCTTTCAAGTAAATAAAGACATGCCCTATATTTCCCTACCTATAATTAATAGCTTGACATTTAAGTCCAAAATAGTTATAAGTAAGAACATCTTTCAATTACTTTTAAGCAAGCCTTCTAACATTGAGGTGTGCCATCTTTCATTGAATCACCTATGGCCCTCATATTAATATTACAACTTAGATATTAAATAATCATGAACACTCGTAGTTTGCTTTAGGCTCGACTTAGACTATTATTATGATTATGTATACGTCTGCGTAATATAATTACGAATTTAATTCTAAAAAAAGTAACTCGAGGGATGCGTTCGCGCAACTTCAACCAGACTTTCTTAATAATTAATAAAGCGTGATTAATTGTGGACACGTACGCGTGACATGATTTTTGACACGCCAAAGGAAATGAGTATACGTACGCGTAACTCATTTCTTTCATTACGAACAAATCAAGTGATTAAAAGCGGTAAAATAATAAATGCACATATGTCCTAAAAATGAGTAGTTTAAACAATTTAAGCCAAATATAAATCGCTAAGCGGCCGTGCTAGAACCACGAAACCCGAGAATGCCTAACACCTTCTCCTGGGTTAACAGAATTCCTTACTTAGAATTTTTGGTTCGCATACCTTTAAATAAAGTCGATTTTCCTCGATTTGAGATTTTAAAATAAATCGGTGACTTGGGACACCAAAAATAAATTATTCCAAGTGGCGACTCTAAATGAATAAAATAATCTCATATCGAATAATGTTACTTTAATTGGAAAAACTCCCTTATATACCCTCTCGAGTGTAAAAGGAGGTGTGACAGTCTCGGACAATGATCAAGAACGCGCACCAGACTGGTAGCCAGATGTACCTGCCTCAGATCCTGTACAATTAAGTACATAAGTGTAGTATGAGTACATAAATAATATGTACACAGTAAGTATCCTGTCTAATCTCGAAGAAGTAGAGACGAGAGGTGGATAGCACAAATAATTAACAGTTTATAGCAAGAAGTAACAGGTCCCTTCCTAGATAATATCACAGTTGGCCATTTACATTTCAGGGCATATAACAAAATCCAATTCACATAAAAATACCGAGTAAGAAGCATGTGCAAGTAGTGTCGAGGCCGTATGGCCCGATCCAACATAAAAATAAAGTGTGCAATACCGGAGGGTCGAACGGCGCGAACCATAGATGCATCTATTACCCCGCTTGCGAATCATACATGCGACGTGGTCGAATATAATTAATCACAACAACGGGCAGACAAGAATATATTAGGGGAGCAATTACTCACATAAATGTCAACTTCTCTTAAAAAGGTCAAGAAAAAGATGTTCCTTTTATTAATTTCATTTACCACATTCAACATGATTTAAGCAATCCAAATTAACCATAAAGTTACAAGAATATCACATAAAGCATGCTTTTGGGTCCTAGACTACCCGAACTTAAGCATAATAGTGGCTACGTACGGACTCTCGTCACCTAGTGCGTACGTAGCCCCCACATTTAGTGGCAAATTATTCAATTATTTCACCTATGGGGACAATTCCCTCTTACAAGGTTAGATAGGAGATTCACGTAGCTCAAAGTGTACTTCCAATACCAAGAACGTGCTCAAACCCTCAATTTGGAGCCGAACGATCCAATACTAATCAAACGAGGTACGAACTAGTCAATACATGCTTAAGAGTTTGCATTTTAATTACTAAAGTAATTTCCCAATCTTAAACACAAGTTTCCTAAAATCCGACCCAGGGCCCACGTGCCCGGATTCTGAAATCTTTCGAAGAAAGTTATTCTTTATAACCTAAAGATCAATAATATATGATTTCTACTTCATTACATAACAAATTTCGTGGTTAAATCTAACTTTATCAAAACCATAGGTTTTGCTCTAATCCCATGATTTTTCCTTAATCTTTGTGTTTTAATCTACCCAAGGCTCAAGTATTAAACTAGAAATAAGTAGGATGAACTTACCTCAAGATGCTAGGTGGAATTCCTCTCTTTGAAAGCTCCCAAATCTCCCAAACAATGGTGAAAATGTGTCAAAAATGATACATTCCTGTATTAAATGAAGGCACTACCTTCAGTGATTTCCGCACCTGCGGCCAGGGGATCGCATCTGCGGTCTCGCTTCTGCGAGAGGAAGTCCACATATGCGGAATTGGCCAGGCGGTCTGGGACCGCTTCTGCGGTCTTGAAGCCGCTTCTGCGCAGCCGCTTCTACGGAGAAGGAGCCGCACCTGCAGTTCCTGGGCTCCTCCCCTTGGACACTTATGCGATGAGCCGATCGCACCTGTGGTCTCGCACCTGCGGCTGACCAACCGCAGGTGCGGTTATGACAGATAACTGGAGCTTCAGCTCCTTGCCAATTTTTCCAACTTCACTCGAGCCCCGTCTGATTGACGCTTGGGGTTCCCGGTCCCCGTCTGAACATACCGACAAGTTTGAAATCATGAAACGGACTCGTTCAAACCTTCGGAATGCCCGAAACAATGCTAAATCTAAGAATCACCCCCAAAAATCAATTGAATCAAACTTATGAACTTCAAGTTCTTCAATTTACTTCTAACGCGCCGAAACGTACTTATGCTACTCGGATTGACACCAAATTTTGCGTGCAAGTTTTAAATGATACAACAGAACTATTCCTGGTCCCGGAACTCCGTTCGGACCTTGATAACATAAAACCCATTCCAAACCAAATACTTAAGAACTTCAAAATCCTTAATCAATCAACTTCCACTATTAGGCGCTGAAATGCTCTCGGGTCATCCAAAACCCGATCTGGACATATGCTCAAGTCCAAAATCATCATATGAACCTATTGGAACTGTCAAATCCCGATTCTAAGGTCGTTTACTCAAAATATTGACCGAAGTCAAACTTGGTCTTTTAAGCCAACCTTAAGGAACCAAGTGTTCCGAGTTAAATCCGAACTCTTCCAAATCCCGAACCAACCATTCCCGCAAGTCATAAATCAGTAAAAGCAAGTACGAGATGTCTTATCTAGGGGGTGGGGTTCTAAAAGCAAAACGACCAACCGGGTCGTTACATAAATAATATTAAAAATTAGATAACATAATAAAGAAAAGTATAGAACAAAAAAAAGTTATTCGATAACTATATAAGTCTCTTTTTAAATTTAATATTTGTTAAGTATATCGTATAGACATATGAGATGACAATTGAAATTTATTAAAACAATATGATCTAATATATCAAACAAGTTTGACCATAATTTAATTAATATTTTTTTAATATTGATCGTGCATTACAAGTTACGACGACCAGGTAATATTAATCAGAAGTGACGTGAAATTTACGAAGAAGAGAGAAGAAAGTATTTACGCCACTCAAGTTAAAGAAAATAATATCTATAATATCCTAACCACTTAGGCCCGCTTTATTCCCACCTAATACTAAAAGAAAGACAGATTGATTGGACAAATGCCAATTGCAATTTAAAACGTGATATTTGAATGCTGCCACTAAATAAATAAGGCACCCTAACATATTCATATGACAAGTACCGGTCGTAATCTAACTAATATCTGAATAGTGCCACTAAATAAGTATTATCTCCGTTGTATTTGATGTTGCGAAATTTAAATATAGTCACTGAATTTAAGAAATTTTTTTAAACCCCTCCAGTCTCACCTCGAGCTGGGTAAACCCCTCTTCCATCATCCACATCTCATCAGCATCGAGATCAGAACACGCCTCGTAGCCATCCTCGGCAATGTCTTTACCCCTCACATCGGCTGACGAAGGAGTACCGGTAGTCAGAGGCGGATCCAAGATTTAAAGTATATGGGTTCCTGTCATATTCCCAAATTAATATACAATAATAACTGGGTTCACAATTAGATATTTATAAATATTTAGTGGATTTTTAATAGAAATATAGGGTCTACGCAAAAGCTACTGGGTTCCCGGGAAACCGGTAGCTGCACTCTAGATCCGCCACTGTCGGTAGCCGGCCGCGAAGTCGACGGTGCGTTCTGCCGCAAATTCTCAGAAGCCTCAGCGGCCGCTACATCGGCTCCTACTGCCACAGAGGAAAGAGGCACGCCCTCAACGGCCCCTGCCGATATCGGAACGTCAAACGCCAACTCGGCATCATCCTCAAGTATTATGGTCGCCGTCTCGCGGATAACAAAGTCATCCATTGCTATCTACTGCCCGGGCGACCCCATCGCCAACGTCTACCAACCTTCTCTTGCGGGGCATCAAATTTTCATCGCTTGGCGACGGTTCCTTCTCCTCGTCAGTGAGACAGTATAAAGGGGAAGTCGGAAGCCCCGCTGACAAAATATTTGCAGGCGGAGAAAAAGCCGATGCTGAGTCAGCTACAAACGGGATCGAAGCCTAAACAGACCTGGCCGTAGTCGAGTAGGGAACGAAACGGAAGAGTGAGCAGGCCCAATCTCGATTGTAGAAGTAATAGACGCCGAAGTGGAGGCAGCTTTCCTCTTACAGAATGAAGGAGGGGGAGATTTTGGCCCCTTCGAAGGTCCTCGGTCTGAAAAAGGAAGAACCAAAAAGGTTAATTATCGGCGAATGCAAACTAAAAGAAATAGGCGACCAAGAGGCCAACAAACTAAAGAAAACAAACTAACTCACCGGTTAGGGAAGGAGCAGGGCCGAACTTCTTAAAAAAGCCCAGCCATTTACGAATTCCGGCAATATGAGGAAGAATCCAGACAACCCAATCGGAGATATCTCCGACCAAAGAGGGGGCACAATCCTCGCTACATAAGAGAGGAGCAAAAGATCAGAACACTAATTTGAGCAAATACATCAAAATGCCTCGAGATAAATTACACTTACGAGTGTGGTTCCAAGTTTCGGGGAAACCATCCATATTAGCCACCACGTCTTCGGTTCTAACGAAGAAAAAATTATGCCAGAAGTGACGATTTGCCTTGTCGTCCATCTTTACTACCATGTACTTACTCCCACGATGCCGAAGGTGCAACATCGCCCCCTAAAGAAACTAGGGGCGAAGAGATGCATCAGATGTCGAACCATGATCTCGACCCCGACCAATTCTGCGAACTTTGTAAGCACCCGATGAGCTTGTAGATGTACGGTGAAAGCTGAGTCGGGCAAACGTCATAGAAGCAGAAAAACTCTTCATCCAGTGGGAAAAGAGGAAGAGTGTAACTAACATAGAAAAGGTAGGCATAGAAGGCGTAGTACCCGGGGCAGTGGACAGAGACACCCCCCGCATTAAGAGGGAAAATCGTCGCCGGAAGGATCGGGTAGTTTTCCTCGTTAGGACCAGAAGGCACTTTAGCCAAAGTTCCTCAAAAGAAAGGATATCCGAAGCGATTAAAGATTAAAAACAACTAGAATGAAGGAGAGTAAAAGCAACTGAAACCTGCGGAACCAGTAAAGGAGACAAACAATGGGGGAAGAAGGAGATGCAGGGATTCGATACAAATAATGCGTAAAGTATGAATGAATACCCCTACACCACTATATATACGAACTCAAGCATCACAACCGAGAAATCAGGCCATCATTACCCAATACTGGTACCGAAATGACAAATACACAGGAAACAATGCAAAGCATGCATCGGACAAATGCGCCATAATGACGCATAATGTTATGACATCATTCTGATGGAGGAGCGATGTGACTCCGAAAGTTGTGGCTCACGAAAGGTCATGTCATCATCTCGTCTGAAACGCCACTACTCTACTTGCTCGTCTAATTTTGCCAACCACAACAATTAGAATCCGCTCATCAAGGTCGTTTGAGGCCGACCTTAATAAGCGGAGGGACTAACTGTATAGGTCGGAATCTGTCTCAATACTTGGGGCAGAGTAACATCGAGAAAAGAGTCAACCGAGGTCAACTAGGAAATAGTGAGGCTAGTGGTCGACATGTTAAGGATGGCAGCGGTCGAGCAACGTAGAAAGAGTTGTAACAACTAGTTTATTAGAATATGATATTAAAGAGAACATTCCATTGCATATTCTCTGCACTTGTACTATTAGAGTTTATTGGGGGTATATCCCATATAAATAGGGAAAAAATAGAGGGACTAGAGGCATGTAACATTCATTTTGATAAGAATGGATCTCTAAAAAAGATTCTCTCTAGGAAAGATACGAACACTACTTTTTATCAAGATTCTTGCATATTATTCCAACTTTTCCATCAAATCCGAGAAGATTTCTGATGTTCTGGGATTTATCTATCACTCATCACTATCAGGAGGAACAATCATCTAGTTTCATCCTTTATTGGGTGAACCACTTTCTCCTATTTACTTAAATGTCATTTATTGTTATTTATTGCTAGTTATCTCTCCATTATTGCGCATACCTTTAGGAATATCTAATGAATGCTATTGCCAACTCCCCACTAAATTTGTCTAACGTTAATAGTCTTTTTGAAACTCTCATCTAGAAATATTACTCCCCCCGATCCCAAATAAGTGATTTTTGGATGTTTTCACACAGATTAAGAAATTTATCTTTTAGCATTAATTAACAATGAAATTGACCATATTAACCTTTACTACTCACATAAACACTCCTAACACATATTCTAACACTATTTACTCCAAGGACAATGTAGGAAAAAAATAATTAATTAATTCTTGAAATTTGAAAAAAATCACTTATTTTGGACCATAAAAAAAAGATCAAAAAATCACTTATTTTGGACCGGATGGAGTATTATTAACTAGGCACTCCATCATTATACAATATAATCGTTTTAATCGAAAGTTAACACTTTTTTATTAAACAGTAACGTATTTCCTGAGGATAACTATCTAATAATGATGAAAGGGACTGGATTTAATGATAATAATTCATTTAATTCCTTTTCCACAACAAGTGGCCGTTCTAATTTCCAGTCCAAGGCATTGATCGAAGGAATGCGGCTGGCCTCTTGAAATCATCACAATAGGCGAAACAAGATTTAAATTTTATGGGTTCAAGATTTTATCTCTTTTAAGTTATTATGTTCTAGAATAATAATTTGTACATATTTTATGAATTTTACAAGATAAATATAAAGTCTTGCAAAAAAGTTATTGAATTCGAACAGAGGAGCTAGATATTGATCAAAGGGATAATTCACAAGTGGTTCATTTAATTCGCAGTCTGCACAATAATTCATTTAATTCCTTTTCCTTAACAAGTGGTTCTAACTTCCAAGTCCAAGATACTGATTCATCCAACAAGGCCGCCGCTGCCCTCTTGAAACCATCAAAACAGTCTTTTCAACAGTAAATTAAGTTTATTGGGTCCAATTATAGTTACACTTATTATAGTTTATTAGGTTACCAATATTTATATGTAATTACCTTATTATAATTTGATAATGTACATAATATTTCTTATAGAGAAGTGATTTGATTCTTTGTATTTTTTCCTTTCTATATAATATTTGAATTTTATTTATTAAAATTGTTCAAGTTTTGTATATTACTCGGTCTAAACAAGTTTTTCTTACAATTTATAAACAATCTATTATCAGTGCCTTAAATTGAGGGAGTCAGTTACACCTTTTCTCTTTTTTCTCTTCTCTCCTCTTTCATAACTTTGTACTAATTTCCATATCAAAATTCAACCAAATTGTTCCAATCAAACCCCATATTCTGATATCTAAACAACATTTAATCTAATTACCCAATAGAAAAAGCATATTCCCAGTTACGTAATGCACGTATTTACGATGCTTTACTAGAATGTAGGATTAGATTGCACAAAAAAAATATAAACTAATATAAGAGAGATGTGATGATAAAAGATTTTTAACCATATTAATTACCAGAGAGTGGTGATGTGCAGTTAATATGTATATACAATATAAAACCTATACAATAATCTGGGTGAAATGTATAAGTAATTTTCTGTATTTACATACTGTATTTCTATAAGAATAGCTACTTTTGATGGAGGAAAGAGAAAGAGAGAGAAAAGGTTTGTGTAATGTGGTATGTCCATCTTTACGATACATCTACAACAATATACTATAAATTAAAATAAATTTCAAACAAGTAATTATACAATATAAAATTTATTTACAACTTATCTTCATCATTCACACATCATGCTTACCCAGATAAATACAACTACAATATCATACAACTTAAATATAATTTTCATACAAATTTTATATAATATGTCTTTTGCCTGTATTTTGTATATGATTTGTGGATATTTTATAAGTAGTGTGTTCTTCTTCCTCTCTGAAATTCCAATCAAAACTTCTTCTCTTAAAATATACTTTGTATATGATATTTATTGGTATTCTAAAGCTTTATAAATAGTAAGGGAATCATGTTCAGTCTGGGTAACCTAAAGACAACTTTCTTAATTCACTTTTTAAGTTTTTAAGCCAAGTTACAAAGCCTAAGTCACACTACTTTGCATTTGGCAGAGAGCAGCCGGTAACTAAAAGGTATGTTCCTATTTTACTTCATCAAGCTCAATTCATGTTCAGTCTGCAGGGAGAATATGTTCTAACATCAAAAAATGTGAATAATCCCCTTGTAGTAGTAAGTTAATGGATCTAATCGGGGATCCATCCTGACACTAAAAACTTATTCGTATCATGTGTTTACACCAAAGCAATAAATACATGATATATATTTTTACAAATATAGTTATTTCTCATCTTAATTTATCTCTTAACTATAGTAACTTGTATAGTTTGGTGTAAACACTAGCATGATAGACCATAAGTTTGCCTTTTGAGTTCATTAATATCACACTAACAGTCTAACACCTATATTGATCAATTTTTAGTTCTTTTCCTTTTACTCCTTTAAAGAAGCAGAAAAAATGGATGGATTTGCTGGTGAGGCTGAGGTTACACGGCGCTGTGGCAATCACCATCCTACTGTTTGGGGAGACCATTTTCTTGCCTATTCTCATCTCTCGGTAAATTTGTATTTTAAGAACCTCGTTTTTTTTGTTTGCATATTCTTCTTGTTTTTAACACACTAATAGCTATGCCTTTGTTCATTTATTTTCAGTTGAAGCAATTCTATTGATCCATCTTTTGGTAAATATTAGCAGTGTGCGACCATCTCATTTAAAATTTAAACTATTAAAGAGAGCACATTTTTATTTATTTAATTGTGTCTTAACATGCCCACTCACATGCAAATTTGATTCTTTTTTATGTCCAAGCACATGAAAATTCTTTTTCGATAATGAGTGTCAGTGGGATACCATATCAAAGTTTGTAACCAGGGGCGGATTTATAGCCCAAATCATGAGACACGTGAACCCATGGTCTTATCGTCAAATAGTGTATTTGTGTTCGTATTTTTTAGAATTAATCTAATATATTTGTTGGCACCGATGCTCAAAAAAGATTGAATGGTGCACTTAATTGAATTTTGGATTATTTACCCTCAAAAATATGGATTGATTCCCACTTAATATTTTTTTCTACTTTTTTTAGTGGTGCACCTATGTTCAAGAAATTCTATATCCACCTCTATAATTGTAATCATCTCATTCAAAAGTTTAAACTGTTAGAGGGATCACTTTTATTTACTTAATTGTGTCTCAATAATAAATAATTTAGAGCGCAAAGATATATAAAAAAGAAGAAGTTATATTTATTTACTCGCACAGGGAGCCAATGAATGGGAAAAGAAACAGCATGAGCACCTAAAGGAAGAAGTGAGAAAAATGCTAGTGATGGCTCCTTCCAAATCGTTGCAAAATCTGGATCTGATAAACGCAATCCAATGTCTTGGAGTAGCGTACCATTTTGAACATGAGATTGAGGAGTCACTGGCCTTTATCTATAGCTGTTATGACCAATTGAATGGTGAAGCTGATGAAACTGACCTTCATACTGTTGCTCTGCGGTTTCGATTACTTAGGCAACACGGTTATTATGTCTCATCTGGTATGCAAATAATTGCAATTGTTACTCAAGCTAATTTGTTTGCCGATAAGAGTTTAATTAACTTTGATGCACTGACCCTATAAAATATGATGAAGCAGATGTTTTTAGGAAATTCACTGACGACCAAGGAAATTACAAGAAAGCATTGGTTGGCGACGTGCAAGGATTGTTGAGCCTGTATGAGGCAACACAATTCAGAGTACACAGTGAAGAAATACTAGGCGAAGCAGTTAATTTCACCACCACTCATTTGAAGCTATTATTGCCTACATTGAGTAATTCATTCGCGATGAAAATCAGCAATGCACTAAAATATCCAATCAACTGTACTATGGTGACAGCAGCAACGAGGAAATACATATCGTTTTACCAAGAAGATAAAGCACATGATGATGTGTTGCTAAATTTGGCAAAATTGGACTATAACATATTGCAGAAGATGTATAAAACTGAGCTATGTGATATCACAAGGTAATTTGCAGGATAGATAATCACTAATTAACATCATACCACTGAATTATTTTTTTAAAAAAAATACATCAATTTTCAAATCCAACTTTAAATTTTTTAGGTGGTGGAAGGAATTGGACTTCACGAAAGCATTACCTTTTACAAGAGACAGAGTAGTTGAGTTGTACTTCTGGTCTTTGAGTGTGTACTTTGAGCCCCAGTATAAGGTGGGGAGGAACATACTAACCAAAGTGTTATGCTTCATTTCTATTGCTGATGACATCTATGGTACATATGGAACAATAGACGAACTCACTCTCCTAACAAATGCAATAGAAAGGTATTTTTTTTCTTTTTGTAACATTAACTGGTTAACTTTTTTTTTTACCTTGTAGTAATGTGTACACTAAATAACAAATTTCATTAACAATCTTACCTATACATGGACGTAGGTGGAACATTGACGACATTTCAGAAAAGTTACCATCATATATGAAGCTTTATTACCTAGCTCTTCTAGATGTTTACAGTGAAATTGAGAAAGAATTGGCAAAGGAAAACAAGTCATTTCAACTCAATTATTCAATAGCTGAGGTAAACTAATTTTTAGTTACCATCATATATGAATATACCCTTTTTCAATTAAGTTTGTCCAAAGTGGACATCCAATCCCACGTGACAGATATTTAATGAGGTATAGATGCCACATGGATTTTCACCTTAGTGCCCCTAACCTATTTTACCCACATGGGGCGATGAGGTGGCAATCCATGTTGCATCCACCTCATCAAATATCAGTGTCACATAAGATTGGAGGTCCATTTTGGCCAAAGAATTATATTTGAACCAATAGTACTATAACGACAGGGATATAAATGGACTCAAACTATAATGAATGGTACATTTAAACCTTTTCTGATAGTACAAGGGTATATTTGGCCCTTTCCCGAAATTTCTGTGACAACTCGTGAGTCTATGCTCTTGATTATTTTCTTTCAGATGAAAAAGCTAATAAAGGCATATTTTCAAGAGGCCAAATGGTATCATGGGAATAACGTCCCAACTATGGAGCAGTATGTGAAAAATGGAATTCGATCTAGCACTATCCCATGTCTTGTGACTCTCTCTTGGTTAGGCATTGGAAATGAAGCAACGAAGGAGGCACACGACTGGCTTGCAAGTGAACCTCCAATTCTGGTTGCTTCCTCTATCATCGCTAGATTATCGAATGATATTGTATCACATGAGGTCAGTGGCGTACGCATAATTTTGTATAAGTGGTATCATATTTAAAAGAGTAAACAAATAAATTTGAAACGAGGTCGCAAAAAATTTTTTTTTAGATCATATCAATCATTTTTAAAGTTGCTAAGAGACTGTAAAACTTAAAAGAACAAAAATGTGTTGGTTGTGGCTTGAAACCTAGGACCATACTCGAGAATTGTAGCATCTAAACCAGCGGACCAAGCAACACAAATTTACCAAGTGGTGTCATTCTATTTTATTTATAATCATTTGTTATTTTTTGCATATCATTTATATGTGTATTTAATAAAATTTTCTGTCGAAGCGGTGTCACGATTACACCGCTTAGCCTAAAGTAAATTCGCACCTGCATGAGGTATACTATACTTAGGAACTAAGTTTTGTCGTTTTTTAGTTCAACTCTGAATATTAATATATAGTTGATCAAGGCTTTAGGAGGCAAATACAAAATTTAATTTTGTGGGTTCAAACTCAGGTTTCAATTGCTGAACCATCACCTTATTTGAGTTATGGGTTCATACTTCAATATTTTCAGCAATTCTAATGATTTTTTCACAAATAAGTTTAGACTAAAATTACGGGTTTAAATGAACCCACACCTACAATTGTTTATACCATTTTTGTCTAATGCCTTTCGCTCTTATGGATATGCAGAGAGAGCAAGAAGGAGGAGATATATCAGGTGTCGTATGTTACATGAATGAATATGGCGTCACAAAGGAAGAAGCATACATGGAGATTAGGAAAATAATGGATAATAGTTGGAAGGATTTGAATCGAGAATGCCTAAAACCTATAGTTATACCGAGGGTTTTACTCATGCCAGTGCTCAACCTTGCTAGGATGTCGGAGTTCTCATACAAAGATGAAGATTCTTATACTTTTTCCAAAAACAACTTGAAAGACATCATCTCTGAGGTGCTAGTTGATCCCATTACAATGTGAAAACTTGAACATTAAAGCTAAAAACATAAAGCAAATGGAATTAAAAAAAACAAATATTGCAATTCTCTAGAATATTTATATTTATATTTTTATTTTATTTCGGTTGAAAGAAGAATACTATGATATATATTTACTATGTGTGATTATATTTGTAATAAAAGAAGTTCCTAATATATCTGCCTCAACTGCTTCAATGGCAAATAGAGGAGGAACTTCAAAGTGAGCAAAAAGGTTGAGTAGCTGCTTCCAGCTCCAGGGGGAAAAAACAGGAGAATGCTTAAAGTTGGGATAAGCTGAATGTATTGGAATTAATATCATTTGGTTTCGTGTAATTTGTTTAGTTGGTGGAGTTGAACTCTTTTTTATACATACATCTTATCAATTTTGGACTTTGTACTGTTTTACTAATTTTTATGCTTTTAGTTTTTTTTTTTGTGGGTGGGGAGTTGGGGGGGGGGGGAGGGGAGACGTACTTGCTATAATATTAACATTAATCCAAAATTATCCGTGAACTCTATGGAGAGGAGAGACCAAATTATTCGCGTCACTCATGTTAAAGAAAATATCTCTAATATTCTAACCACTTAGGGGCCGTGCTATTCCCACCTAAAATAAAGGTAAATTGACAGGACAAGTACCAATTGCAATTTAAAAAAAGAGTAGCGTATAAAAATATTAAACAAAATAATATGCTAATAAAAATTTATATTAGCAATGTAATAATATTAAAAATTGGATGGCATAATAAAGAAAAATACAGAACAAAAAAAGTTATTCGATGTGATGACCAGATTGGTCATCTAGAGTCTAAAATCTTAATTTTGTATTTCGAAACCTCAAATATTTTATTTTTAGTCTTCCTCGATTTGCACCACGGTATGTTCTTTTTCCAGAAGGCTTTTATGTGAAAAATTGATAAAAAATATGAATTTGTGCCTTAAAAGTCCATTTGAATTGACTTTGGCCAACGTTTGGAGCAAACAGACCCGGATCCATGATTTGACGGTCTCGGTGGATCCGTATCGTAATTTGGAACCTGGACGTATGCCCGAAATCGAATTCGGAGGTCCCCAACTCGAGTTATAGCATTTTGTCAAAAATTTGACGTTTAAAGGTTTAATGAATTTAAAAATTTGATCAAGGTTTAACTTTATTGCTACCGGGACCGAATTTTGGTTCCGGAGCTTGGTATAGGTTTATTACATCGCATTTGCGAAGAACAGGTCAGCATTTGCGAGGGCATCAGGGTTCACATTTGCGACCGATTTTTCGCAATTGCGATTACTGGGATCCTGAGAGGAGTTCGCAATTGCGACCTCTTTCCGCAATTGCGATGTTCGCAATTGCGTAAAAACTGAGTTAGACGGGGTTTTTCTCATTTTTTCAAATTTTTAAACCTAGAAACCTTAGAGGCGATTTTTTCCAAGAGCTCGTCTTCCCCAATTTGTTGGTAAGTGCTTCTAACCTACTTTTTTTCAATCACCCATTTCATTTCTTAATTTACTTCCTTCTTTGACCTTGATATCCATGCTTAGACTAGTTTATTATTAAATTGATCGTTCTTTCCGTATTTTTGGGTTATTTGTGATAATTGAGAATTGTTTTTGAAGTTGAGGTTGGTATTGTGGAACTGTTGTTGACGTAAGGTTTATTCTTGCTTATTCTATCTCCCAATTGTTATATGTTCATTGTTACATGGTAAGGGAGAGTATTAAAGCACGAAGGGTAATGTCGTGTCGATCGTTATTGCAATTATTGATTAATACATAGTGAGGAAGAGAGTTAAAGCACGAAGGGTGATGTCGTGCCGTATTTATTGTTTCAAAATGAAACTGAGAGTAAAAGCACGAAGGGTAATGTCGTATCGTATTTATCATTTTATGGAGAGATTGAGAGTAAAAGCACAAAGGGTGATGCCGTACCATTATTACTGTTTCATGGTGAGGTTGAGAGTAAAAGCACGAAGGTTGATGCAGTGCAGATTTTTTCGTTATATTTATCCATTTCACTGGTTGAAGGTTTATTAACTGTTTCATGTTGTCATTTCCTGTTGTGGTTACCGTATATTATACCCCCTTTCGCATGTGTCACGACCCTAAACCCAACCCGGTCATGATAGCGCCTCTCATGAAGACAAGGCCAACCGACTCACTTCCAATTCAGTTTAAGCAATTAAAGTAATAACTACTAAGTCTTTAATCAGAAATAAAATTCCAAAATAAGCATTTAACAGTATAATTTGCGGAGATAAAAGCCAACACAGCACGACATCGGGGTGTCACCAGTTATGAGCATCTAAAATAATACTACCAGTCGGAAAGTTTACTCTACTACTAAATAACTAAATCAGAAAAATAAATAAGATAGAGGGAGGTTGCATTGGGCTGCGAATCGCCAAACAACTACCTAGTAAACCTCTGAAGATCTGCTGGAACTGTCAACCCTCAGTATCAGGACCTGTAGCACCCGAATCTGCACACAAAGGTGCAGGGAGTAAAGTGAGTACTTCCAACTCAGTGAGTAATAAGAATAAATGAATACTGAACGATATAAAATCACGTTAAACACAACATTTAGCTATTAGAGGCATAACAAAATCAGTAACACAATTTAACAATGAAATCTCATAAAAACACCTTTTTAAGCAGTCAACAAGAGATAGGAAAAATAACTAGGAATGATAAACACATAAGAACTGCCCCTCGGGCACAATAACATCAAACCAGCCCCTTGGGTAATATCACAGAACAATACCAACCCCTCAGGCTATATCTCATGTCACAATGGGTACCCGCGCTCACTGGGAGTGTGCAGACTCCTAGAGGGGGCCCTTACGACCCAAGCGCAATATCAAGCCATCTCGTGGCATCATAAATAGGTTCTCGCACTCATATCAATATCAAGCCACCTCGTGGCGTACAATCTCAGGCCCTCGACCTCATATCATAATTAGTGTACCACTGCTGCGGTGTGTAGCCCGATCCAAAAGTATCCTCACAATACAGGCCCTCGGCCTTACTCAGTCAGAATCTCATAAGCCCTTCGGGCAATAGTAAAAATATGCAGCTTAGCTCAAAATATCTTTAAAACATCATTTAAGGTTTCTAAAACAGATTAACATAGCTGAGTTTTGAAAACATTGAAAGATCTGGCATGATTGAGCACAAGTATGAAATCAAATAGTGAGGAAAATATCACTAACGATCCCCTAAGGGTTCAAACAGTTGGCACGAAGCCCGAATATGACATTTAGCCCAAAGTATAATAATATCAAATAATTAGCTACCAAATATATAGATAAATAGTCATTCGGGATGGACTAAGTCACAATCCCCAATGGTGCACGACCCCACACTCGTCATCTAGCGTGTGCATCACCTCAACACAGCCGAACGGTGTATAATCCGGAGTTTCATACCCTCAGAACAACATTTAAAATCATTACTCACCTCGAACTAGCCCAAAAAGCTACTCTGCAACACTCTTGCCTTTCGAACCAACTTCTGAGTGCTCCAAATCTACCAAGTTCAGATTTTTATCATCAAATTATGCTAAACGAATGAATTTCAATTGAAAAATATCGATTTTAAGCATAAAAACCGACCCCCGGGCCTGTATATTGGAATTGGACAAACTTTATGCCAAAATGTTCTTCATTATTTCACGAGTCCGTACATATAAAGAACTCAAAAATCGGAGTTCGTTTGGCCACTCAAATCATCCTTAGAAGGTCTCATAATCTCAAGCCCAAACTCCATCTTTTTCTACTGATTTTCATGAATTAAACACTGATATTTTGTTCCTTAATCACAAATAATCGTGTATTAGGGTCTAAAATCCTTACCTTAATGAATAACAGTGATTTCCTCTCTTCAAAATTGCCTCAAAGCTCTTTTCCTTTTAAAAATGGTGTAAAAGGGTTTAATGGTCGCGGAGGGTTTATTTAAATACTACTCACGCGTTTACTGTTCACCCGAGTTACTGTTCACCCGAGTTACTGTTCATGCTGCTGCAAAAAAATGCAGCAGCTTTTCTTCTAGTCTAAATTGATCTGTTAACCTTTCGAGATCCACCCAAGGCCCTCGGAAATCTCAACAAATATACCAACACGTCCCATAACATCATTTGAACTTAGTCGAGCCTTCGAAACACAAAAAACAACATCAAAACACCAAAATCACATCAAATTCAAGCCTATGAACTTTGAAATTCCTAAATTCCACCAACGACGCCGAAACTATCCAAAATAACCTTGATTGACCTGAAATTTTGCAAACATATCCAAAATGACATTACGAACCTGATCCAATTGTCAGAATTCCATTCCGATCCTGATAGCCTATTTTTCACTGTCGACCGGAAATTGCCAAAAACTAACTTTTGCCAATTCAAGCCTAATTCTACACCGGATATCACAAAAATATTCCGGACACACTTCTAAGTCCCAAATCACCTAGCAAAGCTATCTGAGCCATAAAATCCGCATTTCGAGGTCGTTTACCAATAAGTCAACTCTTGGTTGACTTTTCTAACTATAAAGCTACTTTTAGAGACTAAGTGTCTCAAACCTTACCAAAATCATTTCGGATTCGATCCGACCAACCCGATACCACATAATACGGATAAACAAAGCATAAAGAAGCAGAAATGGGGAAAAACGGAGCAGTAACTCATGAGATGACTGGCCTGGTCGTCACTTCCTCCCTAACTTAAACAAACGTTCGTCCTCGAAGGTGCCCAGAGTTGTTCCAAAAGCAAACCAATCGCTGAATAACCTTACCATGCACATACCCGGGGTTGATCCCATATCACCCTATCTCATATAGGTCCGATAACACAATGCAACTAAAATTTCACAATCCAACCTAGCCCATAAACCTTAGAACCACATTCTCACTTCTGAAATCATCCACAAGATCAGAATCTCATACCTATACTCTGAATAAGCCCGAACAAGTTGTAATAACCCATACCTGCAACCTCAGGTGCAATTACATGATATACCACATAACTCAACGCTTGTAGCGATAATATCTAATCACAGCAGCTGCACACAACGATCGAATACTGGTGGAAAACCCCTTATCAACCAAAGTCTCATTCCAACACTTTCACATACTGCCAATAACAAATGAAACACGCAGTAAGCCATAACTATTTCTTAGATCAACCATTCATGAAGCCACTTCTCATTTGGTAAAGACCATAGCAATTTCTGAGCCGAACCTCGACATTATCCTTCCAAAGTGTTGAAACCAAATCCGTTTGTATACATCAAAGACCACAACGATCTCATCTAATCCGACACGACTACTCTGGTGACATGACACATCAATACAGGCTAAAGCCGCAACTTATGCAATCCGCACACCAATTAGCAAAAACCCGAACATACTCAAATTATGAAAATGACTCAAATGAAAGAGCCATACCGCAAGCTCACCAGCACCACCTCACTATGCCAAGAACCCGTCACACCTCATAGAAACAGAACACACGATTTAACTCGAAGGATCATACCTCCACATAACTTCACTGCAATGCGCGACCCTATCCAAACACTGGTCCATATGAAATACCTCAAGTCACTATGCTCAAAATCGACCGCCATGCAATTTGATGTCTAGAACCAAAGCAAATCATCATCACCACAACAAAATAATTGGCATAACATTACACAACTCGAAAGGAAACAACCGATGCGCTATCTGCCAAGCAATATTCAATACTCCTCCCGCTCGAATTCCACTGAGAGTCCCCCAATAACACCGCACCACGTGTGCCTATAACCAATGAATCCCAATGTCTCGCGACATGGAAAGGTAACTCATAGATCTCCTAAGATTACTAATAAGCTCAATAACAATCAAATCAACCCATCCTTCAACAAACAACTCGGAGCCAACCAGGCTGACTCAAGTTAGAACATACATCCACATTGGCCTGCCAACGAACCCCTATATCAAGGAACCCTAAAGCTGCTCCTTCAAATCTTTTAACTCTGCCGGTGCCATATGATACGGTGCCCAACACCAAATCAATACTGAAATCAACAACTTTGCCCGACGACATGCCCGGCAACAGGAAACACATCCGAAAAAGTTCCTCATTACTAGAACTAAATCAATATGAGGAGCCTCTGCGCTGGCATCCATCACAAGAGCCCAAATAAGGAAGAGAATCCTTCCCAACTATCCGCTGGGTCTTTGAAATATAAACCCACCCTACTAGAACATGAAATTCGTCGAATCTCGCCACTCAATCTGTGGCATTCCCGTCATAGCTAACATCGCCGCGTTAGCGCAATCACCCAGAATGACACAGCGCTAAGACAACCAGTCTATACCCGATATCACATCCAAGATCTAACATACCAATCAACAAAAGATCCACTCGGATCTCCAAACCCCGATAGTCACTAAACAGTGCCGATAAACACGACCCATAACCACAACATAGTCTGAATATGAGAACTTCCCATCTCCAAATCCATATGGCACATGAATCACCAAATCTGATCCCAATTCTGCCGTCCGAATACATACCACACCTCCAATACCCAATCATTCCACGAGAGATACTCTAAAATTCTTCTGTGCCACCAAACAAACTCAAATATCAGTAGTCGATCTAACAAGAAGTGCCACAGTACTCCCGAAGTACCATCAACTTAATTACATTGCCTTTTCTGAAACATATACCCTCACCAAATCACTCCAATTAGCAATAGCATTTCTTAATCATCTGAAGATCATTTCCCTAATCATCTGAAGCTGCCCGCTGCCTAAGAGTTTGATGACCTTCCTTTCAGAACTGAACTGTAACCTTACTTGCGCAATCTCAATCCTCCACAACGTACCACATATACCATACCATCCTAGGATAACATGAGAACTTCATATCCCTTCCGAGCCAAAAGCAATTATGTACTCCACCAACCAAGAACTTTCCATTGAGCCCTTCTGGAAGAAAATCACTATACATCCCATGCTTCTCACACTCATGGAAAATATACACCTCTATCGGTGGTAGAAATCATCAAAACTCCCCGACTCCCTTTTGCACAAAACCTAACGTGTTAGGACTAAATATTTTTAACTCAACCAAGCTACTCATGCCACTAAACCCAAGAGCATTGCCGCGAAACACCTGTAGAAACGCATTACCTCGTAAGAAACCAAAGAACTAATCATATTCTTACCATACCGATCTGGCCTACTACCAAGCTATCCCATCTATACAGGTTCCTTCTAATTTACGTTCAACTTGATGCTTCTTTTTGCTATAACACTACAATCCTCGACCCAGACTCGCTACACGGGACCCAAGTATAAAGCCACACCGTTTAAGGTTCATGACCCGCTGAATACTCTCTTAAATATCCCCAACAGCACCACATTCCAAACACTTTACTCTGAAGAGACTTCCTGCGCATCTAAATTCGTGGCCTTCACCTTTCTAATATTGATGTATATAGAATTCCCTAATTGAAAGGCAAAGCCGTGGTTGAGCTTTGAGTCGATTTTGGAGTGAGGTAAGTATCGTGGTTAACTTTGACTTGGGGGATTAAGACTTGTTTGCCTAATTGCTACATGTTTAAATGTGGGTTACAACGTATATGTGAGGTGACGAGTACTTATATGTTGTAGTTGTTGGGTTAAAGTATGCGGGTAAGACTTGTTTCTTGTAATTTACTTCTTTCTTTGATCTTGATATCCATGCTTAGACTAGTTTATTACTAAATTGATCGTTCTTTCCACATTTATGGGTTATTTGTGATAATTGAGAATTGTTTTTTAAGTTGAGGTTGGTATTGTGGAACCGTTATTGACGTAAGGTTTATTCTTGCTTATGCTATCTCTCAATTGTTATATCTTCATTGTTACATGGTAAGGGGGAGTGCTAAAGCACGAAGGGTAATGCCGTGCCGATTGTTGTTGCAATATTAGTTAATACATAGTGAGGAAGAGAGTTAAAGCACGAATGGTGATGTCGTGCCATATTTATTGTTTCATGATGAAATTGAGAGTAAAAGCACGAATGGTGATACTGTACCGTATTTATCATTTTATGGAGAGATTTAGAGTAAAAGCACGAAGGGTGATTCCATGCCATTATTACTGATTCATGCTGAGGTTGAGAATAAAAGCACGAAGGGTGATGTCGTACCATTTTTATTTGTTATATTTATCCATTTCATTGGTTGAAAGTTTATTGACTGTTTCATGTTGTCATTTCTTGTTGTAGTTACCGTATCTTATACCCCCTTTCGCATGTCCCCTCCCAATAGTACATGTTTAATCTTTCTTTGTTGTTATGTTGTACATATATTTTCGTCTATACTGGTTTAGTTACGTGGGTGTCCTGTCATAGCCTCGTCACTACCTAGTCCAGGTTAGGCTTGACAAATACGAAGTACATTGGAACGGTTGTATTCATACTATACTCTGCACTTCTTGTGCAGATTTTGGTACTGGTCCCAGCTGTCCGTGAGGCACATCAGCTCGGATTAGCTTATTTGGAGACTCGAGGTAGATCTGTTGGCGTCCGCAGACCTTGAAGTTGCCTTTCCTCTTTCCCTATTTACTGTTCATTTCACTCGAGACAGTTGTACTTATTTCAAACCCTATTTGTAGAAACTCTAGAAGCTCGTGTACTTGTGACTCCAGATCCGGGTTGTACTAGATATTGGATTATTATGCTATTTTGTACCTTATTTTGGCTTCATTTCTTTTTATTTGGTTAAATTGCTAGAAGTATTTAGAATTGATAAAGAATTACTCTAACGTTGGCTTGCCTAGCAAGTGAAATGTTAGGCGTTATCACGGTTCCGAAGGTGAAAATTCCGGGTGGTGACATTCGATAACTATATAAGTCTCTTTTTTAAGTTAATACATATTTTGTTACTGAGTATATTGTATTGAATAATGAGATGACAATTGAAATTTATTAAAGCAATACGATCTAATATATTAAAAAAGTTTGATTATAATTTAATTAATATTTTTTAATATTGACCGTGCATCGCACAAGTAGGACGACTAGTTAATATTAACTCAAAAGTAACGTGAAATTTATGGAGAAGAAAGAAGAAAATATTTATGTCACTCAAGTTAAAGAAAATAATATCTATAATATCCTAGCCACTTACGGCCCGTGGTATTCCCACCTAGTACTAAAATAAAGACAGATTGACAGGACAAGTACCAGTTGTAGTTTAAAACGTGATATTTGAATGGTGCACTAAATAAATAAAGCCACCCTAACATATTGATATGACAAGTACCGGTCGTAATCTAACGTATATCTGAATATTGTCACTAAATAAGTATTATCTCCGTTTTATTTGATGTTGCGAATTTTAAACAGCCACAGAATTTAAGTAAAAAAAATTTAAAACTTGTAATTTGAAACAAATCATAGGAATTTCATTGTGAGTAAAATAAAAAAATTAATTTAATTGCTACCAAATTTAAAAAATTATCACTCTTTTTGGAACATTAGTAAGAAATATTACCGGAGGAAGCAATAGATACATAATCTAGCAAAAATTTATGGATGTAATCTAGCATAAAATGTAACGACCCGACAGGTCGTTTTGACCTCTAGCGCGTCATTCGGCGGTTTGAGGTTTTGAGCAGCTTCACTTAAGGTATTATGACTTGTACGCGAGGTCGAAACTGGAAATTTGGAAGTTTAGAGTTGATTTGGAAAGAGAATTCTCATTTCGGAAGCTTTAAGTTGGAAGAATTGACTAAGGTTGGATTTTTAAGTAAACGACATCGAAATCGAGATTTGAAGGTTCCAACAAGTTTGTATGATGATTTTGGACTTGGGCGTATGTCCGGATCGGGTTTTGAATGAACATGGAGCGTTTCAGCGGCTATTGTGGAAGTTAGCATTTTCAGAAGAATTTCAAAAGTTTGGGTTAAAGTGCATTTCAGTATTATCGATGTCCGTTTGAAATTTCGGGTCTGGGAATAGCTCCGCATGGTGATTCTGGTATTGGGGGCACGTTCGAAAGTGGATTCGGAGGTCCGTAAGTCATTTTGGAGTCATTTGGCTAAAGTTAGAAATTTGAAGGTTTTTTAGAAGTTTGACCGGGAGTGGACTTTTTGATAACGTAGTTGAAATTAGATTCCAGAAGTTTGAGTAGGTCTGTAACGTCAAATGTGACTTGTGTGCAAAATTCGAAGTCAATCGGACGTGATTTGATAGGTTTCGGTATCGAATGTAGAAGTTTGAAGTTCTAAAGTTCATTAATCTTGAATTGGGGTGTGATTTATGATTTTGATATTGTTTGATGTGATTTAATGCCTCGAGCAGGTTCGTATTATGTTATGGGACTGGTTTGTGTGATAGGACGGGGCCCCGGGGGCCTCGGGTGTGTTTCGAGGTGGTTTCGGATCATTTCAGGATGTTTTGCAAAAGCTGATACTGGTGTCTGGTGTTGTTCTTCGCGTTCGCGAGGATCCTCTCGTGTTCGCGAAGAAGGATTTGGCTTCAGGGATTTTGTTCTTCGCGTTCGCGAAGAAGAAAATCTCTGTTACGCAGGTCTGATTTCGGAGGCTCATATCTCACAATCTATAAGGAATATGGAAATGATTCAAAAACGAAAGTTGTAGCTCTTTGTATCTAGTTTTCAAGAAAAGTAAACAATTTAGCATTTAAATTTGTGTACAAAAGGTTATGGCTGGTACACTATAGGCTGTCCGGGAAGATTAAGAAGAAATTTATGTTGCACAGGGTTGACTTTGGCAATTATATCTCAAAATCTATAAGGAATTGGGAGATGATCAAAACAAGAAATTTGTAGACTTGGTGTTTAGTTTTCAATATATTAAACCATTTGTAATTTGGAGCTTTGTATAAAAGGTTATGGCCATTATACTAGAGGCTGTCTGAGAAGAGTTTGGAAATGACTTTTGAGAATTTTGTTCATCGCGAACGCGATGGGGGCCTCACGAACGCGAAGAAAGATTTCCTGGGCAGTGTATAAGTTTGCAAAAATGGGTTTGGCTTATTTCATCTCATTTCTTCCATGGGAGCCGACCTAGGAGCGATTTTGGAGCTCCATCTTCATCATCCATGTCAAGGTAATTGATTCCCACATATTGCAAGTTAAATACTAGGATTATATATATATATATTAACGTGGAAATTCATGGAAAATTAGTGAAAACTTGGGGTTTTGTTAGAAAACCTAGAAATTGATATTTTTAAATTTTGACCATAAATTTGGGCATGAAATTGAGAGTAAATTATATATTTGAGTTCGTGAGGTTATAGATAAAGTTTATCTTCGAAAAATTTCGGAATTCGGGCACGTGGGTCCGAGGGTAATTTTTATCGACTTTTTGATCGGGGTTAAAAATTGTTATAAATTGGACTATAATGGGTATTTGAGCATATATTAATGGGTTTGCATAATTATTGGCTAGTTTTGGAGCGTTGGGCATCGATTCGAGTTGTTTGAACGGCTCGGAGGCCGTTATGGAACTCCAGAGCAAGGTAAGTCTCCTTTATAACCTTGTAAGAAGGAATTAACCCCATAGGTGAACTAAATTATTGCGTGCTTCTAATTGTGGGGCCTACGTACGCACAAGGTGACGAGAGTCCGTACGTAGCTACTAGCTATGCCTATGTCCGGGTAGTTTAAGCTCACATCATGCCTTGTTGATATTGTTATTGATTTATATTTATTGTGTGCCTTGAGAGGATGCGAGATTGAGTCTGCTTATTAAATGTTTTGAAATGAGTTGAAATTGAAGAATTTAAGGTTTAAAAAGTTTTATTTGAACTTCGTAATTTCAAAAAGCATTGGAGAATATTATAATAGCTGAAGAAATCTATGTGTAACCGCGTTGCGTGCATGTTTCGCGAGCGGGGTAATTTTCTTAAAAAGCTACAAGTTGAATTTTCCTTATTTTGAAAAGAATCGAGAAAGAGATACAATTTTAATGTTAAATTTATATTTGACCGCGTCGCAAGTATGATCCGTGAGCGTGGTGATTCCTTAAATTTATGTTTGACTGCGATGCACATATGATTCGCGAGCGGGGTATTTCCTACTACTCTTATGGGATTGGGCCGTTCACCTTGGCAAGATTTATGTACCACACTCTCATGGGAGCGGGCCTTTCGCCTCGGCATGTTAATAAATGCATCTATGGTTCGCGTCGCTCGACCCTCGGTAGTGCACAATTTACTTTTATGTTGGATCGGGTCGTACGCCTCGGCATTTCCTATATATATATATATATATATATATATATTATCCTCATGGAATCATGTGTAATATCTTGCAAGAAGCCAGTGTATCTGAGGTTTTCCCTGATTTGAATACTGATAACCTCTTTGATGAGATCCACTACTTATATATATATATATATATATATATATATATATATATATATATATATATATATATGCTCTAGTTACGGAGGTAACTTGCTAGTTGATAACTTGAGTAAAATTGTAAAGAGGGGAATTATACCACGTATTTTATACATGTTTATTTCATACATTTTCTCGGTTTCATATTTATTCACTTCTTTACTGTATCTGATATTATTTGACCACTAGTAAGTATCGAAGTCGACCTCTCGTCACTACTTCTTCGAGGTTAGAGTGAATACTTACTGGGTACGCGTTGTTTTCGTACTTATACTACACTTGTTGTACATTTTGTTGTACATGCATATCTACATTTCGTGGCCTTGTGGATGCAGTGGCGTGGTTGATTCGGGGACTTGAGGCGACCTGCATCTTATGTATGATCCGCAACCAGCAGAGTCTCCTTCAGAGTATTTGTATTTTCTTTTCTGTCCAAATTTGTATTCCGGACAGTTATTGTATTTTACTTATTTCCCTAGTAAATGCTCATACACTTGTGACACCGGGTTCTGGGATGATTATGGGATATTTAGCATTGAAATTGGAAATGTTATTATTACTTTGTAAAGTTCATTTTTCAGTTAAATTTAAGGAAATTTATGATTTCAGAAATATTAAAATAAGAATTAACTAATTATTTGGTGTTGGCTTGCCTGACAGTGGTGTCCGGCGCTATCACGACCTTTAACGGATTTTGGGTCGTAACAACATGGTATTAGAGCACTAGGTTCACTTAGGTCTCACGAGTCATGAGCAAGTCTAGTAGAGTCTTGCGGATCGGTACAGAGACATTTGTACTTATCTTCGAGAGGTTACAAGGCTGTTAGGAGCACTTCTCTTCTTGATTCATCATCGTGCGATTTGCTTCCTGTGAGTCCTATGCCTTCATTTCCTTCCAATTCAAACTTACGCAGCATGAAGCACTTGTTATAAATTGGGAATTTGAGGAATTGTAATGGTACTACAGATGTGGTGCAGGATGTTTCTCCCTCTGTATTTGATTGGGGCTATTGTCGTCGTCTTGCGAAAGGTTGTTCTATCGTTTCAACTCAATATTAGTATTACCTAAGGTATTGAGATTTGGCCCTTGTTGTTATGGTGATTCACGCGCTGCTATCGCACAGTGGTTGTAGAATGGTAGGAAGCTTGTCCAAGCATCGGGGCAGTGAGTGACCTGAAGGGAGGTGTTACTCAGTGTATGATTTAGAGATTCAGTATTTTATTTCTGGCAAAGGAAAGACAATCGGGCTAGGAATGTTGAGGCTTGATAGAGTAACAAGGCTTGGTACTTCGAGCGTGATAGAGTCCTTAATTGTGATGTGGTGTCGTCATCCTTGTTCAACGTGTTAAGGTTTGCCAGTGTCATAGTCTTCATCAATTTGCCTTTGGGGCAGAATAGTGTGAGATGGTGCCAGAGAAGCGGTTGTCAGAGATAGCAGAGTGTAGCAATTTTGGGATTTAAATGAATATTTCTAATGTTGACGGCTCGAGAAAGATGATCTTCGTAGGGGTTTAAAGTTGATAGAAATCTATCAGTTCAAGTGCTATAGAGATAGATTTGGAATTGGGGCAACAATTGGGTAGCAAAGGACGAGAAGAGCATGTGGGAGGTGTTTTGCGGTGGTTGAATTGCTAAAAGGTCAATTACGAACAATAGAAGTCGAGGAGTTGCTTAAAGGATAGGGTTTATCCAAAGTGGGAGAGTGACAAAGTAACATATGGGTTCAGTGGCAGGATAACTACATACCTTGAGAAAAATTTTAGAGTGATTTGGGAATTTTAGTGGACGGTGATTGGGTCCACGGGCTTAATTTGAAATATTGGCTATTATACTATGGGAGATTGGATGCAACAGAAAGGAGTTGCTTGATATGAAGAAGGATGCAATATAACTTTGAATTTGAAAATATTGTTGCACATTTAGTTGATGTCCATAAGGAGTGAACGGACTGGTACTGTTAGTGAATGAGAACAGGCTCAGGATGGGTTATTGATGTCATAGTGAATGTACCCAGTGCAGCAACGTTGGAAAATGTCGGCATGTAATTTCCACAGTTGGGTTATCTCTTATGAGCAGGTCAGCAGTCGCGTGGTTGGCGAAGCTTCTGCGAAGGATTTTACTGACTATCCAGTAAGAGGTCAAATATGTGAATGTTGCTAGAGATTCAGAGTGTTCATGAAATGCTAATAGAAGGATTTCGAGGAGCTTGGCGGGTTGGTTGTGCAAGATCATGTCAACAATGAAGAAAGAATCTTGGTGCATTCCATAGTTGTGTAATAGTAGCTTCAAGCTAAGTGGGAGAGTCCCACCGCCTACGATTGGGTTGCATGGCTATTTACTTTTGGGGTTTGGGGTTATCGGCATATTGGTGAGTTATTGCAGCTAAGGGAAAAGAACATAAGTGGTAATTTGAGTGTTTATCGTGAAAATGGTAACAACAATTTAATTTGTAAATGAGATTCTAAAAATACGTGATCTATTTTCGAGCTAGTTTTTAGAGCAGTTGATGCTAAGAATATGAAGTTTAGTGATGAAATGCAAGCTAAAATGAGGTAGTAATCAAAATGAGGTGCCTGCTGCTCGGAATAGGATTGATCGATGGGAGACCTCGAGGTTGACGTCCGGGTCGAGCTCGAGCTATCGGGGGCAGTCGAGAATGGAATAACAATTAAGATATAATTAAATAAGGCTTGTTATACCCAATGCCAAGCAATAAAATGAAGAACAATTAAGATAGCGATAAATATTAAAATGGCCTCGGGCCAGCGAGAACGAGCAAGTTAGAAAGAAGAGAGAGAGAAATATTATTGCACTTGAGTTGAATAGTTAGAGAGATGGAGCAACATCAGCCTTTTGCAAGGTAATGTGAGTTCCCTTTATATAGGAGGGGAACTCGGCCATAGTACAACATGCATTAATTGTTAAGTATGGAGATGGGACTGCTAGATGCGACGTTTTGGTGTAGGCCCTGGATAGGTCGGCTTTGCTAGACCTAGCTGCTTGCCTTGGGAGCTTCCCCTTCTGTTTTGGCTTCGATTTCCATCTTCTCTGAGTCGGGCCTCGATGAGCCCCGATGTAGGGAACTCAGTCATGGCTTCCTATCCTCGGGGTCTTGAGGCGTTCTTACGAAATGACTTGATAGCGAGAAATCAAGTCCTCTGATTTCGGTGCGTACAGATAGTTTCTGCGTTTCCCAAAATGAAGTGATGGAAAAGGATTCTGACACTTGACTCCTTGAGCTTCTTACGGCGATGTCATACCAATGATGCGACTCATGGCCTGAGCTTTTGTGGCGACCGGGATGTCCCATGGACTTGTGCATTCCGATTTCATTCAATGCACTACTGATTCCCGTTCTTCAAGGTGAATGTACTGCTAACAATTCGATCTTTCAAGAATGCATTAACTGCGTCTGTCGGTCAATCTTCCAAAGCATCGATGACCGTGTCGTTACCCTCTATAAATGGGGGTGCCTTGGCGTTGTTTTTCCTATCCCAGTGCTTTTGTTGGCTCATTTGCCCATCTCTTCTTACCATCTTCCTCTATCCGTGAAGATCATGCTTGGGGATCATAGCCTCAAGACCATTTGGCGGAGCTCCCTTAGATTGTGTTATGGCTTTTTGTCGGGGCTTCCCTTTGTCGAGCATGGTCGTGCTGCCCCATTGCTGCTGTGGTCGTTGACATGTTTGCCGTGGTTGTTGCTGTTGGCTCGAGATGATGATATATGAGGGCCAACTTTCCTTGTTCATAGAAAGCTTTTCAGATTACATATCGCTGCTCAAAAGGGGGCTCGAATTATACACCGCTGCTCACCTTCATATCCCGGCTTGACGTGGTGCTCTGCCCCGAGCTGGGGGCTTGCACGGCTAGACGTTCCAAGAAGTGGATTCTAAGTAGTCGTGCAAGCGGGACCAAGGCTTGTTCGGTCTGCTGTCTCTTCGAGGTTTTCTTGGACAACGAGGGTCCTCGAGCTTCGGAGAGCTATGGAATTTTTTCATCCCTCCCTACTACTCGCCTTATCCCTTGGGGATATCAGTGTGGAAGGCTGGGATGAAACTTTCGAGGATGTGCGTCCCGAGGCGCCCGTTGTAGGAGGCGGACCTTCGAAGGTGGACCGGTCTTCGGGCTTTTACTTCGCCTGTGCATCCCTTTGTTTCTTCATTTATGCTTAGAGATCCTTTGAAGGCTTTTGTAATTGTATGTAATGACCCCTCGAGGGCTATTGTACATGGATTTTTATGAATATGAATATACCCCATCGACTTCTGCTTTCGATTCTTGCCTTGTAATTGCATGCTCTCGTGCCCTTTAAGGCCTTTTGAATGTCTTCCTTTGTTATTGACCGCTGATATCTAACTCGGATGCGAGCGTTCTTTCCGAGCCCCTCGTCGTAACTCGGACCAAGCTTGAATAGATCTGATAGGCTCGGGCTGTCGGACCCTCCGAGTTGTATGGAGATAATATGCTAAGTTTTGGAGCTTTCGAGAATGACATCCTGAATGAAGGTCAGCTTTGGGTACCTGGGGGTCCCTTTTGAACTTGATGCAAATAGCTTTTTAAGGTGTATGGGGTAGACTTCTGTTGAGGAGTTGCCCGTACTCAGGCACTGCCTCGAGCCTTAGTGGAGCTTTTGTGATCAGAGCTTCCCGAGCTTATTCCTCTTTTTAGAAAAGAAAACCATGAGACTGGGTACTGCCTTGAGTCGAGTGATGGCGTTGAAAGCTTCTCAAAATCCTACTTCTTTTTGGCGGGGATCCTCAAGGCAGAATGCTGCCTCAAAATTGGAGATAATACAACCGACTCCTTGAGTCTTGGATTCTCGTCGAAGAATGCTTCTGGGATCGGGTATCACCCTATCGATCTATATCGAGGTCGTGGCCTCCCGGGGCTTACTCCGGATAGGTGAATTGTCATTGTTTCCCGAATATATGTGGGGCGGCTTTGGCTTCTTCGAAAGACCTTACTATTTCAGATAGCTATCCTCCCACTTTGGCACAAGGTTCTTCATTTCTTCAGGCGCAAAAAGCGTTGGCACACATCCTTGCTCTGATTTGTCAATTTTACCATAGTCATGGCAACTACTTCGGGGCCGCCCCAACAGGAAGTGGGGGATGCTGATCCCGACGCTCAGGAACCGCGGGAGTTTGCTCTGAAGACCATGTCTTCAATAAGAAAGGAACATCTAGAGATGGTGAGGAGATGCTGTGGATGGAGCGAGGGGATAACGTTGCAGATGCTTTCCCCGGATGAGAGTATTACGGACTCCGCTGATGGATTCTTGAGCATATAATCCTTTCGCATTTGACCCCTTGATAGGGTCGTGCTTGATTTTTGCTTGAAGTATTGGGTTACTTTGGTGTAGATACATCCGCTGTTTTGGTGAGTGGTGCTTATGATGAGGTTCTTTGGGGAGAGGGGTGGGCTTGAATTCATGCTTAGCCACCTCGTCAGGCTGTACCGACCCTTTCATCACCAAGGCCTGCTAACCCTGAGGTGCCGTTAGTCCATGCCCTTTATTGTCGATGACAAAGAAGATGGGGACCGAGAGTAGGCCAGTTGGTTCATCCGGGTCCGGACGGTCGATATTATCCTTGTGGAGCTTTTGCCATTTCCCAAGGGATGGAATTATGCATGTGACCGGAGCGTCTGATGCTTTTTCAGATTTTGCTTATAGCAAAAATTAGTTGAGTAATCGTGTTTTCCCCCTTTTACAACAACTTTACGGACGCCGGGAGAAGTTCTTGACCTGCCTGGATGGGTCCGGAAGCTAGTGACCCATTCGACCTGCGATGAGCATAGGTGGCGAGCTGTATTTCCCATCAGATGGGGAGCGAAATACCAAGGTATGCGCGCACTCTGCCTTTGCCTTAACCTTCATATATTTGAGGTAACATTTCCCCCTTTCTTTTGTACTGGATTTTCCGTTTGCAAGTATCGGGCGGTTTTTTGGGATGAGGCAGTGCTCTTTCGAAGGGGGGATGGAGGCATCGGCCTCCGAACCAAGGGACGATGGCGATAAATGGGATTGGTATCCGTAGTGTGATGGAGCTTTTAGTATCGCTGAACGGGCCCGTGTCTTCGAGAAGAGGGCATCGTCCGAGCTTGCTGTTCCCAGGGTATCTGATTCCTGGACGGCGGTTCCTCCGAGTGAATATGCTTTGCCCGAGGTTGGTTCCTCTAGGGCCGAAGAGGCAGGATCAACAAGAGTGTGCTCTGACTTCGAGGAAGTCCGCTGACTTCACTTCGTAGTGAGTTTAGGCGCAGTTTTTCTGTATTGCGCTTCCTCCTATCTTCATTGAGCTTTCCCTTTGCAGGCTTGTGATAGGCTCAGGTCTGAGCTACTTTTTCAAGGAGCCAAGCTTCGGAAAGTTCTGGACAAGGGCGAGTCGTTTAGGCTCTTTAGCGGGGAGAATGAGGTTGAGTTGCTGCATTGGCGATATGAGGCGTACCGGAGCTTGAATTACAAGAGCTATCTGATGAAGTAGGTAACCTTTTGTAACACGCGCTTCGCTCCTTTTGGACCTTAAGGTTAATCCCCTTTGGTTATATTAGCTGCAGAAAAAGACGGAGGCCTTGGAGTACCTCAAGGGCGACATCGATCGCGTTAGAAATGCTTGTGGTGAGCTAATGGCTCAGGTGCAAGCTCAAGCTCTAGAGGAGACATGCGCTTTAGCCAAGGTCCCTGCCTTCGAAGCCCAACTCCGCTTGGCCCGTGACAACGGTATAGTTCAAGCGGATATGAAAGGGAAACTCAAGTCTGATCTCTCGAAGATTGGGGCTGAGATAATCGGTGCCCGGGCTGAAGCAACATTAAACCGAACCAAGGTTGATCAGAAGATGGCGATTCGTATGAAGGATGATGCTGATGCCCAAGCCGAGCTGAAATGGGCCTCGACCGGGAGAAGAGAATCGAGGAATACGTTCGTTGCAGGTCCCGAAGAGAAGTACTCGAAGAGATCGGCTCTAGGGGCTTCGTTCTCTCAGAGGAATTGGCTCGAGCAAGGGCGGACGAGGGTGACGCTCGGTCACTTCTTGCTGACGTTGCGAAGAGTGAATCTGACAAGCTGTAGCCCTTTGGAATGGAGTGTAGAATCCGCTGTTTTTCCGCTTTGTATTTGATACTTGTAGAGCATGTTTGTAGATGGAGAGTGTGCCTTTTTTGCGTATGTAAGATAAGAGGAAACTTGGAGCCTTATTTCTTCTACATCTCTTTCTGTATTGCTTTTGACCAGGCAGGTTGGCTTTCGTGTTTCATGGGATCCCCGTAGGTCCGGAACTAATCAGGCAGGCCCAGAGGCTTTTTAGTGCGATCTTTCACGTGAGCAGGCGTTGGGGCCTCTATGCTTTGCCCAGCTGTTTAGGCTCAGTCTCCGAGTCAGGCCTTGACTCGAGTTGCCTGACCGGATGGTGATTGTTCTCATTTCTTGCCCTTGGGCATTCGCTGTTTCAACTATTTTGGGTCCAGTCTCCGAGTCGCGTTGCAATTCGAGCTTTAATTGACCCTTAAGTTCTTTCCTACCTGCATGGGCGGACGACGGTGGCCTTTATTTCTCGCCCTTGGGCATCTGTTGTTTCAACTATTTTGGGTCCAGTCTCCGAGTCGCATTGCGATTCGAGCTTTGACCCTTAAGTTCTTTCGATTTTCAGATGGGTGATAGTGCCTCTTATGTTGTTTTAGTCGTTGAGACCTTTTAATATGTGGCCTGGAGGCTTATATAGTTAACTATTTTGGATCCGGTCTCCGAATCGAGTTACGATTCAAGCTCATTTTAATCCTCAAGTTGTTAATTTTCAAGATGGTGATAATGGCTCTTACGCTATTTGGTCATAGAGACCTTTTAGTGTGCGGCCCGGAGGCTCATTTGGACGGCGATAATGGCTCTTACGCTGTTTTTCCTGTGGGATTTTTGTAGGCTTTGTTTTCCGCTCGTTAAGGTCCTTTGAAATAATTTTTCCTGACCCATCGTCGGTTCCGGAAGAACCTCGATTTCAAGTCGTTATCGACGATGTTTGAGCACCTAGAAAGGTTTTTAGCTCATAGGTCGAGTAGATCGACGCCTTGTGATTTGGAGCTGACATGGTTGAAGCTCGTTTTTGCTTGTTTAGGGAATCCTATTTTAACCGGTTCTTTCTGAAGTATATTCGAAGTAATGACCTACTATTTTTGTTTAGCGACGGTCTGGCGTCCCCGAGTCGCGTTAATTTGGCTGTATCAGCCATTTTGACCGTAGTCATATGAGTTTGGCCGGAGCCATTTTTGATCCCGAATGATAGTTTAGACGTCTACACCAAGGATATGCCCTTTTGGGATTCTTACAAATGCGACGTATAGCCTAAACTTTAGGATTTTCATACCTGTTGAGGTCTTACCGTTTGTTATGTCTGTTGAGGTCTTATAGTTTTATCATACTTGTTGAGATCTTACAATTTGTCATATCTGTTGAGGTCTTACAGTTTTATCATGCCTGTTGAGGTCTTACAATTTGTGTTGCTTTGTAGAATAAATCTGGTTACACCGAGTCTGCCCGCTCGGGGTCTTACAGTTTTGGGTTTTCTAGTGCATGGCTATTGGTGACAGTGTCCGAGTTATCAAGTTTGCTTAGGCTAGAAGGCCGTTTATTCGTGAGCTCGGACTTAACTTGCTGGAGTTTTATGAGCCCGAAGTTCCGACCCTGGGGTCGCCTGGGTGCCAAACTGTTGACGCTAAGTCCCCGAGTATTTCGGGATGCATTTGGTAGAAGGGTTCCTGCTGAGAGTACACTGCGCTTTCCTTGTTTGGAGAACGAGATACCAAAAGATATTCTTTTATTGCTTGGCATAAACATATATCGTCTCAATGTTGTGAGCTCGGCCCGCGCGGGCGCGACTCCTCGGACTATTTGGTCCGGTACATAATTCCCCATTGAAACTCAATCTGTCGTTCCCCGATCTTTTTGAGGGATGGCGCCTTTGAAAGAAGATCATTGCTCATCGTTTGACTGTCGAAGAAGGCCTGCAACCTTATCGAATCCTCCTCTGAGGGTACGTTGCTCTACTAATAATCTTGTTGGCGAGACCCACTTTGGGGTGGACGTCCGATTGAGGGGAAAAAGTGCGGCGGGCCCTATTAAGGCCTTGGAATCTTTGGGTGGAGTTAGAACTTCCGAATGTCCCGGCCTATTGTCTACATACAGGTTAGTAAAAAAATAATCAAAGGAGTGAAACAGCTCTTCCTCACCGCGGGATGTGTAGGCAACATTTCAAGATTTGGTATGTTCCCCTTGATCATTTCGAGGGTGGAGGTATTGATTCTGGCGATGCGTCATATGGTGAGGAATTTCCCCTCGTCGCATATTGCTCCCTATTGATTATTTTAATCCCACCCCTTGCATGGGATTTCATATATTTGGCAAAGTGGGGCCGACACTGTCTCCGTGCACTGTGCCCGTGGCCGTCTGAATAAGATGTCCTTGCATTGCACCTTCTTTGATGGTACAGAGCTCGGCGTCCCAGCCCGAGCTCAGACGGGCTGTATCAAGAGAATGACCTTTGTGACGATCGTCGTTTGGAATCCGTCAGAGATTCGAGATGCGGGAGCGATTTGTTCCGTTAGTCCGGACCACCCCATTGACTTTGGTCCGACATCTTTGGTGTGCTTGATCGAACCACATGAATTCATGAACACATGTTTCATTTGAAATAGATCAAATGAGGGAGATGGTTACCAATGCGTCAGTGTGTGGTCGAGGAGAAGCCTCGGTGTCCTTTTCTCTGGATGTAAGGGTGTCCTCTGGAATATATCTCTGGACCCGTTTTACCCTGGTGATAAACATTTTTACTCTCCATTTTACGAGTCTTTAGAGGGTGTCGCCGCTCCTCCACTGTCGTAGTAATACGTCGCGGCTTGTTTGCTTCATTCTTCCCGGTTGCCTTCCTCCCTTGGGGCTGGATTCGAGCCTGATCGCTCGACGGAACTTGGTGGCGATTTTTATCTAGTACGGGTGTTGCCCTCCTAAGTTGGTGGCCATTTTTGACCCCGTGGCCGCGCGCGCCTTGCTGTTCCCGTGCCAGGTTACGGTTCCTTTGAAAGGGTCTTGGTCGAATAGATTTGAGCCACTCGGTGTCCCTGGTTTTGCTTATGGTGATCATGATGTTTGGTATAGCAATGCTGAAATCGTACTTTGCTGGGCGGGGTGTCCCTGCTGGCCATGCCTCGTCTAATCTGGTTCTGCTGAAGATTCTTCGAGGATGTTGCCGTCGAGCCATTTCCCGATCGTTGCGAGGTAGGTTGCATCTTGTGGCGTTCCTCACATCCACGACGCATGGATGGTACCTCCTTTGTTTGACATTAGTTTCTTTGCTGGGAGCCTGCTTGGGTATACCAAGCCCGTGGAGGCTCTTGGATGATCGTCCATGACCCTGATTTGTGTCTAGTGCCGGGTACGGGCATCCGACCAGATCTCGGCCGGGTGTCTAATCAAGATTCATTTGAAATGTCCTGAAGTCATCGGACACGGTTCATTCAGGCTTCGGGCAAAGCCTGTGTTGCCTAGTCATCCAAATCCGGGGGCGATCTCGTTCGTTCTATCAAGGAACAAGGCGCGAATTCCTATGACATTTCATTCTCTCTTTGTTCAGCCTCAGATGTGTCGGGCTCTCCCGTTGCTACTTCAATGGCATCGGTGTGTGCCTCTGTGGAGGAATCTGCTGGTACGGTAAGCGAGTTTGTGAGGTCAGGCGCTAGGCTATGGCGTCACATCATGGTTCTTTTTTAGAGTGTTTCCCCGAACTTCTTCAACGAGACGGGCTCGAACTCATCATCTTGAAGGTCGCTGCCTTTTCTCGCGCACGTGTAAGTGGTGGTGCGCTCGTCGGGATCAAAGGCCTTGTCGTACTTAGAGAGTTCCGGTGTTCCAAATTTTCGTGAAGCGGGTTTCGAGACCGCTTCCTCGGGGGACAACTATTGCATGAACTTCCATGAACCTGACTCGATCCTCTTGGAGAGATCCCCAAGCATCCTCGCTATGGCAGGGTCTGTTATCGATCCGTTGTTGCTTGATCTCTCAGGTACTCATTCGGCGGGGGGAGCTGTTTCCGGTGCTACTGTGCTAGGAGTCTTCGGATTGCTTTGCAACTGAGCGATAGCCAACTGCTGTGCTTGCAACATTTCAAAAATATCATGAATACTAACTTCCTCTGTTTCCCGAACCGGGGTTTGTTGGGCTTCCTGTCAGTTGATATGTCGTATACTCTCATCGGTGTGTGAGGCTTCGTCGACTGCAGCGCGCTTGAGAACCCGCATCCGCTGGAGTTGGCCCAGATACGTTATCGGGATTCTACAGCGTCGCGCCAACCACTGGAACAACCACACCATTTTTGCCATGATTTTTGAGGTGGTTGTTCTCAACTCTGTTTACCGAGCCAGACATTTTGACCTGAAACCAAGAGATCTTTGGACAAGAAAAAGTGTGAAAGATAACGTGCGTTTGTGCAATGGAACCAACAAGAAAATAATCATTATTATTTTTAGCCCCACGATGGGCACCAAACTGTTTACCGTAAAAATGGTAACAACAATTTAATTTGTAAATGGGATTCTAAAAATACGTGATCTATTCTTGAGCTAGTTGTTTAGAGCAGTTGATGCTAAGAATATGAAGTTTAGTGATGAATTGCAAACTAAAACGAAGCAGTAATCAAACCGAGGTGCCTGCTGCCCAAATATAGGGCTGATCGATGGGTGACCTTGGGGTCGACGTCAGGGTCGAGCTCGAGCTATCGGGGGCAGTCGAGAATGGAATAACAATTAAGATATAATTAAATAAGGCTTGTTATACCCAATGCCAAGCAATAAAATGAAGAACAAGTAAGATAGCGATAAATATTAAAGTGGCCTCAGGCCAGCAAAAATGAGCAAGTTAGAAAGAAGAGAGAGAGAGAGAGAGAGAGAGAAATTTTATTGCACTTGAGTAGAATAGTTGGAGAGATGGAGCAACATCAGCCTTTTGCAAGGTAATGCGAGTTCCCTTTATATAGGAGGGGAACTCGACCATAGTACAACATACATTAATTGTTACATATGGAGATGTAATGGCTAGATGTGACGTTTCGGCGTAGGCCCTAGATAGGCCGGCTTTGCCAGACCTAGGTGCATGTCTTGGGAGCTTCCTCTTCAGTTTTGGCTTTGATTTCCATCTTCTCTGAGTCGGGCCTCGGTGAGCCCCGAAGTAGGGAACTCGATCATGGCTTCCCGTCCTTGGGGTCTCAAGGCGTTCTTCCAAAATGACTTGATAGCGAGAAATAAAGTCCTCTGATTTCGCCGCGTACATTGAGCAAAGGAATTGATAAAGGTGTGATATAGTTGGCCTTATTGACTCATGTTCGGGATTTGGAAAAATTCAGGATTTATGCTTCGTACAGAGGTGATTTACAAGGAAAGTGATTCAGTCGGGTGCTTCATTAAGATGGGTGTTCATGTGCCAGCGGGGCCTTGGAGTTGATTATATTTGGGACCAAGCCATAGCGGCTGACTCTCAACAACGGTCCTAGTGAATTCAAAGGTTTAAATGCGGTTCCTAAGGATTTCAAACTCGCGGTATGGTTAAGAATCGAGCTTTTTTAGTGGATTATGATAAGATGCACTGAATGTTCTATGATATTATTGACTTGCAAAGTAGCATTTGGAGGAAAAAGAGAAAATGACTTCGGATTCGTAGGGGAACTATCAGATTGGGAATACCAGTTGAAGATGCGAATATGCGTGCAAGGAGGGTATGAAATGGTTCATGGGTTTGGAGACAATGTGGTCTCGCGGAATGGGGTCACTAAAGATGAGTGTGGGTTTAGGTTTGTGATGTAAGGAATGGAGCTATTATTATCTCTAGGGCAAGTTAAGGATGAATTAGAAGAAGTTAGATTGGTTAGCCATGATTGAATTGGCATAACGGTGGCGGTAAACAATTCTTTCAGCGTGATTAAGTTATGCATGTGATTTGTGACGGTATATGTGAGGTTTGATGGCCACCGTAATCGATTTTATTTGGAAATATCCAATTATTTTGGCTTGTTATGTGTAGGCGGATCCAGGAAATGTTATGGTGGTTTAGATCATTACTTGAGGATTTGCATGTTCTATGGTTATGAGAATTCACTCGCGTGTTGCTATGGTTCTCTTGGAATGAGTTAAGTAAAAAGTTTCTATGTGATGAAGTGTTCACCCTATTAGTGGTTCAGGAGTTATGATGGAATTCTTGTACTATCGCATATTGGCATGTTAGGTGCAGTGTGTGGTATAAAATTTGAAAGTGAGGATCAAGGTTCCTGTTTGGTGTTGGCAAGGATGTCGTTTCATCGTCGGCTATTTCATATAATGCTATATTATGTTGTGAGAGTTGTGAAATGGCTTGATAAATTTCGTATGTGTTGAGGTTCCGCGTAGCGATAGTGTTATATGAGCAGGATGGCTCTCGAGATTCAGATCATGTATCGTGCCTTAGTTGTGCTTGAGTTTTGTAGCGTATGGCGCTATTTGTCTCCCCAGGGGTGGTATTATGCACTTAATGCGCTTATGTCCGATATTCGGATGTTTTGTGGTTATGAGCATTTTATCTTGGTAAGTATTTCCTTATAGATTTTGTGTATGGATTAGGTGGCACGCCGCCATGGATATGTTGTTTGGATCGGGTTGCACACTGCAACAGTGTGATGTTGAGTACAGTCCACTATATCTATTTTTGTGTGTTTTGTTTCCCATTTTCTGAGGAAAGTTCATATTAGTTGCATAGGTTGAGTAGTCCCTTCCAAAGTTTATTTTCCTTATTTATCACGTTCGAGTTTGTAGCTTATTAGCACATTGTGGCATCATGTGATACTGTTGGTCATGTCTAAAGTGGTTTATTGCCTGAGCAGCTCATACTGGGTGAGTCGAGATTATTGGATCTAGGATCAGTGCGAACGGATTATATGAAGTATATTAAAGAGCAAATGCCATTATTTAGTTCAGAATGAGGTAATCGTTCTTGTCAGGAGTATAGACTCAATGATTTGTCGACTCAGCAGTTGGTTATGAATTCCTACACACCTCTTCCATCGGGGCGGTATTGTAAGAGTTAGAACAAAACTCATATATGTCATGTGGTGCATTATGAGCATCAGATTCGGGGAATGTCGTCTATTATGATCAGAGAGTGTATTACGGGCATGTGAATGATGTAGTGCATGGTGTGAATTCAGCAAAGGTATGCATTCATGTTCTGGTACATCGTGGGGTGAATGATACAATGTTCGTATGTTGGAAGCAGGCATGACAAAGAATTTCGGATGTTGGAACTGGGCTCTCAGGCTTATTTGCCCAAATAAAAGAGAATACCTTCATATTTGATCGAGATAATGTTCTCAACTGCTTTATGGTAGCACGGGTAGGTGCATGAGGTATTAAACAATAATTCCAAACACTCCAGCGCAGTCCTTAGCATGTTTGAGGATGAACGTATGTTTAAGTGGGAGAGAATATAACGACCCGACAGGTTGTTTTGAGCTCTAGCACGTCGTTCGGTGGTTTGAGGCCTTGAGCAGCTTCACTTCAGGTATTATGACTTGTACGCGTGGTCAGAACTGGATTTTCGGAAGTTCAGAGTTGATTTGGAAAGAGAATTCTCATTTCGGAAGCTTTAAGCTAGAAGAATTGCTTAAGTTTCGATTTTTTAGTAAACGGCATCGGAATCGAGATTTGAAGGTTCCAACAAGTTTGTATGAAGATTTTGGACTTGGGCGTATGTCCGGATCAGGTTTTGGATGACTCGGGAGCGTTTCTGCGCCTATTGTGGAAGTTAGCATTTTTGGAAGAATTTCACAAGTTTGGGTTAAAGTGCATTTCAGTATTATCAATGTCCATTTGGAATTTAGGGTGTAGGAATAGCTCCGTATGGTAATTTTGGTATTTGGGGCGCGTCCGGAAATGGATTCGGCGGTCCGTAAGTTATTTTGGAGTCATTTGGCTAAAGTTAGAAATTTGAAGGTTTTTGAGAAGTTTGATCGGGAGTGGGCTTTTTGATATCGGGGTTGGAATCCAATTTCGGAAGTTTGAGTAGGTCCGTAACATCGAATGTGACTTTTATGCAAAATTTGAAGTCAATCGGATGATTTGATAGGTTTCGGTATCGAATGTAGAAGTTTGAAGTTCCAAAGTTCATTAAGCTTGAATTGGGGAGCGATTCATGATTTTGATGTTGTTTGATGTGATTTAATGCCTCGAGCAGGTCCGTGTTATGTTATGGGACTGGTTTGTGTGATTGGACGGGGCCTCGGGTGTATTTCAGATAATTTTTGGCTGTTTTGCTATAGCTCATGCTGGTGTCTGGTGTTGTTATTCGCGTTCATGAGGATCCTCTCGCGTTCGCAAAGAAGGATTTGGCTTCAGGGATTTCGTTCTTCGCGTTCATGAAAAAGAAAATCTCTGTTACACAGGTCTGATTTCGGAGGCTCATATCTCACAATCTATAAGGAATTTGGAGATGATCCAAAAATAAAAGTTGTATTCCTTTGTGTCTAATTTTTGTAAAGGTAAACCATTTAGCATTTGGATTTGTGTACAAAAGGTTATGGCTGGTACACTACAGGCTGTCTGGGAAGATGAAGAAGATATTTATGTTGCACAGTTCTGATTTTGGCAGCTTATATATCAAAATTAATAAGGAATTGGAGATGACCAAAACATGAAACTTCTAGATCATGGTGTCTAGTTTTCAAAACATTAAACCATTTGTAATTTGGAGTTTATAAAAAAAGGTTATAGTCATTATACTAGAGGCAGTGTGAGAAGAGTTTGGAAATTACTTTTGAGAATTTTGTTCATCGCGAACGCGATGGGGGCCTCGCGAACGCGAAGAAGGATCGTCTCGCAGTGTATAAGTTTGTAAAAATGAGTGTGGCTCATTTCATCTCATTTTATCCATGAGAGCCGACCTAGGAGCGATTTTGGAGCTCCATCTTCATCATCCATGTCAAGGTAAGTGATTCCCACATATATATATATATATATATATATATATATATATATATATATATATATATATATATATATATATTCATGAATTATTAGTAAAAACTTGGGGTTTTGGTAGAAAACCTAGAAATTGGTTTTTGAATTTTGACCACGAATTTGGGCAAGAAATTAAGAGTAAATTATATATTTGAGTTCGTGAGGTTTTGGGTAAAGTTTGTCTTCGAAAAATTTCGGAAACCAAGCACGTGGTCCTGAGGGTAATTTTTATTGACTTTTCGATCGGGGTTAGAAATTATTATAAATTGGATTATAATGGGTATTTGAGCATATATTAATGGGTTTGCATAATTATTGGCTAATTTTGGAGCATTGGGCATCAATTTGAGTTGTTTGAAGGGCTCGAAGGCCAATTATGAAACTTCGAAGCAAGGTAAGTCTTCTTTATATCCTTGTAAGAGGGAATTAACCCCATAGGTGAACTAAATTATTGTGTGCTTTTATTTGTGGGGGCTACGTACAAACAAGGTGACGAGAGTCCGTATGTTGCTACTAGCTATGCCTATGTCTGGGTAGTTTTAGGCTTACATCATGCCTTGTTGATATTGTTATTGATTTATGTTTATTGTGTTCCTTGAGAGGGTGCAAGATTGAGTCTTCTTATTAAATGTTTCGAAATGATTTGAAATTGAATAGTTTAAGGTTTAAAAGGTTTCATTTGAACTTCTTAATTTCGAAAGAATTGGAGAATATTACCATAGCTGAAGAAATCTATGTGTAACCGCGTTGCATGTATGTTTCAAGAGCGGGGTAATTTCCTTAAAAAGTTACAAGCTGAATTTCCCTTATTTTGAAAAGAATCGAGAAAGAGATATGATACTAATGTTAAATTTATATTTGACCGCATCGCAAGTATGATCCCCGAGCGGGGTGATTCCTTAAATTTATGTTTGACCACGTCGCACGTATGATTCACGAACATGGTATTTCCTACTACTCTTATGGGATCGGGCCGTTCACCTCGGTAGGATTTATGTACCACACTCTTATGGGAGTGGGCCATTCGCCTCGGCAGGTTAATAGATGCATCTATGGTTCGCGTCATTCGATCCCCCACAGTGCACAATTTACTTTTATGTTGGATGGGGCCGTACGCCTCCTCTCTCTCTCTCTCTCTCTCTCTCTCTCTCTCTCTCTCTCTATATATATATATATATATATATATATATATATATATATATATATATATATATATATAATCCTCATGGAATCGTGCGTAATATCTTGTAAGAAGCCAGTGTATCTGAGGTTTTTCCCTGATTTGAATACTTATAACCTCTTTGATGAGATCCACTACTTATATATATATGCTCTGGTTACGGAGGTAACTTGCTAGTTGATAACTTGAGTAAAATTGTAAAGAGGGAAATTATACCACATATTTTATACATGTTTATTTCATACATTTTCTTGGTTTCATATTTATTCACTTCTTTACTGTTCTGGGATGATTATAGGATACATAGCATTGAAATTGGAAATGCTATTATTATTCTGTAAAGTTTATTTTTTTTACTAGTTAAATTAAAGGAAATTTATGATTTCAGAAATATTAAAATGAGAATTAACTAATTATTTGGTGTTGGCTTGTCTGACAGTGGTGTCCGGCCCCATCACAACCTTCAAGGGATTTTGGGTCATGACATAAAAGATATTTTCTAAGAAAAGAAAAACTCATGTATATACCAACATATGAAACTAATTGATCAAATCATTCATTTTCCGATTAAATAAAAAAGAATATCGCAAGAATAACTAGAACGTGATCTTTCCCTATTATTATAAATTTAAGGTAAAACGTAAACCATTCAGTTTAAAATCCAGGCTTTTCTTTCATCTTCTGTCGCGACCCAAATTTCCCTCCGTAGGATGTCGTGATAAAACCTAGTTTTATGGACTAGGTAAGCCTACCCTTTACTGAAATAATAACAATATTTAACCAACATCCGACAAATACGAAATAGGAATCTCTATACAAACTTACAATCCTAAAACTAGTAATACAAGTAATAAACTCTACTGAGTTTGCTAAGAAAATTCTTAAGTACAACTGTTTGGAATGGAAATCAAACAGTACAAAAATGAAATCAGAAGGTGACTCTGAGGCCTGCGAACGCGACGACAGGTTTACCTTGAGTCTCCACAGCTCGACCTGCCAGTTAATGATCAACAACAATTGTAGCACTTGGATCTGCACAAAAATGTGCAGAAGCATAGTATGAGTACACCATATCGATACCCAGTAAGTATCAAGACTAATCTAGGTGGAGTAGCGACGAGGGAAAGTCAAGACATCTACTGGACTAAACAACTTGAACAAGTATGTAGATGATCTAACAGAGAACAATATTAATATAAAGCTAGACAGGATAAGGAATACAAAACAATACTTGCAATAATGCACTAGTAACAACAATAGGCAACAAGAAGCGGTCAGGTAATAATGCTATAGAGTAACTGATCACAGTCTAAATTCGGGGAAAACCAAATAAAAAAGAAAGCAAGCAATAACTCAATAAGAACAACTGCTTGACACCAGATTTGTTCAAGCCTTTCCACAAGGTGCTGAACCTCATAATCACAACTCACGAGTCCCAATTCTTGAACCTCAAATCACTTGGCATCTTGTGCTCACATTTCAACTCATAACCGCACGGACGACTGATACACTCAAATTATACTTTAACTAAATAGTGAAAGGTGGTCGGTGTCACATATAATAACTCAATAAGGTTGGGGTCAAATCCCGCAGGGAATATGGTGTGAAAAGTTTACTTGAGTAGTGTAGAACTTGACTTAGGTCGTAATTCTATTCCGTTAACGTAACAAGAGAATGATATAGTTGAGAATTAACGAGATAACTAATTGTGATAGGAGAATGTAAATAATTTGATTAAGGAAACCAAGGTTATGTCCCTGTCAATGAAATGTACTGCTATCGGTATTAATATGATATATTTATAATGGAAGGACCTTTGATATGCAAATGGTTTCTAAATGTCTACCCAATATTTTTCAATAATTGGGTAGTATTTTCTCTTTATGATTTTTCCAAATATAAAAGAGTTGCAATGTAAGAACAACCAATCTATGCCAAGTAAAACTCATTTATTCCTAAGTGATTTTATTAAACAAGATTTAAAGTCTTGAGTTCTAGATATTCATTTCTACCAAACTCTAACTCACTTTTCCAAGTAAAGAAAGAGTAAAATGTAATAGATTAATGTTTTAAACCACAAATCATAAATAAAGCACAAGAAATGAATAAATATCAACCAACCATTATATATATTCAATGTTAAACACCCATTAATATTACACCCGTTTAGGGTTCACAACCTTAGTATTTAAAACTAGCTACTCATGCTAAAATATAAGAACAAAGTATTTAATAAAGCCATAAAGCTTACAAAAGTGCAAGATTCCTTCTTCACAACCTTCCAAATAAATGGAGTATTCAATGCTCTCTAAGTAGGACCTTGTTTCAGACTTGAGTGATCCACAAAAACACTATTTATTTTCTTTATAGTGGACCAAAAATCGTAGTCAAAATCGGAGAAAAATGCCCCTTCAGATAGCTTATGTGATCGCATAATGGTCGGAAACCAGCTATGCGGTCCGCATATTCATCATTCCATCGCAGACTTGCTGAGTTCCAGTTCTTGCTTCAGCCGCATAACAGTTATGCAGACAACATGTGTGTTATGCGACCGCATATTCCATCGCATATCATGTTGAGAACTTTCTTCTACTGGAGTTATGCGACCATTATGCGGCTCGCATAGGTGTTATGCGACCGCATATTTTCTTCGTCATTTGGCCAAAAGGCTGTCTCTGTTTTCAATCACCATGTCAGTTATGCGGTCCGTATGTGAATTGTGCGGCCACATACTTGCAGCATATCCATTTTTTTTTTGACTTTTTGACTTCTTTTCCATGTTTTCGGGTCATCAAGCTCCGCTACAAAACAACCAAACTTGATCAGAATTAACTAAAATGCATTAAAACACAAGTTAAAATCTAAGCAATTGGTATCAATTTTGCCGAAATTCTATGGCACATCAACACCCCCAACTTAAAATCTTGCTTATCCTCAAGCAACTAAAACAAAGTTATCCTATTCTCTACTGCTTTTATTTCCGACATTCCACAAAACAGTAGTGACTATAGATGGTTTTGACTGGCAGCTAACAAGCATGTAACCCCATTTATTTACCCTTCCTGAAAAAGAGCTTATCATTAAACTATTCGGCTAATCAATTCGTGACCTTAGAGCCTCAACCAAAATGATAAAATGCTATTTACAGTGAAGTGCACTTGTGTTCTACTTCAAGAACCTATCTTCTGCTAAGTCTTACAATTCATGTGCATTCACAACAACGAAAATTCCCACTCACATCAAAACATTGTCGCTAACACTCGGAACGAAAGCTACATGCTACAAGTATCAGTCCATAAGCTTGCCCTTATTTTAACTTTGTCGCTATCTCATGAATGATTGACCATAGATCACTAAGGACTTTTCACGGGTCATAATGTAGACTTCGGGATGTGTTGAATGAATATTTAGGAATGTAGTGGTTATACTCTCCTTGAACTCTACATACATTGTGCTCTTTTACTACATAGCCCTTATTTACCTCGGGTTACCGACCTACAACCACCTCAAAGTATTTCTTCAAGTTCTACAAGACTCCACTCTTTTTCTCTCTTTTTTTTCTTTTTGGAGTTTGCATTTCGTTATATACACAACTTTGAGGTTATTGCTTTTTTATACACATAGTAGCAAACCTTGCCAATTTTCACTTTATAACGACACCCCAACTTAGGCTTTTGGCCTCAATCTCACACGTTCAAGGAGGGATGGGTTCAAAAGAAGGAATTACTTCACAGAAGGGGTAAAGATTTGTAATGTGGTAGCCAATGAAAGGTTAAAGTCTCAAAGAGGGTAACTAGGGTAATTAATGTACCAGGGAGGTCAATTTAGGAAAAACTGGATAGTAATCACAAGGAGAGACTAGGATCATTTCAACATCCAATCATTAACCTTAGAGTCGCACTAAGAAACCAATCGGGCAAGTTCTAGACATCACAAGTTAGACATGTGCATTACTCATACAAATCCTCACTCACTCACAACACATGAATTGTTCAACTCAACATAGTTTCATCCCTCAAGAGACACAAGGAAATTCAATACTTTTATCTCAAAATATGTAAGATTCTAAATAAGCATGTCAAACAGCAAGCCTCAAATTCACAAGAATGACTAACCAACACATTTTTTTGTTTTTTTTTAAAAAAAGGAAGGGTATCCTATATGTACCACATTTAGCACATGCTTGAAGCTATATATTCAATACCAAATAAGTCAAAACATTTATTGCTACTGCCGTGGATCTACTATTACACCCTTGGAAAAGAACCTGGCGAAGAAAAACTAAAGGGAATTCATTACTAAACTACAAGATTTTATATACAAACATGTGGTACAACACAATATTTACATAAAAACATGGAGTACATGATCATGATCATAACTACCCTACCCCTAACCAAAGATCATGCATTGTCCCCAATGCATATTTTAAACAAAAGAAAGCTCAGGGACTCGTTGGGGCACACTAGGCGCTCGGGGAAACTAAAGGATCTGAGGCAGCTGTGGGATCAGTTGCTAGTAGTGAAACTGTAGCTGGTGGAACCTCGGATTGAGTGTTCTCCTCCACGGTTGGAGCAAGAGGCTCCAACTATTGTGAGGGTATATTAGGAAGATCCACCTGCTGTGAGGCTGGAGCTGGGGCTTGGGAGCTACTAGCCTCACCCGGTGATGGCTGAGTGGTCGAGGGATGTGCCTTGGCGACCATATTTGCTAGTGAATGTGCAATTGCTATCTGCACAACTACTTCCTCTTCATCCTCTGCCCTTGTAGAGACAGCAACCTGTTTACCCTTGTCTTGATGACCCTCAGTGTCCTCACCCAATGTTTCTTTATCTATCTCGTCATCTCCTGACTCCCTCTCATCGGACTCCTCAGTATCTACAGATTCCCCTTCTAAAGGAACATCAATGTGAGCATGAGGAGTTTGAGCCTTGGAGGTCTCAACATGTTGTGCCTCTGGAGCTGTCATCAAGGTTGTGAAATCAATATCCATGCCTAGGACAGAAGTGTCAGCACCCTGCTCTCCATCCTTCGGGAGGAAGGCTGTCAAATCAAACTCTAAACTCTGCATCTTCTGCAGCTCTTCTTTCAAGTTATTCACATCTTTTTGGAGCTAAGGCATACCTCCCACCTCACCCCGCTCAACCTTCTCAAGATGCGCTTCAACGCTCTTGAGGTGATCCGCATAAGTTTGATGTTGCTACTGAAGAATAGTAACTGAGTATTGGATAGGGGTCAATCCTTGCCGGGTGAGGTTGGGAATTTCCTTGATAAGTCGGTCTACCTTAGCATTGGCATGCTGAGCAAGTAGACCCAGCTTTAACAGAGCTGGTAAAGGGACTTGGGCCTGTGCAGTAGAGGGTTGTGGAGGTAGCTGGGGCTTGAGAGGTATCCGGCAATTCTGGGACCTTTGATGCTGCAATATCTGCTGGAGGAGGAATGTGAGTCTCTAACTGAGTTGCAGTTGCCTTTGCAGCTGCGTCACTGATTCTCACGATGTCGATGTCTTTGAGAGCCTTCACCATTTTGTCATGCTTAGGCATAGAAGGCACATTTGCAGCTTGGCAGAGAGCAGTGATCAAGCAAGGGAAAGGAAGTGATGTTTCTTTCTGGTTGGCTCTGATTCGCAGCTCTTGGAATATGATCTCTCCCACATCAATCTTGATGTCTGTCATGATGCACGCAATGAGGAGTACTTTCTCAATGTTGATGTCAGTTTCATTTCTAGATGGCATCAGACGAGATGTAACAAAGCTAAGCCAGTATTGACCCTCCCTTGTGAGATCCTCCTTGTAAATTTTGTGTTTAGGATCAATCTAGGCCGGTGTCCCCTTTGCTATGACAGAGGCAACCCAGGCGCGCTCATTGTGTTTGCTGGCGACCTTAGAATCATATTCGGCTGTACCAGACCTCCAATCCTCGAAATACCATTCATTGATCGTCTTATCACCATAACTAACTTGAACCCCTCGCACTAGGACAGATGTTGCAAAGATCCTGTTGCGCTTCTGTGAAGCACTCCTTAAAGCACCATATGAAGCATAAAACTCCCTCACAAGTGTCTCATTGTAGTCATCTGGGACCTCAGTGAAGAACTCCCACTTCCTCTACTTGATGTTCTCGAGTATGTGAGGGTAATGCTCTGACTGCCCGTATAAGCTCAATAGCTTTTCCTCAAGAATTTTCCTTTTTGAGAGCTCTGCTTTGTATAAATCTAGGGAGCCCTTGACCCCAAACCGGAGGTTAAGGTCCTCCCCCAGCTTTCTTCGTACCTTAGCCTGTAGATCAACAGGAGGTCCGAGGTCACTCTGTGACTCCTCCACTTCATACTGGGAGGAGTGCTCCTTAGTAATGCGGAGAGCCTGAGCCCGCTGACGTTTGGCTTGTGGTGCTTGTTGACTAGGATTTGCAGCCCTTTTTTATCTACGTCCGGGCGTTGATTGCATTGGATTGGACTTCTTTTGTTCCATTCTTGTTGATGAAACATTGTAGGCGTGAGTGAAAGAGGTCAGGGAAAATCATCAGGGACAAAAGAAAAAAAGAACAAAATAAAAAAAAATTGCCTACTATGCGATGGGTTATGCGGTCGCATATCAAGTATGCGGACCGCATAACCATTTCATATGTGCATTGGCAGAAAGTCATCAGCAGTTATGTGATCACATAAGTGGTTATGTGATCGCAAAATGACCGCACATTGGAAGGCTAGAAAGCCTAAATTACTGCCTCAGTCTGCGGCATATATGCGGACCGCATAACAGGTATGCGATTGCAAAAGCAATCGCATAACCTGTTCTAATCTAGGGCAAGATAGGGGGTCATATGTGATGATTATGCGGACCGCAAAGCGATTATGCGGGCCGCATAAGTCATCTTCCTCATGAAAATTATACCCTCTCCCAAATCACATGGGTTCCTTTTTCCACTCATTCAAAAATCTAAATCCTTTGCGATTACTTTCAAAATATAAAGAGAGAGGGGTACTCAGACTTCCCCCTCTTTGGTTTATCAGTTATAGCACACACCCAATTCCTCAATCCACTCCTCACCAAAAAAACAAAAGCAGATACTACACTATCATTCTAGTCACAAATTTAAACCAATTTGACCATTTACAAGTACACACTTCAGATATTCATTAGATTCACAAGCGGGAGAACAAGAAGGAAGAATGAGAGTGAAGAAAAGCGAAACCATAAGTCATACCTGAAACTTGAGGATTCGACAATGGAAATGAGAAAAATTATGAGTGTGTTTTGATCCTTTCTCTGGTTCTTCCTTAGCAAATTTGAGCGTTCTTTTTTTCCTCTATTTTTCTTGTTTTTGTTCAAACATGAGTGTGTACAGAGAGTGGGTTAGTTTTATACCTGGCAGTTATGCGGCGCATAAGTTCATTGCATAACAGAATATGCGATCGCATAAGTGTTATGCGGTAGACTTATGACTGGGCAGCCTAGATATAACATGCGATGCAAAATGCGATCACAAAGTGCACATGCGGGCCGCATAAATGAAAAATGACCGCATAGTTGACAACAAAATTAGCCAAATTTTCTGCCTGAATTTGCGATGACTATGCGGTTCGCATAGTCATTATGCGACCGCATAGTTGTCGCTTAATCTGGACCTCTCTTTCCTTCAGTTTCTTCAGCACTAGTACCCTATTTATGATATTTGACCTGCACTCTATCACACACGTCAACTTGTTCAATCTAATCTACGTAAATAATAATAAAAAAACTACAAAAAGGTGTTACCACACATGTGTTGCCTCCAAAGAAGCGCTTGATTTAACGTCGCGGCGCGACGCAGTTGACTCCTTTTGGACTATTCCTTGGTAGGAGCTGCTGTTGGACTATCCCTTAGAGCAAATTGCTCTATCAAATGCCTTTCTCCTGTAGTACCAAGGTAATGCTTAACTCATTGTCCATTTAACTTGAAAGTTTGAGTCCCATCCTCCAATTCTAGTTTAATAGCACCACAGGGAGACAGACTCACAACTTTGACGGGCCGGACCATTTGGACTTGAGTTTACCCGGAAATAACTTGAGTCTTGAATTGAAGAGTAAGACCAAGTCACCAGAATCGAACTCCCACTTCAAGATCTTTTTATCATGGACAAACTTCATCCTCTCTTTGTACATGGCTGCACTCTCATAGGCATGGAGACGGAATTCTTCCATCTCATTGAGTTGTGTCATCCTCAAGTTTGCAGCCTCAGCCCAGTCAAGATTCAGCTTCTTCAAAGCCCACATGGCTTTGTGTTCAAGTTCCACTAGCAAGTGACAAGCTTTGCCAAAAACCAACCTGTACGATGAAGTGCCAATTAGGGTCTTATATGTTGTGCGATATGCCCACAACGCATCATCTAGCTTCCTTGACCAGTCGGTCCTGTTTGCATTGATAGTTTTTGCTAGGACGTTCTTGATTTCTCTGTTCGAAACTTCAACCTGACTACTCGACTGAGGATGATAGGGTGTGGCCACCTTGTGCTTTACACCATATTTTTCAAGCAACCCGACAAAAGCCTTGTTGTAGAAATGAGACCCACCATCACTCAGGATGGCCCTTGGAGTACCAAACCGTGTGAATATATTCTTCTTCAAAAATGCAGTCACACTCCTTGCTTCATTGTTCGGTAAGGTGATTGCCTCGACCCATTTAGGGACGTAGTCCACAGCCACCAAAATGGAGGCCATGACATACGAGCTCACGAAGGGGCCCATAAAGTCTATCCCCCACACATCAAAGATCTCAACTTCTAATACAAAATTCATCGGCATCTCATGTATTTTAGATATTGACCCTTGTCTTTGACATTGGTCACAAGCCTTAACCATTTGATTTGTATCTTGGTATATCGTTGGCCAATAGTAGCCACATTCAAGCACTTTTTCCACCGTCCGATTTCCTCCATGATGACCACCAACCGGAGACTCATGGAATGCCTTGAGAATTGGCATTACCTCATCTTCCGGAACACACTGCCAAATAATGTTGTCAGCACAAATATAGAACAAAAAAGGTTCCTCCCAATAGTATTGCCTACACTCCCGCAAGAAATTTTTCTTTTGATAAGCTTCCAATCCATCGAGAACAAGGTCACTAACCAAGAAGTTAGCGATGTCGGCATACCAAGGAGCAAATGTGTTGGACAAAGCCCATATGTGTTCATCTGGAAAAGCATCATTGATTTCAAGATCTTCTTTTGGTCTCCCTGCCTCTTCAAACCTAGATAGGTGATCCGCAACTTGATTTTCTGTCCTTTCTGATCCTTGACTTCAAAGTCAAACTCTTGCAATAAAAGGACCCACCGAATCAATCTTAGTTTGGCATCCTTCTTCGCCATAAGATAGCAAAGAGCAGCATGGTCGGTGTACACTATCACTTTGGACCCCAACAAATAAGCCCAAAATTTTCAAAAGCATAGACAATGGTAAGAAGTTCTTGCTCAGTCACAATATAATTCATTTGAGCGCCATTGAGTGTCTTGCTTGCATAATAGATAGGATGAAGAATCTTGTTATGATATTGGTCAAGCACATACCCAATAGCTACACCACTAGCGTTACACATGAGTTCGAATGGAAGAGACCAATTGGGGGAGACAATAATAGGTGTCGTGGTGAGATTTTCTTTCAATTCCTCAAAGGCTTTGAGGCACTTCTCATCAAATACGAACTTTGCAGCTTTCTCAAGGAGTTTGCACATGGGATTTGCAATTTTGGAGAAGTCCTTGATGAAATGCCTATAGAAGCAGGCACGCCCCAAAAAACTTCAAACACCTTTAACTGAAGTAGGTGGAGGGAGCTTGGAAATGATCTCGATCTTTGCCCGGTCAACCTCTATGCCTTGTTTGGAAATTTTATGACCCAAAATAATGCCCTTGTCTACCATGAAATGGAATTTCTCCCAATTTAGCACAAGGTTTGTTTCTTCTCATCTTTTAAGCATTTGTCTAAGGTTGTCTAGACAATGCTCAAAAGAATCACCCATGACAGAGAAATCGTCCATGAATACCTCTAAGAAATCTTCCACCATATCTGAGAAGATTGACATCATGCACCTTTAGAAAGTAGCCGGAGCGTTGCATAACCCAAATGGCATCCGGCTAAATGCAAACATCCCATATGGACAAGTGAATGTTGTCTTTTCCTGATCTTCCAATGCAATATTGATTTGGTTGTAGCCGAAATATCCATCCAAGAAGCAGTAGAATGACCTTCCCGCTAGCTGATCAAGCATTTGATCAATAAAAGGCATAGGGAAATGGTCCTTGCACGTAGCACTGTTTCGCTTCCGGTAATCTATACAAACCCTCCATCCGGTCATTGTTCTTGTTGGGATGAGATCATTGTTATTATTTTCAATCACGGTCATGCCTCCCTTTTTCGGCACACATTGCACCAGACTCACCCAAGAACTATCGGCAATGGGGTAGACTACCATGGCATCCAACCACTTGATGATTTCTTTCTTTACCACTCCTGCATGGAAGGGTTTAGCCTTTGTTGATGCTTCACACTTGGTTTACTCTCATTCTCCAATTGGATTTTGTGTTCGCAAATTCCGGCAGGAATCCCTCGGATGTCCGCAATTGTCCACCCAATAGCTTGCCTATGCTCCTTCAAGACATTCAACAATTGTTCTACCTGCACATAATTCAACAAAGAAGAAATGATTACCAGTAGAGTGTCATTAGAGCCAAGAAATTTATACCTCAAGTGCGGTGGAAGTGGTTTGAGTTCTAGTTACGACGACTCAATAATTGAAGACTTTGCGGGAGAAGTGACTCTATTCTCTAAGTCGAGAGAGAGTTTCTTTGGAGCATAAGTGTAGCACCCAAGCCTTTCCAATTCATTTACCGATTCCATGTACCCCTCCATGTCTTCACCATCGAAATTTACCAAAATAGCTGCCAACGCCTCACCGAGGCATTGTTCTTCCATCTTCATTTCGACTGCATCTTCCACCTCATCAACAACATCAATTACCGAGATGCTTTTGTATTCATGTCGCAGTTTCATACCCTTGATTTCTTGGAATGTGACCTCTTCATCATTCACATGGAACATGATCTCATTCCGTTCTGAATCCATCAATGCTCTTCTTGTGGCAAGAAATGGTCTCCCCAAGACGATAAAGATCTCTTTGTCAACTGCACAATCAAGGATTACAAAATCGGCGGGCAAATGGAACTCTCCCACTTTCACAAGCACATTATCAACAATTCCCACGGGGCTCTTTATGGAACGATCGGCCATTTGCAAACTCATACTTGTAGGCCTCAGCATACCTAACCCCGCTTGCTTGTAAATAGCAAGAGGCATTAAGTTGATGCTAGCCCCATTATCACAAAGAGCTCTTTTAAAATCACACGCCCCAATAGTGCATGGAATGATGAAAGCTCCCACGTCTTCTTTCTTTTGAATGGTGGTTGTTGCAATGGTGGAACTAACTCGGTAAGTCACATTCAACACTTCATTCTTGGTAGTTTTCTTCTTGGTGATCAAGTCTTTCAAATAGTTAGCAAAACCCGGCATCTCTTGAAATGCTTCCACAAATAGGATATTCACCGATAACTGCTTGAGAATGTCATAGAACTTTTCGAGTTTGCTATTATCAACCTTCCTAGAAAGTCTTTGAGGGAAAGGAGGAGGAGGTCTAGGAATAGGTGGTAGGGTTTTTGGTGTCTCTTTTACCTTTTCCTTTACCTCTTCCCGATTCACTTCTTGAACTTTCAACTCTTCCAGAACCTTTTTAGCTTCAACAACAATTGGCTATTCAACTTGTGCCTCAACCTCTTGTTCGGACTCTTCCACTTCAAGCACTTGTTCACTCTCTCCTTGTAGTACCTTCCCACTCCGAGTAGTAATGGCCATGATATGAGAAGTTGGACCACTCCCACTACCTTTTGGGTTCGCAATTGTGTCACTTGGAAGTGTCCCCTTTAGCTTTGGATTTTATTCCCTAGAGAGATCTCTTATTTGCATATCTAATTTTTTAATGGATGCGGTATGAGAATCAACAAGCTCGGTCTTATTCCTCATAGAAGTATCAGACCTTTCTTGATTTTGTAATACCCGTTCAAGCATGCTTTCCAACTTGGAATCAATTGAGGAACCTTGATTTGAATATTGACCCTTTGGTGGAACATAAGGGTTTGAACTTCGATTTGAGAAGTTGTTGTTATTCCAATTCCCTTGATATGAACTACTTTGGTCATTTCGCCACTATTGGTTGCCTTGCCCTTGCGGGTTAGGCCTCCATTGATTTTGTTGTCCTTGACCTTGGTATTGTTGCCTTTGATAGCCTCCTTGAGAGTTGTTGACATAGTTTGCTTCCTCATAATCTTCATTTGATAAGGGTTGCACATCTTCCACTACATTTACCTTCTTCGTTTGGATTTCAATGAACATTTTTGTCAACATATTGGCATTGGTGGCAAGCCCTGCAATTACTTGATCTCTTTCTTGGTTCTCCTTAATCATGTTGGTCAAGGAGGGAGTACCATAAGCAATTCCACTTGTGGTGTCTTCTGAGTTCCACACTTGGTTATGTTTTACCATTTTGTCAAGGATTTGTGTGATCCTTGCAAAAGTCTTATCCATAAAAGATTCATCAGTTGCATTATTGGCTATAGATTGGTTCATAGTATCTAAACCCATGTAGAATTTCTCTAACAAGATAGACTCTAGAAAACCATGATTAGGCGACCTCACCAAATATAACTTGAATCGCTCCCATGCCTCATGTAAATGCTCTCCCGGTAGTTGCTTGAAAAAGAAAATTTTATCCCGGAGCTCAGATTTCTTGCTTTGTGGGAACCATTTAGCTAAGAATGCTCGGATAAGTTCAGGCCAAGAATGAATGGAATTTGGTGGCATATTTTGAAGCCATTTCCTTGCTTCCCCAGCTAGTGAGTACTTGAACACCCTCAACCTTAGGGCATCATCTGAGACGTTGTTCTGTTTGTGCATCGCACACACACCCAAGAAGTTTGTAAGATGTTGTGTTGGATCATCATCAGTGGAATTCCTGAAAAACCCCTCCGCTTTGAGCATTAGGATTAAACCATGTTCCACCTTGAAAGTAGCAGCGCCAACTATGAGAGGTACAATAGCATTTGTATCCTCAATGTACTCATTTATGTCCGCAAAAGGATTTTCTTCCATTTCTTCCTCGTATTCATCCATGATTTCCTATCAACACCAAGCAAAATGTGATGGAATAGAAGAAAACGTAAAGTAAAGCACACTCTAATTAGTAATTTCAAAACCGTATTCCCCAGCAACGGTGCCAAAATTTGATACTCTCAAATTACATTTTAATTAAATAGTGTAAGGCGATCGGTGTCACATATAATAACCCAACAAGGTTTGGGTCGAATCCCACTGGGAATATAGTATGAAAAGTTTACTTGATTAGTGTAGAACTTGACTTAGGTCGTAATTCTATTCCGTTAACGTAACAAGAGAATGATATAGTTGAGAATTAACGAGATAACTAATTGTGATATGAGAATGTAAATAATTTGATTAAGGAAACCAAGGTTGTGTCCCCGTCAATGAAATGTAATGCTATTGGTATTAATATGATATATATTTAATGAAAGGTCCTTTGATATGCAAATAGTTTCTAAATAACTACCCAATATTTTTCAATAATTGGGTAGTATTTATTCTTTATGAATTTTTCAAATATAAAAGAGTTGCAATGTAAGAACAACCAATCTATGCCAAGTAAAACTTACTTATTCCTATGTGATTTTATTAAACAATATTTTAAGGTCTTGAGTTCTTGATATTCATTTCTACCAAACCCTAACTCACTTTTCCAAGTAAAGAAAGAGTAAAATGGAATAGATTAATGTTTGCAACCACCAACCATAAATAAAACACAAGAAATGAATAAATATCAACCAACCATTATATATATATATATATATATATATATATATATATTCAATGTTAAACACCCACTAACATTACACCTTTTTAGGGTCCACAACCTTAGTATTTAAAACTAGCTACTCATGCTAAAATACAAGAACAAAGTATATAATGAATCCATAAAGCTTACAAAAGTGCAAGATTCCTTCTTCACAACCTTCCAAATAAATAGAGTATTCAATGCTCTGTAAGTAGGACCTTGTTTTAGACTTGAATGACCCACAAAAACCCTAGTTATTCTCTTTATAGTCGACCAAAAATCGTATTCAAAATCAGACAAAAATGCCCCTTCAGATAGCTTATGCGATCGCATAATGGTCGCAAACCAGTTATGCGGTCCGCATATTCATCATTCCATCGCAGACTTGCTGAGTTCTAGTTCTTGCTTCAGTCATATAACAGTTATGCGGACCGCATGTGTGTTATGCGACCGCATATTCCATCGCATATCATGTTGAGAACTTTCTTCTACATGGTTTCTGCGACCATTATGTGGCTCGCATAGGTGTTATACGACCGCATAATAGACCGCGTATTTTCTTCTTCATTTGGCCAAAAGGCTGTCTCTGTTTGCGATCACCATGTCAGTTATGCGGTCCGCATGTGAATTATGCGGCTGCATACTTACAACATATCCATCTTTTTGTGACTTTTGACTTCTTTTCTATGTTTTTAGGTCATCAAGCTCATGCACTACAAAACAACCAAACTTGATTAGACTTAACTAAAAATGCATTAAAAGACAAGTTAAAATCTAAGCAATTGGTATCAATTTTGCCATAATTCTACGGCACATCAACGACTCACGTGCCGAGAGAACACCTCTCACACAAAAGGCAAGTAAATAAGGATACATGTAATGGTCAATAATGTCAGGATTCATCCCCCTAACTGATATGGGTGATTAATCTACGTGTATGCTTGTGCAAGTGTTCTACCACAATCCAAGTCAACAAACAATAGTAAAGACAATGAATGGCTCATAAGAAATGGTCACCATGAAATATACAGTATAATTAAGATAGCAAAAAAGTGGGCGTTACGATAAGCACAACAACATTAGCTACATAGGACTGAGTGAATAAAGCAACACGAAGGAAACAATTAGTAATATGCTAAGGAAAATAATAGTCAAAGTCAAGTGCACAGAAAAGGGAAAATGACAATAGAGCCCTCCTAAGGTACCGCCTCGTAGTCTCAAATCGTAAAATGAATCACAACGGCATGACAGAAACCTCGTGCAAACAATAACAACCATACGATAGAAACCTCGTGCAACAATAATGACCGCACGGCAGAAACCCCGTGCCACAATAACATCCGCACGGCAGAAACCTCGTGCCACTATAATGATCGCACAGCAGAAACCTTGTGCAACAATAACAATCTGCACGAAATAAACCTCGTGCCAACACAACACTGAATACCACAACAAAAACGACAATAACATAAGAATACATCAAGTAAATCAACCCGGGAACTCCATAACACACAAAGACGGAAGAACGAACTCACAAGGAAAGACATAACAGGAGATAATGGTACAACATAGCAATAGCTCACCAAGGAAGAGATATTGTGTATCAATGATCCCACATAAGTACAATTCAATTATAAGAGGGATAACATAAATCAAGGACTCCAATTATGGGTAAGTCAATAATGATAAGGGATAACCAAATTAAATTTAAGGATAAGCAGATTATGGGGAAGGCGATAACAACTTCAACTAATAATAGGCAATTACGAAAAAGGTAGCATAGCAATAAAAGAAGCAACCAATTCAGTTAAGCCACTATCACGACCCCAAACCGGACCCGATCGTGATGGCGCCTCTCATGAAACAAGGTCAGCAGACACAAACTCCCAAACCAATTAAGACAATTTTAAATAATTCATTTTAAGTCATTAGTAAACTATAGATCCCAAAAATCAAAGAGTAGAATAGTCAATGCGGAAACAACACAGCCCGACATGCGGGTGTCACCAGTCATGAGCAACTAAACATCTGTCTAAGAGTATGAAGAGACTACATAGTCTGATAGAAATCTAGTACAAATGAAAATAAGGATAAGAAGGAGAAGCACTGGGCTGCGAACGCCGAGCAACTACCTAGTCAACTCTGATCAGCCTATTGGAAAGCAATTAACCCTCGCTAGCATGACCCGAGGCTCCTTGATCTGCACACAGGGTGCAGGGAGTAATGTGAGTATGTCAACTCAACAAGTAATAAACATCTGTCTAAGAGTATGAAGAGACTACATAGTCTGATAGAAATCTAGTACAAATGAAAATAAGGATAAGAAGGAGAAGCACTGGGCTGCGAACGCCGAGCAACTACCTAGTCAACTCTGATCAGCCTATTGGAAAGCAATTAACCCTCGCTAGCATGACCCGAGGCTCCTTGATCTGCACACAGGGTGCAGGGAGTAATGTGAGTATGTCAACTCAACAAGTAATAAAAGAAAAGGCAACTGAGCGATAAGAAAATACGTAAAACACATCAAAATGCTACAACGAGGCAGTATAAAACAAAAACAATGCAATAAAATAGTAAAAGATCGTAAAAATACCTTAGTTCAGTAAAAACCTCTTTAAAATATCTTTTAGTAGTTTAAACGAGTGAATGAAAAACATGGAGAAAATATAGATACGTAAAATCAGCCCCTCAGGCAAAATACCAACAGAATCAGCCCCTCGGGCTATCTCATAATCACTCGTATTAGCCCTTCGGGCAATAACATAGAACAACATCAACCCCTCGGGCTACATCACATCTCAAACTGGGTACCCGCGCTTACTGGGGGTGTACAGACTCCGGGAGGGGCTCCTTACAACCCAAGCGCAATATCAAGCCATCTCGTGGCATAATCAAACAGGGTCTCAGCCTAATATCAAGCCACCTCGTGGCATAACAAATCAGGCCATCGGCCTCATAATCATAAATCAGTATGATACTACTACGGCGCGTAGCCCGATCTCACAGTATCCGCACAACACATGCCCTCGGCCTTACTCAGTTAGAATCTCACAAGCCACTTGGACAATAGTAAAACATGATGCTCAGCCCAAAATATCATTTAAAATATCAAAAAAGAGTAAAGATGACTGAGTTGTGAAAACAGTAGAATATAGCATGACTGAATATAACTACGAAGTCAAAATAGTGAGTAATAGTAGTAAAAATCCCCTAAGGGTCCAAAACAGTTGGCACGAGGCCCAAATACGGCATTCAGCCCAAAATATGATGATAGCAAATAGTTTTCAATTAAATACGCGATTAAAAAGTCATACGGGATGGACTAAGTCACAATCCCCAACGGTGCACGACCCCACGCTCGTCATCTAGCGTGTGTGTCACCTCAAAGTAGCACAACAATGTGAAATCCGGGGTTTCATACCCTCAGGACAGCATTTACAATCATTACTTACCTCTATCTGGTCCAAACTCTAGCCCGTGATGCCTTTTCCCCTCGAATAGGACTCCGGATGCTCCAAATCTAACCAAAATCAGTATATAACCATCAAAGTAAGCTAAGGGAATAAAGTTCACTCGAAAATAATCAAATTACATCAAAATCTCGAAATTGGTCAAAACCCAAACCCTGGGCCCATATCTTGGATTCCGATAAAATCACAAAACTAGAATCCTTACACTCTCACGAGTTCATACATATCAAATACATCAAAATCCGACCACAAATGACCCCTCAAATCCCTAGATTTAGGTCTCCCATTACTAAGCCCTAACTTCCACTTTTTAGTCTTAAATTCCACAAATTCCATGATTAATTAGGTAGAAATCATATTAGGATTGTGTATTAGGTCCATAAGTCTTACCTCCAAGTGATCCCCATTGATTCCCTCTTCAATCCTCCTCAAAAAGCTCTAAAATTGCCCAACAATGGTGAAACTTAGACCCAAAATCGCGGATATGATCTTTTAAACATTCTGCCCAGCTTTTAAAATTCCTTCACCGAGATCGTGGAAAATTCCTCATGATCGTGAAGCACAAAAGCCAACTGCCCTTATCTAACCTTAAGCGATCGCAACAAAACCCACACGATCGCGAAGCTTTACTTCATAGACCCACGTGATCACAACAACCTCACGCGATTGCGTAGAGCAACTCTACCTATGCCCCCAAATTTTTCTTCGCGAACGCGACCTCAGTCACGCGGTCGCGATAGCCAACTCGACATACCCTCGCGATCGTAGACCCTTTTACGTGATCGCAGAGAACAAAAGTCTGCAACAGATCTAAAGCAAAAATCTGCAACTTCTCAACATGCAATTTGATCCGTTTAACCACCCGAAACTCACCCGAGGCCCTCGGGACCTCAACCAAGCATGCCAACATATCCTATAACATCATTCAAACTTGTTCCAACCTTCGGAACACTCAAAACAACATCAAAACACTAAATTTGCATCGGATTCAAGCCTAAGAATTCCAAAAACTTCCAAATTCCGCTTTCGATCAAAAAGTCTATCAAACCTCGTCCGAATGACTTGAAATTTGGCACACACGTCACAAATAACACTAAGGACCTACTCTAACTCCCAGAATTTCATTCTGACCCCTATATCAAAATCTCACCTATCAACCGGAAAATGCCAAAATTCCAATTTCGCCAATTCAAGCCTAAATCTACTCCAGACCTCCAAAACACATTCCGATCACGCTCCTAAGTCTCAAATCACCTCCCGAAGCTATTTGAACCATCAGAATTCACATCCGAGCTCTTTTTCACATATGTCAACATCCAGTTGACTTTTCCAACTTAAGCTTACTCGAAAGAGACTAAGTGTCTCAGACCTTACCAAAACCTCTTTGAACCCGAACCAACCAACCCGATAACACATAATACAGTTAAACAAAGCAATAAGAAGTAGAAATGGGGAAAACAGAGCGGTGACTCATGAAAGACCAGTCGGGTCGTTACATGCACATAAGAGTTAAATATGCAATAAAGGTGGAACGTGGCAATTAATTCCAAATAAATACATGTAGAAATAAAACTAGTAAATGAGGATTTATCATAACAAAAGAACTTCAATCTAATGAACTAAGAATCTAAGAGCCCCAGGCGGTCAAATTTCCACAAATAAGCCCGAGCACGTACTCGTCACCTCGCGTGCACGGACGTCACATGACACAATTAGCACCAAAGACTCAAATCCTAAGGGGTAGTTCCTCCATACAAAGTTAGGTAAGATACTTACCTCAAAGAAGATAGATCGTTACTCTAAAATGGACTTCTCGAGTGAAATAACCTCCGGACGGCTCAAATCTAGCCAAAATAACTTCAAATCATAAATAAAACTCATAAGAAACAATTCTGGATAATAAAGCTTCAATCTTTAACAAAAATTAAAAAGTCAAACCCCGGACCTGCACCTCGAAATCCGATAAATTTTATAAAATCCGAACATCCATTCCGATATGAGTCCAATCATACTAGTTTCACCCAAATCTGACTCTGAATCGATGTTCAAAACTCAAAAATTTACTCTATGAAACTTTGTACAACCCCCCCCCCCCAGTTTTCTCTTTAAAATTCACAATCCAATTACCAAAAATAAAGATAGATTCAAAAAATATATAACCAAAATCGAGTAGAGAACACTTACACCAATTCATATGGTGAAAATCTTCTCAAAAATTGCCCAAATCCGAGCTCCCCAACTCAAAATATGACCAAATGAAGAAACCCTCGATATTAAATATTTTTGCCCAGATATTTTGCCTCGTTTTGTATGACAAATGATCCCGAAACTTATTTTTGATGCCTCCAATGAAATGCTTGTGAAATTTCAGTCAAGTTAGACTTTTGAATCACTCCATTTGACCTTTAATGAAGGAGATAAGATATTTTGAAGTTTTAAATGAAGTTTGAAAATTTAACGGATAAAAATGACATTTTTGTAATTATTTTACACCAGAAAAATCGGCAACGAAAAGGTTTTCGTTTTAACACCCAAAACTCATTCAGAACCTCCCCGACACAAACCATATATGCGTTTCAATCATAAAACACGCCACGAACCTGCTCGTGCACTCAAAACACCGAAAAAAGGTCATCTTGACCCGATATTGACCATGGTCAAACTCCAAATCCTTAACTTAACTAGTTTCTCAACCAATGCTCCAAAACACACTCGAGCCCCTTTGGTCCCCATTCAGTCATACCAACAAGTCTTAAAACACGATACAAACTTATTCGAAGCTTCAAATCACATCAAACAATATAAAACCACGAATTGTACCTCAAATCAAACCTAATGAACTTTTGAACTTTCAACTTCCAAAACTCGTGCCGAACCATATCAAATCAACTCGAAATGACCTCAAATTTAGCATACAAGTTTCAAATCATATAACAAAGCTATTCCAACTTTTGGAACCAAAATCCGAACCCGATATCACCAAAGTCAACTCCGGTCAAATTTATGAACATTCCAAAACTCCAAATTGTCAACTTTCACCAATTAACGCTAGAACCTTCAAGAAACATCCAAATGCAAATTCGGGCATACACTAAAGTCCCAAATCACTATCCGTACCTAATGAAATCATAAAAACTCCTATCCCGGATCAAATACACAAAGTCAAACTTGATCAACTCTTCTAACTTAAAGCTTTCTAGTTGAGAATTATTCTTCCAAACCAACTTTGGATCACCTGAAAACCAAAACCGACGATTCACACAAGTCATAATAAATCATATGAAACTACTCAAGGTTTTAAACAGCTGAATAGAATGTAAATGCTCAAAACGACCGGGTGGATCGTTACATCTTCAATTGAGGTTCTTCAGTGAAATGTTTCCTTTGTGGATAAGATTTTCTTTGGGATGAGGCTAGGACGACGCAATTATAAGCACGCAATTTTTGACATGCATATTTTTTTTAAAAGAAGCTATTTTGGTATTTTAAATATTTATTTGAGTTATTTTAATAGGTTTAGTCTACTCTTGCGTTTAAGTTAGTTGCAGAACTTAAAATTTGAAAACGAAAAAAATAGTTTTTTTTAGCAAACAGGAAACATGTATATTAAGAACTAAGTAGCGTTTGTTACAACATTGTCTAATAGTGTGTCACTTAGGACACATTGATTTCCTAGGCTTGCTAAACTGTTGCAAGCATCCATTGATAAGTATTTAACATAATAACGATCCTTGTCTAGATCAGAGTTGATAAGATTAAAAACTACACATGGGACTATTACAAAAACTCTCTTCTTCACTTCTGGACTTCCTCCCATTTTAGACCGCGTGTGGAGACTTTGTTGCACTCTCTAAACGTGTGCTGGAGGAGCGTCACTTTCCTTTGGTGCATTAACAACCTGCAATAAGAGATAATATTGTCAAAAGATTTGTTACCATGTAGTATAGCCTTGATGGCTTCTGCACAATCCGATTCGATTTGGAGTGGAAATAGGTTCCATTCATGAGCAATTTTTAGTCCCTCTTTTATAGCTTTTAGTTCTGCTTCCAGTGACCCCATGGCCTCTATGTTCTTGGTAAATCCCACAATCCAGCGCCCATAGTTGTCACGAAAAACTCCCCCTAGGGAACTTTTGGAGTTGCCATGGCTAGCATCCATATTTAACTTAAACCATCCTTTTGGAGGTTGATGCCACTTAATAATGATACAAATTTTTTGGATGGGTAGGGGATTGTATTCGGTCATCAGCTTGTAATCTGTTGCTTTTTGCGTGATATTATTAAGGAGGATAGCATTTCTCGTATTGTTTTGGTTATTTCCATTCCTAGTAATCCAAATATCCCAAAGGGCAAAGGGGAGCAAAATATTCTAGTCAATATGTTTATGTCTTAAAGAGACATATTGGTTTTTTAATTGGATTAGCCAGTGGCCTTTAAATGGATCAGGCCTGGTTAGCCCTCCTATTTTATCCCAAAAAGCTTCACTTATGGAGCATGTTATGAAGATATGATGGATGGACTGTACTTCTCCTTTATCACAAATGGGACAAATTTTGTCAATGTTAATACTAATATGGGATAGATATTTTCGACAAGGGAGTGTATTACGTAAGCATTGCCACAAAAATAGTTTCATTGTTTGGTTATTATATATCTTGTTTCAAGAATATTAGTATTTTGGTAATAATGCAATTTTAATCTTCCTACATGATTTAAGTTGGGGAGGAACATACTAACCAAAGTGTTATGCTTCATTTCTATTGCTGATGAAATCTACGATACATACGGAACAATAGACGAACTCTCTCTCCTCACAAATGCAATAGAAATGTATTTTTTTCTTCTTCTTTTTGTAACATTAACTGCTTAACTTTTATTTTACCTTGTAGTAATGTGTACGCTAAATAAGAAATTTCATTAACAATCTTGCCTGTATTTGAACGTAGGTGGAACATTAACGATGCTTCAGAACAATTACCGTCATATATGAAGCTTTATTTCCTAGCTCTTCTAGATGTTTACAGTGAAATTGAGAAAGAGTTGGCAAAGGATAACAAGTCATTTCAAGTCAACTACTCTAATTCCATAGATGAGGTAAACTAATTTGTAACTGGGGTTGGCAAATGGGCTATTTGGGTTGTATTTGAGCTGATTATGATGGGCTGACTCATTAAATATGTTATTGTTCAGTCTTGTCCAAAGTTTATTTGGGTTAAAATTTGCTAAGTCGCGATGGGCTAAACAATGGATTGTAACCCAATCTGTCCAAATTTCCAAATCTTTGCAATATTTTTAATGAGTACCTTTTTTCTCATGTAGAATTTTTTTTTTATTTTAACAATAAGAGTATTTTTTTTCATGATGTAGAAAAGAAAAAAAATTCACAAAATGAGTACTTTCTTTTCCTGTTGTAGAATTGTTTCAACAACAAAAAAAAAATTATATTGTAGAAAAAATATTCTTTCATTTCAACAAAATGACTACTTTATTTTATTTTATTGTGATACCTAAAAAATAGCTCAGTACCGTCCTTTATTTTATTGATATAAATTTTATTTGTTGTTTTTCTATTATGATAATGTGTTTCTCTTTATTTTCAGATTTTTTTTATTTGATGATTATTTTTCTCAATAACTGTTGGTTAAATAAATCATTCGACATCATAAAAAGAAAGTACTTATTTTGTTGAAATGAAAGAAAATACTTTTTTCTACATCATGAAAAAAATACTGATCAGTTGTTGATATGAAAGAAAATACCTTTTCTACATCATGAAAAGAAAGTACTATAAATAACATTTTCCTATATTTATGGTTGGGATCGTGGTAGGGGTAGGGGTGGGATTGGTTGGTGCGTGGGTGAGAGTGGGGTTGAGGTGGGGTAGGGGTTGGGTGGGATAGGGGTGGTGGAGGTTGAAAAAAAAATTTGAAAAATATTTACTTCTCTTGATACGGAAATTACTTTCCTACAATTGGAGAAAAACGAATTCATAAAGAAAATATTTTTCAACCATTTAAATCAATCAAACATGAGAAAATTAGAAAATATTTTTTAGAACACGGGTAAAGGTAAAACTTTAAGATTGAGCATTTCCATAGGTCAAGGTTGGGCAGCATCATGAGTCCATTTAGGCTGATCTCCTTTGATGGGTTAACATGGGCTAGCCCAAAGCAGCTCATCTTCAAAACTATTCTAGCCCAACCCATTCAAATGGGTTTGGGTTAGTTTTGCCATCCTAGCAAATAGTTATTTATAATCAACCGAATTAAAAATTATATGAGAATTCATGAGTGCGTGCTCTTGCTTATATTCTTTCAGATGAAAAAGTTGATAAAGACATATTTTCAAGAGGCCAAATGGTATCATGGGAATAAAGTCCCAACAATGGAACAGTATGTGAAGAATGGAATTCGATCTAGCACTATCCCATATCTTACGGCTGCCTCTTGGTTAGGCATGGGAAATGAAGCAATGAAGGAGGCATACGACTGGCTTGCAAGTGAACCTCCAATTCTCGTTGCTTCTTCTATCATTGCTAGATTATCGAATGATATTGTATCACATGAGGTACATTATAATTAGGAAATAAGTTTTGTAGTTTTTTAGTTCCACCCTGAATATTAACAAACATATACTTAATCCTTGTAGTAGTATTTTATGAGTTCAACAAAAGTTATTGTGCTCGCGAGGATTGGCTGAGTAGGTTGGGTTAGTGGTTTTCCAATAGACCTCGGATCAATTCCCCTTATCAACAGGTGCGGCTTAAGCACATATATGGCCTAAAGCCAAAATTTAATATGAGGCCTGAATTTTTACATATCTAAAAACATTTGTTACCTTTTATATGAAAAAATCTACTTTTGTACTAAAAGTATTAAATATTTTTATTTAAATTACATATAAACCTCTTATTTCTTAAAAATGGGCCCCCTCAAATTTGGGGCCTCGGACACAAGTCTTATTATCTATAACATTAGGGTCGCCCCTGCTCATCAACATCCTCCTCAGTCAGAGCTCGTCACACGCATCGGGCTTTCTTAGTGCAATTTACATCTCCTCCGTGGTTTGCGAGCTATTACAGAGTGAGCAGGTTATCCAGTACGCACCCAAAAGATAGCGGTTGCGGGTTTTCCTAGGAATTTTCAAAAAAATAAGAAATAAAAGTTATTGTGCAAGCTTAATATATAGCTGATCAAGGCCTTAGGATTAGTTAGAGGCAAATTCAAAATCTTAATTATGTGGGTTCAGACTCAGGTTTCAACTACTGACAGCATCACCTTGTTTGAGTTATAGGTTCACGCTTCAATATTAATTTTCAACAATTCTAATGGGTTTTGCACAAATTAATAAGTCTAGACTAAAGTTATGATTTCAATGAACCCACACCTATAATACTTGATACGCCCATGTGAAATCATAGTTCATACCATTTTTTGTCTAATGCAGAGAGAGCAAGAAGGAGGAGATATATCATGTGTCGAATGTTATATGAATGAATATGGTGTCACAAAGGAAGAAGCATACGTGGAGATTAGGAAAATAATGGATAATAGTTGGAAGGATTTGAATCGAGAATGCCTAAAACATGTAGGACCCATAAAAAAGATGAAAAAGTTGCAGAAGTTAAATAGGGTGGCTGGAAAGATTTTCCAAGTTGGGCGGTTTGCACTGCAAATTACAGTGAATAAACCATTCTGATCGTTCTATAAATAGCAGGCTCCATTTCTCTTTTGATATACACCAAATAACGAGAGAAGCATAAAACAGTGAGAGTAATCAACAGATTGTGGTCTGTGAGATAATTAGTGAGTGGTAGTAATATTGTAGTGAGGTGTTTTAAATAAAGAGTGTTATTTCTTTCAAAGTTGTAGTAGTCTCTTGACACTACTGAGTTGTAATATTATAGTGGTAATATTGCTCCACTCGGGTATTGTATTTTATCCCGCTAAAATATTTGGTGTCATTGTTACTCTCTTGTGTTATTATTATTTGTTGTGGATATTATTCCTGGGCGAGATTATTTTTTATCCCAACAACGTGGTATCAGAGCCATGACAAATAATGGTCTGTTATCTTTTCAGTACCCCCGTCTGACAAAAGATAATTATGAGAAATGGTGTCTACGTATGAAAGTCATCATTAGCTCTCAAGATGTATGGGAAATCATAGACAGAGGGTATGCAAAACCCGATAATGAGGAAGCTCTGCCCCAAAATAAAAAAGAGGTCTTGGCAAAGACAAGGAAGAAGGATCAACAAGCTCTCACGCTCATCCACCAATGTTTGGATGATGCCATGTTTGAGAAGGTGGCAGATGCTACCACCTCAAAGGAAGCTTGGGAGATTTTACAAAATTCTCTTCGAGGTGAAAAAGGTAAAACTTTAAACTTTAAGGGCTGATTTTGAAGTTTTAAAAATGAAAGAATCTGAATGCATCTCGGATTATTTTTCAAAAGTTAAGGCTGTTGTAAATCAACTAAGAAGATACGGGGAGGACATAGAAGATGTTCGTGTGGTAGAAAATATCCTTCGCACTTTAATACCTAAATTTGATTTTGTGGTGTGTGCTATTGAGGAATCTAAAGATTTAGACTCTATGATGGTGGAGCAATTGGAAGGTTCTTTACAGGCCCACGAAGAAAAGATCAAAAGGAGACAAGAAGTGTCATCGGAGCAACTTCTTAAAACTCAGGCTTCCTTCAAGGATTATGGAGGTGAAACAAGCTATCGAGGAAACGGACGAGGACGAGGCCGAGGTCGAGGAGGTCATGGAAGAGGAAGAAGTAATGGTAACAACTTCAACATGAAGTTAAAATCCACCAAACATTCAGAGGTCGTGGTTGTGGACAAAGAGGAGGAAGAGGACGTGGATACTACCAAGAAAATAATGGACAAATGTCTAATAAATCAAAAATTGAATGTTATAATTGTCATAAATTTGGCCATTACTCTTGGGAATGTCGTAGCAATATTGAAGAAAAGGCTAACCATGTTGACGACAAGAAAGAAGAAAATGAGTCAACATTGTTGATGGCACTCAAGGAAGAAGACAAAGATGATTGCAGCTCGTGGTATTTGGACAATGGAGCAAGCAATCATATGTGTGGATGCAAAGAGAAGTTTGCGGATATCAATAAAACAGTAAGAGGTAATGTGTCCTTTGGAGATACCTCAAAGGTTCAAATCAAAAGGATAGGTACGATTCTGATCTCCTGTAAAGATGGTAGTCACAAGTTAATTCAAGATGTTTATTATGTGCCAAAATTAAAAAGTAATATTTTAAGTTTGGGCCAACTTCTTGAAAAGGAATATGACATCCACATGAAAAATATGCATCTTTGGCTTAGAGATTCAAGTGGAATTCTAATTGCTAAAGTGCATATGGCAAAGAATAGATTGTTTTCTCTGAATCTTAAAACAATTGATGCAAAGTGTTTGAAGGCTAATGTGCAAGATGAATCATGGTGTTGGCACATGCGATTTGGGCACTTAAATTTTGAAGCGCTCAAATCAATGGGAGAAAAGAACATGGTGCATGGGATACCATCAATTAATCATCCTAATCAATTGTGTGAAGCTTGTCTTCTTGGAAAGCATGCAAGGAGGAGTTTTCCAAAGGAGGCCATGTCAAGATCAACCAAGCCGCCTCAGCTTGTCCACACTGATGTGTGTGGACCAATCAATCCACCTTCTTTTGGTAAAAGAAAATACTTTCTGCTTTTCATTGATGACTTTAGTAGAAAGACTTGGGTTTATTTCTTGAACCAAAAATCTGAAGCTTTTGCTGCTTTTAAAAATTTCAAAGTACTTGTGGAGAAAGAAAGTGGCTATGAAATTAAAGCTCTAAGGTCCGATAGAGGAGGCGAATTCACCTCAAACGAATTTAATGACTTCTGTCAACTTCATGGAATTCGTCGCCCTCTAACGGTACCTTATTCATCTCAACAAAATGGTGTTGCAGAGAGAAAGAATCAAACAATCCTTAATATGGCTAGATGTATGTTGAAAGCTAAAAGTATGCCTAAGGAATTTTGGGCCGAAGCTGTTTCTTATGCAGTTTATTTGAATAACAGGTCTCCAACAAGAAATGTTAAAGATCAAACCCCTCAAGAAGTGTGGAGTGGAAGAAATCCAAGTGTCAAGCACTTGAGAATCTTTGGGAGCATAGCCTATGCTCATGTGCCACATCAAGGGAGAGCAAAGTTTGACGATCGAAGTGTCAAGCATGTGTTTGTTAGCTATGATACGAGTTCAAAAGGCTACAAGTTATACAACCCAAGCAGCGGTAAGGTGGTGGTAAGTCGTGATGTTGAATTTGATGTAGAACTGACATGGAATTGGGAAGCTGAGGAAGAAACTTCATATGATTTTCTTCTATACTTTGGTGATGAAGAAGAACCGGAGACTGTGGAACCTGTGCAGGACACAACTCCACCTTCTTCTCCAACAAATGTTGCATCTCCCTCTTCTCAAGAAGGTTCAAATGAACAGCAGCAAAAGACAAGGAGCATTCAAGAGCTCTATGAGGACACAGAAGTTACTAATTTTGATTTTTTTATGTTGTCTCTTTGCTGACAGTGAACCAATGAACTTTGATGAAGCTGTTACAAACAAAAGGTGGAGACAAGCCATGGAGGAGGAGATTGAGTCAATAGAGAAGAACAACACTTGGGAGTTAACAACTCTTCCCAAGGGTCATCGAGCAATTGGAGTGAAATGGGTATACAAGACAAAGAAGAATGCTGATGGAGATGTGGAGAGATACAAGGCACGACTTATGGCTAAAGGCTACAAGAAAAGGCAAGGCATTGACTATGAAGAAGTCTATGCACCTGTTGCCCGCATGGAGACTATTCGTTTGCTGATCTCTTTGGCGGCGCAAATGAAGTGGAAGATTCATCAACTAGATATTAAGTCAGCCTTCTTGAATGGCTATCTTAAAGAAGAAGTCTATGTTGAACAACCATTGGGCTTCGTAGTCAAAAACCATGAAGATAAAGTGTTGCGGTTGAAGAAAGCTTTATATGGATTAAAGCAAGCCCCACGAGCATGGAATAGTTGCATCGACAAGTATTTTCAAGACAATGGGTTTACTCGTTGTCTCCATGAATATGCTCTTTACCTTAAAGTTCATACTAATGGAGATATCTTAATTGTTTGTCTTTATGTTGATGATCTTATTTTCACGGGTAATAATCCAAGTTTGTTTGAAGCTTTCAAGAAAGATATGTCTCGTGAGTTCGAGATGACAGACGTAGGGCCCATGTCATATTACCTGGGCCTAGAAGTGAAGCAGATGGAGGATGGAATTTTTATCTCTTAAGAAAGCTATACAAAGGAGATATTGAAGAAGTTCAACATGCTCGATTGCAACCCCGTGAACCCACCGATGGAAAGTGGGACAAAATTGTCCAAGTTGATGAAGGAGAAAAAGTGGATCCCACATTCTTCAAATGTCTTGTGGGAAGTTTGAGGTACTTGACTTGTACCAGACCAGATATACTTTTTGCAGTTGGAGTAGTAAGTCGCTTCATGGAGGATCCTACCTCTACTCACTTAAAGGTCACTAGAAGAATTCTTCGTTACCTAAAAAGTACGATCGATTTTGGGTTATTTTATTCTTCTTCTAATGATTTCAACCTTGTGGGATTTTGTGATAGTGATTATGCGGGAGATATTGATGATAGAAAAAGTACAACTAATTTTGTATTTTTCTTGGGTGATTCTGTTATTTCTTGGAGTTCAAAGAAACAGTCCATTGTTACTCTCTCGACTTGTGAAGCCGAATATATAGCAGCAACATCATGTACCTGTCATGCTATTTGGCTAAGGAGATTATTAAAGGAGCTCAATTTGCCACAGATGGAAGCTACAGAGATTTGTATTGATAACAAATCTACACAGGCACTCGCCAAGAATCCGGTATGTCATGATCGAAGCAAGCATATAGATACAAGGTATCATTTCATCAGAGAGCGCATTGCCAAGAAGGAAGTCGGGCTCAAATATATGAAGTCTCATGATCAAGTTGCAGATATCTTCACAAAGCCTCTTAAGTTTGAAGATTTTCAAAGATTGAGATCAAGAATTGGAATGAAGAAGAAAAACCAAAATTAAGGAAGAGATTTGTAGGACCCATAAAAAAGATGAAACAAAGGAAAGAGATGAAAAAGTTGCAGAAGTCAAATAGGGTGGCTGGAAAGATTTTCCAAGTTGGGCGGCTAGAAAAAGTTGCCAAATTTCAAAAGTCACAAACACATGTTTTGACCAATGGTAATTTGCACTGCAAATTACAGTGAATAAACCATTCTGATCTTCTATAAATAGCAAGCTCCATTTCTCTTTTGATACACACCAAAATAACGAGAGAAGCATAAAGCAGTGAGAGTAATCCACAGATTGTGGTCTGTGAGATAACTAGTGAGTGGTAGTAATATTGTAATGAGGTGTTTTAAATAAAGAGTGTTATTTCTTTCAAAGTTGTAGTAGTCTCTTGACACTACTGAGTTGTATTATTATAGTGGTAATATTGCTCCATTCGGGTATTGTATTTTATCCCGCTAAAATATTTGGTGTCATTGTTATTCTCTTGTGTTATTATTATTTGCTGTGTATATTATTCCTGGGCGAGATTATTTTTTATCCCAACAAAACCTAGAGTTGTACCTAGGGTTTTGCTCATGCCAGTGCTCAACCTTGCTAGGATGTCGGAGTTCTCATACAAAGATGAAGATTCTTATACTGTTTACAATATGAAAACTTGAAAAGCAAAAGCACAAAGAAAATGGAATAAAGAAGAAAACAAATATTGCAATTCTCTAATATGCTTATATTTTTATGTTTAGTTGAAAGGAGTATATGATATATATTTGCAATGTATCATTAATATATTTGTAACAAAAGAAGTTCCTAATTTATCTGTCTCAACTACTTCAATGTCAAACAGAGGAGGAACTTCAAAGTAGGCAGAAAGGTTGAGCTGTTGTTTCCAGGGCAAACACAGGAGAATGCTTTAAAGTTGGGATAAGCTAAATGTATTGGAATGAATATCATTTGGTTTCGTGCAGTTTGCTTAGTCATTGGAGTTGAACTCGTTATTTATACATACATCTTATCAATTTTGGACTTTGTACTGTTTTTCTAATTTTTACTCTTTCAATTTTTTTTTAGGGTGAGGGTGGGGGTGGGGGTGGGGGGGAGTAGCCGTTTGCTACAATATTGACATTAATCCAAAAGTATCCATGAAATCTATGGAGAAGAGATAAGAAAGTATTCGTGTCAATCAAGTTAAAGAAAATATCTATAACTAGTGAAGTACCCCAGCTTCGCACGGGTTCTAAAAGAAATTAGTAAATTGATAATTGAATCCCTTAATGTACTTGTTATTAAATACACATGTTTAAAGAACTTTAAAATTGAAAGAATACAAATCAAAAGAAATAAGTGGGAACGATGACTCTCCATTTGAATTACATTTCTGATATCTATTTCTTGTGGGGATCGAAATAACATGGTGCATGCGAAAACTAATAATACAAAGTTTTGTGGAGGATAAATCAGACGACAAAAGAAAAATATATTAAACTAAGCATAATAGTTTATAATGGTTTGGTCAATTGATCCATATATGATAAAACTAATATAAAAGAAGAAAAATTATCGAGAGAAAAATCTCCCCTTAAACAAAACTCTTTAATGACTACATTGTGGATTTTTTTTTTGTGCTCTTGTGAGAAGTAAATATCCTTAATTTATAGATGTGCAAACTTGTCCTCCAAGAAAAGGATAAGACATAATAAGGAAAGTCTTTTTCCATTCTTTCAAGAAAGAGAGTCCTAATAGATTAGAAATTTAAGGCAAATCCTAACATTTCTTTCCGTTCGTGTTTTTGTTTTTATTTTTTAAGTTCTTCCTTTTTATGGCTTTTTTATTATGTAAGTAAAAAAAAATTGTTGATAGAATCATCAATCAAGATCTGTACAAAGAAGTGACTAAGATGACAATTAGTTGATAAGCTATATCACAAATCAAGATTGAACTGAACATAGGTTACTCATGAAAATGTAAAAGAAAAGGATGGGCATGATAGCAAACTTTTTTTTGGTAACAATGTAAATATTATCATTGACAACAACAAATGATTACACTTATAGAGCACCTAAATCTGACCACAGACTTTAGGCCTCCAACACAAAACAACCAGCTAATTATATTACAAAGAACTTGTCGAACAAAACTCCTATATTTTTGTGCTTTCTTTGACTTCTGAAGTAACTCTAACCTTTCTATAACTTCCCTCTTAATTTGTGTAACTACTTCTGCTCTATTTACAGTTCTTCCTTGAATTCTTTTTATATTTCTAGCTCTCCAGGTATGGTATATCACTGCTACATTAGCTGCAGCTACTACCTCCTTCTTGAATTGTTTTCAATGCTTTTGTTTGATCATTTCCAGCATTTGCTTGATTCTTGCAACCGGCATTGCCTGCCCTAACCACAGATTAATATCTTGTCTTACTGTATTGATCCAGCTGCATTCATCAAACAAGTGGTCTTTTGTTTTCAGCTTATCCTCATTACACAAATTACAGTTTATATTATCAACTTGTAATTGCATCCCAATCAATCGGTCTTTAGTTAGCAGCCTCCCTAGTGTTGCAAGCCAACCAATAAACCTGTGTTTAGGCTGTGCTATAGCTGTCCAAATTAATTTTGCGATCTCTAGTTTCTGTTGTTGGCCAACTATAGCAAGATAGCTACTAGTGATTGAATATCTCCTTCCTGAAGTTCGAACATATCTGTCATGGGAGTATCATTCCTTCAACAATTTTTTTGATTGAGTTTAGCTTCCTTCAATACCAACTACTATCTATAGGAGGAGTATGTGCCCATATGTCATGATCTGCTTTCATGTATACTCCATGAACCCACCTTACCCATAGGGATTCCTTATTTAATGCCATTTGCCATAGTAGTTTATCTACTGAGTCTATATTCCATTCTTTGCACCCTTTGATATTTAAACCCCCCCAATTTCTTTGGGTAGCACACCTTTTCCCATACAACCAGTGCCACTTTCTTCTGCCCCTCATTTTTACCCCACATATACTCCTTACATAGCATAATTTACTATTTGAAGTCTTCTCACATAAGACAATTGCTTAGAGTAGGTAACATTGATTCTGTGAGTGATCTTCCCAACCAACATTTGACAATCCATCTTATTTCATTTCCTTGGAGATAAAGATAGTCCAAAGTATCTGATAGGAAAAGTTCCAAGAGTAAATCTTGTTCTTTCCAGCAATTTGTCCTTGATACCTTCTTCAACCCTAGCTATAAAGATGCTCGATTTCTCCATATTGACTATCAAATCATATACTTTACTGAAGTGATCAAGGGCTTCCATTACTCTATTAACTAAGCTAACATTACTTTTGCAGAATATCATCAAATCATCTGCAAATATGAGGTGTGTCAGCTTAATCTCTTTGCGTATTGGATGGAACCTAAAGTCAGGTAATCTACTGATTGTCTTTAAGGTTCTAGAAAGGTACTCCATCACTAGAACAAATAGTAGTAGAGAAATGGGATCTCCCTGCCTCAATCCTCTCTTTCTAGCAAAGTAACAATGACCTTCACCATTAATTTTGATTGTGAACATAGTAGTAGACACACATACCATGATCCAGTGGATGAATTTCTTAGGAAATCCATAGCTTCCTCCAAAAACTCCCAGCTTATCATGTCATATGCCTTTCTGAGGTCTATTTTCATTAAGCATCTAGGAGTTATCTTCCTATTGTAGTGCCTTAGTAAGTCATAGCATTTCAAAATATTGTGCACCATGGACCTTCCTTGTAAAAACGTTGACTAGTTATCTGCTACTATATGATTGATTGATGGCGTTAACATGGTACAGATTATTTTAGATATACACTTGTATAGAACATTACAGCAGGAAATAGGTCTGTATTGAACTGCATTTTCTAGAACTTCCACTTTAGATATCAAGGCAATACTAGCAGCATTTATTTTCCTGAGCACTTTCCCATTATGAAAAAATTCTTGAACTGCTTCAGTGATGTATCTTCCCACAATTGGCCAGGCTGCTTTGTAAAATCCATTTCCAAATCCATCTGGTCCAGGGCTTTTGTTGATGTCAATCTGAAATATAGCCTGCTTGATTTCTCTTTTAGAAAAAAGGTTGCAGTATCTCATGTTGCTGAGACTCTGATAACCTATTCCCATTCCTAATTATACTATCAAAAGCTTGCACTCTTTCTACTACTTTCCTCCCTAGTAGATCTTCATAATAGTCAACAAACATACCAGCAATAGTAGCAGGATCTGTTTGTCAAAGACTGGAGCTGTCTTTGAGCTGAGTAGTAGCCTGCTTCAGTTTATTTTACTTGATTACTGAGTAGAAATATTTAATGTTGTCATCTCCCAATCTAATCAATGTATCTTTACTCCTTTGTTGCAAATGAACTTTAGCTAGGTAGTATGATTACCTAAACTTTTTGTATGCATTGACTTTAGCTTGTTGATATTCTAGGCTAGTAGGACATCTCTGCGGTTGAACTTGAGCCTGTTTGAGTGTGTTCCTGTTCTAGTTGGCTTCAGCCACTATGTTATGAAATGCTTGATTGTTTAAGGCTTTCAATCTCTTCTTTAGCATTTTTAATCTCCTCACTGCTGTAAATGTTTTGCACCCTTCAATAGTGTAGTTCCAACTCTAATTAACTATGTTCATGAATTGTGGGTGTTGAGTCCACACATTACAAAATTGAAAGGATCTCTTGCTTCTTTGCCTCTCATTCACAAAAGTCACCTTTGGAGGACAGTGATCACTTATCCCCTCTGTCAAAAATCTTGCATTGTATTCTGGTATAGTATCAAACCATTGCTCATTAAAAAAATACAATCAATTTTAGAAATATTTTTGTGCTCTTCATGTTTATCACTCCAAGTGTATCTATTTCCTTGTGCAGGTAGTTCCATCAAGCCACACTTCACTACACAATTATAAAAATCCACCACTGCATCCCATGTCACTTCATTCCCTCCTATTCTATCCTCTGCATTCAGTATTGAGTTAAAATTACCTAGTACCATTCATGGTTTATTGTATCCTCTACGGTGAGTCATTAAATCTTCCCACAGTCCCTTCCTCTCCTTTTTTGTATTAAAAGCATACACACATATTATTTCAAATGATAGTTGAAGAGGAACATATAGTACTTCATAGGTTATTAATTAAGCCATCTTTATTCTAGGTATAATCTGGTCTCTAGGTGACCCAAATTCTACCATTGTAATGACAATTAAGATTTGTTACAAACTTCCATCCATCAAGCATCTTGTCTGCTCGTTGGCCCATCTTTTTTTTAACTTTTGTTTCAATAGGCCTATCAAGCCTACTCTTTCCTCATTGCAAAGGAGCATTATCCCTTTTTTTCTTATTAGGGGCATTAAGCCCTATAATATTCCAACTTAGTAGACTAACCATCCCTACTATGAGCGATGTTTAGACCACCCACATCGCTTCCTTCTCCCCCTTCCTTGGACAGGTTAAGAGCTTCCTGCTTATTAGGAATCTGGAATGAATTGGATTTCTCCATTTGTTCCTTCTGCCTTGTCATAGTCTTGCCATACTTATTAGGTGTTTTCCATCCTGGTTTTGCATTTCTTTCCTTTGCTACCACCTTCTCCTTTGCTACATATTGATGTGGTCTTCCTAGAGTTACTTGCCCTGTGTTACTCCTTATGACATCTGAATTGGTTTTCTGAGCTTCATGGTTCTTCTCAATATGCACTTGACCTTGCTTCTCCACCTGAGTGTATGTTGTTTGTTCCTTGTTCCTTTGTTCATTTTTAGGAGCTTTCTTCTTTAGTCTGCATTGTCATGCCCCAAACCTGAAGAGGCGTGGCCAGCACCCGGTGCCATATTCCGCCCGAGCGTACTACTCTATAACTATAAATTTTGGAGGGGTAAGCCTCAACTTAGGCCGATGAGGCCGTATTCTGAATCATCTAAAAATAACGTCTACAACCAACAGTTCCAAACTAAACATCTACATAGGGATGGTAAAGCCACAATACTGATATAAAAATATACATAACTCATCTACAAGCCTCCAAGGATAATTGAATTATATCATGGTCGAGACAGGGCCTCGACCTACCCATCAAACTTGTATATATAAAATAGACTCCAAGGTATAGACCTAGTAATTCTGAGGAATTAGAGCTTACCAACAAAGATAATGTTTGACTTTATCTACCAAAAAGGTCTATTTAGTTGTCTATCAGGACCTGCAGGCATGAAATGCAGCGTCCCCAGCAAAAGGGACGTAAGTACGAAATAATGTACCGAGTATGCAAATAGAATAACTAAAAGCTGAAACTGAACTATTAATATAATAACTGAAAGTACCTAGGAGTCAAATATAATTTAAAAATATGCTTACCTGCTGATACTAACTCATCTCTCTCAATATAATAAGTAAAATAGTTGTCCGACCCTATAAGGCTCGGTATGTGTAACTGCTCTACGGCAGTAGGCTCGCTCACAGGTGCTAGGCCATACTAGGCTCTGTATCTTGGCAATTTTGGGCTCGCTCATAGGTGCTCGGCCACAATAGACTCGGTATATAACTTACCATCTGATTAGAGGTTGCCCGAATAAGGGCATGCCCATCGATTATAGTTCAATGGTGGTGAAAATACTATAATACATTATATATATATATATATAAACTGAATATGAAGTCCCGATAAGGGAGAATGCTGTAACTTATGAGACTAGGTAGATGTACATAAATTTAGGAATATGAACTTCTCTTTATGTCTCGTTATCAAACACAAGTAGTTACCGGATCATGCAAAAATGAAGGAAAGGTTTAGCCTTAACATACCTTATCACAATCTTTCCAATCACCAAGTTGAACTTCTCTTTGCACCTTCATCTACAACAACGATAATAATACTATCATTAAGTTACGAAAAGTACAACTATCACACAATGAAGACAAGCTTATTTTGTATTAAAACGGGCAGTATCTCCCATATAATCCTTACTTCCTCAAAATTCAAGATAACACCAATAACACAAGAACACAACAATAACAATATATATACATTATTTTCCAAACTTATATACACCAAAAAATACTACAAAATAGCCCAACACACCCCAATCTTTTCATACACAAAATGACCACCGTAGTAGTGTCAAACGACCCGAAAATATTACAACGAACGACCAGCCCACCACCCTGCATTTATGTGGTGTTTCTCCACACCCTTCCTCCTCCAAAACGCCATAAAACGGTAGTAAAACACGCAATCCAACAGCAACATAAAATAGTCCGCTACAAGTGAATATCTCGAACTCACGGATTCTAATCGCCTTCCCATGAGTTCTTACAATTATAGAACAACTTTCCCCACATATCCAGCAAGAAAAAATAGGTGAAAGAGAGCAGTAAACTTACCTTATTTGTTGAATCTCTCATCTCCTATCTTGGTTCTTCAAGCTCAAGGTTTTTTCTCCAAGTAGAACTTGAAAAGAGAGAGAAATTCAATTAGGATTTGTGTTCAATTTTTGGGAGGATGTTTGCAGGGTTTTAGGTCTGGTTATTGTGCCCTCTTATCATTGTATTATATGAACGAAATAGGCCTTTAAAGGTATCTTTGGATGACCCGAATTGGCCAATTTTGGGACTCTCATTTAAGCAAGTAGGTGACACACCTGCTTGTCACCTAGCAGTCTGCGCAGTCTCGCAAAAACACATATATATCTCTCTACTTCGATGTCGTATTGAAAAAAAGTTTAATGCATTTGAAATTAGACTCACATAATGGGTGGAATCCCTGTAACTCTAAGTATATTGAGAGAAAAGCGCAGTTACATTTGACCCAAATTTCAGCACATCTATGAATGTAACTTGTGATGAGTTTTTCCAACTTTTTTCCCCCAACTCGCTTGACTTCAAAACAGAACACACGACTATCATACGACTAAAATAACTCAAAACATAATCTCCTTATAATATTAAGCACCCTAGTCTCACCCCAAAAGTATATGTTATAACATTTCCAACTTGTCGACTTTCGACAAAACTTATTTTTTCAATTCATTTAGCTTCTAAGCCTTCAATCCCTCTTGGTACTTGGTATTCATGATCATAAATATTTGTAACATTCAAGTTAACATGATTAACTAATTTTGTAAAATTTTCAAAGATGATTTTATTTATGAGCTTACATCAATTGACTTATGACGTACTCTTACGTACGAAAACATGGGTTGTAACATCATTCCTCCCTTTGGAACATTCGTCCTTGAATGTTGGTTGATGCGCTTATCAGTCTCACAACCTATAGTCGTTACGAATATTTTAATTATGTCCTTGCCATCTAAGCAACTATTTTGTGAATAAATCTGAAGTCCAGGGCATTCCCCATTTAGGCCTCTTTCTCACACCACAACTTGTTATTGGAATTCTTCCAATCTCATAACTATTGCGACCTTCTGTCATGCAGCCTCTATGACTTTGTCCTTGTATGTGCGCATATGCGACTCTTGTGTCCTTTTTCCTCAAGCTTTTATCTAATCTCCAGGCCTCACTTTGGGAACGTATACAGAACTATTACAAGTTGTTCCTTCCGGTATATATAGTTGAACTGAAATTCTTCGCTCGGTACTTTGTTGAACTTACGACTGTTGCTATATCTTGTTTCATAGCCTTGTATATCTATCCTTATGGTTTTACTACATCTAGGTAGGTTATACTATACCATAACACTTACTTCGGTTTATTATTACCGAGGTTTTCGACCCAAATTCAGGTTACTCTCTCGCTATTTATCCTATATGTACATATCTAAGTCCTTTAGTTCTTCCTCATTACTGTTCATCTTAAGAATGACGGCCCAATCTCATATCATACTTTGGAACTTTTATACACCTATTGTTGATTCACCTTAATGTTGATCTATAATCTACCATTGATAACTTAAAATCTCTTACGTAATACATTGTTGTTAGGGATCACGTCTGATCAGGGCACATCTGAAGTCATTTGCCTGATCCACCTAGGGACGATACTATACTTAAATAGCCATATTTCATCATATCCCAACGTGATTTATCTTATGGGGGTATTCTAATCTCATGCAATTCATGAAATCCTTTCTCTTTGAATAATTACTCAATTGAAAGCCTAAATGTCATCAGCTTAACATTTATCACAATTATACTCTTATTCTACTACCAGGGCAGCATTCCCTCTTTTTAAAGGATCCTAGTCTTAAACTCATCTGAGTTCATTCAAGATGTACTGAGTTTTTTTATAACTTGCGAAAACCATCAACTATATTATTTTGATGTGTTTTAATCCCGAGGGACTACCTATTCTCGTCACCTTCTCGATTACCTTTTCTTATACTTACTCTCGTCTACCTAAAACCTTGTCGCTCTACCATACTTTAGCTTGCGACCTACACATATCTATTTATACAACTCGCAACCTTCCTTTAACTTGATAGCACCACATATTTCCTTATATTATTCTGGAACCTCAAACGAGATATCACGTCGTCTCTAATTCTTCTTTACTCTCTTAACTAGACCTCTCGGTACCTGAAAACCATTAGGTGGAAGATATGCTACTTATGACACCACTATTATTTCTGGATACTGAATCATGGCGCTTCTAGCCCTCTATCTGAAGTCTTGATTATTCACAACCTTATGCACTTGAATATCCCGTACCTCCTTTACCTTTACCTTTCTTACCTTTAAATCTCGCATCGTATCTTCTGTGGCTTTCAAAACCTTCCTTCCACATTGGTGGAAATCACATCCACAACTTAAAGCTCTACTATAATACTTGCACCTCTGGTGCATATACAATCTAGTGGGAGCTTCATACTTACTCCTTGTGAGGCTGGCACTTTTCTAACTAGCTTTATCATAGAGCTGTTATAAAATATGGTTGTTATACTATCTCTCTTGTACCTCTGATATTAAGAGCGATTCTGTAGTATTTTGATCACGATTTCTATATTTATCTGGGTCGAATAATAAGACTCATGATTCACTTAGCTGATGTAACTCTTTAGTTTCCTCTTCTCTCTCAGCCTTTAAATAGGCTTAAGCAATCTTCCGATCTGCGACTCAGGGTATTAGTTATTACTTTAGCCTTTGGTGGATGCTATGGAACATCCATAATATAATCTTCTAATAATTCAAGCCTTTATCTGTAAGGTGGACTCAATTCGTTCTTTTAACTTATACGGGAGTCTCCTATAGTTGTAGTAAAGTCAACATATATGCTGCATGGATAATATTCTGAAATCTTAAGTGCGTTCATAATATAACTAACTTTGGGTCATTGATTGAATAATTCCATATGTGCCTTCTCATCTCTTTAAAAAGTAATCAATTACTTTTCCTTGTCATTCTGCCACTTGTTGCGTGAGTACTTGGCTTATCTTAGTGCCCACACCTATTGGAATTTTGTGCAACTCATATGATCTCGAATATTACTTTTTTTCATTCATTATCCACGATAGGTGCCACTTTCTTATAGAGTGTATACAATATTGTAGTGATACTGTTGTTATAAGATCATTTCCTCTTTAAGTCACTATGCTAAGCTTGAAGCCTTCTTCCTTATTTTCTCAGCTAGTATTTCGTTGCGACGCTTAGGGAAGACCCTCTGACTCTTGTAAAGCTGCGAGCTTATTACATTGTATACCCCACGGAATTTCTGATGTTCTTACTCGCCTATCATTATCATTAGTTACTTACCTCCACGCCTTTGTGCTCGTAGGGTTGCTTCTGAATTAAAATTTGGATTGTCTCCCTAGTGACACTTTATTTTATTTCCGTAACATTTATATTGTACCTTCTACTACCCCAACTCCTATCTGAATATTTCTCAAGGATTATGATGTCATATATGAGAGACTGAATTTCCTATGTTGGGTTTCACTGCGTTTATCTTTCATGATCTACTGATTTATCTGAGGCCTCTTGTCTAGCCATAACTAAGCTCTTCCTGAATCAACTACTAACTACTCGTCAGTCTATGCTCATATTTATATTCTGCGTAACCTCTCTTGGGTTATGTCTTTTGTCATAACTTACCTTTTACACTGGCTCCTAATGTATCCAATGTTTATTCGCACTTATTTATCAATAGCATTTGCTGGTAACCCTTACTGCCTCTCCCGACATTGTGCTTGAATAATGTTCTAGGTCGTAACATATCTAGGATCTGAATAAATACAATCTCATTCCTTTCGCCTTTTTATCGCACTCTTTCTTTACTATTCCATAGTTACTTGAACTACATAACTCCGACTTACAACCATATCACACTGTCTTCCCCCCTTTAGGGGTGTACTAGCATTTAATGCTATGAAGATTTACCTATATATGGTTTACCTCTTCATCTTTGGCATTTTTTCATGTCTTCACTGACTCTTATTTGCCTTGCGGTAACCCTTATCTACCAGGGATAACTGAATTCCTTACGCACGAGGGTGACACCTAGGGTAATTGGCACACTTAGTCCCTTAAGCTTAACTTTGCTCAAAGTTTTTACTTTGGCGGAGCGTCTTCTTGAATGACCTTTAAAGGTTATTCTTCTGTTGTCCATTTTATTATTGCTAGAATGTGATCTTTGAAATTCTCTTGATGTCGACCATTATCACATCATTTGATCCCTAATTGATGTTCATTTTATCTTGTTCACTAGCCCATGCTGGTTTCTCTTACTCCAGGGTCTAACTTTTTTGTTCTGGTAATCACATTGGACTCATCAACGCATTTCTCGAAATGAGGATATGACTTTTGGCCTATACTCTTTTATTGTCTCAAGGCGTGTCACCTCTTGTCTTTTCCTTCACTTGACTATAGACTTTGTCATCATATCATATTTTGATTTACTGTTATCACCCATTTATCACATCTTACTCATAATACTTTTTTTACTCTCTTCTTCTTCTCCTGCTAATATTTTTGTCTATTACCTTATTTTGGAAACTTCAACAAAATATTCTTTCACTTTTAGTTCCCCTTGCTCTATCCACTGGCTCTTCAGGTCGCCTAGCATTCTTTCTTTATTAGGTATGGGAGCCATACAAAGGTAAATATTTATCTCTTCTAGGATTCCACTGCCTGTCTTCTGAAATTTTTCTGGACATTCTAGTATTCATATCTAAATTTACTATTCTAGAGTGCACCATCGAGGTGTCTCACACGGAGAACTATTACCATGTTTGCTATATCATTCGGAAATGTCACCTAATGCTAATAGTCCATCCACCATTTTGGGTTACTCTAACCCCAGTTGGGTCATTATATCCCATCCTTCTCTTAAACAATATCTGTTAGCTCCTACCGGGTATAACTAAGATGAGTGTGGCCAATTGTACATACTTCAGTTACTGTTGACGGTAACTCAAATACTTATATTTCTCTGCTTGAATTTTAAATACTGATAATATCGCTAACTGGGTACCTCGTACCTTCACCACCTTGCTTCTTTTACTTATTGAAACTGGTATCCACCTTCTGATTCTCTCGTTTCTTTTTACCATATGGGTTGATAAATATTCATGCTATAGGGATCCTTACCAAGAAGCTTACATGTCATGTACACATATGATTTTCTGAAGACCTCACATTTACTCATCGTAAGCTTGATGCAAAATCGAGTTCTTCTGACTCAACTCTTCTACATCCACATTCAATCTCTTACCAACTGTCTTTCTGGATATGGGTATCATTGTATTACGAATAAAATAAAGGTTAGGAGTTTGAATCTCACAACTAAGCTTTATCACACGATCTAGAGTAAGAAAAAAAAAGTGATAGTCTTAAATGCCCTATAGCCTCCAGATTATAAGTGTGGTGCACAATACACCCATAAACAAGACCCTACTAGACACGGATTGTAGACTCCTTAGGATAGAACTGCTCTGATACCAAGTTTGTCACATCCCAAACCTGAAGAGGCATGGCCAGCACTCGGTGACATACTTGGCCTGAGCGTACCACTCTATAACTATGAACTCTGGAGGGGTAACCCTCAACTTAGGCCGATGAAGCCATATTCTGAATCATTTGAAAATAACATCTACAACCAGTAGTACAAAACTAAACATCTACCTAGGGCTGGTAAAGCCACAATGCTAATATAAAAAATATACAGGACTCGCCTACAAGCCTCTAGGGATAACTGAACTGTATCATGGTCGAGACAGGGCTTCGACCTACCCATCAAACCTGTATATATAAAATGGAATCCAAGGTATAGACCTGGTAACTCCGAGGAAGTGGAGATTACCAACCAAGTTAATGTTTGACTTTGTCTACTAGGAAGGTCTATCTAGTTGTCTATCAGGACCTGCAGACATGAAATGCAGCGTCCCCAGCAAAAGGGACGTCAATACAAAATAATGTACCTAGTATGTAAGGCAACAATATAACTAAAAGTTGAAATTGAACTAATAATATAATAACTGAAAGTATCTAGGAGTCAAATATAATTTGAAAATATGCTTACCTGCTGATACTGACTCATCTCTCTCAATATAGTAAGTAAAATAGTTGTCCAGCCCTATAAGGCTTGGTATGTGTAACTGCTCTACCTTAATAGGCTCACTCATATGCGCTCGGCCATACTAGACTCTGTATCTCGGCCATTCTAGGCTCGTTCATAGGCGCTTGGCCACAGTAGGCTTGGTGTATAATTTACCATCTGATTAGAGGTTGACCAAATAGGGGTCTGCCCATCGATTATAGCTCGATGGTGATGAAAATACTGTAATATTGTGTGTGTGTATATATATATATACATATATATAGACACACACACACACTCTCTACTCTCTTGGCTGAAAGAATACAAAACTAAACTGAATATGAAGTCCCAATAAGGGAGAATGCTGTAACTTATGAGACTAGAAAAATGTACATAAATTCATGAATATGAACTTCTCTTTATGTCTCGTTGTCAAACACATGTAGAAATTGGATCATGCCAAAATGAAGAAAAGGTTTAGCATTAACATACCTTATCATAATATTTCCAATCACCAAGTTGAACTTCTCTTCACACCTTAATCTACAACAACGATAATAATACTATCATTAAGTTACGAAAAGTACAACTATCGCACAACAAATGATAAGCTTATTTTGTATTAAAACGGGCAGCATCTCCCCAATAATCCTTACTTCCTCCAAATTCAAGATAACACCAACAACATAAGAACACAACAATAACAATATATATACATTATTTTTCAACCTTATATACACCAAAAAAATACAACAAAACAGCCTAACACATCCCAATCTCTTCATACATAAAACGACCACCGTAGTAGTGTCAAACGACCCAAAAATATTACAACGAACGACCAGCCCACCACCCTGCATTTATCAGGTATTTCTCCACACCTTTCCTCCTCCAAAATGCCATAAATAGTAGTAAAACACGCAATCCAACAACAACACAAAACATTCCACTATAAGTGAATATCTCGAACTAACGGCTTCCGATCAGCGTCCCGTGAGTTCTTACAATTATAGAAAGACTTTTCCCACATATTCTAAAGAAAAATAGATGAAAGATAGTAGTAAACTTACCTTATTTTTTGAATAGCTCAGCTCATATCTTGGTTCTTCAAACTCAAGGTTTTTCCTCTAACTACAACTTGAAAAGGAGAGAAATTCGAGTAGTGTTTGTGTTCAATTTTTGGGAGGATATTTGCAAGGTTTTAGGTCTGGTTGTTGTTCCCTCTTATCAGTGTATTATATGAACGAGATAGGCCTCTAAAATGTCTCTTTGGACGATTGTTGGACTCTCATTTAAGCAAGTAGGTGACACACCTACTTGTCACCTAGCAATCTGCGCAGTCTTGCAAAAATGCATATATCTCTCTCTACTCCAATGTTGTATTTACAAACGGTTTAATGCATTAGAAAATAGACTCATAGATGTTCAATTTTATGGGTGGAAACCCCCATAACTCTATGTATATTGGGAGAAAACCACAGTTACATTTGACCCAAATTTCAGCACATTTATGAATGTAACTTGTGATGACATTTTCCAACTTTTGTTTCACAACTCGCTTGACTTCAAAACATAACACACAACTATCATACGACTAAAATAACTCATAACATAATCTCTTTATAATATTAAGCACCCTAGTCTCACCCCAAAAGTACATGTTATAACATTCCCAACTTGTTGACTTTCGACGAAACTTATTTTTTCCATTCATTTAGATTCTATCAATTGACTTACGACGTACTCTTATGTACGAAAACATGGGGTGTAACATGCATATGCCTTCTTCATGTCCATACTTTAAGCAATGGGTACAAAGAATAGGCTTCCAATCATAACTAACCCTTTGCTCTATTAGTTTGCCCTTCTCATTCCTAAACATCACCACATCATGTAGTATAGCGTCCATTTCAACCTCCACTATAGTCGAGCAAATTTCAAGCCAATCATTTTCTCTATGTTCTAGTCAACCATCAGTGATTCACCAACCAGACTCCCTATCTTACTTAGCCCTTTTGGACTCTAATATTTGAAGTCCAATGCTTGGCAATTTGATCCAAATTGGTACTGTAAAGTGCTCCTCATGATTGAACTCCAAATCAGGTGTCCAAGCTTTGATAATGAATGGTTTGTTGTCAAAATGATATATGCCACCCTCAATTACCTCTTGTTTCCCCATTGTTGTATCAAATCGTACAACAATTACCCCATTTTTTAGCATTGCTATCCTATCTATACCATGTTTACCCCACGACCTATGTATGTAACCTTGTATCACAGCAAACGGTGGATGAGCCCCAAGCACATAGCAGATGACAGCATTTCCCAAGTAATCAATTTCTGTACTAATTCGTCCAGTTCAATTTCAACAAAAGTAGACTCACCTTTTGATTTAGGTTAAACATACTCCAATTTATACCCAACATTTGATACAATTTGTGATATCGAAGTTATCCCACACTGAGATCTTCTTCCCCTGCACTTCAGTCTCCTCATCGATGTTATCTGCAAATGATTTCCTTCCATTACTCACATATATTATTGGATTGCTGCTCGTGGATGCTTGTTGGACCTCATTCCATATTTGAATTGCTTCAATTTGCTTGAGTTTCTCATTTTTCGATATTTTTGGTACTGTTTCATTGAAATTAGGGCTCGATTTCTTACTTTCAGAATTTTTAGTTGTTACTACCTTTTCTTTGATTCCTCATTGAGCATTACTCCGTGAAGCAGCTGCCTCCTTCGCCATTAATGCTTTCTGAGATGGAATACGAGCTCTCTTACCATGGTAGGCACAGGTTAATCTAACATGCACCGAGAGAGAAGATAGGCCATTCAGAAAATTCTAACTCACATTTAACCTGATAACAAACCTTATTAAGCAACTATTAAGAACATTCTCATGATAATTGACAACATGGAAAGGATTATGGATCCTTCAATAATTCACCCACTGAGGATCTTGCTTTTGGCTGCCCAATGTATTTTTCAATGAAGGCCTTCTACTTGGGATGTCCTATTAAGAGACTTTTGCTTGTCTTAACAGATCAAGAGAAACTAATTTTACCTCTAAACCAGCTTGATAATTATGAAATTCAAAGTCTGCAGATATTCTGTTTGTATATTTCCAACGGCTGGAAAACTAATTTTAGTGAAACATGAGAAAAGTGCTTCTCTCAAGAGCTAAAAGTTTACAGGAATAGTGAAAATAGCACTAAGTTGCTTTAGCCTTGAATAGGCATTCCCATTTCTCCATAGTATTTAATGTGCCACTGAAACTTAAAGGTAAGTTCTATAGAGTAGTGGTTAGATCGACCATGTGGTATGGGGAAGAGTGTTGTCCAGTCAAGAATTCACATATCCAAAAGATGAAAGTAGTCAAAATGAGGATGTTGAGATGGATGTAGAGGCACACTAGACTAGAAAAGATTAGGGATGAAGATATTCGGGAGAGGGTGGGTATGGGTCCCACGGACGACAAGATGCGGGAAGTGAGACTTAGATAGTTCGGGCATGTGTGGAGGAGAAGCCTAGATGCCCCAGTTAGGAGGCGTGAGCGGTTGTCTTTGGCAGGTATGAGAAGAGGTAGAGGACGACCTAAGAAGTATTAGGGCGAGGTGATTAGGTAGGACATGGTGCGGCTTCAGATTTCTAAGGACATGACTCTTGATAGGAAGTTATGGTGAGAAACAGAGTTGGTTTGACATGATTCGGACGTTCAGTTGTTAAAAATAGAAGTTTTAAAGTTTTCTTGAAAAATTCATTTGATTTGGTGTCCAATTCGTAGTTCTAGGAGTTATATTGGTATTTTGATCATGCAAGCGAGTACGTATGAGGTTTTTCGACTTGTGTGCATGGTTGGTTTGGAGCCCCAATGGCTCAGGTGAGATTCGGATAGGCAGCGGATGTTTTGAAACTTGGAAATTTTGGTTTTTTGTGCTTCAGTTGGTTTCTGGTTTCCTTCTTCGCATTCGCGATGGTATTCCTGCGAACGCGAAGAGTAAACTGGGATGGGTGGGAGTTTATTCTTCATGAACACGAACGCGGAGCAATAGGGGCATTACCCTTCGTGAACGCGGTCAGCCTCTCGCAAACGCATAGGCATGGGACTTGGGGAAGGGGAAATTGATCTATACTCTTCGCGAACGCGGCACAAGGCTCATGAACGCATAGGCTGGTGGTATAAGCCTTTGCAAACGCGAAGGCTATTTGAGCCGCTGCTTCGCGATCATGGCAGGCCTTTCACGAACGCGAAAAGTCCTGACACCCAGTGATAAAAACAGATCAATTATGGGATTTTGCCCATTCTTTCAAATTTTCAAAACTAGAAAATCCTAGAGATGATTTTACCAAGAGTTTTTCTTCATCAATTTGTTGGTAAGTGATTCTAACCTACTTTCTTTAAATTACACATTACATTTCATAAGATTTCCACCTAAAAATCTAGGATTTTCATGGTAGAAATTGAGGGTTTTGGTAGAATTAGCTATTTTGTAAAATTGGGATTTAGACCTCAATTTGAGGTCGGAATCTGAAACTAATTAAATAATCGAGCTCGGGGTGAATAGGTAAATGAAATTTGGTCCGAACCTTGGGTTTTGACCAAGCGAGCCCGGGGTCAATTTTTGACTTTTTGGGGAAAAGATTGGAAATTCTAAATTTATGCATTGTAATTGATTCCTTTAGCAATATTTGATATTATTGAGTCAATTGTGGCTAGATACGAGTGGTGTGGAGGCGGATTATAGGGGAAAGGCTCAGGTAGAGCTTTGAATTGACTGCGGCGTAAGGTAAGTATCGTGGTTAACCTTGATTTGAGGGAATTAGGAACCCTCGGACTATGTGCTATGTGAATTTCATGTGTTGCGGCGTATATGCGAGGTGATGAATGCTTATATGCTGCCGAATTACTTGTTTTCCCTGATTTTTTGCTTTTCCTTAATTCTTTATTTCCCTGTCTTAAATGTTATATGCTCTAAATGCCTTCCATGCTTATTTGCTACATGTTAATCAATTTTTTCTTCTGTTAATAATGTTAGATCCTTCCATATTTTCATGATTCACTGTTACTTGCCTTAACTGACTTACTTGTACCTTTTAATTGTCATTTACCGGACTTGACTTGCTGTATAGTATTATCTATGTGAATTCCCATGTTGTACGAGGTTTCTTTTTGGGTTCAACTTGTTATTTATTAATCGTAAAGGTTCTTGTGATTTGAATTATTGATTTGACTGTGTACATTGAGTAATTGGTTCTGATATGATGGGATCAGGTTGCACGCCACAACAAGTGAAATAAGGGTGGATTGATATGGTGGAATAAGATTGAACTATATATATATATATATATATATATATATATATATATATATATATATATATATATATATATTGATGTTGTTACAGTGAAATAAGGGAGGATTTTGTGTTGCACGGTGGGATCGGGTTGGCGCCGCAACAACCTATGTGTTTCTATTTCCTTGAGTTGTGTTGGTTTTCGGTATTTTTATTTGAAAATCTAAGGATTGGAAATTCTTAACGTCACTGGCTTATTTCTTGAGGCTGTAGCTATTATTTTCAGTTGACTGTCTTATTTCGCTCCGTATTTTCTTTTATGTCTTTATTATATACTGCGTACAAATTGTAGTGTGAGTGACCTGCCTTTACCTTGTCACTACCTTCATCGAGGTTAGGCTCGGTGCTTACAGAGTACATGGGGTCGGTTGTACTCATACTGCACTCTGCACTTCTTGTGCAGATTTTGGAGTCGATCCCAGCAACGGCTATTAGCATGCTTGGATTGATTAGCTTTGCGGAGACTTGAGGTACAACTGCTTAGCGCCCGCAGCTCCTGGAGTACCCCTCCCATTTATTTAGCTGTGTATTTTCGTTCAGAAAGCTTTACATTTATTTCAGACCATTGTATGTACGATTCTAGTAGTTCGTGCACTTGTGACACCGGGTCCAGGGATGTTAGCAGATGTTTGGCTATTTTATTCCGCATTTTTACTTTAGATTTCTGCAGTTATTTCAGTTCTTTCTCTTTGCTTAATTTAAACTGTTAAAAATGGAAAAATTATTTTAACGTTGGCTTGCCTAGCAAGTGAATGTTAGGCGCCATCACGGTCCTGATGGTGAGAATTTCGGGTCATGACAAGTTAGTACCAAAGCACTAGATTACATAAGTCTCACGAGTCACGAGCAAACTTAGTAAAGTCTGGAGGATCGATACAGAGACGTCTATACTTATCTTACAGAGGCTATGGAGTTAGGAACAATTTCACTTTTATTATTCTCTGTCGTGCGACTTTATTCTATCATTGTTGATTGAACCCTTCTATTCTTGTTCTTTCGTAGATGGCGAGAACATGCACTGCATCATCAGTTGGACAGTAGCCGGAGCCCCCAGCAGTAGCTCCTACGAGGTGCAGAGGTCGAGGCCGAGATCGCGCCAAAGGCCGAGGCAGAGCTCAGCCTAGAGCTCGAGCAGCAGCACCAGCAGTGGAGCCTCAGGTGGACTTTGATGAGGAGGTTCCAGCTCAAACTGCACTTGTTATGCCAGCTCAGGTCCCAGAGGGGCTCATTGCTACCTAGTGCTTCAGGACCCTTTAGACCTTTTGGTGGGCCTTATGGAGAGTAAGGCCTAGGTCGGTGCATTTCCCATGGAACCAACCATCTCTCAAGCTGGGGGAGGAGCACAAACTCCCTCTACTTACACTCCGGAGCAGATGGCTCCCTAGTATCAGACTCCAGCAGCCCCGCCATAGTTCAGCCAGTTGTTGCAGCACAGGCCGGTAATGGACATGCCATGTCTTCTGAGGGCTTATTGTGATTGGAAAAGTTTGCCAAGCTCTTCCCAGATTACTTCAATGGTGCACCTTCTGAGGACCCACATGATTATCTTGATCGTTGCCATGAGGTGTTGCGTAACATGGGTATAGTTGAGACCAATTGGGTCAATTTTGCTGTGTTTCAGATGACTGGCTCCGTCAAGAAGTGGTGGAGAGATTATATGTTGATCAAACCAGCTGGGTCGCCTGCTCTTACTTGGGACCAATTCTCTCAGCTATTTCTTGAGAAGTTCTTTCCTGTCACACTGAGAGAGAGTTACCGCAGACAGTTTGAGCGTCTCCAGCAAGGCAGTATGTCAGTCACTCAGTAGATCTGGCCTGTCATGCTATTTTTCTACTTCCTATCAAGAGAGAGAGGGGGTGAGGAGGTTTATTGAGGGACTCGCTCACCCTATCAAGCTTCAGATGGCCAAGGAGACTGGGGTGAGATTTCTTTTCAGACGACTGCTAATGTCGCCAGGCGGATCGAGAATGTTATTTTACATGAGAGAGGGCAAGGGTCTGATAAGAGGCCTCATCATTCTGGTGGGTTTAGTGGTACCTCATCTGGAGGAAGGGGTACTTTTGATAGGAGCCATCCTCCCAGGCCATTTCAGTTAGCGCTTCAGGCATCCCATAGTGCTTTAGGGAGTCGTGGTCCTTATGTGCTTCATTCTGGGCAGCCAACCTATAGTGCACCATCAGCTTCTATCAGTGCACCTCCTATTCAGAGTTATCACCGTGGTTATCCGGCCCGTTCGAGTCAGTCTCAGTTTCAACAGTCGTAGCACCAGGATGGATGTTTTGAGTGTGGTGGTTTTGGGCATATCAAGAGGACCTGTCCGAGATTATTTGGTGGCACGCCACAGCAAAGTTGACAGACAAGTCATAAATATAGTAACGGACATGTATTGGGCTCCAAAACTAAAATACAGACCCCGTATTAAAAAAACAAACATCGGTCAATTCTTAAAAATCATTAAACCTTTAAACTTTCAATTTTCGACAAAAATTAACAACTCGAGCTAGGGACCTCTGAATTCGATTCCGGACAATCCAGGTCCTAAATCACGATACGGATCCAACGGGACCGTCAAAATACGGATCCGGGTCCGTTTGCACAAAACGTTGACCGAAGTCAACTCAAATGAATTTTTGAAGCAAAATTTCATATTTTATCAGTTTTTAACATCCAAGCCTTCCGAAAAAACACCTATACTGCGCACGTAAATCGACACAGGCTTAAAGAAGCTATTGGAGGCTTCGAAACACATAATTAGGTTCTAAAACTCTAGATGACTTATCGGGTCATCATAATTTATCCAATTCCTCAATAGATTTGTAACTTTTATTTAATTATAAAATGTGAATGTTTAGCATTCATTTTTTATTATTATGAAAGGGTAGGGTAGTAATGGCAATTCTTGGAACGTCACTACTGTACGTTAAATGGTGGTATTTTAATAGCAATTTCTCACAACTGTTGGTAAATAAAATTAAAGTATGGTGTAAATGCATGAATATATTGATTTTTAACCAGAAAAAATAAGTTATGATGGCAAAATTTTGAGAAAAAAGATAAATACCCTTTCTAGTATATATATATATATATATATATATATATATATACACGTACTTGATTTCCCTACTTTCATCAAGAAAGCCATTTTTTTTATTTTTAAAGAACATGTTTCCTTTTTCCAAAAAATATTGATGAACCAAACATGGAAACTAAAAAATATTTTCCTTACCAACTGTAGCATTTCTGAAAATTTCGGTAATTTTTAAGTAATTTAAAGCGCACAAACAATGTTAAAATTACCGTTTTTGCATACCAGGTAATGCTACAGACTACGAAGGTATAATGACAAGCTATGAAGTATATAATAATGCTTGGAATTAAGTCGCTCAGGCAAAAGATTACAAAGAGGAGAAGAAACCTTTTTAAAAAAGGACCTGGCAAGAGCCACATCATGGATGCACGCCAATGTCGCACATTAAGGGCGCGGTGCGTAGGAGATGAAAGATAAGTGCCCGAGGCATTAATCATATACTCCATTCGTTTTAATTTACGTAAACCTATTTACTTTTCAGTTCGTGCCAAAAGAATGACCACTTTTCATATTTAGAAATAATTTACCTTTATGCAATAATTTCATATAAAATATATATGTCTTATTTTCATTACAAGTTCAAAAGTCTTCTATTTTTTCTTAAATTTCGCGTCCAATCAAATAGATTGACATAAATTGAAACGGAGAGAGTAAAAGTATTATAGAATTAAATCTTACATAATAATAGAAATAACTACTACAAAATACCCTTCCCATATAAGAATGTTTTAACTAAAATGAATACTTTAATGCCAATATTTTCAGAAAAAACATTGTAGTACTAGATATATTTCGGCTGGGAAAATAAAAGGAGGAAAAAAGATTAAAAGGTGTCATCTGTCCTATCGTGGGACAAGAAGAGAAGATAATAATCTGACAATAACGAAAATGAAGCTAAGGGATCAATTAGTTGATCTTTACAATTGATATCTTGATAACTGTAGACCGTAGAAGAGCTGTTGTCCTTATTTCTTTGTTTTGCATGTTGGGCCCGTGCTATTCCCACCTAGTACTAAAATAAAGGCATATTGATAGGACAAGAACCAATTGCAATCTAAAACGTGATATTTGAACCATCTATATATACATATATATATATATATATATAAACAAGAAAGTTATTATATATAATTGAATTGTGGGTAAGCCAAGTGGCAAGCTAATAAATACAAATAGTATATGATAACTTTATTTTATATTTGACTATGTTAGTCATACATACATACATACACATATACATATATATATATATATATATATATATATATATATATATATATATATATATATATATATATATATTATGCACATATTATATATGGATTATATATAAATTACACATTCTTCAGTTTTTTTAATTTAAGTGGTAAGTCGAGCACTTATTTAGGTTGATTAGATAAAGCCAAAAGAAAAATATGGAAGAATTTCAACTAAATACTAAAAATATAAATAAAGTTCTTATGTAGACAATTTCTATTTAAGCTCATCTTTTTATAGAGAGATAAATTAATTTTTGTAAAAAAAAAAAAGACATAAAAAATAAGATAAAAGAAAATAAATATAGAAAAGATGTTTGAAAAATTTAAAAACCAGAAATAAGAGATGACAACGAATTTCTTCTTCTGTTTCATCTATGTTAAGTATAAAAATTTGGAAGTTGATATCATCGATTTTAAATATTTTTTTCAACTCAAATACATGGACTATAAGACAAGGATATCTTAGAATTTTTTTTAATTTAAATTGTGTGTCGTTTTTAAAAAATTACTATTACTAACAAACTGATATGATATCTGAATTTGAATATAAATGCAATTTGAGTAGTTTGCATTGATGTTAAGCCAAGTATGGTGTCGAGAAAATACTACTTGGCAATTTCAAAATAATATATGCAATGTTATACAATAACAATCAACTAATTTAACATTTAGTGATTCAAAGAACAAAAAATTTGTATATATATAGGCAGAGGCAGATGTAGAGTGTTGACAACAGGTTTAATTGAACCCATAACTTTTCACGCTGAGCAAAAATTTATATGTAAAACATTCTTAAAATTATAAAAATAGTAGATATGAACTCATAACTCTAAAAATATAATGAGTTCAACGCTAAAACCTTAAAAATTGAATCCATAAAGTATAAATCCTAGATCCACCTCTGTATATAAGGTATTCCAAATTCAAAATATGTGGCTAGAGATATCGATAAACTCAAAATAACGTCATATTGAAATAAAATTTTACCGGCTAAAGAATCATTTAAATTCTTAGATAGCCGACTAACGTGAATTTTAAATTAAAGATAATATCTTCACTTGCATCATTATAAAGATAATATATATATATATATAAGTTTTAGAAATTGGAATGTCAAAATAGAAATATTTTTTGAAAGATAACAACATACCAAATAAGAGTTCAAGTCGTAGTAAAAGAGTCATGTCGTAACCAAAGAATCGTTCATATTGTGTCAACCTTTGTGCTTTGACATAAATACGAGTATTATTTCACTTTTTGGCTATTTTTAGATTTCAATGACACCAATGAGAATGGTGCAAAAATAAAATTATCACTACGAGATTTGAGAAAATGTAATCTTTTTCATGTACTGTTTCGTAACTGCTATCTAACGATTATCTAGAAGGTTTAAATTTTAAGGTTATTTACATATCATTCAAAAAAACTCGGATATTTAATATGGTTAATATCATATATCAAAATGGAGTCACACTGGAAAAACAATTGTCACACCTCTTTTTTTACCTACACCCCGGAAAAGGGTATATGTAAAGGGAGTTTTTCTAATTAAAGGACAATCGAAATGGGATTTATTTTAAGAAATTCAGAGTCGCCACTTGGGAGATTTATGGTGTCCCAATTCACCGATTGAATCCCGAATCGAGGAAAATATGACTCTGTTTAACAGTCCGCGAACCAGAAATTCGAGTAAGGAATTTTGTTAACCCGGGAGAAGGTGTTAGGCATTCTCGGATTCTGTGGTTCTAGCACGGTCACTCAACTGTCATATTCAGCTTATTTATCTGATTTTAATACATGTTGAACCTATGTGCCAATTTTAGCTTTCAACCGCTTTTATTCAATTATTTTTAGAGAAAATCGAACGTCGTTTAAAACGTGTCTTTGGATTGCGTCACATGAAATGCACCCGCAATCCTGAACACATTTTATTCAACGTTTTTGGGATTTGATTTGGGTCACATGAAATGCACACCCGAGTTTAAGAAGGTAAATTATTAAAAGCGCACCTAAAGTGACTAATGCGTTATTATCTTTGGGGAGGGCTGTGAAATTCTCTAAACGGCCCATCTCGAATTCTAAGTATTTTATTATAGACATTTAAGAGAACCCCGCAATTTATGCATTTTTGTTTAGCAGGGCTCGCCTCATTTATTATTTAAAGGCCAACCTAAAGCAAACTACAATTTTCTACTTAGTTTGTCTCTAATAATAACAGAAAAATCCCTAATTAATTAGTATTGTTCAAGAACTAATATACTTACGTCCTTGACTTTTATTCAAAATTTCAGTAATTCCCTTGGGCTTCAAGCTCAGCCCAGTAAGAATAAGACACAGTCAAAACTCAAGTTGGGCTTCGGACAGACTTCATTCAGGCCCACCCTTGACATTCAGGCTTATTAACTTGCAAATGATGGAGCTATTTCACATTTATTCAAATCAACACTTGACATACTCATATGCTCATCTCAATAAAATTCAAAACAGCTAGACGTCTAAACCGACTGGATTGGATTTATATTCTAAAATTCAGATTTTTCTTATCTATTTACCTACTAGTGAACTTCTGGATATTACTAAAGGCAAAACAAACTGGGAAACGTGAATTGAATTTTAACAAAAATAGTCATGAATATAAACCTCAGATGAGCAGGCTAAGCAACTTAATTACGAGATTTTACTTACACTAACACGAACAGGTTAATAGCCTAACTTCACACTATATTCACATCTAATCATCATACAGCTAAACTAAACTGCTTAATGAAACGTAGATGTTGATATGAGTAACTAATCTACTGATCTTAGCTACTGCAACACAAAATTGTTTGAGACGCCTCTTTAGCTTGAAATTAAAATTAATGTGGATATCATACGCTGATCTCAAAATCAATTGCAACACCCAAACTATTTTTGATTTTTTTTATTTTTTAAAACAAAACCGTTAAACTAAAGCAAGTTCTAAGATATACTAAGGCTACAACTAGATAACCACAAATTAACAGTCCCATACAGTCCAATTAGGTACAAATTACGCAGTCCGAGTTTCATGTGAATATAAATCCATTTAGACTACACTACACAGTTACATATCATTAATATCTACTTAACTACAGATGTATAGTCGTCCAAACATGCATCATTAAGTAAACAAATGTCTGAGTACTTTCATTTCATGTTCATCTCAAAGCTACATCAATTTGAGTTCAAGTGTGCACCTGGAAATGAAAAAAGGAAGCAGAAAAATGAGGTATCAGCAGTAACCAACAACAGCAGTAGTATTCAACACCAGAAAATGAACTAGCAGACTAATTTTGAAACCAAGGGATATGATACGATAGTCAGACCCTAATTTCAATCTTAGTGAATCAGCAGACCTCAAACCCGACTCGACTTAAACCCTTTTTATTATCAGCTAATCAGGAATTGCTTCCATACTAGAAGAAAACTTCAGAAAATACCAAATGACTCAATGAAATAGTGTTTTTTTCTGAAATTCTGCAATCATTTTTGATTTTTTTTTCTGCATCTATTTCTGTGTATCTCTCTTCCTATATCTCTCTTAGAATCCCTTCCAAGTTTTCTTATCTCTCTGCCCCTGTATATCCAGTGTATCCATAGTGTATATCGAGTGTATACCGCTCTCTCCTCCCCCTTCCAACTAAAATCCTAATTAATTATAAAACACCAAATTAACTTAAAAATACTAATTAATTCTAACTAATAATTATCACAAATAATTAAATGCCAAATTAAAAGAAAATCACACAATTTGACTAAAATTACAAAAATATGTTATATTTTTTTTTGAATTTTCATTTTTGTAAAACATCTAATTATTAATTAATTCCAAAAAATGTAAAAATCAAATCTCAAATGAAAATGCTATATTTTTTGTATTTTTAATGCATTAACAAAATTAAACATGCACACAAATATATGCGAACAATCAGGAAAATCACACAATAATTCCTAAAAATAACACATAATTAAAGAAAAGACCTAATTTTGGGAATTCTTTTGGAGTAATTCGTATGAGGCAAAAATCGCCTGCTCACAGCTGCCCCTCTTTATCCGGAAACATGAAGAGGTTTCGTGCAAAGATAAAGTGAGCGGATACGAGCGATTTTTGTTTGTTTGAATACTCCGTGGGGAAGCATTTTTGAAAGATTTGACCGAACCTCTGCTTCAAAGGTTTTCTACATATCCTTGGCTATAAAGGAATCAGGTTAATGTAGTTCGGGAAGTTTTGGTAGTTGGGACTACCATAAAGCTGCGGTTTTGCTGTTACTGTTGCTGCTGCTGCTGATACTGCCTACTGACCTCCTTATTACACCATGACAAAAATGAAGAAGCTAGACTAAGCTATAATATATTCTTCACAAAGATTTATTTCCAAACTTGATCTTGTGACTGATGTTGCTTTGTCGATTTGTGCTTCCTCCGTTGTTTCTTTACTTCTGGCTCGACTTGTGGTCTTCCTTCTGATTTCTGCTGGGGATTTTTGTTGTAACCCTCTGCTTTACTGACTTCAAACTTCAATATATTCCTCTGTTAAATGGGCGGGCTCCCAACTTCAAAACTTGAAAAATGTAAAGACTGAAATGTATTCCCTACTCTCCAAGCGGGCTCATGACTGCTAAACTTGAACTGCTTCTCCCTGTCTCCAAGCGGGTACCTGATTGCTATACTTGAAATGTATTCCTTGCTCTCCAGGCGGGCTCCTGACTGCTAACTTGAAATGTATTCCCTGCTCTTCAGGCGGGCTCCTGAATTCAACCAAAATAGACGAAAACAAAGGAAATTTTTCTGCCCCAGTTTGGGTATCTGGGAACATATGTAAGTGTAAAACGAATCATATTACCAAATATCAATAAGAACTTGAAAACTAAAACTTGAATTGTACTCCCTTGTTCTCCAGGCGGGCTCCTGACTGCTGAACTTGAATGTATTCTCTGCTCTCCAGGCGGGCTCCTGACTGCTAATTTGAAATGTATTCCCTGCTCTTCAGACGGGCTCCTGACTGCTGAACTTGAATGTATTACCTGCTCTCTAGGTGGGCTCCTGACTGCTGTGCTTGAAAGTATTCTCTACTCTCCAGGCGGGCTTCTGACTTCAATGAAACAGATAAAACAAAGAAAACTTTCTGCCTCCGTTTGGAGGTTGGGCACATATGTGAGTGTTAAACTGAATCATATTACCAAATATTACTAAGAATTCGAAAGCTAGGTCCCATTATCTAGGGGGGTCCTCACAATTCTTACCTAAACGACAATTTTAAATCGAAGTTATATCTTCTAAAAGTGTGACTTCCGTTAAATCTTGTTATCTAAGAGGGTTTTAAAGTTATCCAATTATCCAGGAGGTTCCTGAAAACTCCTAATTACATCCTATTTTAGACATGCAAACTTTGAAACCAACTTATATTCCCTGGGGTATATTCATGCTACTTATGATTGTTTTGATTTTTTTTTAAAACTAGGTCCCATTTTACATGAGGGTCCTGAAAATTTCCGACTAAATTTGGAAAAGGCGGAAAAAGATGGCGTTTCTACTTGGGGAAAATGTTGAGGAAACAGAAAATCATAATCATTAATCTGGGAAAGAAGAGAAGTCAGAATCTTTGTTCTCATGGGGTAATGTCCAAAGTTTATCTCAAACATACAAACTTCAAAGTTCCACTTATAATCTTCTAGGGTGCACTCATGCCAAATTCCGCTACTAATGATTATTTTGAATTTTAAACTAAGTCCTATTTTCCAGGAGGGTCCTGAGAATTTCCGCGATCAATTCTGCCTGGTACTTACTCTTCCTACGGATGATTTCCCAAAACAAATGCCATTTTTGCCCCTGTTTCGAATCAAAGAAAATTTCGTCAGTTTAAAACGTGGTGGTTCATCGTGGAATTCTTGCTGGAGGTGGTTTTTTCTTTGCTTCGTCCAACTGCCTTGAACTGATCGAAAAGATTGTTTTGACCTTCTGACTGATCCTTAACTGCAAGATCCCCAACTGTTATTTTCCCCTCCTGACCTTTCTGCCTGAAACCGTACATCTCCCACGACATTACTGAACCATTCCACAGTTTTAACTTTTGCTTACGCCATAGGTCCCATTTTTCATCATATCATCTTTGGCATGTTCTAGCTGCATTTTGCTTTGTGCAATTCCGAAACTAGTAGTAAACTTTGAAATTCCTTCTTACAAGGCTAAACTTGGTAGAGCTTTAGAGAAGTAAAGTTAACAGCAATGAAATGCAAGGATTTTGAGAATAAAGAAAAGAATCCAAATTTGGATGACTATTGGAGACAGGAAAAGGGACTTATCTAAGCGGAATCACCGGCACCAATGATCATGGTATGCATTTGGATTAATCAGCCCAGTCTATTTAATCAATCTCCTTTCCAATTGTTTTACTTTGTTCTCCAAGGTTTCCACAACCCAATTTTACTTTCTGCCAACTTACGGACCTCGTTCGACTTGCAGTGCCCTGAAGGGTTTTCACCGACAAACCTCTCTCATTTGTTGATTCCTCAATTACTTGTCGCCTGATGGTGCCCGTGAAGGTTTTCACCAATAAGACTCTCTCATTTTTATTTTCTCTCAGCTTTCGTCGCCTCATGGTGCCCATGAGGGTTTTCACCAATAAGACTCTCTCATTTTTTGATTTTTCTTACTTAAACTAGAGTGTTGCCCCTAATATGAATTCTCTGTACATTGCTCGACTTGGCATCTCTCAGAGACTGATCGGAAGGTCTTTCTTTGGACCGTAATGTGGGCTTTTGGATGGGGTTAGAAAGAAAGGGTATCAAAGGCTCAAAGCAATTTCGACACGGGTTTAAAATTACAACTCTTGGAATCACGTTTCTTATTACAATTACAACTTCTGCCCCAGTTTCTTGCTTGGGGATCTTTGGATATTTTATTTCACTATGATCGAGCCGGGAAGCTGCCTACGTATCCTTAACAGGAATCAGGTCAAACGTAGCTCACACGTGAATTTCCTTGTTGTTATACTTTTCATTTTTTTTCTCTTCTCTTTTTCTTTTCTTTCTTTTTCTCTCTTTCTCGTTATTGATTCCAAAAGAGGGGTATGAAAGAAATAAATAAGGCTCAAAAGGGGGAACAAAAGGTGAAGTGTTTAGATAGCAGAACAAATTGCCTTCGTCATTCCAATCTTCAAAATAATGCCAAATACAAACAATCAACAGTTATAACAAAGAAATCATACATAATATCTTTTTACTGCATCAAAATTGATAGTCATGTCTATGCATTTTCCTTCGATATCTGTTAAACATAGAGCGCCATTGGATAATACTCTGGTCACAATGAATGGCCCTTGCCAATTCGGGGCGAACTTGCCTTTTGCTTCAACCTGATGTGGAAGAATATGTTTCAGCACCTGCTGGCCCACTTCAAACTTCCTGGGACGTACCTTTTTATTGTATGCTCTTGCCATTCTCTTTTGATACAACTGGTCATGACACACTGCTGCTAATCTTTTTTCATCAATCAAATTCAACTGCTCCAAACGGGTCTTGACCCACTCATTATCATCAATTTCAGCCTCAGCGACAATCCGAAAGGACAGGATTTCAACTTCCGCAGGTATCACTACTTCAGTTCCATATACCAACAAAGAAGGAGTCGTACCTACTGAAGTACGGACAGTAGTGTGATAGCCCAGCAAGGCAAACAGTAATTTTTCATGCTATTGCCTGGAACTTTCTACCATTTTCCGAAGTATCTTCTTTATGTTTTTGTTGGCGGCCTCAACTGCTCCATTCTCCTTGGGACGATATGGGGTAGAATTGCGATGTGTAATTTTAAACTGTTGGCATACCTCTTCCATCAATTTACTATTAAGATTAGCACCATTATCCGTGATGATCACCTTTGGGATGCCGAATCGACAGATGATATTTGAGTGGACAAAATCGACCACTGCTTTCTTGGTCACTGATTTGAAAGTTTTGGTATCAACCCACTTGGTGAAATAATCAATGGCTACCAGAATGAATCTATGCCCGTTGGATGTTGCTAGCTCAATTGGTCCAATGATATCCATGCCCCAAGCAACGAAGGGCCATGGTGCCAACATCGTGTGCAATTCCGATGGTGGAGAATGAATCAAATTTCCGTGTATCTGGCATTGATGACATTTGGACACAAAACCGATACAATCTCGCTCCATGGTGAGCCAATAATAACCTGCTAGGAGAATTTTCTTTGCCAGCACATACCCGCTCATATGTGGTCCGCAAACTCTTGAATGTACTTCGGACATGACAGTCGTAGCTTGTCTAGCATCTATGCATCTTAATAATCCAAGGTCTGGTGTTCTTTTATACAAAACTCCTCCATTTAAGAAGAATCCACTTGCCAGCCGTCGAATTGTTCTCTTCTGATCCCCCGTGGCTTGCACTGGATATATCCCCATTCTGATGTACTCCTGGATATCATGAAACCACGGTTTTCCATCAAGTTCTTCTTCAATCATGTTGCAGTAAGCATGCTGATCTCGTACTTGAATATGCAGAGGATCGACATAAGCTTTGTCCGGATGGTGCAACATTAACGCCAGGGTAGCCAAAGCATCGGCGACCTCATTATGGACCCTCGGAATATGCCTGAACTTCATTGATCGAAACCGTTGACAAAGATCATGTAAACATTGTCGGTACGGTATGAGCTTCAAATCTCGTGTTTCCCATTCTCCTTGAATTTGGTGTACCAGAAGATCTGAGTCTCCCAAGACCAAGACTTGCTGGACATCCATGTCTGCAGCTAGCCTTAAACCCAAAATGCATGCTTCGTACTCAGCCATATTATTGGTACAATAGAAACAAAGTTGAGCTGTAACAGAATAGTGATGCCCTACTTCATAAATAAGCATGGCTCCTATCCCCACTCTTTTCATGTTAGCAGCCCCATCAAAGAAAAGTTTCCAACCTGGTTTTTTGGCCTGTTCTAGTTCATCGACATGCATCACTTCTTCATCGGGAAAATAAGTTCTCAATGGCTCGTAATCTTCATCGACCGGGTTTTCGGCCAAATAATCAGTCAATGCTTGGGCTTTCATCGCAGTCCGAGTCACATAGATGATGTCAAACTCTGTGAGCAATATCTGCCACTTCGCAAGTTTCCATGTCGGCATAGGCTTCTGAAAGATATACTTCAATGGATCCAAGCGCGAAATGAGGTAAGTAGTGTAGGATGACAAATAATGTTTCAATTTTTGTGCCACCCGAGTTAGGGCGCAACATGTCCTTTCCAGGTGAGTGTACTTAACCTCATAAGTCGTGAACTTCTTACTAAGTTAGTAGATGGCCTGTTCTTTCCTGCCGGTGACGTCATGCTGCCCCAGTACACAGCCAAATGAATTTTCCAGGACAGTTAAGTAAAGAATCAAAGGTCTCTCTGGTTCTGGCGGTACCAGCATAGGCGGGTTAGACAAGTATCCCTTTATCTCATTGAATGCTTCTTGACACTCATTAGTCCACTTGATCGCAGCGTCCTTCTTCAACAACTTGAAAATAGGCTCACAAGTTGTCGTGAGCTGAGCAATAAATCTGCTGATATAGTTCAACCTTCCTAACAGACTCATCACTTCAGTCTTGTTCCTCGGAGGGGCAATTCTTGTATGGCTTTGATCTTCGGTGAGTCTAACTCGATGCCTCGCCGACTGACTATGAATCCCAACAGTTTTCCAGATGGAACACCAAATGCACACTTGGCGGGGTTAAGCTTGAGGTTGTACCTGCGAAGCCTCTGGAAGAATTTCCTCAAATCCTCGACGTGGTCGTCCTGATGCTTTGATTTTATGATCACATCATCTACGTATACCTCAATCTCCTTGTGTATCATATCATGAAACACAATAGTCATTGCCCTCATATAAGTTACCCCAGCATTCTTCAAATCAAATGGCATTACCCGGTAGCAATAAGTTCCCCAGGGTGTGATGAATGTCGTCATTTCTGCATCTTCTTCATCCATTAGAATCTGATGATACCCGGCATAACAATCCACAAAAGATCCAATCTCACGCTTGGCACAATTATCAATCAAAATATGGATATTGGGTAGTGGGAAGTTATCTTTCGGACTTGCTTTGTTGAGATTGTGGTAATCGACGCATACTCTGATCTTGCCATCCTTCTTCGGTACAGGCACGACATTAGCCAACCAAACAGGATATCGAGTGACCCGAGTAACCTTTGCATCCAACTGTTTGGTAACTTCTTCTTTAATCTTCACACTCATATCAGTTTTGAATTTCCTCAACTTTTGTTTGACGGGAGGGAATACTGGATCAGTGGGCAATTTGTGGACCACTAAATCAATGCTTAAACCCGGCATGTCATCATATGACCACGCAAAAAATCTTTGTACTCGATGAGTGTTTTGATTAACTCCTCCCGATTTTTGGCTCGAGGTGAACACTTATTTTAGTTTCTCGGACATTGTTTGTGTCCCCTAAATTGACGGCTTCTGTGTCATTCAGGTTGGGTTTGGGTTATTCTTCGAAGTGAATTAACTCCTTACTAAATTCTTCGAAGGCTTCATCCTCATCATCGTATTCTGATTCGTAATCCCAATCTACTTCTTGAACTAACATTTCGGAATCAGATTGATTTTTAAGACTAGGCTGAGGATTCCTTATGCATACCACGTCATTAGAACCAGCGTAAAAAGAACTGTATAGAAAAGAAAGCAAAACAAAAAGGAAAACCATCATGAATGATAAGAAAGGGAAACTGTATTTTATTGAATGATAAAAGATAACAAGGTTTGCACACTCAAACAGACTAAAAAAATGAAATCCGGATGACAATCCTGGAATAATTCGTACAAACTTAAAGGAAAATCAAAGCAAACTACCAAGACTCCTTCCGAGTAGGGAGAGAAGTAGCCTTCCAATTATTAAGCTTTGTTGTTGGCCCGACAAATTGCACTTCCGCATTGCTAGAACCTTCTCCAATTTCCACCATGTTCACACTGTCGAACAACTTCTCAAATATTTCCATTAACTCCTTGTCTGGATCAATCACAAAATTAGGAATTGCTATCGCTTGGCGACTCCTCGTACCGGACTTGACAAATGATCTGGAAAGACGTGGGATCGGCTTTGGAAGGACCCATGTCCTCTGTTTCAATTTCCTGGCTCTTTTTATGTCTACGGCTGTGGGCTTGAATCCCAGACCAAATGTTCCCAAGTTTTCAGGAAGAGACACGGGCTGTATGATGCCTTGCAGATCTGACACCAAACCATTTCCTGGTACAAAACCATTCTTCAGCATTTCATACGCTACCATGACTGATGCGACGGTTATCTTCGGATTTGGGATACACTTCCCCTATGGAACTTTCTCGACTGACATTGTGTCAGAAACTTGGTAGACCCATGGTCCCTTGTCATCTTCCACCTCAATGAATAGCACAATGGTGTTGCTATGAGCGCAAAATTATCTTCGTCGTGCACAACTATTTCCTGTCTGTCCCATTCGAACTTGACCATCTGATGGAGTGTTGATGGTACTGCTTTAGCGGCGTGGATCCATGGTCGTCCTAATAGCAAATTGTAGGAAACAACTATATCCAGCACTTGGAATTCAATTGTGAATTCTACTGGACCTATAGTCAGTTCCAACATTATGTCCCCGACTGAGTCTTTGCCTCCGCCGTCAAATCCTCGCACACAGATAATGTTCTTATGGATCCTCTCATCTTATACTTTTAGCTTGCTTAGAGTGGAGAGTGGACAGATGTTCGCACTTGAACCATTGTCAACCAATACCCGGCTAACCACGGAATCCTCGCATTTTACTGTCAGGTAAAGGGCTTTGTTGTGCTCAGTACCCTCTATGGGCAATTCATCATCGGAAAAAGTGACTCTATTTACTTCAAAAATCTTGCTGGCTATCTTTTCCAGATGGTTCACCGATATCTTGTCGGGAACATGGGCCTCATTCAGGATTTTCATCAATGATCGGTGGTGCTCATCTGAATGGATTAGCAATGAGAGCAATGAGATCTGAGCGGGCGTTTTCCTCAACTGCTCTACAACAGAATAGTCATGCATTTTCATTTTCCTCAAAAATTCCTCTGCCTCTTCTTTAGTTACAGCTTTCTTCATCGGCGTTGGATCATCCTTAGTTCTTCTTAACTCTTGGGGAGTAAAACACCTTCTTGAGCGAGTCAAACCTTGTGCTTCACAAACTTCTTCCTTGATTTCTTTTCCTTTGTAAATCACCATCACCCGTTCATAATTCCAAGGAACAGCTTTGTTGTTGATCACTAGAAGCTGAGTTACTGGTTTTATAATAATAGGCTCTGTGCGAGCCCCCTTCATGACCACAACAGGTTCACTTGCAACCTCTAGTACTACCACTTTAGCTTTCTCGAGTTTCACTGCAACAATGCTTGACGACCCTTTCTCGGCTACCACAGCTGGCTTATTGTCTACCCCTTTCAACTGGACATTGATTTCCCATTAGTTACCTTTTCCTTTGAGTTGGTTTCACTGGAACGGACCATCATTACCGTCTTCGAAGGCTTTTTGGGATCCCCTCCTTTATGTATCAACTCAATCACATGGGTCTCATGGTGAGCTGACAGTGGGTTCTGATTGATATTTGGTGCTTCTAGGGCCTGAACCTCGATCCGATGAGTATCAATAAGCTCTTGCATAGCTGTTTTTAGTTTCCAACATTTCTCTGTATCATGCCCCGGGGCTCCTGAACAGTACTCACAACTCACCGAGTGGTCAAGATTTCTAGGAGGAGGATTTGGCATTTTAGGCTTAATTGGATTCAGCATGCCCAACTGCCTCAACCTGTGGAAAAGACTGGTATATGATTCCCCCAGTGGAGTGAAAGTCTTTTGCTTCTGTAACCTCTCATTCTTTAAGGCTTGGTTTGGTCGGAAACCCGTTCCGGGGGGATTTCTGTAGGCACTTGGGGGTGGATATGTATTTTGTGGAGCTGGTATGGATTTGGTGGAGCCGGCGCACGCCATTGTGCGTGTGCCGGAGTTTGGGTATAGGTTTGTGCATGATGGACGGAAAAATGGGGATCTGGTGGTGGGTAGTAATGTTGTGGAGGGCTATATAGAGTGTGGGGGTAATTTTGGTGGTAGGGTCGTGGTTGGCTATAGTAGGGTGACGGGCCTCTAGATCCGAACCAGGCACCGGATTCAACAGTCGTGACATCTTCTTTCTTCTTCTTCCCTAGTACACCCCCAGTGCCGCTTTGAATGGCCTGAGTAGTTGCCTTGATCGCTGAATAACTCATGATTTTGTTGGACTTAAGTCCCTCCTCGACTATGCCTCCCATTTTTACAACCTTATTACTTGCCAATTGCGGACACCAAATGACCAAAGTAAGTTGGCTCCAAAGCCTGCAAAAAGTAATCAACCATCTCGCTCTCTTTCATTGGGGGATCTACCCTTGCTGCTTTCTCCCTCCACCGGAAACCATATTATCTAAATCTTTCACTGTGCTTCTTCTCTAGCTTAGTCAAAGATAGTCGGTCTGGAATGATCTCAAGATTATACTGAAAGTGACAAGCGAATGCTTGTGCCAGGTCATCCCATGTGTACCATCTTCCGTGATCTTGGCGGGTGTACCACTCCAATGCTGCTCCGCTCAAACTCTTATTGAAGTAAGCCATTAGCAATTCATCCTTTCCTCCGGCTCCCCTCATCTTACTGCTAAAACCTCTCAAATGAGCCACCGGATCACCGTGTCCGTTGTACAAGTCGAATTTGGGCATTTTGAACCCTGCCGGTAGTTGTACATTTGGGAATTAACACAGGTCTTTGTAAGCCACACTTACCTGACCTCTTAGCCCTCTCATATCCCTGAAGGATTGTTCTATGCTTTTCATTTTTCTAAACATCTCTTCATGTTCGGGATTTTTGGCTGGTCTTTCAGCTTCTCTCGGGAGATCAGAATGTGGATCATAGGGGTAGGTTTCGGGAACTTTGAAAGTGGGCTCCGGGGAATAATACTGGTTGTCCTGAGCTTGGAACACAGGTTCACTCGGGGATTTATGGAGTGCAGCTGGTGGAGATGCCACAAAGACAGGGGTGATTGGCGGAGGAGGGTATGGAATTGATTTTGGTGGTGGAGCTTGTGGCGTATGAGAAGTAGTGCCATGGTAGTGTTGATAAATGGGAAAACCTGGATCGGTGGTGGGATGATCCTGAGACTGAGCTAATGGTGGGGTAAAAGCCGGGTTGGCTGGGTAAGACGGTGGTGATTGCCCTTGGGACCAGGCCTGGTACATTTCGGCCATCTGTTGCTTAAGCTTGAACATCTCCTCTTTTCATTTTATTGACGTCCAACTCCTCTACCTCAACACTAGTGTCGACCTCCGGGATAGACATGATTTCTGGTATTGGTCCCTTTGATCTGGTTTGGTAATGATAATGTGCCAGTATCCTCTAAATAAACAAACTGCTTGAACTCTCTGGAAAGCAACAAACTTGTTAGTTCTTAGAGTTTAACACATATGTAATTACACGTTGGGATGCAATGCACCTAGGCAATTAACCATTTTCTATCATGCATTTGCTTCGGTTGCGTGCGTCATCCCGACCTCTCATAATTGTGCCCCTTCTTTTAAGCTTCTTTTATTCTATCCTTCTTTATTTCCCCTTTTTCTTTTTAGTGGTGGTTGAATCCTATAGAGATTGCCTACGTATCATGTCCCCGCATAAATCAGACCGTGCATAGTTCTATCGAAATAAGTGCGAAAAGCAAAGAGACAATTTTTGGAAATTTTTGATTTTTCATTAATAAACATTCTATTACAAACTAGACGCTTTCGGAAAGGAAAATAACAGACTCGAAACCAAACCAAGTACAAACTTAAGAACTTCTGATAGACTCTGATGCGAAAGGAAAAACAGACTCTAACAGACAACAGACTCTAAGGAAAAAGAAAATGCAGACTCAAACTATAAATACATTAAAGTTTTAGATTTGGGTGCCTGCGGGGCATCATTCGGCCTTGCCGCGGGCTTAGGTGTAAGGCCCTTTTCCAGCTGTTCCAATTCATACATGATTTGCTTCACAAATATCATCACTGCAGAGAAGAAAGTAGTGTGGGTCATGTTTTCACACACTCGACATTTCATGGTAATAGCATGAGCAATAGTCAAAATCTTGTCCCTAGTTCGGTCTTTCTCTAGGAGTAGGCGTTCTATCTGATCCCCTCTAGCCTTCAAAACTCGAGAATCATGCAGATGTTGTTTCTGTAACTGCTCTATTTCATCTTCCATCAAGGCCATTAGATCATAGCAGTGTTCACTTTCGGTTTCAAAAGCCTTGGCTTGTTTAGCCGTCTCGCTCTCTGGGGTGGTCACCTTCCTTTTTAGACTGGCAATGGTCTTTTCACAATCCTTCCTCGCCTGCTGTAAGTATTGTGTGCGCTCTTTTGTTCTTTTTGCCCATTGTGCCTGGAGTTGTGCTATGGTACCCTCAGATTTCTTCAAATCATCCCGGCACCCACTGATTTCCTTTTTTAACCCTTTTATTAACCGCTCTTCCGACCGACTCCTTTGTTGGTTGTCAGCATCTATCCTCATTTGTCGGATTTGGGCTTTCAGCGCCTCATTTTCTTGGGCCAATTTGTTCTTTTCTCCCTGATCGACATCAACTTGCAGACTATTTTCAAATTCCAGGTCTCTAATCTGTTGCTTCAGCTTGCCTATTTCTGCCCTGTAACTCTCTTCTTTTGCTAACCAACCTCATTGCTCTTGTGAATCATTAGTAAACTGTTGGACATGGGCTCTTTTGGCGGGCCTTTGGAGAATCTGGAACCTTTTCCCAAACCACGCATTATACTTCAGGTCCACCTCACCTTTAGCTAGATCTCGGACCATAGTCTTAAGATCGAGGAACCGACATTCGTTCCACAATTTGCGAATTTTATCTTCCGGGAATGTGGCTCTCGGCCTTAACTCAATGACGTGCTTGCTCAAGTCTTCATCTTTGGGGATGACTTGAAACCTTCCCAGTTGGCGTAGTACCTGATGGGGAGTATACGGTTGGATACTCCGAACACCTATTAAAAGAATATGACACTCTCCTGCTGACATATATATCACCTCGGTAACGGGCAACCACCCAAATTCCCATTCAATTTGATCGGCAGTCAATGACCTCAGTCGTATGAGCTAAGCTTCGGTACCCTCAGGAAATGCAATACCCCTTACCCTCTTTTCAAATTCTTCGATACAGCTTAACCCAGTCAGCCCATAGTTCATGTACCCCGCCCGGTGGCACAGATGTTCTTGCATCCACAACTGAAGTAATAAATTGCAACCTTGGAAAAATGTCCTCCCTCCCTGCAAACAGTCAATGCTTGGTAAATTTCTGACAAAATCATGGGAACTATAGTGCTATCTGCCCTTTTAATTGCAACATCAACCATCCTCACGAGACCTATCTCTATTTTCTTATCTACTCGTGGACAAATCACGATTCCCAAGAATGCTTTTATGAACGCCAAGGTTCGTCTTGCTTCCCATTTACTTCTATTCCCAGCATGGGTTAGTCCCAGATTTGGTTCTTCGAAACCCCGAGGATTACCATAACGCTGATACAGGAACTGAAGAGTGCAACATCCTCCCGACAAATCATCATTCTGAACACTCCGGCTGATGTTTAGCAAATCTAAAAATTTGTGCGGAGATACCGGTCTTGGTGACAGCAAATATTGACCCCTCATATTTCCATTCAGACCCGCATAACCCGCGACTTCCTCCAGCGTGGGTGTAAGCTCAAAACCCCCAAAGTGAAACACATTGCGGGTCGGGTCCCAAAATGGTATTAAGGCCTCGATGACATCCGACTTTGGCTTGACATTTAGTAGACCGACAAGACCTCCCAGGATTCTAGCCACTATTTCTTTGTTGCCTTCTCCCAAATCATTCCACCACATGTGGAGCTGGAGGGGGACCTCATTAAGTATGGTGAAAGATTCATTTGCATTTGTGCTCATCCTGCACATTTATTAAGGTGATTAAGAAAAAGGTAAATTTATTTGATTCAAACCAAAACTACTATTTTTTTTTCCAAACTAAAATGAAAGACCCGGTTTTTCAAACACGGCCTTTCAGCACTTCGGAGACGAAGATTTTAAGGCTGTGTGGATTAACCGATCGAAATCTTAAAAATGACCAAAGGTGGCTATTTATGCAAAATCGGCCTTCCGGCGTCCCTTTTGGGGACAATCGGCTATTTTTGACAAAAACGGTATCACCCGACTTATTTATGATGAAAATTAAAATTTGACATTTTTGGCTATTTTTGCAAAAGGAGAAGTTGGACCCGATGAGGGTTGCCTACGTATCTCACATCCGGTGAGAATCAAACCTGCGTAGTTCGGGCAGAGAAACTAGCTATTTTTGAAAACAAGATTTTTTTTCCTTTGTTCCTTTTATAACAAACGAACAAACTATTTTTCTTCTCCGTTTTTGAAAACAAGACAAACTAAAATAAAAGACTCTTTTTCACGCATTTTTGCTTTTTGAGTAAAACAAACAATTTTAAAAACATAAAATATTTTCTTTTTATTTTCTCAAAATTTCGGCAGAGTTTCGACAATATTTGAGCATTGGTTTTATTCTAAAAATAGGTAATTAACTCTCTACACTGTTATTTCCTCTCTCTCCTTTTTCTTTTTCTCAAATTTCTGATATTCCCGAGATTCAGAAGTCGGTCAGCATGCAAGTCCGAACAAATAAATGCACAGAAAACAAGTAGGATGCATCAGGATGGTCTTTTTCATTTCAGGTTGCTTGTCCTAGACGGACCCAACCCCTGTGTTGAGTCCCCTAAGTCAAATGCACATGATGCAAATAAGCGTTCCTACTAGGGATCCGGCATGAAGTTGAGTTATTCTAGGTTCAGAACCTGGGTGTTTGTTCTAGACCTGGCTTACCCGAGCGGACAGCTCGAGCCGAGGGGGGGCAGCGTACCGGGAATACAGAAGCTTCACCGGCTTAGCAACTTGTCCGAACCTCGTTCTAAATTGGGATTTGACACTATACAGAAAAGAAGTCACATGAAGTGCACACTTCTTCATGATTTAGAAGACTCAGAGAGAAGAGGGATTTCGCAACAGTTTATATACAGTTCACGGAATATCAAAGCGGTAAAAGCAATCAATTAGCACATTAGGCCCAAATCATGTAACAAAATCAGATAATGGATAAAGCCAACTATAACAATTATTCTAAGCTCTAATTCTTGAACCCTGAACCAGAGATTCTGGGTTCCGTCCCCAGCAGAGTCGCTAGAGCTATCACACCTCCTTTTTCACCTACACCCCGGAAAAGGGTATATGTAAAGGGAGTTTTTCTAATTAAAGGACAATCGAAATGAGATTTATTTTAAGAAATTCAGAGTCGCCACTTGGGAGATTTATGATGTCCCAAGTCACCGATTGAATCCCGAATCGAGGAAAATATGACTCTGTTTAACAGTCCGCGAACCAGAAATCCAAGTAAGGAATTCTGTTAACCCGGGAGAAGGTGTTAGGCATTCCCGGATTCCGTGGTTCTAGCACGGTCGCTCAACTGTCATATTCAGCTTATTTATCTGATTTTAATACATGTTGAACCTATGTGCCAATTTTAGCTTTCAACCGCTTTTATTCAATTATTTTTAGAGAAAATTGAACGTCGTTTAAAACGTGTCTTTGGATTGCGTCACATGAAATGCACCCGCAATCCTAAACACATTTTATTCAACATTTTTGGGATTTGATTTGGGTCACATGAAATGCACACCCGAGTTTAAGAAGGTAAATTATTAAAAGCGCACCTAAAGTGACTAATGCGTTATTATTTTTGGGGAGGGCTGTGAAATTCGCTAAACGGCCCATCTCGAATTCTAAGTATTTTATTATAGATATTTAAGGGACCCCGCAATTTATGCATTTTTGTTTAGCAGGGCTCGCCTCATTTATTATTTAAAGGTCAATCTAAAGCAAACTACAATTTTCTACTTAGTTTGTTTCTAATAATAAAAGAAAAATCCCTAATTAATTAGTATTGTTCAAGAACTAATATACTTACGTCCTTGACTTTTATTCAAAATTTCAGTAATTCCCTTGGGCTTCAAGCTCAGCCCAGTAAGAATAAGACAAAGTCAAAACTCAAGTTGGGCTTCGGACAGACTTCATTCAGGCCCACCCTTGACATTCAGGCTTATTAACTTGCAAATGATGGAGCTATTTCACATTTATTCAAATCAACACTTGACATACTCATATGCTCATCTCAATAAAATTCAAAACAGCTAGACGTCTAAACCGACTGGATTGGATTTATATTCTAAAATTCAGATTTTTCTTATCTATTTACCTACTAGTGAACTTCTGGATATTACTAAAGGCAAAACAAACTGGGAAACGTGAATTGAATTTTAACAAAAATAGTCATGAATATAAACCTCAGATGAGCAGGCTAAGCAACTTAATTACGAGATTTTACTTACACTAACACGAACAGGTTAATAGCCTAACTTCACACTTTATTCACATCTAATCATCATACAGCTAAACTAAACTACTTAATGAAACGCAGATGTTGATATGAGTAACTAATCTACTGATCTTAGCTACTGCAACACAAAGTTGTTTGAGACGCCTCTTCAGCTTGAAATTAAAATTAATGTGGATATCATACGCTGATCTCAAAATCAATTGCAACACCCAAACTATTTCTGATTTTTTTTATTTTTTAAAACAAAACCGTTAAACTAAAGCAAGTTCTAAGCTATACTAAGGCTACAACTGGATAACCACAAATTAACAGTCCCATACAGTCCAATTAGGTACAAATTACGCAGTCCGAGTTTCATGTGAATATAAATCCAATTAGACTACACTACACAGTTACATATCATTAATATCTACTTAACTACAGATGTATAGTCGTCCAAACATGCATCATTCAGTAAACAAATGTCTGAGTACTTTCATTTCATGTTCATCTCAAAGCTACATCAATTTGAGTTCAAGTGTGCACCTGGAAATGAAAAAAGGAAGCAGAAAAATGAGGTATCAGCAGTAACCAACAGCAGCGGTAGTATTCAACACCAGAAAATGAACTAGCAGACTAATTTTGAAACCAAGGGATATGATACGATAGTCAGACCCTAATTTCAATCTTAGTGAATCAGCAGACCTCAAACCCGACTCGACTTAAACCCTTTTTATTATCAGCTAATCAGGAATTGCTTCCATACTAGAAGAAAACTTCAGAAAATACCAAATGACTCAATAAAACAGTGTTTTTTCCTGAAATTTTGCAATCGTTTTTGATTTTTTTTCTGTATCTATTTCTGTGTATCTCTCTTCCTATATCTCTCTTAGAATCCCTTCCAAGTTTTCTTAGCTCTCTGCCCCTGTATATCCAGTGTATCCAGAGTGTATATCGAGTGTATACCGCTCTCTCCGCCCCCTTCTTTTTTTTTCCTCTCCGAATTTCCTAGCCTTACTCTATTTGAATGTTCTCCCTCTCTCAGAATCTCTTCCAAGTTTTCTTAGCTCTCTGCTCCTGTATATCCAGAGTGTATATTGAGTGTATACCGCTCTCTCCGCCCCCCTCTTTTTTTTTTCTCCAATCTGATTTTCAGCTCCCTTAAATGGGCATTCAATTAGTGCATTTTCCACTAACGATTCAACTTTTTATTTCTTTAATCATCCACTTAATTGTCCACTCAATTAGTGCTTTTAGTTAATTTGATAATGCAAATACTACCCTACCACTATTAGGAGCTTCTCAATTAGTAAATTGGCCCAACCAGATTTTCCTCTTCTTATTCTCAATGGATTTAGTTGAGTTTTGGTTTTGGGCTTGGCTAAATTGGCCCAACCAGATTTTTCTCTTCTTATTCTCTTTTCCTTTTCAATTTACTTTTCCTTTTTCTTTTCAACAATTAAAACTAAAATCCTAATTAATTATAAAACACCAAATTAACTTAAAAATAATAATTAATTCTAACTAATAATTATCACAAATAATTAAATGCCAAATTAAAAGAAAATCACACAATTTGACTAAAATTACAAAAATATGTTATATTATTTTTTTGAATTTTCATTTTTGTAAAACATCTAATTATTAATTAATTCCAAAAAATGTAAAAATCAAATCTCAAATGAAAATGCTATATTTTTTGTATTTTTAATGCATTAACAAAATTAAACATGCACACAAATATATGCGAACAATCAGGGAAATCGCACAATAATTCCTAAAAATAACACATAATTAAAGAAAAGACCTAATTTTGGGAATTCTTTTGGAGTAATTCGTATGAGGCAAAAATCGCGTGCTCACAACAATTACTGGCTAAACAATTAAGTTCTTAGAAAGCCGACTAAAATTAGTTTTGAATTAAGGATAATATTTTCACTTACATTATTATAAAATAAATTATTATTTAAAAATAATATTGTAGAAACTGAAATTTTAAAATAGAAATAATTTTTGAAAGATATCAACAAACAACAAAAGAGTTCAAGTAGTAGTAAAAGAGTCAAATCGTATCCAAAGAATCCTTCATAGTCTCAACCTTTGATTGTTTTGTTATAAAAATGAGTTATTATTTTGCTTCCCGGCTAATTTTAGGATCCAATGACACCCGCGAGAATGGTATCAAAAAATAAAAATAGAATTATATCTAGGAAATTTGAGAAATGATTAATCTTTTTCATGTAGTGTTTCTTAATTAATATCCAATGATTATCTATATTTAATAGAGAAAGTTTAAGTTTTAAGATTATTTACATATAATCTAAATAACTCAAACATATTACATGGTTAGTGTCCGCGCATTCGCGCGGATGATAATACTAGTAAATAAGTAAGGCAATCCTAATATATTGATATGACAAGGACCGATCAAAAATCTAACTTGATATTTGAATAGTGCCACTAATAAGTATCATTTAATGTTGCAAAATTTGAATAAACACGGAATCTACTAAGACAACTAGATTGAAAGCCAGTTTTTCAAATGAAAATTTTTACATTCACAAAAGTTTAACTTTTTTTAAAAAAGTAAATGCAGCTCAAACACATGAAGATTCTTTTTGGAGAAAAAAAATATCTATAGATAAACAAATTAATATATTCCCTTCATTTCAATTTGTTTGTCTTAATTTGTTTTGATATAAAGTTTAATAAAAAGAGGAAGAATTTTTAAAATTTAGCGCTTTAAATATACCATAGTATTTATGTGACTATAAAAGTTTCTCATTAAAAAAATATCGGAATGTGTCAATTTTTTGTAAATAAATTAATAATAAAAATAATGTCAATATTTTTGAAAGAGGAATACATACTTAATACTTTTATGAGAGAGGGATCAAGCGGCTGGACGCTAAATTGTCACCACAACCATTTAAAAGCTTTATAAATAGACCCATGTCTCTGTGTACTAGTAACTTGAACAGAATTTCTTTGAGTAATTCACTTCTCTTAGTTAGCAAACACTAAAGCAAAACACGACGAAAAATGGATAGGAATGCTGGAGAAGTTAAACGGCGGTGTGACAATCATCATCCTACTGTTTGGGGAGACCATTTTCTTGCCTATGCTCATCTCTCGGTAAACTAGATAGGTATATGCCCGTGCAGAGCCCGGGCCCAACATGAAAGTCAAAGTACCAAATTCTAAGTTTGCCTCAAACCGTAAAACTAAAGAACAAAAATTCAAGTAAATGGTTTTCAAGTGATATGGATAAAGATGAACTGATGGATGATATTAGAGACAACAATAATTTAGGATAAAATGTGCATTTATTTCTTAACTAGTAAACTTGTTCGCACTTTCGCGCGGTAGTATAAGACAATATTAATAAATTTGAAAAGGATTTATTTTTATAAATTTAATTGAGATAGAAGATGTAAAAATAAGTTCTTAATATGCATAAAAATATTAATTCCTTAAACTTTATTAAGTCACAAACATAAAATATTTTTAAAGCCATGTAAGGATATGATTCTATAAGAACCACACATATCCGTGCATACGTAAATCTGATACAAGCTGATACATATTTAATCAAAGTTAATGAGCTTTCCGGTTTCTTAAAAATTGAAAAGAAATTTCAACAAATTTGAACTATTATTGCTTTTAGACATAATAAATCTCTTTGTCTAACATTTGTTTGACTTGTGCATCCCACAATTATATTTGCATATAGATTTTTCGAAAGTTCCTCTTGTGATCTACTTGTAAGCATGAAACTTAGGTTGTTGTTATCTTCTTTACCTTTTTTTCTTTTCGCTTTTCTTTCAATTCTCCTCTCTTTAATAATATTCAATAGCATTATCTCAATGAAAAAGTCATCATTTATGGAATATATGGATGGAGAGGCGGTTTTGGTCTAACATTACTATCATCACTATAAAGAACTGATACATAAAGGTATTATTATATATAGTAGAGTGTTATTTTTTTTTAAATTTTTTATCTTTGGTTTATTTTAGTTCCTCTAGAGTACCAAAATTTATAGTTTTTCACCTTCTTATTCTTGGAATCAAACGATCATGTTCATATAATATCCTATAATTTCTGCTTTGTTATTCCATGAAATACCCTTTATTTTCTGCAAAAGCTTAAAAATGCGCTTGTTACTCTAAATAACTTCTAGCAACATGCACCCGATCAGTCCCTTCAAATTGAGAGGGGAATTCTTTTAGAAGGAGATATATAATCCAATTCTTTCTCTCTCCTTCTTCCCTAGTGAAACAACCCCCATTTTTTGTCCAAAACGTTTGCAAAATCCTCAAAATTTTACTTTTTTCCTCTAGTATCTAATCAATACTCCTGAAATGTTTGTATAAAAATTTATATGTATGAAGATAACATGTATTTCGTGATAAATCACACAATATTGATAATTTTTACAAGTAATCACTTGAAAATATTCTCATTAATTTACATATCAGGCGTTGTCATGTGTTACTCATTCACGTTCAAAATATCAACAAAATTGTATGTTACACTATTAAAAATTATTGGAAAAGAGGGGACAAATTTTTAATAAAGCTAGGAACAGTGGAGGCATATGACAAAAATAAAGAATCCAAAGTACTCCATCCACGATATTGAAAATAAACTACTGCTACATCCTAAGAAATTAAAGAATGATAGACGACAACTATTTGATACAAGATTCAATAAACAAAATAAGGCAAAAAGAATCTCCTTTGGTTTGGGATCTGGATACCAAGAAAGAGAAAAGTTATACTATATGATAACATTAATGCAAAATTCAAAGAAGTTTAAAAGTTCATCCCGGTAATTTTACTTGTTGGTTAATGACAAAAGGGATATACATAAAAGCAGAAACACACTTTTTCTTTCCATTAGAGAAAAAGAAGCTGAGAAGTCGTTGTAGGACAAGAGGGAGAAGAGCAGTTAATTAACAACTAAACATACATCTGATTTACTAACTAAATTACTCTGATCAAACATCTTTGTCCAGAACATACAAGTTCTCATTCTCTTTCTCAAAGCTTTCTTATTTAATTTGTTCTGCTCCATTGGGTATCTTCACCGGTTAAAAAAGAATAGTTTCAAGGACAGAGAAATGTTAAACAAAAGGAAAATACAATTGCACGCAGAAGAGGAACCCAAAAGAAGGGAATCTATGGAATTCAGGAAGGCTACATTTACAAAGAAGAAGAGCAGACTATGAAACGTTTTTAGACGTGGTAACGTGTAACGTAAATTTTCTAATATGATTTAAAATAGTTGAAGAAATAACAGTTCTTCACTATAATGCACAATAACTAATAAGTAATTACTTCTTGTAAAGACTTTAATATGGGAAGTGGAAAAGAAATGATTAGATATACTTTTTGACATTTTATAATTAGGAAAAGGCAAAAAAAGGAGAAAAACGATAAATAGGATCCTTGGTCAAATAGAGGTGCCAAATCACCTTGTCTATTTCCACAATTATATTTATATTTGCCCGCGCTTTGCACAGTTATGAAAAATAAAAATAAAAATCATAAAAGAGTAATGTTATAATATCTATAAGCAAATAATGTTTACTAATCAACCATTTTTGCATGATTTTATCTTCTTTCCTCTCTTTTCATGATTCTCTTAAAACACTATATATAAAAAATTACAGTAAAATTCTTTCATGATTTTGTTTAGATATTATATATATATAAAAAAATTAACGGGACAAATTGTGAATATCCTTGGTTTTGAAACGATTCATTTAAAATTATTTAGATAAATACATGTTACTTGAATTGGGAAAACACAATTTTTTAAAGAAAGAACTAATGAAAAAAGAGAAAAAAATGATAAGACAAAAATCTAGGAATATGAATCTATGATATCTATTGCATTCTTTTCTTTCTCTAAGGCTTCTTTTCCGTATTTTGTTTTTTAATTTTTTACGAAGTATTAATTGTTCATACATATGTTTCATAAAGTTGACCGGTTTTCAATTATCTCAAATAAAAATTAATCAAAGAAGTAAAAGAGAAAGATAGAAAAAAGAGATAATTAAAAAAAAAGAAATTGAAGAAAAAAAGAATCAACTAAATGTATTTCTCTTACTTGAGTACTTATTTATCCTTCCCTTCTTCCTTTTTAAAACTTTAAAACATGGAGTTCCTTTTCCTTTCTTTCTTCTTTTTCTTCAAAATCACTCATAATCAAATATTGTGCCAAACATGCATGTAGTGAACTTCTTCTTCAATGACAAAGGCAAACATTTCAAGTAGCCCTTGACAAAAAGATAACCTAAACATTGTAGGCAGAATAAAGCTATTGCGAGAATAAGTCACTCTATTGGCTTGGTAAAGTTCCTTTCTACTCCACCTCTCACGATATCATATTTACTAATTATCGTGTTTGCGTCGTCTATTGATGTTTGATGACAATGTCGCATATATTTTCAATATTTGCCATAGAGTAGGATATCAAAAAGTTAAGTAACCAAAAATCGTCAAATAAAAGACATTTATTTGTCAAAAAATATGAAATTAATAAAATGATACAATTTGTCGATGTATTATTACCTCTGACGTTATTACAGCCATAAACTGCTCATTGGGAAGTACCGATGAGAATGGAGAAGGAAAACATGTGAAATATAGAATGGCTCATAAGAGAGTCTTACATTTTGATTTATAAAGAAAACGGACTCAGAATAGATGTAGAAGATATAGTAAACCCATACCAGTTTCGCTGCCTTGTTAGTAGTTCTTTTTTCTGTTAAGCAAGTGCCTTCTCTTCTTTAGCTATTGCCTTATCTTCTCTCAATTCTTCAGATGTAGATTCTTCTCAAGAAGTGTAGTAAGTTCTTTTGACTTTTACATGCAATCAACTCAACATAATAATGTACAAACTATCGGATTAATTCTTTTTTGTGAAAGTTAAAACTTAAGCTTGGAATATGGAAAGGCTATTCTGCAAGCCAAGAGGCACTTGTGCAACTTTAATGACCCATTATTTCAATTCAATGGTTGCAACTTTAATGACCCATTTTAGTATCAATTCAATCGTTGTAACCATTAGCTTAATTGTTGCAACGTTTTAAATTCTCCAAGTTGGAACATAGAAAATAAGACATTTAAACTTAATAAAAAATTAGAGGAAAAGCCCAAAAAAAGGAGAAAAAAGATAAGTGAGTTCCTTGGCCAAAGAGAGGTGCCACCTCACTTTTTTATTACTCTCTTTTATGTATATATATAGATATAGATCTGACAAAATGAGAAACAAAAGGATAGAGAAGAGCACACCAACAAGAATTCACACAGACAAAACCAAAGTTCTACGATCTTCAAGATGACTATGTGCTAGAAAGATCCAGTTGTTTTAGCGATACATATAATAATAATAATAATAATAATAATAATAATAATAATAATAATAATAATTTCTAAGTTAAGATAAATATATCACATCATCTTGTGCCGTAGAAATACAAAAGATCGTTCTATTTGTGCAGAGACAAAAATGTGAAAAGCTATAGCATTCACTTTCCGTAAAAGGAACAAGTGTTTGCAACCAAAATCGTTTAACTAATGAAAAACGTCACATTGTGTCTCTTATGTCACCCTAAACTTCATCTGATTAAATTTTCTTCACTCAAGCATCTCAAAGTTTTTTCTTAAAAACAACTCAGTTGAGCCACCAATCTTTGAAGTGAAGTATCAAGCACAACCTACAAATAAACCAAGAATAGCACACTCAGTAGATGGAAAGCAATTTATCCTACAATATAGTTATCATGGCTAACCTTTAAAAGGAATCGAGAGGACCCAAATGACAAAGAAACAAAAGGAATGAGATATATACTGGTCATAATTATGAAAATAGGTGCAGATAAAACTTATGAATATGTATATAGCACCGGATGAGACAATAGAAGATTGATCTTCACACATGTCAACATGTACCATTTATCAAAATTCACTTAGAAACAGAATCAAGCACTCAGAAGAACCATGTTTTTCCAAGAAAATGAAAATTTTAAAATTCCTCTTTCCTGTGGCCTTACAAATAAAACTTTTAAATTCTCATAAGAGCTTAGTTTCTCATTTGAAGTATAGCTTACATCTTAACTCCAAAGTTATCAACAAACAAAAGTATTGTCACACACATTTTTATAAGTTAGTCAAAAGTTCTTCTTAATGTTTAACTCTCCTTGAGCCCTCGCTTGGCTCGATCAGAAGTTTCTAAATTCTATTAACTTATTTTTGATTATGGCTTTTGTTCTTGCTCAGAAGGCCCTAAGCAATCTTTACCCCAAAACACAAATGTAGGCGTTCAACTCTTTCTTGAAGAGTCATACCTAATTTCCATCACAGACTATATAAATAAGTCCGATTGTTACCTATCATGATATTGTAGGAAGACAACTTACATTTATTACTTTTAGAAAAAGCTCCACCAACGTGTTATTTTAACTTTATCCATATCAATTGATCCACAAAAGTTAGTGCATCTATGTGCATCAGCAATTGAAATACAGAAAGTGATGATATTAATCACAGAATAAAAACCTTGAAATTCTATTGACTGACCTGGGATTTTTAGTTCATATAGACCAGGCACGCATTTCCATCACTGCACACCTAAAAATCTAGAATGGATCAGAAAGAAAAATCAGCAAGTAGAGAATTGAATGATTTTTAATAACAATAGTTACTAAAAATAGTTCTTGCATTTAAATGAATATTAACCTTTTCTTGTTAGTTGCAGAAATTCACCCCAAAGGGAGAATCGTGTTCATAGGGAAAGCACAAGAAGTGTGACTTCTATCATGCTTTTTCCACATGAACTTACAGATGCATTCCTTATAATTGCCACCACTGTAACTGTCAACCGTCCACTTTGCCAAATTCTATGACCTCTGCAATATTTTCCTTAAAATTCTTTGGAAAATGTTTCAGTTGAATTAAAAAGAATCATAGGAAGATATTCTGGTTGATATCTTTTGGAGAAAGATCTCAGTTGATGAGTCTTACGTTTGACATATTATTTGACTCTAAGATCTATTTCAAATGGATTAAGAACATATTTTATTCTTCCCACGTATCATTCTCCTCTTTAACTATTCTAATTACTCTATAATTTTACTGGTAAGTTATTCCTTTTTTTGTAATTCAGATAGCGAATTAGAATTATACGACGTGCCAAAGAAAATAAAGGAAAAGTAAAATATGTCAATACTTGTGCTTTCAATTACATCTTAAATGAATTAAACAAATTCTACTATAAGATGGTTGCTCAAAGTTAACAGGTTGATCTATTCATATATATTTGCTTGAAGTCAGAAAATACTTTTCTAGTTAGTTAGTAGTGAATTTTTAAGCATATGCAATCTAAATGCGGACATACATAATAGAATCCTTCTTCAAAGGCATTCCTGATGTTGCTCCTGCTGCGATTGGTCAGCCATATCTAGTTTTCATGATGTTTTATTGATTAATTTTCGATGCTTTTTAAGCTTTTATTGTTCAGCTAGTCACAATGAAGTTTTTAGCAAAACAATCATGCCGTGGGAGTTTTTAGTCTCATAACCTCCTACACATTCTTCCTGCTGCCTTAGCTGACAAGAGCTAATGTATGTTAGCACATTAAAGATGCAAGCTGAAAAGACACCCCCCCCCCTCCTTTATTTTTTCCGGTAAACTATAAAGTGATTCCAAAACTAATTACCAAGTTATCACCTTTATGATGTTAAATTCCCATACTCCACATCGATTATATTGACAACGAAAGCACATTATAAAATGTTTTAATAGTTGAAATAACAAATAAAGGAAGTAAAGTAAAAAGTTGTCATTTCGGATCAACGAATCAATTTCAACCCTCATTCAAGAGGAGGTTTTGAAGATAAAATAAAAGAGAAATAATGGAAAAGAAAAAACTCGGTCAGGGAAAGAACGAGACTATAAGAGCATAGATGAGGAACCAATGCGCAAAGCAGTCGGGCAATGTAGACAAATCTAGAAAAGGGGGTTATACATCAAAATTTCAATCAGCGATTATCAAAAATTTCACCAGTTATATACCTCAAAAGAAATCAAAATTTCAAAGGGGTTACACCTCAAAATTAGCAGAGAATCAATCTTTAACTAATTATTATAATAAATAAAGAAAATAAATGAAAATACAGAAACAATTTAAAAATAGCAATTTAAGGGGTTATACCTCAATATTCCAATTCAGAAGTTTGAAAGCTCCAAGAGTGCTCTATCCGGCAAGAATCATGTGAGCGTTTTCTTCGATCGGCACAGATATTACAGTAGCACACAACTTTATCCCAAATTGTGAAACACAGTTGCATTCGAAATCTGATTTCATCTCAATTCATTAAACCACCTATATCAAGAGTACAATCTGTCACCAATTCCACCACCTTGAGTCGAATTTCGATCTTCTATTTTATATTTATTTAACAAGAGAAGTAGTCCAAATGCTTGAACAATTCCCTTTGTAGTAGTCTAAAGAACTGAAAAGAAATAAAGTTATTGGCACATACCTCGTTTACTCATCTCTGTCTTCAACTATGGGTTTAACCACTGGGATACCGCATTGGTATAACAAAAATAAGAAAAAGATAGAAGCTCAAATGATAGACCACTGGACAAAGTAAAAAAGTGAAAGAAGGCTAGTTGGAGAACTGAGCTAATAGAGAAATAAAAAATTCTAGATGAAGAATATCAGGAAGGACGCGTGTTTTATGACTTATATATGAGCAATAAAAATTCAAGTTAAATCTGCTGAAATTACATATATACCCTTGGTCGACCACCTTCCCTCTTCTATATAATAGAAATTTGTATTTAATTGAATACTATTCCCTTTGTACTGTTTTAATTTATATGTCTTATATTTCTTTTTAGTTCAAAAAAATATCTTTTTCTTTATATTTAGTAACTCTTCAACTTCGACTTTCCACATGCCATATATGAGATTACAAAATTTAAAAATTTTCCTTACTTTTTTAAATCTTTTTCAAACTAAGACATATAAATTAAAATAGATGGAGTATCTCCTTCTGCTCTGCATCTTCTTCATCGTGTTTGTAAATAATTTAGAGCGGAATGAAATTAAAATTTTATTTATTATTACTCCTATAGGGAGCCAATGAATGGGAAGAGAAGGAACATGAAGACCTAAAAGAAAAAGTGAGAAAAATGCTAGAGATGTCTCCTTCAAAATCTTTGCAAAATCTGAATCTGATAAACGCAATCCAATGTCTTGGAGTAGCGTACCATTTTGAACATGAGATTGAGGAGTCACTGGCCTGTATCTATAGCTGTTATGACCAATTGAATGCTGGAGCTGATGAAACTGACCTCCATCCACTACAAGAAAATAGAGATATGACGATATTTATTAAATGTCATTTTAATATGCTTAAATATCGCAAATTCGTTTAGCGATATTTATTTTATATTTGTATTAAGTGTCGTTAATTTTCCGACATTTAGGTAAATGTCGGTATGAATTTTACGACATGTAGTTTATGACATTTACATAAATGTCAATAAGAAACTTACGACATTTAATTTATGATATTTAGGTAAATGTGAGTAAATTTTTTACGATATTTAGTTTAAGACATCTATGAAACGTCACTTAAAATTACCGACATTTTTCTTTAATGGCAGTAAGTAAATTTACATAAATGTCAAAAACCGAGTAGTGACATTTTTTACAACTGTTTAAAATGTCATATTAAAAAATTCCTATATAATATCGGTACCAAAATTTTAAAATATTAATAATAATCCTCTATTTAGTTTCATTACAGTACTTTACATTCAATTTGTACATTCATAAATGTCAACGGTTATAACTAACCTGAAATGTATGTAAAACAAATGTCTTTTAATACTATAACTAAAGAACAAAGTATCAATATAAAAAGTACTCTGTACAAGATAGATGATACCAAATCAAATGATTTGTTCTCAAAGTAAAGCTCAAATTCAACTAAATCATAAAAGATGGTTATTTCCACATGTAACTATGTTAAGATCACTCCTAATTCGAATGAATTCCCTCAACTTCTAGACTAATTCCTGTAACAAAGCTTGTTCAAACCACCTCTCCATAAGTCAAGATTTTTATTGCCAGTAATTGACCTCACTTCCTTAAAAAATGTTGCACGAGAAATCATACAAAAAAAAAAGAATTATAATTAATAAAGGGAATTCTTTCCTCCTCGACTATAACAAATTAGGATACCAAAAACAACAACAGATTGGGATTCTAAAAAAACAAACATATTGAATAATGGGTATAATAGCAACAACTGAAGAGAGAACAAAAATAGAGAAAAAAAGGCCATAAAAAAGGAAACAATATCTTGTAATATTATAAACTTACCTAGTTTTTCTTTATGCCTAATTCACTAATTCTAGTCTTTTTGATTGTTTAACCTGAAAAGAAACATTAAAATGGCTACTTTGATAGTGTACAAAATTCAAAACTTAGCAATTATAGAATATTAGATACAAAAAATAAGATAAACCCACATAATATTTTTCATTTTATGAAAAATACTTTATTAAGTATAAGAAGATAACAGAACATGACAACATTTACCCATAGGATCAAACAACTTTGATATAAATTCTTTTACCTAGTTCAACTAAAAGCAAAAATTTCAAATGCCAAAGTTTCCTGCTCTTCGAATCTAAGTATAAAAATATATCGTTTAAACAAGTGTACAAACTCACCTTATTTGTCTGAACAACTGAAATATAGGTGATAGTGATTGTTGGCGATCTTCAATTGAGTTATCAGAAATCTATCACAAAAGAGGAAGATTATTATAACTAAAAGAAAACTAAATTATAATATCATCTTATATATAATAATTTCTTATGACTAAGCACAATTTTGTTTACCTGCTCATTACCTGATGATTTTTAATTTGAGCCAATGTCTCCCCAGCTTTACTTTATTGTCTATTTTTGCCTCCATATCCTCTGTTGCTTCAGGCAACTTTTTTTCCATCACTTTTATTTCTTTTTTTGCTTCAGACAACTTTTTCTCTATCGCTTCCATTTCTTTTTTAGCTTCCGACAACTTCTTCCTCCATCTCAATTCTTATAGCTGGTAGCTTTTTGAACTTCTACCTTAACAGTTTTATCAAAATACGTTTGCTCAGCCTGAAATTATTTATATATAAGGCCGTAAATAAAACTTAGAGTTGCTCTTTATTTCTGGAGTTATAACAATCCTATGAGTGTCTGGTCCCATAACTTATCCATACACATCATTGAGAGCAATTCCAGGAACATTTAACTCAGATACACCTTAGCAAGTTCATTCACTTCTTCTTGTTTTGTAAGAAAGAGTAAAGCAATAAAAAGTTATAAATTTTTACAATGGAAAGGAAATACCTTTATATACATAAAGAATAAGAATTTACCATAACTTCACCATCTATCTCATTTACTGGTTGTTTATTCTTTCTCATATGTGTTTTTTTCAACACCTCAATACGACTTGATTTTACACCATCATTTTTTCATTTGTTTAAATAGTAAAAAGGTGTATCAAAGAATTTAAGAAAACAAGTACGGACATATAAATTGCAGAAAGCAGATAGTGAATATGGCATACCTTATTTATAATTTGAGAATGATTTTTTCTTCCTGATATGTGTGGCATACACATTCTTTCGGCTTTGTTTGTTCCTCTTGCTCTTTTCCTAGAAAGTTAGACACAATTTTATATATTAGAGACAATTTCCTGCCAAACACCAAATCAAAAATCAAAATTTTTAGAGGTAAAAAAAAAGAAAAGTGAGAATAATGATAGAGATTCAAACACTAAGAAGCACAGTAAAAAAACTCCAACTCAATGATCTATTTTTAATAACAATATTTACTAAAATAGTGACAAATATAGGAAGAATAACTAAGATATGTCGTTTTCTTCATCATATATTTCATTACTTTTTACAGCTTGTTTGGATGGTTGTTACCAGTTGTATCGTATCGTATTGTTACTTTATATACGATGTTTGTTTTGATTGTTACTTAAATTTTATTGTATCGTATCGTTAAATCCGTCGTTACGTAACGATGAAATGTGTCACTTTATGTAACGACCGATTTGGTTGGTCGCGTCGTTTCCTTGTGTTTTTCTCTCAATCTCACCCTTTATTATTATTAAATAATTTTATTTTATCATTTACTCTACCTTTTATATACCATCTCATAATTTTCTTTATAATATTGCAAGTTTATTCATCATATTACTGGTGCATAATACCATGAAACGACGACAAAACGACACAATCCATGCAAACATTGTATTAATCAAACGATACAATACAATACAATACAATACAATACAATACAATACAATACAATACAATACATTATGAAACGATATGTAACAACCATCCAAACAAGCTGTTAAAGTTAATGGGCCAATTTCTATTCCCGACACACCTTCTCTAATTCATTCAATATCTTCTTCACTTTCCAATATAGTATTATCCGGATGTGGATCTGGATTCAATTTTTTTCTGAAATGAATCTTGCAAACTAGTTCATTCTATTGCCAAAAATATAATATTTTATCATGAATAAGCAAAATCAAACTATAGAACACGAGAACTAACATCTTGAGTAAATAGAACTTCCATAAAACTAGTATCAAACTGATATTTGATTGAACTTAATTTAAGATTATTTTAGATTGAACTACTAAATGAGATCATGCTAATCTAATACTTTTCAAATAGCACCATTCTTTCTATACAGTAAGTTCAAATACTAGAAACATAATCTACAAGCAAACTAAAGAGCATAAATAACTAGGAAAGAAGAAATCTAGTAAGCGCTTCCAGAACACAACAATCCTGTATTTGAAATACGACAAAAGACAAAATAAATTAAAGACCTACCCAAAAAGAAGAAAAACAAATTTTCTTTCATCCATCGATTAGTCAACTATGTCTCAGAACCTAGCAAGTTAAAGTTGCCTATAAAAATCTATATTTCTTGTGTTCTACTCAATAAAATCCAAACAACTACGGGGAAAAAAAAGAAAAGAAAAATTAACTAAACTAGGTACCGGCAAAAACTTGAATACCACATGCACAAATTCTTTTAAAAAACAACAACATATGAACAACCTAAAAAATAAAGAAAACTATTATCTAAACTGGGTACCTGCAAATATTCAAATTTGCACTGTTTTGTGAAGATTAGCAGTGTTGAAAGCAATTAGATGAAAAGAGATAAAACCCTTCAAAAGCCTCAATGCCAAAACCTTCTCCTTCTCAAAGTAACTGCAATAGCACAACAGAAGTAAAAAATTAGGTCTTTTGAAGAATTATAACTAATAAAGGAAACTGTACTTTTTAGAATTTGGAGGAGGGAAGCCAAAATCTTACCGCCAAAATCTTTTAATTTGACTGGATTTGATAAGGGAATGAACCGATTTGAAAAATCCCAACATCTTAGGGTCTTGAGATGCTTCTGACAAAGGAGCCCTAGGATTATGACGGGGCCTTTAGTTGGCAATTGTGGTCCATTATAAATGTAGGTGCATCGGTCCTAGATATAGTCTAAATTTGTATTTTCATATTTAAATTCAATATCTAGCAATAATACGGAACATTGAAATTTTAGTCAAATTTTTTTAAGTCAGCACCATTTTTTTAAAAAAGGATTAACGTTTTATTTAATACGGGATCTTTAATTTTTTTTAATAAATTATAAAAATAACATAATAAAATAATATATAAAGTATATTAAATTTTTTATAAAATTAAAAAGATTAAAAAAACTCATAGAAAAATAAAATATCTAGAATTGTTTTATAATTATATATAACACAATGGTTTTAAATTTATTATGAGATACAAATCAACTATAATGTCTGAACTTTCAAATAATTAAAATATTAAATATTTTTAAAAAATATTAACAAACTACATATTTAGTTACCTCTCAAAAATTAAATAATCAATAAACTTTATAAATACTGTAATTTAAAATAATACTCCTATAAATGCCTAATTTTCGCCTTATATATATATATATATATATATATATAATATGTATGTGTGTGTGTGTGTGTTTGTTCTTATTTGTGTATGTATAGGTATTCTTATTTGTGTATGTATAGGTTTTAAGAGTTGAGTAATGGTATGATAAATGGGGTGGGGTTTGGGCTAGTGTAATTTAATTAAAATTGTGCCAAAATTGATCCAAAATTTGAGCCCAAAGAGCCCAAATCCGGTCCAAAAGGGGCTGCCAAGAAGAGCTTAAAACGACGTAGTTTTGTCTTGAAACTACGTCGTTTTGGTTAAGTGACAAGATTCAATCTCATCCACCCATCTTGATTTAATCCAACAGTCCTAGTTTGAACTTCATCCTAGGTATTTAAAGCCTAAAATCCCCAAAAATTTCCCCCATTTCCCCCTTATTTCCTCTCTCTTCTTTCCCTCTCCTTCTTCTCTCTTTTCTCTCTTTTCACTCTCTCTACGCCACCCCAGCTACGCCCACCGCCGCCTGTCGGAAATCGCCGCCACCGGCGGACCACCTCCAAACACCTCCAAATTCACACCACGTAATCTCCACAACTTCCTTTTTCCATATCTCCAAACCAAATCGTAAAAAAATCCCTCAAACTCCTTGAATCTTAGATCTAAGAAAACTTTTCCGTCACTTTTTTGCCCAAATTCTTGAAGCTCCAACCACTACCACCCCAAAATACCTACATCAATGGATAGAGCTCCTCAAGACCTAGCTATTGATGTCAATTCTGCCCCAAAAATCCGGCGACCAAAATCCGGCCTAATTCCAGCGACCTCCCGGAACACCCTCTTTGGCATACCACCATTTTTTCGGCCTTTTGATGTGTAAAATGGTAAAATACTATTCTTTTTCATGGCTGATTTTTTTATTTTTATTTTTAATTATCAGATTTTATTTTTGTCTATTATTAATTATTTTAGCATTAGTTTTTGAAGTTTGAAATGTTAAATTTTCTGTTTTTGCACTTGTTGAAGTAGTAAAATAGTTTTGTATTGATAAAAGTGAGGTAATGAAAAATACTTAAGAGTATATGGTACTTGTTTGGTTGTTTGTTTACTGCTTCAAGACTCTTTGAGTACAACACTTAAAAGTCAAATTGTTTGGTAAGAAAATGTAGACCTTTGGACATTATTTGAATAAAGTCTATTTTTGAATAGTGGAGAGCAGATTTTGTTTGAAATACTTGACAAGATTTGAACTAGAAAGTCTTGTTTTTGAATTTAAGAGCAGATTTTGTAGAAAAATCTGTCAAAAAGATTGATTTTTAATTTTTTTGAAATAGCTCGTTGTTTTGATATATAGAGGGGACTCCATCACACTTTTGGGGGGGGGGGCATTTTTTATAATTGCTTTGTCACTAAAACAAAAAAAAATTCAGCAGTTGAACACATGAAAAGTAAGCTGAAATGGTGAGCTTTGGGAGTGAATCTTAGAGTGCAAACTTTTAAAAAAGTATAAGTCCTCTTTAGAGTTCTCTTCTGGGTTCCCTCTTTAAGATCTGAACTACTGTTTATTCTTTTGCTACCGGGTAATCCTTTAAGACTCGTAATGTACGTATTTTCAGCAATGGGAACAACTTGAACATGCTGCACCATTTAAATGTGTTTGATGTTATGAATAGTTTGACAACAAAAGAACTTGTATGTTATTGTTATGTATAAAACATGTGATAATGTGAATATAGTCCTTCATAATACTTGAATATTGAGTTGTAAGTTTTTGAATGTGATATGTAAGTCGTTTATGGATTTTTTAAGCATGTTTTCAAGCTATTATATCCGAGTAACAATGCTAAGTATGTCATGAATGACTTTAGGTGTATAACACATAACATGAGTTCGTTTTAGTTGTTGAAATTTCACTGCCAACATATGCTTCTAGGAATGCTGTGATAATATCTTTGTGAATCTGGCCATTTTGCCGGATTTGCAAAAATGGCTATTTTTGTAAAGTGGGCGTTTATACAATTGTGACTATGTAGTTAATGGTCATGAATTCAAACTAAGTAAAGAGCTAAGATTGTATCAATTTTGGGCCTTATTGAATCAAAGATAAAAGTTGGCCCATTTACCTTTAAACAACAAAATTACCCCTTTTCTTCTATATAGCATTAGGACAATTGAAATTCATTTCTTGGCCTGTTTGAATAATAAATTCCAGCAGGCAAAAGCTCCATACAAGCTGGCCCATTTTTTTCTAACAAGAAGTTGACTCGTTTCTTTTAAAATAGATAAAGTTGGTCCAACATTTATTTGCATAATTTTTCCCAACTATAAAGCTCGAAAAAATAATAATAATAATATCAGATTTTTCTACTATTTTAATTAACTAGTTTTTCTTTAATTAATTTAAACGTTAGTCAAATAGTAGGTGCGCTTTAACTTCACGGACTCACTTGTGTAGCGTGACGCTTAACTTTTAATAAGTTAATTCATCAATTTCATGTCATATTCAATAGTTTTAATTAATTTATAAATCTTTTGTCATAATCACGGATTCGCTTGCATAGCGTGGTAGTGACATTTAATAAATTTTCTGAAAAAGAGGGTTAATGTTTCCTCCAACACAATTGCAGCAATTTTTCAAAAGTAAATAACGTGCTAACAATCATCTGTCATGACTGCGGATTCACTTGCGTAGCGCCGTTATGACTAAATAATAAATTTCGTCGATCACGCATTTGCTTGCGTAGTGTGGTTATGACATCTTATTATTCAAAAATATTCTTTAATTTTTTCTAATAATCAAGAGATAAAAGAGGATAGGTAAAACATGAAAATAATATAAATCACAGTTTGTCCAAAATTAATTCAAGCCAAGTTTAAGTCAATAAAGCGACCGTGCTAGAACCACGGGACTCGGGGAATGCCTTATACCTTCTCCCCGGTCAACAGAATTCCTTACCCGAACTTTGTTTTCGCGGACCGATTAAAATAGAGTCAAACCTTCCTTTGACTAGGGATCCAAATAAATGGTGACTTGGAACACTGAAAAAATCAATTCTAAGTGGCGACTCTGAACAATATAATAATCCCTACTCAAATTTTGTCACTTTAATTGGAAAAACTCTTTGGCCCATACACATATTATTATTATTTTGAGGGGTAGAAAAGGGGTGTGACAGCTCTGGCGACTCTGCTGGGGACTTACATAAGAATTCGAGCTTGTACATGTTGACTTTTTATTTGGCTTTATTAATTTTGTAAATATTGTGATTATTTGTGCCTAATGTGCTACCTGTTCGCTTTTTATCATTTTGATATTGTTGAACTGTACATATAAACTGTTTTCTCACGCACCCCCTCTAAGTCTTTTTGAAATTAAAAATTGGGCATTTGCTTGACATAGCCCGCTTTCTTTGAGATAGCCGAAGTATTCGTCACCCGGTGAAGGATTTTAGTCACACCTGTTTTAGGTGGGGAGCACCACCAGTTAAGCCGAAAAGCAATGCTACCGGTACACTGACCCTCCTCGGCTCGAGTTGTCTGCTCGAGTAAGCCAGTCTAGATACCTTCTCCAACAGGATCTAAACCTAGAAGAACAAGCCTCATGCCGGATATCCCTAGTAGGTTCGCTTTATTTGCATCACGTGCATTTGACTTAGCAAAACTCGGCACAGGGGCCGGGTCCGTATAAGACAGGTATCCTCTTTGAGACCATCATGTTCACGTATATGCTACTTGATACATCATTTGGAAGGCTTACTTTCATTGTCGACCGGTTTTTAAAAAAACATTAGTGTAATTATTAAAAATAAAAATAAAAAGAATAATTCTCCTAGTTTAGTGCAAATAAACCTTTTTTTTTAAAATATATTGTAGTAGTCTGGTGTGAGTTGTAAAGATTAATTTTCATTAAAAGAAAAAACAAAAGGGGAGAGTACCCTGTTTTACTAAACTACGCGGGTTTGATTCTCACCGGATGTGATATACGTAGCAACCTCCATCGGGTTTAGTCCACATGTTTCAAAAAAAAAGGGAGCATAAATTTTTTTTTTAAAAAAGGCCTATTTTGGTCACCTTTTACTGTCTGGCCCTCATGTTCCAGCTGTTTTGCCAAGACAGTCTTAAAATCTTCCTGGGAAGTGCTGAAGGGCCATTTTTGTAAAAATAGTTACTTTATCCATATTTATTCACCTTTTACCATTTTGCCCTTATGTCTGGCCATTTTTGGAGAAGCAACTTTAAACCTTTCCGGAAAGATTATTTTTGCAAAAAGTAGCTATTTTTATCTGGTTATACTCATATTGCAAAAGGTCATTTTCGTAAAAATAATTTTTATTTATTTATTATTTTGTCTATTTTTATTGTTTTGTTCCTGTGTTTGGCTGTTTTTGCCGAGACATCCTTTATGCCTTCTATGGAAGTATTAAAGGGCCGTTTTTGTAATAATAGCCATTTTTTCGCTTTTATCATCTCAACTTTTGTGTCCGGTAATTTCAAAATATATATTGTAATTAAAAAAAATAGATCGAGTCCTAAATTGACCAAAAAATAAAATAAAATAATGAATGATCATAATTTGCATATAGTTTAGGTAAGTCCTAACCCTTTTTTATCTTATTCTTAGGATCACCATGAGTTCTCCACAAAGAAGCAGTCAGAAAAGGGTAAGGGACGAGACAATTCCTATATTCTTGATCAGAGATAAGACCCCGAGTAGTCTCTGTAATTGGTGGGCTAGTTTTGCTACATGGGAACGGAATCGAGTATTTAAGCACCTCAAGTTCCTCACCAACCTCATGGGAATTAAGCCTAACAGAGATTTAATCGAGGCTCTAGTAGGTTTTTGGGACCCCGCGAACAATGTCTTCAGGTTCAAAGATTGTGAAATGACACCCACATTGGAAGAATTAGGTGGGTTCACCGGATTGGGGAGAGACCTTCGTGGGAAAAGGCCTGCTGCTCCGAGAAAAGTTGGTGTGAACAACTTTTTAAAGAAGTTATGCCTTCGTCAAATTCCAATGGTTTGCTTAAACGAAGATTGGGTTCCGTCGGAATATTTTTATGATAGATTTAGGGACGAGAAAGGGTTTGAGAACTTCTCGGGCACAAAATTCGTCAACCAGTTGAGTTACGATGCTTGGAGGGAGTTGAGAATCTTCGCGTCCATGATATCATTTCTAGGGATCATGGTCTTTCCGGAGCGTGGTGGGCACATCAGAATTCGATTGGTTGCGGTAGTCTCGTATTTGCAAAGTAGCGAGGATCATACCATTTTTCCCATGATTTTGGGAGATATATTTCGGGCTTTGACCCGTTGTCAAGAAGGTGAAGATTACTTTGAGGGATGCAACATTCTGCTGCAGATGTGGTTCGTAGAGCACCTTTATCATCATCCAATAGTACTAAATTTCAATGATGATTGGCTGAATTACATTGGATGTCACCCAGACAGAGCTGCGAGTTGTAATCTTCCAGAAAGGGTGAGGGCTTGGCGGACATTACTTGGTTCATTGAGTGCTGATAAAATCACTTGGAACTATTACTGGTTCCCTTCTGCTAGGGTCATGCATATGTCGACGTATCGCCCATTCTTCATACTCATGGGTTTTAGGGGTTTCCAACCCTACGCGCCTTTACGCGTCATGCGCCAGTTAGGGAGAGAGCAAAAGAGGCCCCCGATTGAGGACATGCACCCGTTCATATGGGAATTCAAGGGAGAGGAACCTCCAAGGGAGTCATATGCACAGAAGATTTGGTTTGGTAGTTTATTTTCCGATTTAGACGAGATGGTAGCTAATCGTGAACGTGGGGAGGTAAGCCTCACATACCTTGAGTGGTTTCACAACCAGGCTATCCCCGAGAAAAGGACAGAGGGATCCATACGGAATGCAATTGATTGGGAGAGAGAGATCGAGGTCAGAGTTAGAGAAACCAGAAGGGAAGTGGCGCAAAAGTTCCAATCTCGTATTGACACTTTACAAGAAGATAAGGGCATTATTGAGACAGCCATTGACGTACAACAAGCTGATTTTGAGCGGGAAAAGGCTCAGTGGGCACAAGAGAAGCAAGCACTCAAAGCCCAAATTTGAAAGAAGAACATAGTCACAACCGCTCAGTAGCAAGAAGAGAAAGAAGCCCAGTTCAGGGTAGTCCGTGATCATGAACGTAGAGGTTTCGCTCCATTAATCCAAGGTCTGAGGGATCAGATAGGGGGAGTTGAGTCAAGCAAAGAGAGCCAGATCGCGGAGTTTGAAATAGAAGGACACCACTACCAAAAGGTTATCAATCAATTAGAAGCGGAGTCGCTAGAAGTTCGGCGCCAGAAAGATATGGCCTTGGACCGCGAGCGTGATGCGCTGGATCTAGCTGAGACCGGTGGTCGGCAAAATCAAGAGCTGCACGTGGCTCAGGAATACATTAAAGGAAAGATCCTCAAGGTAGCCACATATACCTCAAGAGCATGCAGGAGTTTCCAGGGCATGACGCCCGAGCGGTTTGCAGAAGTATCATTGAATGTTGCTTGTCATATATCTGCAGACTTGGAGAGGATATACTGCAATGTTGGGGGTCAGCCGCAGGAACAAGAGCCTTGATTACAGTAATGCTGGTGGATTCTACTACAGAGATCAAAGTCTTCTTTTAGTTATCAGTCCTTTTCATTATGCTTTTGTTGTTTCTAAGTCTATAAGAGTCTTTTGGTGTTGTTTTGACTTTTATTCTAAAAAGACTATTTGAGTCAGGTTTGGTCTCGTTTATCTTTATGTAACTCTTGATTTTTGAGTCTTGTATCAAAATATTATATCGAAAATCAATGAAAAAGTTTTTGATGTTTGTTTTGTAAAAAAAATAAAAACAAAATCAAGTGTCTTGCATATCTGAACTACGTAATGATCTGATTCATGCGGCGACATGATACGTAGGCAACCCACAAAAGGCTCGGTCAAGTATTCATTTTAAAATGGCTCTAAAGTAAGGGATCAAATAAGGCGAGTGAAGAAAAAGAATAATAAAAAAAAAAAAGAAGAAGAAGGAAATAACAGTGTCAATAAGCAACAAGCTGATAGGCCGGAATGAAACATTGAAGCCTTCCAAAAGCATTTTAGAAATGGTGGCGATGTTAGGAGCATGACATATTACGTGTAATTCATATCTATAAAATGCCTAACCCTAACACGTTTGTTGTCTCTTAAACCAGTAAGTTTAAGGTGGTTGGTTTGTGGTAAATCTGGAAGCACATCATTACTTCACAAGATTTAAGGGACCAGTAGTAATGGATAACAGTGATGAAATCGAGTTGGTCAGTGACAATCCGCAGGGTCAGTCAGTTGAGCAAAAGTCTGAGGAGATAAGAAAATTGAGACAACAACTGTCAGATGTATATCAAGCTTGGGTTTCCGGTCGACCTCCACCCCAGGGTCCCTCAGAGGGAACTTACACCATACCCCAGGCTACTCAACCACCGCTCCATGCAACGAGTGACCCCATTCTACCACCAGGGTATGTGCCGAACTACAGCCTCCATGCTGCCCCCAGTACCTCTAATATGCGACCTCCAGTCGCACCGGTCAGGAACACCCCTCTCGTCGTGTCTGGCGCACCGGTATATACAATACCGCCACCACCTCCTGTGACGAGGCCAAATAATGAGCCACCATCTCATGCTTATGATGGACAATACTATTCTCCGAATATGGCTTTTGAGGCCTCGGCTCTATACAATCAGACTCCTCAATACGAATCACCAGTGGAAAATGAAATGCCTACCACGACGATTGAGCCAGATGAGATGGCCAGGAAAATGAAAAGTCTTGAACAAAATATAAAGAATATATAGGGACTAGGTGGTCACAAAAGTGTTTCATTCAGTTATCTATGCATGTTCCCTCATATCCATTTACCACGAGGGTTCAAACCCCAAAATTTGAGAAATATGATGGACACGGCGACCCTATCGCTCACTTGAAAAGGTACTGCAACCAGCTGAGGGGTGCAGGAGGAAAGGAAGAGCTGTTGATGGCATACTTTGGGGAAAGCCTTGTGGGGGTAGCTTCCGAATGGTTCATTGACCAAGATATCTCTCATTGGCATGTTTAGGATGACATGGCCTAGGCCTTCATCAAGCAATTCCAATACAACATTGATATTGCACCAGACCACAATTCCCTATCCAATATGAGGAAAAAGCCGACGGAAAGCTTTAGGGAGTACACCATCAAGTGGAGGGAGCAAGCGGCCAGAGTTAAGCCTCCCATGGATAATCATGAGTTGATCACTGTCTTTTTGGAGGCTCAAGAGCCTGATTATTTCCAAAACATGATGTCTGCAATGGGTAGGCCTTTTGCTGAAGCAATCAAGATAGGGGAAATGGTCGAAAATGGCCTAAAGACTGGCAGAATTGTAAGTCAGGCTGCTCTCAAAGCCACCACCCAAGCGATCCAAAATGGGTCGGGAAGTTTTGCAAATAGGAAAAAGAGAGATGAAGGTTCTATGATGACCTCAGGATCTAGGGAAGTTCAACGAGGGGCATCGCACCCTTATGTGCAAGTTCAGTAGGGGCGATCCAGCTACCCTCAACATTACTATCCCCCGCCAATTCCTCAATACTCTGTGGGCCCACCACAATATATAGTGTTCAATGCTCAATCATATGCCCGGCCTCCCAATCAGCAGGTACGGGCACCAGCTCCAAGGGCCCCCCGACCTCAGCAACAAAATTTTCGGGCACCCTACAATGCTCGTCCCAGGCAGGATTATGGTCGAAAGCAGAGGCCGACGGAAAAATTCACTCCATTGGTTGAATCATACTCTAGTCTATTCCAAAAGCTGAAGCAAATGGGCGTGATTGGACCCATCGCTTCCCACCACATGCATCCGAATTCACATGGATTTCAAGCAAATGCTAGATGTGAATATCATTCAGGTGCCCCGGGGCATAGCACCGATGACCGTTGGACTTTGAAAGGAGCCATAGAAAGACTCATTTCTAAAAAATTAATTGTAGTAACGAATGGCGAGGACCCTCCTAATGTGACAAATAACCCGTTGCTGGAACACAACGATGTTCATTTCGTGGGAATGATTGGCCGAGATCAGGAATACAAGCCGGTCGACCAAACAGAAATGACAGTGGGAGCAATTCAAGAAGGAATAAGTCTGGAAGTAAGAGTCCAAATGTGCCGTTGATTGTGAAAGGCGCCCCGAACTCAGAAAAGGTAACTTTATTTGTGCCTAGGGTCTCGAGGTTAGAGGTTCGCTCCAATGTTCCAAGCCCAAGGTTGTATGTCCTTGGAGGCCACCCCGCAAGGCAGAATCGGGGCGGTACGAATGGCATAACAGAGCCAATCATAATCAAACCTGCCGTGCAACCCCATGTGACAAACACAAAAACTGTTCCTTGTAACTACAACAAAACTGTGATGACCTACAAAGGCAAGGAAATCATAGAGGAAGTGGGGGAAACTGGAGGTTTGACTCGATCAGGGAGGTATTATTCTCCAGAAGAGTTGATGAAGGCCAAGAAAATCAGAGGAGGCCAATTGCCAATAAAGAAGCCAGTCACTGAAGCAGAGGCAGAAGAGTTTTTGAAGAAAATGAAAGCTCAGGATTACTCAATCATTGACCAGCTAAGAAAGACTCCTGCCCAAATCTCTCTACTATCTCTGCTCATACATTCCAAAGAGCATGCTCGTGTACTAATCAAGGTCCTGAACGAGGCACATATCTCAGAGGAGACCACAGTGAATCAGTTAGAGAAGATGGCCAATAGATTTTTTGAGGTAAACAGAATCTCATTTACCGATGATGAACTTCCCGAGAAAGGAGTCGGGCACAATAGGGCTTTGAACTTGATGGTCAAATGTGAGGGGCATTATGTAAAAAGAGTCATGGTTGATGGAAGATCAAGTGTAGATGTATGCCCTCTCTCTACTTTGCAAATCATGAAGATCAATACAGATAGAATCCGACCCAGCAATGTTCGCATTCAGGCTTTCGATGGCTCAGCGAGAGATACCATGGGGGAAATCAACCTCACCATGACGATTGGGCCGGTGGACTTTGAGATTGTTTTCCAAGTAGTGGACATGGTCACTTCTTATAACTTTCTTCTTGGAAGGCCATGGATCCATACAGCCTGAGTTGTGCCATCCACCTTGCACCAGATGCTCAAATTCGAATATGACAAGCAAGAAATTATTGTTCACGGAGAAGACGAGTCTTCCATTTATAAAGACACATTAATCCCCTGTATTGAGGCCAAGAAAGGGTCTGAGTCCATTGTCTATCAGGCTTTTGAAGTGGTTGTTGTGGACCATGTCGAGGAAGGAAAGCCCATTCTGCATCCTCGTCTTTCCGCCACATCTGTAATGGTGGCTACAGTTATGATGAGAAAAGGTTATGAGCTAGGAAAAGGTTTGGGGGCATCATTGCAATAAATTTCAGAGCCTATTGCTCCGTTAGGCAACCAGGGTACTTTTGGCTTAGGCTTCAGGCCAACACAAGCAGACAAAAACAAATCCAAACACCGTAAAAAGAGTGGATGGGTCTTGCAACAGCCTATCCCTCATATTTTCTACACTTTTGTCAAGCCGCGACTCCGAGAGGGTCAAAATTCCTCGGTGCATGTAAACATTGATGAAATTTTCCATGGCCTCAGCGAGATGTTTTCTGAAATGAATATGATCCAGGCTGGTGAAGGAACTAGTCGTGCCGATGTGCAACTAATTGACCCAGACACCATGCTCACCAATTGGGAAGCAACTCATCTCCCCACAAAGAAGGAGTCTTGGTAATCTGCTTTTGCAGTTTTTTTTTGTATTTTGGGTTACTTTCAGGGTTGTAATCCAAATATCTCAGGATGATTGTTTTGTTTTGATGTTAACCCTTCTATCCTTTCGAATTCAATAAAGTGCAGTTCAGTTTCCTATTAAGTTTCCTATCTTTTCCTTTTCCTAATTCCTGTCATTTTATTTTCATTTCAGTTTTGTTAATGTTGGCTTTAATAACATGACATGCATGCGAAATTCATGCCCGAATCTTGAAAAGCTGTCTAATATCAAAATAACGCATCAAGAGGTTGAATATGAGGAAGATGAGATTATTGAGGAAATAAAAAGAGAGTTGGAACAATTTGAAAACAAGCCTAAGCCAAACCTCAATGAAATTGAGACGATTAATATCGGAAGTCCTGAAGAAGTTAGAGAAATGAAGATAAGCATTAACACTGAACAAAAAACCAGAGATATCTTAATTTAACTTTTATTTGAATACAGAGATGTGTTTGCTTGGTCTTATGATGATATGTCGGGTTTAAGTGCTGATCTGGTGGTTCATAAGCTTCCTACATATCCTGGTTTTCCGCCAGTCCAACAAAAGCAACGAAAATTTAAAATAGACATGAGCGACAAAATCAAAGAAGAAATAATGAAGCAACTAAGCGCCAATATGGTCAGAGCTATCTGATACACCACCTGGGTGGCAAATGTTGTGCCCGTGCTAAAGAAGGATGGAAAAACCAGAGTTTGTGTCGACTATAGGGACCTGAACAAAACAAGTCTAAGGGATAATTTTCCTTTGCCAAACATCCACATTCTTGTAGATAATTGCGCAAAGCATGAGATCCAATCATTTGTGGATTGCTATGCTGGCTACCACCGAATTCTAATGGATGAGGATGATGCAGAAAAGACCGCTTTCACCACGCCATGGGGTACTTATTGTTACAGGCTCATGCCATTCGGTTTAAAGAATGTAGGGGCAACTTACATGAGGGCCATGACCACCATTTTTCACGACATGATGCACAAAGAGTTTGAAGTATATGTCGACGATGTCATCATAAAATCAAAGACACAAGCCGATCACATGTGTGATTGGAAAAAGTTCTTCGAACGACTTCATAGGTATGACCTTAAACTTAATCCAGCCAAGTGTGCATTTGGGGTCCCATCTGGGAAACTCCTCGGTTTTATAGTCAGCTGGAGAGGCATCGAATTGGATCCATCTAAGATAAAGTCCATTCGAGATCTGCCACCCCCGAAGAACAAAAAAGAGGTCATGAGTTTGCTCGGGAGGTTGAACTACATTAGTAGGTTTATTGCTCAGCTCACAACCACGTGCGAACCCATCTTTACTTTGCTGAAAAAGGATGCCGCTGTCAGATGGACAGACGATTGCCAAAAGGCTTTTGACAGGATCAAAGATTATCTGTCAAAACCCCTGTACTGGTCCCACCTGAACCTGGTAGGCCTTTGTTTTTATATCTATCAGTGATGAATAATTCCTTTGGATGCGTTCTGGGGCAACATGATGCAACAGGCAGAAAGGAACATGCAATATATTATTTGAGCAAGAAGTTCACCGATTATGAGGTTAAGTACACCCTTTTAGAAAGGACATGTTGTGCCTTGACTTGGGTGGCTCAAAAGTTGAGACATTAACTTTTGGCCTACACTACTTACCTCATATCCAGAATGGATCCCTTGAAGTACATCTTCCAAAAGCTAATGCCCACTGGCAGGCTCGCAAAATGGCAAATCCTGCTCACAGAGTTTGACATCGTCTATGTCACTCGCACCGCGATGAAAGCACAGGCTTTGGCAGATCATTTGGCAGAGAATCCAGTTGATAATGAGTACATTCCACTTAGCACATACTTCCTAGACGAAGAGGTCAACTCGATAGAGGAAGTGGTCCCAGACGATCACCCTATATGGAAAATGTATTTTGATGGGGCTGTCAATATCAAAGGAGTTGGGATCGGGGCAATCCTCATCTCACCTATTGGACACCATTACCTTGAGATGGCCCGACTTCGGTTCTTCTATACTAATAATACAACAGAATATGAAGCTTGTATCATGGGTTTGAAAATGGCCATCGATCTGGATGTGCGTGAACTATTAGTTATGGGAGATTCTGACTTGCTTATCAGGCAAGCCCAAGGCGAATGGGAGACTCGAGACATCAAACTTATTCCGTACAGACAATGTGTGCGAGACTTGAGAAAAGGATTCAAATCTATCGAGTTCAGGTACATTCCCTGGTTTCACAACGAGCTAGTCGATGCATTGGCTACTCTAGCCTCGATGCTCCCTTATCCAGGCAACACTCATATTGATCCACTAGAAATCCAAGTTCGGAATCAACACGGTTACTATAATACAATCGAGACAGAACCAGATGGTGAACCATGGTATCATGACATAAAATGATTCCTGAAAACAAGAGAATATCCAGAGTATGCCAAAGGAGATCAAAAAAGAACTATAAGGCGACTCACCAGTGGTTTCTTCCTGAATGGGGAAATTCTGTACAAGAGTACCCCAAATTTAAACTTGTTGAGATGCATAGATGCTACAGAAGTAGAGCGGATCATGAGTGAAGTGCATTCAGGGGTATGCGGACCTCACATGAATGGATATGTTTTGGCGAAGAAGATTCTACGGGCAGGGTATTACTGGCTTACCATGGAGCGAGATTGTTTCAGATTTGTTTGCAAATGTCACCAGTGCTAGATTCACGGTGACCTGATTCACTCGCCTCCTTCGGATTTGCATCCCATGTCCTCTCCTTGGCCTTTCGTTGCTTGGGGAATGGATGTTATTGGGCCGATCGAGCCAAAGGCTTCAAATAGGCATATATTCATTTTGGTTGCAATTGATTACTTCACCAAGTGGGTGGAAGCCGTCACTTTCAAAGTAGTCACCAAGAAAGTAGTGGTAGACTTTGTTCACTCCAACATCATTTGTTGCTTTGGTATCCCAAAGACCATTATCACTGACAATGCAGCCAATCTAAATAGTCATTTGATGAAGGAGGTATGCGAACAATTTAAAATCATGCATTGCCATTCTACCCCTTACCGGCCAAAAACCAATGGAGCAGTTGAAGCGGCAAACAAGAACATCAAGAAGATTCTTAGGAAGATGATCCAAGGTTCCAAGCAATGGCATGAAATGTTGCCTTTTGCTCTTTTGGGATACCGTACGACTGTTCGCACATCTATTGGCGCAACTCCGTATCTACTTGTATACGGAACTGAAGCTGCAATACCCGCTGAAGTCGAAATTCCCTCTCTCCGAATTATGTGGAATCAGAGATTGAAGACACTGAGTGGGTCAAGACCCGATTAGAACAACTGATGTTGATCGATGAAAAACGGCTAGCAGCAGTGTGTTTCGGCCAATTATACCAACAAAGAATGGCACGCGCTTACAATAAGAAAGTGCGCTAAGGCAGTTTGAGGTAGGCCAGCTAATTTTGAAACGCATCCTTCCGCACCAGGTAGAAGCTAAAGGAAAGTTTGCCCCGAACTAGAAAGGACCCTATATCATCAAGAAAGTGTTACCAAAAGGGGCCTTGCACTTGGTAGATGTAGAAGGACAGGTACCAGACATGACTATTAACGCAGATGCAGTCAAAAGATATTATGTCGGATATATATCCATTGTAGAATTTTCACGCATTGATTTTCTCATATTGAAGTGACAAAGGCTATCATTTGCTCGCTATTCCAAATAGGTGTCACCCTTTTTGTTAATCCTTTGAGCCGTATTTGTCTTTCTTGTTTCTCACTTCTTGGAACTTGTGTACTTGTAAAAAAAAACAACAACAACAACAAATCTCTGAGTCATTGAACTACGTCCGACCTGATTCCGAAAGGATACGTAGGCAGCCTTACCCTGGGTTCGGTCCCATCAGAACAAAAAATCCATATTCCCAATACTCCAAAACTGGGGTAGAAGTTTGTTTTATTTCACGGTTTTTTCTGTAAAAATGATTCCAAAAGTTGTAATTCAGTTCAAGGTTCATTTCGCCTTTTTATCTTTCAAGAACTTCTGATCGATGTTTTTTAAGAATGATTGAAGTCCCCATGCCAAAGGCATTGGATAACCTCCCGCATATAGTATCTTAGTAAAAAAAATAAAATAAAAGAGTCTTATCAGTGAAAACCCGTACGGACACTATAAGGCGATAATGAGTAGAGAAATGAGAGAGTCTTATTGGTGAAAACCCAGATAGGCACCATAAGGTGACAGTTAGTAGAGAAATGAGAGAGGTTAGTTAGCGAAAACCTGCAATGGGCGCTACTAGCCGAATAAGGGTCTTTGATTCTCCGGCATGAGCACAACCAAGACAAATTCAAGATGAACATTTGCGGCGGATTTTGAGAATTAGACAGCTCAGACAGATCAGGCATCCAGTCCAAAATGCATGTCATGATTCATTAAAGTCGGCACATTCCTCTAGATAAGTCTCCCTATTCCTTTCTCGAAAAGGACACCTTTTGTTTATGCACAGTTCTTTTTCGCTTCCAATTATTATTCTGTTTTTACCCATAATTTTTCTTTGAGTCCCCTTCGGTCTAATCCTGCATCAAAATCGAAGCAAAAAAAGGGCTGCAAAATTGGCTACAGTTTCCCCGTAATGTCGAGCACAATTTAGGGCATATATGGCATTGACAAAGGCACGAATCCATCTCTGATCTCATTCGATAAGACAAACAAAGTGTCTAAAAAAGAGCTGAAAAGGTCGCCTAAGCAAGACCTGCTTTATGAGAAAAGTTGATGAGCACTACGGACACAAACTGATACTGGGGTAAGACAACTGAGTTTGATTTTAGAGAAAAATGCATTGCCTTAGAGACAAGGGTAGCGGTACCATAGACATCTGGGTATGAAACAGTTGGGGGCAATATTGTGAAGCCAAGGTCTCTAGAAAATGATACAGAGCGGCACAACATATCGGTACCACGCTGAAAGAATCGGTTCTTCGTCGGTAGTGGTCGTAAATCAAGCTACTCAGGGCATCAAGGCCACAAACCAACCACCACTTTAAAAACTCACAAGTTTTTCTTTGTTTAAAGCATGAACAAAGGAGTGCAAAATGTCGGTCCTAAGTGAACGAATGTCACCAAACGTAAGATCCTTAAAATCTCCATTTTTCTTTTATTATCAGCATGCATCACTATTGTTCACACCTCCTATTTCTGAAGCTTAACTCAGGTAGAATCATTTCGCCTAGGGGGATCCAGCTCATAGTTTTTGGGTAGAAGTACTCTTCACTCAGGGTGTTTTCTGAAGCTTAACTCAGGTAGAACCGTTTTGCCTAAGGGGATCCAGCTCATAGTTTCCGGGTAGAAGTACTCTTCACTCATGGTGTTTTACGTAGCTTAACCCAGGTAGAACTATTTCTCCTATGGGGATTCAGCTCATAGTTTCCGGGTAGAAGTACTCTTCGCTCAGAGTGTTTTCTGAAACTTAACTCAGGTAGAACCGTTTCGCCTAGGGGGATCCAGCTCATAGTTTCCGGGTAGAAGTACTCTTCACTCAGGGTGTTTTATGTAGCTTAACCCAGGTAGAACCATTTCTCCTATGGGGATTCAGCTCATAGTTTCCGGGTAGAAGTACTATTCACTTAGGGTGTTTTACGTAGCTTAACCCAGGTAGAACCGTTTCGCCTAAGGGGATCTAGTTCGTAGTTCCGGGTAGAAGTAATCTTTGCTCAGGTTGTTTAAATACAGTTTAACTCAGATCGAACCGTTTCGCCTAGAGGGATTCAACACTTTATCGATAATACATGGTGCTAACACCCGATTCTATTTCCTTCCAGTAAGAAAGGGTACCAGCCTATGATTACATTTCCTTTCAGTTGCACAAGGTACCGATCCCTGGTTAAACTATCCTTCGTTACCAAATTTTATCTCTTTCAACTAGTTTATACTACTGTTTCTATCTGCCTTTTCAATAAATTAGATAATTTACAGATTTCTCTAATAACTCACAGAATTTTCCTAGTGCCAGGCAGAAAAATTTTGTTCGTTTTTGTTTGTCTTTGATGGCTTTGCAGGCTCTGCCGTATAGCACAAGTGACGATTAAAGCTTGCAGTTTCAGTTTCTCATCAGAAGAAAGAAATCCTTCGATCACAAGATAGTCGGAGTTTAGCTTTGATAATGTGTCAGCAGCCCAGCTTCTCAAGATTCATCTTCTCAAATTCTGATCCAGAAAGCAAGCCATCGAGATTGAGTCATAATCTTTTCTTTAAAAGAATTAAGATCCAATCTAAGGTCAACACAAGCGAGCAAGTCAAGAATCAAGATTTGACTCTAGCAGACACGTGGATAAGAATTTTTGTAATCTTAGTTTGCAGACAAATGTAGTGCTCTTCTCTTTTTCTTTTGATGTAAGAAGCAGTAACGGTAAGAGTAACAACAACAGCAGCAGCAACACAGTCTTAACTTCAGTGTCTGGTAGTCCCACCTACCAAATTTTTCCAGAACTACACTGACCTGATTCCTTTATAGCCAAGGATATGTAAGCAACCTCAGAAGCAAGGTTCGGTCACCACCTTTTTCAAAATGCTTCCACTAAAGTGAATGTGAGCAAAAAATTATCCATGGCATTTATTTGTCTTTGCACGAAAACTCTTCATGTTCTCGAGCAAAGAGGGGCAGTTGTAAATGCCTAATTTTCGCCTTATATATATATATATATATAACATGTATGTGTGTGTGTGTGTTTGTTCTTATTTGTGTATGTATAGGTTTTAAGAGTTGAGTAATGGTTTGATAAATGAGGTGGGGTTTGGACTAGTGTAATTTAATTAAAATTATGCCAAAATTGGCCCAAAATTTGAGCCCAAAGAGCCCAAACCCGGTCCAAAAGGGGGCTTCCAAGAAGAGCTTAAAACGATGTAGTTTTGTCTTGAAACTACGTCGTTTTGGTTAAGTGACAAGATTCAATCTTATCCACCCATCTTGATTTAATCCAACAGTCCTAGTTTGATCTTCATCCTAGGTATTTAAAGCCTAAAATATCCAAAAAATTTCCCCATTTCCCCCTTATTTCCTCTCTCTTCTTTCCCTCTCCTTCTTCTCTCTTCTCTCTCTCTTCACTCTCTCTACACCACCCCAGCTCCGCCCACCGCCGCCTGCTGGAAATCGCCGCCACCGGCGGACCACCTCCAAACACCTCCAAATTCACACCACGTAATCTCCACAACTTCCTCTTTCCATATCTCCAAACCAAATCCTAAAAAAATCCCTCAAACTCCTTGAATCTTAGATCTAGGAAAACTTTCCCGTCATTTTTTTGCCCAAATTCTTGAAGCTCCAACTACTACCACCCCAAAATACCTACATCAATGGATAGAGCTCCTCAAGACCTAGCTATTGATGTCAATTCTACCCTAAAAATCCGGCGACCAAAATCCAGCCTAATTCCGGCGATCTCCCGGAACACCCTCTTTGGCATACCACCATTTTTTCGGCCTTTTGATGTGTAAAATGGTAAAATACTATTCTTTTTCATGGCTGATTTTTTTATTTTTATTATTAATTTTTAGATTTTATTTTTGTCTATTATTAATTATTTTAGCATTAGTTTTTGAAGTTTGAAATGTTAATTTTTCTGTTTTTGCACTTGTTGAAGTAGTAAAATAGTTTTGTATTGATAAAAGTGAGGTAATGAAAATACTTAAGAGTATATGGTACTTGTTTGGTTGTTTGTTTACTGCTTCAAGACTCTTTGAGTACAACACTCAAAAGTCAAATTGTTAGGTAAGAAAATGTAGACCTTTGGACATTATTTGAATAAAGTCTATTTTTGAATAGTGAAGAGCAGATTTTGTTTGAAATACTTGACAAGATTTGAACTAGAAAGTCTTGCTTTTTGAATTTAAGAGCAGATTTTGTAGAAAAATCTGTCAAAAAGATTGATTTTTAATTTTTTGAAATAGCTGGTTGTTTTGATATATAGAGGGGACTCCATCACACTTCCAGGGGCATTTTTTATAATTGCTTTGTCACAAAAACAAAAAAAATTCAGCAGTTGAACACATGAAAAGTAAGCTGAAATGGTGAGCTTTGGGAGTGAATCTTAGAGTGCAAACTTTTAAAAAAGTATAAGTCCTCTTTAGAGTTCGTTTCTGGGTTCCCTCTCTAAGTTTTCGGGTTGTTTTAACACGGATTTGCTGTTGGTTTTGTTGTTGTTTTTATGCTGCTTTAGTTGCTGAACTACTGTTTATTCTTTTGCTACCAGATAATCCTTTAAGACTCGTAATGTACGTATTTTCAGCAATGGGAACAACTTGAACATGCTGCACCATTTAAATATGTTTGATGTGATGAATAGTTTGACAACAAAAGAACTTGTATGTTATTGTTATGTATCAAGCATGTGATAATGTGAATATAGTCCTTCATAATACTTGAATATTGAGTTGTAAGTTTTTGAATGTGATATGTAAGTCGTTTATGGATTTTTAAGCATATTTTCAAGCTATTATATCCGAGTAACAATGCTAAGTATGTCATGAATGACTTTAGGTGTATAACACATAGCATGAGTTCGTTTTAGTTGCTGAAATTTCACTGCCAACATATGCTTCTAGGAATGCTGTGATAATATCTTTGTGAATCTGGTCATTTTGCCGGATTTGCAAAAATGGCTATTTTTGTAAAGTGGGCGTTTATACAATTGTGACTATGTAGTTAATGGTCATGAACTCAAACTAAGTAAAGAGCTAAGATTGTATCAACTTTGGGCCTTATTGAATCAAAGATAAAAGTTGGCCCATTTACCTTTAAACAACAAAATTACCCCTTTTCTTCTATATAGCATTGGGCCAATTGAAATTCATTTCTTGGCCCATTTTAATAATAAATTCCAGCAGCCCAAAAGCTCCATACAAGCTGACCCATTTTTTTTAACAAGAAGTTGGCTCATTTCTTTTAAAATAGATAAAGTTGGTCCAACATTTATTTGCATAATTTTTCCCAACTATAAAGCTCGAAAAAATAATAATAATATCAGATTTTTCTACTATTTTAATTAACTAGTTTTTCTTTAATTAATTTAAACGTTAGGCAAATAGTAGGTGCGTTTTAACTTCACGGACTCACTTGTGTAGCGTGACGCTTAACTTTTAATAAGTTAATTCATCAATTTCATTTCATATTTAATAGTTTTAATTAATTTATAAACCTTTTGTCATAATCACGGATTCGCTTGCGTAGCGTGGTAGTGACATTTAATAAATTTTCTGAAAAAAGAGGGTTAATGTTTCCTCCAACACAATTGCAGCAATTTTTCAAAAGTAAATAACGTGCTAACAATCGTCTGCCATGACTGCGGATTCGCTTGCGTAGCGCCGTTATGACTAAATAATAAATTTCGTCGATCACGCATTCGCTTGCGTAGTGTGGTTATGACATCTTATTATTCAAAAATATTCTTTAATTTTTTCTAATAATCAAGAGATAAAAGAGGATAGGTAAAACATGAAAATAATATAAATCACAGTTTGTCCAAAATTAATTCAAGCCAAGTTTAAGTCAATAAAGCGACCGTGCTAGAACCACGGGATTCGGGGAATGCCTTATACCTTCTCCCCGGTCAACAGAATTCCTTACCCGAACTTTATTTTCGCGGACCGATTAAAATAGAGTCAAACCTTCCTTTGACTAGGGATCCAAATAAATAGTGACTTGGAACACCGAAAAAATCAATTCTAAGTGGCGACTCTGAACAATAAAATAATCTCTATTCAAATTTTGTTACTTTAATTGGAAAAACTCTTTGGCCCATACACATATTATTATTATTATTTTGAGGGGTAGAAAAGGGGTGTGACAGCTCCTTCATAAATAAGTATAATTGTAGTAAAAGAGTAAAAGTCTCATAATTTTGGGAGACATAAAGCTAAGAAATAAAGAGCATTAGAAAGTGAAGATATAAATTTCGGTTATTCATTTTCAAAAAAAAAAAATATTCAAATGACATTTATCTTCACGATGTTCTCACTCAAATAGTAAAAATGCAATATTATGACTCGATAGTTTAGTTAATCTAAATCTTCATATTTATATATATGAATAGAACTTTTATCATTCATTTGTTAAATTATTTTGTGGGTCAATTAGAAAATTTGACATATGATTTACGTAGTAACTCCCGAACGCTGAGGATAGGCGTGTTCAGGATGCACAATTAGACATTTGAGGCGTAAGCCTCACAAAACTAAGCCTCGCACATGAGTCACTACAACAAGTGTGTCGCCCAAGAATGAGTCATGGATGAGTCCCAAAAAGACTTTTAAGATATTAAGCGACAATCGAATAACTCATCTATTCAGAGGATAAATATCACAATATTTTTAAAATATAACAATATAAATATTGTTGTTTTGATCTAAACAAAGAATAATTTCACAATTAAAAAATACAAAAAATTTCAACATTAGATGTACATGTTCGTAATTATCGGTTGATAATATGATTTAAAGTAAAACTCATTTTTTTAAATTTGTATCAAATGTCATAACTTTTATGATATTTTGTTCAAACATCGTGTTTTTATTATATTGTATATCAAATATCATTATTTTTTTTACATTTGTATCAAATGCCGTTATTTTATTGACATCTTATATCAAATGTTATTATTTGCAACATTTAGTATCAAATGTTGTAGTTTTTACGACATTTCTTGATAAATGTTACAGTTTTTACGACATTTCTTCATAAATGTTGTTGTTTATATGATATTTTGCATCAAATGCCATTTTTTACAACATTTAGTATCAAATGCCACTATTTTTATGACATTTTATATCAAATGTCGTAATTTTGACAATATTTCTTCATTAATGCCGTTGTTATTACGTCATTTTGTATCAAATGTCGGATTTTGATGACACTTAGTATCAAATATCATTTTTTCACTGACATTTTGTATCAAGTGTCATAGTTTTTATGACATTTGTTCATAAATGACTGAATTTCACATTTTCTCGACATTTATTTTAAATGTCACTAAATAAATGTTGTCGTATCCTCACTTTCTTGTAGTGATCTTGTTGCTCTACGGTTTCGATTGCTTAGGCAACACGGTTATTATGTCTCATCTGGTATGCAATTGTTACTCGAGTTTTTGCTGAAAAAAGTTTAAGTTATAGACACTGACTACATAAAATATGATGAAGCAGATGTTTTTAGGAAGTTTGCTGATGACCGAGGAAATTACAACAAAACATTGGTTAACGACGTGCAAGGATTGTTGAGCTTGTTTGAGGCAGCACAATTCAGAGTACACGGTGAAGAAATACTGGACAAAGCAGATAATTTCACCACCACTCATTTGAAGCTAATGTTGCCTACATTGAGCAATTCTCTCGCAATGCAAGTCAGGAATGCACTAGAGTACCCAATCAATTATACTATATCGACGGTAGCAACGAGGAAATACATATCGTTTTACCAAGCAGATAAATCATGTGATGAAGTGTTACTAAATTTCGCAAAATTGGACTTCAACATATTGCAGAAAAAGCATAAGAGGGAACTATGTGATATCACAAGGTAATTTACACGATAGACAATCGCTAATTAACATCACAACATTGAACTATTTTTAAAAGAATACATCAATTTTCAGATCAAACTTTACATTTTTTAGGTGGTGGAAAGAATTGGACTTGGCAAAAGCATTACCTTTTGCAAGAGACATAATAGTCGAGTTAGTATAGGTTTTCCAGAAACATACTTACCAAAATGTTATGCTTCCTTCTGTTACTGACGATATCTATGACATCTATGGAACACTAGATGAACTTACTCGCCTCACGAGTGCAATAGAAAGGTAGTAAAAAAAATTGTTTGTAACATGAATTATAGCTTAATGCTTTAGTTTTGTCATGTAATAACTTGTACAGTAAGTAAGTATTTTACTAATAACCTTCTAGATTTTTACAGTGAAGTGGAGAAAGAATTGGCAAGTGATAACAAGTCATTTCGACTCAACTATTCTATAGCTGCGGTAACTAAGTGAGGATCAATTACTTAGCTAATCAGTAAATTAAACTTTTTAAGGATAATTCATGAGTTGTTCCTTTCAGAAGAAAAAGTTGGTGAGGGCTTATTTTCAAGAGGCCGAATGGTATCATGGGAATAAAGTCCCAACAATGGAACAGTATGTGAAGAATGGAATTCGATCTAGCACTATCCCATATCTTACGGCTGCCTCTTGGTTAGTCATGGGAAATGAAGCAACAAAGGAGGCATACGATTGGATTGCAAGTGAACCTCCAGTTCTCGTTGCTTCCTCTATAATTGCTAGTTTATCGAATGATATTGTTTCACATGAGGTATATTATAATTAGGAAATAAGTTTTGAATTTTGATTATCGAATGATATTGTTTCACATGAGGTATATTATAATTAGGAAATAAGTTTAGAATTTTTTTTTAGTTCAACCTTGAATATTACACCCTTTGTTTCAATTTAGATTATGTACTCTAACACATCCTAACGGTAACAAAATCCCCAATTCACATTGCTTTCTTTTCCCACGCGCCACCCATGGAGAGGGCGTCTGGCCCTATTCCGGCGCATCCGGAACAACCACCCGATCCCTCAGGCATAGCGTTGAGATCCCAGGATATACCCCCACCCAAAACTAACTATCTGAATGCAGTTGCTGGATCATCACTGGGTTCCAGCCGCCATCGAGAATCTGTAAGGCAGAGATTACAACCCATAATGGTATGCCGGCGGTCATATTTGATGCGGAGGACTACTATGGTATTATGGCAGAAGAATGCAAATATACTATCAATGGCCGATTTCTAAAAACACGACCCCAAATTGAAACCATACGGGCTGTAGTCAAGGAAACCATCCCAATCAAAGGCTCGATTAAAGTCGGAGTCTATGACAACAAGAATGTCTTCATCGATGTTTACAACGAAGAGGACTTCAAGACGGTCTACTTTAAACATGTTATTGAAATTGATGGTCAGCCTATGTGGTTAAGCAGATGGACTCCCGACTTCACTCCGGAGGAAGATAGCCCTCTAACTCCGGTATGGGTTCTACTGCCGAAACTCCCATTTCATTTACATACTTGGCATTACGTGAAACAAATACTGAGCCCAATTGGAACTCCAATGGCAATGGATGTCGCTACTAAAGGAAAAACTAGACCAAGCATGGCAAAAGTCCGAGTAGAAATCGACCTAACTAAACCACGATTAAATCATGTATTTGTTGGTCAAAGGAAATCGACTAATCCGCTTCAGGGATATGAACAAAAAATTGAGTATGAAGGAGTACCTAAATATTGTATGCATTGTAGACTACAAGGTCATTCAATCAACCAATGTAGAAGACTGGAAAAGGAGAACAGTGAGACAAATGAGACATTGAAAGACAATATTGTACACCCCCAAACAAATCAGACTAAAGAACAACTGATTCCAAAGGAGATACAAGCAGAGGATCGACAAAGGGGCAGAGATTTTAAAAAGAACAAATATATGGACAGCAACCCAAAAAGAGGAAAGAGTGCTCCTCCAAAACAAGCTTATAAACCAACTGGAGCGATCTTTGGGGTTGATAAACCTCTACCTAATGTCGGGAATATCAAAAGTACGAACTCCAATGTTGTGAGGATAGAAGAACCAAACAAGAACCAAGCAAAAAAGACTACAAAGGATAAAAGAAAAGATACAAATATAGCATCCTGTAGTACCTCTCAAATAATAGTTCAAGATGAAGCTATCCAGAAAAACTTGAATATAGAAAGAAGCGGAATAGTTATTCCCATTGAAGATCCTAAAGCTCTTCAAGTCATCCTATTTCGAGATGATGAAATGAGACAAGAAGAGGAGAGACAATGGTGTGCTCAGAAACAAAAGACTACAAAGATGCAGAAACAAAGGGAGATACATCAGAATACTACCGAGAAAGAATTAGCTATTCATAATAAGTTTGATTCTCTCAGGAAGGATAACGCCATACAGAGCAAAATAGTTGTAGAGGTGCAAGAACAGAATAATAATGAGGAGAACCTGGACAAGTCTCAGAATGATAAAGAGCCTCCTGATGAGTGGGAAGATGCAGCTAGTACAGAAGAGGAGGAAACAACAGATGAAGCGTCATCAGAGGAGGAAACTACAGATGAAGAAACTGAAGTGTTGCATCAAATTGTTGGAGGAAAGAAGAAAGATATTAATGAAGTCCAAGGCCTAACTGGTATTACTAATTTAATGGAGGGAATACCTTCCGGGGGCAAATCAAAAAGAAAAAAAAGTGGAAAAGCTAGAGAATCTCCTATAACTAGGGGCCAAAAAAGAAACTCACAAACAACCCTTAATATTCTGAATAAGTTGCTTAATTGGAATATAAGGGGTATGAAATCCCAAGCTGCTACAGAAAGATTAATCTACATGGTTAAGCTTCATAAAATCTCTTTAGTTGCTATACAGGAACCATTTATGCAAGAAACTACTATTGACTTTTATAAAAATATTTTGGGTATGCAGGGCTGTTTTTATGAGAACTTTTGCTACTACTGTTTCTGTCCCTTGGACTGTATGTGGTGACTTCAATATCATCATTAATGCAGAAGAAAAGCTGGGAGGTGTTCCACATAGATTTGGTAAAAGTCTTCCTTTCATCGAATGTCTGAATGATTGTGGTTTAATGGATATGGGATACTCAGGGCACGCATTTACTTGGTGTAATGAAAGAAAAAGGCAGGATATCATATGGAAAAGGCTGGATAGAATGGTCTCTAATAATGAGCGGGATATATACTTCTCTAAAACATCAGTTCAGCACTTGACAAGATTAAGCTCTGACCATTGTCCAATTCTCATCACTATCGAAAAGGATGATGGGAACTACATCAAATATTTTAAGTTCTTAAATTTTGGGTGGATCGAGATGACTTCAGAGATATTGTTAAACAACAATGGGAGGCTGATATTTCGGGTAACATCTTTTGGATTGTTCATCAGAAACTGAAGAAGACTGGTAGAGCCCTTAGTGAGTGGTGTAGAAACAAAATTGGGAATATCTTTGTTAACATTCAACTACTAGAAAACAAAGGGGATGAATGTGAGACTAATTTTATGAATTCTCTGAACCAAGAAGATAGAATGAACCTCAATAAAGCCAAGGCCGAATTATTGATCCATCACAAGATGGTTGACACCTTTTGGAGACAAAAAGCTAACCTCAAATGGCAACTTGAAGGTGACGAGAACACCAAATTTTTTCATAGCGTGGTCAGAGGTAAAGGAAGAGATTGTATATACATAGAATTAAGGTTGACGACCAGTGGATACAAGGAGATGATAATATTGGGCAAGCTGCTGTAGACTTCTACCAACAACTCTTCAACCAAGACAACAATGAGATTGATATGAGTATCATGGATGTCATACCAAATGTTGTTACAACAGTAGACAATGAGATGTTGTTAGCAGAACCATCTCCGGAAGAAGTTAAGAAGTCTGTTTTTTATATAAATCCAAATAGTACTGCAGGCCCTGATGGTTTCAATAGTGTGTTCTTTCAGAAAACATGGGAGATTGTCGGTGATGATATAGTTCATCTGGTGAGAGCTGTTTTTAATGGAGAGCAAATGCCTAGATTCTTCACTAACACTTGTTTAATCCTAATTCCAAAAATTGAAGCGCCCCAGTACTTCTCTGAATTCAGACCTATTAGCCTTAGTAATGTTTCCCAGAAGATAGTTTCTAAAGTGATAAATGCGAGGTTATCTAAGCTACTCCCCAGAATTATTTCTCAAAACCAAAGCAGTTTCATTAAGGGGAGAGCAATTGGGGAAAATGTTCTTCTTGCGCAAGAGATTATACATTATATGAGAAAACCTAATAAGGGAGGTAATATCCTGATTAAGTTAGACATGAACAAAGCCTATGACAGGCTATCATGGCATTTTCTTGGCACAGTTATGAGGAGGATGGGCTTTGCAGAACAATGGATTCATATTGTCTGGAACCTTTTATCCAATATGTGGTATACGGTGGTAATAAATGGTAAAAGACAAGGATTCTTCAAATCACAAAGGGGAGTAAAACAAGGAGACCATCTATCTCCATCTCTCTTTATTATTGCTGCTGAAGTTTTATCAAGGATGCTTAATAACGTATATAGTAATCCTAAGTTCATTGGTTTTACTATGCAACCAAATGGACCAAAGATTAATCATTTATCTTATGCTGATGATATTATAATTTTTTGTGCAGGAAAAACAGCAACTTTACAACTAATTATGGACACTCTAAGAAAATATGAGGATAACTCAGGCCAACTTATTAATAAGGAGAAAAGTTGTTTCCTGATGGACAAAAAGATCCCTGCCAAGAGAAAAAATATTGTGGCTAGGAACTTGAATTTTCAAGAAAAAGAATTTTCCATCAAATATTTGGATGTCCACTATTTTATGGGAGATAAAAGATTGAGTTCTTTACGGAGATGGCCACTAAAATCATCCAATGAGTAGGATCTTGGCATGCTAACTTATTATCTACTGGTGGCAAAAAGACTCTTATCAAGCATGTTCTAACTGCAATACCTCTTCACTTGATGTCTATTTGCCAACCACCAAAAACTATTTTAGCACAGATTGAAAGAGTCTTTGCAAACTTTTTCTAGGGAAACCTAGAAGATAAACAAAAATATCACTGGTCCTCATGGAAAAAATTGTGCTTACCAATTGAAGAAGGAGGAATTGGCATTAGAACTCTGCAAGAGATCTGAGATACCTTCTCAGCTAAGCTTTGGTGGCAATTTAGAACCATAGAATCTCTTTGGACTGACTTTATGAAGGCCAAATACTCTCAAAGGGTCCACCCAATGGCCAGAAAATGGAACTACTCTCACTCACACACTTGGAGAAGGATGATGAAAATCAAACACAGAACTGACCACCTAATTCTTTGGAAGATAAACTCTGGCAACTTAAACTTTTGGTGGGATAACTGGTCTGGAATGGGTAAACTAGCTCAATTTGGAACTGCATCTACCTCCACAAAGAATCACGTATCCTCTTATATCTTTAATGGTAACTGGAATACTCTTAAACTCTCTCAAAACCTTCCTTTACATGTTGTTCATCAAATTCAAGGAGTTAAAATTAACTATCCCAACATAAAAGACCAACCAATATGGACTGCGTCAATAGATGGGAGATTTAGTTGTAACTCGGCTTGGAGAAATTTTAGAGAAATTCACAATACTTCACTGATTAATAAGATGACTTGGCATCCTAGATGCCCGTTTAAAATTTCTTTCTTCCTTTGGAGGCTACTCAGACATAAGGTCTCTGTAGATGGCAACCTAGGCAGATTTGGCACTCAATTGGCCTCCAAATGTTCGTGTTGCATTAGTTCTAGTTCAGAGGATGAAGATCACCTGTTCATCAACAGCATGGTTGGTAAAGCGGTGTGGCTCTTCTTCAACCAAATGTTTGGTATTAGAAGAGATCATAACAACATTAGGAAGATGGTCATTACTTGGTGGATGGAAAGTGGTCAAAATGCTTTACAAAAATTTGCCCTACAGATCCTACCTGGCATAATTGTTTGGCAAATTTGGAAAGCTAGATGTAAGAGCAGATTTGAAGGGATTAGAATGTCCTCCAGCATGATAATCCTTCACACTACCCAGCAACTCAATATTATTGCTCACAAACAATTCCCCGTAGTACCTCCGTTTATGAAAGGGAATCATTTCTTTGAATTAATTGATACTGCACAACCTGCAATTCATACTAGTTTCGTTAAGTGGTCCTTCCCACACAATGGATGGATTAAATTGAACTGCGATGGATGCTCTAAGGGCAATCCAGGCCCTAGTGGAGGAGGGGGTATTATCAGGAATGATCATGGGAACTTGATTAAGGTGTATGCTATATCATTTGGCACAGAAACTAATAACTTTGCTGAAGCTTTAGCACTGAAATACGGTATAGACTGGTTCATTCATAATAATATCAAAAAGGTTGAGGTAGAAAGTGACTCTTATGCTGGTAAATTGGATTACAAACACCAATAATATTCCATGGAGATTACAAGATATAGTTTTAGAAATCAGGAACCAAATGAATTGCTTTGAAGAAATTACTATGAAAAATTGCTCCAGGGAATGCAATAAGGTATCCAGATCATTTGGCTAACTTTGGCTTGAATTGTAATTGTTGCGGAAGCCAAATGTATATAGTGTGAATAAGTCACAACTACTATACCAAAAATTATGACAGCCACCAAATAATAAATAAGACAATAAAACAACAATAAAGGGAACACCAGAATTTACGAGGTTCGGCTAATTTTGCCTACTCCTCGGACACAACCAATATTTTATTTCACTCCAAAAATACAAGTGAAATAATACTAAAGAGAGAAGATACAAATGCCTTAAACAGATGAGAAGGCAAATGAGAGGTGTGTTTCAATCCTAAACATTAGGCCTTCTTTTATAGGGGAAAAATCCCCCCCAAACTTAACTCCCAACCAATGTGGGACTTTGGCATTTTGCCAAACTTCAACAAATCTCCACCTTGGCAAAATTCCACATCTTCAATTCTCTCTCAATAACAAATTTTGGTTGTGTCTTCATCTTCAATCTTCAGCGTTCAACAATGTTGATCAAATCCAAACAATGTTGAAACTTGACCGCAGTCACCACTTTTGTCAGCATATCAGCAGGATTCTCTGTAGTATGAATTTTCTTCATCGTGACTCCACCTTCTTCTATGATTTCTCGTACAAAATGATACCGAACATCAATGTGCTTCGTCCTTGCATGATAAACTTGGTTCTTCGCTAATTGAATAACACTTTGACTATCACAAAAAATTGTGATACCTTTTTGTTCAACACCAAGCTCCTTTAGCAATCCTTGAAGCCAAATTGCCTCCTTCACAACCTCTGTAATAGCCATATACTCTGCCTCTGTTGTAGACAAAGCAACTGTTGACTGCAAAGTAGACTTCCAACTAACTGGTGCCTTTGCAAAAGTAAACACATAACCAGTAGTTGATTTTCGTTTGTCCAGATCACTCGCAAAATCTGAATCACAATATCCAACTACAGACCGATTGTCTTCCTGCTCAAAAACTAACCCAACATCTACAGTATTATGAATATACCGTAGAATCCACTTCACAGCTTGTCAATGCTCCTTTCCTGGATTATGCATATATCTGCTAATAACTCCAACAACTTGTGAAATGTCAGGTCTCGTACAGACCATTGCATACATCAAGCTACCAACAGCATTTGCATATGGTACCTTTGACATATACTCTCGTTCAGCTTCATCCTTTGGCGATATAGTAATACTCAGCTTAAAATGTGGAGCAAGTAGAGTACTAACTGGCTTAGTCTTGTCATCTATGCCAAAACGTTGAAGTACTCTCTTCAAATATTCCTTTTGAGATAAACAGAGTTTCTTTGAACGTCTATCTCTAATTATCTCCATGCCAAGAATTTTCTTTGCCTCACCCAAATCCTTCATCTCGAACTCCTTCTTCAGTTGAATCTTCAACTTATCAATTTCTTCCGAATTCTTGGAAGCTATCAACATATCATCAACATATAGGAGAAGATATACAAAGGAACCATCTTTAAGCTTGTGCAAATACACACAATGATCGTATTTGCTTCTCTTGTACCCTTGCCGCAACATAAACTCGTCAAATCGCTTGTACCATTGTCTAGAAGATTGTTTCAATCCGTACAACGATTTTTCAAGTTTGCACACCATATTTTCTTTTCCAGCAACTTTGAATCCTTCTGGCTGAGTCATGTAGATTTCCTCCTCCAAGTTTCCATGTAAAAACGCAGTTTTTACATCCATCTGAACTAGTTCCAAATCCAATTGTGCTACCAAAGCCAACATAATTCTAATGGAGGAATGTTTTACAACTGGAGAAAACACTTCATTGTAATCAATTCCCTCCTTTTGAGCATATCCTTTGGCCACCAATCTTGCTTTGTAGCGAACATCTACTTGGTTAGGAAATCCTTCCTTCTTTGCAAATACCCATTTGCACCCAATTGCTTTCTTTCCCTTCGGGAGATTGGCCAATCTCCATGTATGATTCTGATGAAGGGACTGTATTTCATCATTCATGGCAATCCTCCACTTATCTTCTTCTGAACTTTGGACAGCGTCTTTATAAGTAGTAGGAACATCATCAGCTACAATTGAGGTTGCACAAGCAACCGTCTCTATGAGACGAACAGGTTTCGTTATTGTTCTTTTTGGCCTGCTGGTTGCTATTGATTCAAGTTGTTGTTGAGGTTCCTGAGTTGGAATCTCCTCTACTGGCTCTCCTTCCAGAGGGTAATCTTCATTTGTTTCCTCTTCTTCTTCTTGTGTAGGAAAAATAAATTTTCCCTCAAACTCCACCTACTTAGAAGCACCTTCATTTTGTTTGGTATCTTCTGTTACCTTATTTACCATAGCAGATTCATCAAAGGTAACATCCCTGCTGAATATTACTTTCTTTATCATAGGACACCATAAGCGATATCCTTTGACTCCAGAAGTAATTCCCATAAAAATAGCCTTCTTTGCCCTTGGATCCAATTTTGACTCTGTCACATGATAATATGTAGTTGAGCCAAACACGTGCAAAGAGTCATAATCTACAGCAGGCTTTCCATACCATTTTTCAAATGGTGTCTTGCCATCAATAGTAGCAGATGGTAGACGATTAATGAGGTGACATGCATATGTAATTGCCTCAGCCCAAAATTCTTTGCCCAAGCCAGCATTGGACAACATACACCGTACCTTCTCCAGCAAGGTCCGGTTCATACGTTCTGCCACTCCATTCTGTTGTGGTGTATGTCTAACAGTGAAGTGTCGGACGATGCCATCATTTTCACAGACCTTATTGAAATGATCATTTTTGTATTCACCTCCATTGTCTGTGCGAATACACTTGATCCTCCTGCCTGTTTGATTCTCCACCATCGTCTTCCATTTGAGAAAAATTCCCAGCACTTCATCTTTGTTTTTCATTGTATACACCCACACTCTTCGAGAAAAATCATCAACAAAGGTTACAAAATAGTGCTTCCCACCCAATGAAGGTGTTTTGGAAGGACCCCAAACATCAGAGTGTACATAATCCAAAATGCCTTTAGTATTATGGATCGCTGTACCAAATTTAACCCTTGTCTGTTTCCCTTTGACACAATGCTCACAAAACTCCAAGTTGCAAGCCTTTACTCCTTTTAACAATCCTTGATCTGATAGAGTTTTCAAGGATTTTCCTCCAGCATGTCCCAAGCGCATGTGCCATAGCTTGGTTGCTTCTGCCTCTTTGTCGTCACTGGATGTCACTGTCGCTGTCCCAATAACTGTACTGCCACGATAGCGGTACATATTATTATTCTTCCGATTAGCCTTCATTACCACTAGTGCACCGGAGCATACTCTCATCACTCCATTTTCTGCAATGATTTTGAACCCTTTTGATTCTAGGGCTCCTACAGAGATGAGATTCTTCTTCAAATCCGGTACAAATCGAACATCTGTTAATGTTCTGATCATTCCATCATGGTTCCTTAATCGTATTGAACCAATGCCATATGAGGTAAGAGGGCTGTTATCCGCTGTGTGGATGACTCCATATTCTCCTTCTTGAAATTCCACAAACCAGTCCCTGTTGGGACACATATGATAGCTACAAGCCGAGTCCATCAACCATATGTCTGATGATGTTGATGACTCTGTTGTAACTAATGAGAAGTCTGAATCATCACAATCAGCTACATTTGAATCCATAATGGCCTTTCCATTGTTATGTTTGGCCTTATTCTTCAACTTCGGACAGTCTTTCTTCCAGTGCCCTTTTTCTCGACAAAAGGCACATTCATCTTTGCTGGGTCTGGATCTTGACTTGGATCTTCCCTTCTTTGTCCTCGTTTGATTTTGAGGACGACCCCTCACAAACAGTGCTTCTCCTTCTCCGCCCTTCTGTTTTTCTCGCTTTCTTTGTTCATAGCTGTACAAAGCCGAACAAACTTCTCTGAGAGAAACTTCGTCATTTCCATGGAGTAGAGTAGTTTCAAGGTGCTCGTACTCATCAGGAAGTGACGCCAACAACATCAAGGCCAAGTCACCATCATCATAAGTTGTATCCATATTTTGCAAATCTGTGACCAACTTATTGAAACTGGTGATATGTTCATTCATCGTGGTACCAGGAACATAGGTGAAGTGAAACAGTCTCTTCTTCATGTACAATTTATTTTGACTGTTTTTCTTCAAAAATTTATCCTCCAGTGCTTTCCATAATTTACTTGCAGAAGTTTCCTTTGTGTATGGATATTTCTGCTCTCTAGCAAGGTAGGATCGAATGGTACCGCAAGCAACACGGTTGATAATTCTCCAATCTTCTTCTCCAATAACATCTGGTTTCTTTTCTTCAATGGCCAGATCTAGCCCTTGTTGAAAAAGGACATCTAGAACCTCGCCTTGCCACATCCCAAAATGTCCGGACCCGTCAAAAATTTCTACCGCAAATTTCGCATTTGACACAATTCTTGTCATAAGCGAAGATGCCAATGATGACGTATTGTTGACACTTGATGTAGATTCTTCTTGTTTATTGTCTCCCATATTTGACACAAATATTATTTAATAGCTGACGACACAAATCAAGATTATTTCCTTTCTGATGTAGAAGATCAGACTAAGCTGCAACCACAGAGCATACTCAGACAGAACCTTGACTCAGTTACCAAGATAAATCTTTTCTGATGTGGAAGATCAGACTATGCTGCAACCACAGAGCATACTTAGACAGTACCTTGGCTCTGATACCAATTGTTGCGGAAGCCAAATGTATATAGTGTGAATAAGTCACAACTACTATACCAAAAATTATGACAGCCACCAAATAATAAATAAGACAATAAAGCAACAATAAAGGGAACACCAGAATTTACGATGTTCGGCTAATTTTGCCTACTCCTCGGACACAATCAATATTTTATTCCACTCTAAAAATACAAGTGAAATAATATTAAAAAGAGAAGATACAAATGCCTTAAACAGATGAGAAGGCAAATGAGAGATGTGTTTAAATCCTAAACATTAGGCCTTCTTTTATAGGGGGAAAAAATCTCCCCAACTCTTCTCCCAACCGATGTGGGACTTTGGAATTTTGCCAAACTTCAACAGTAATGACATTACTTGGTTCGACAATTTCCACCAACTTCCCAGGGAAGTTAGAGGAGAAGTTAACATGGACAAACTCCAATATCCTTCTCTTCGTAGCAAAACCATGAAGAAGAATTTATTTTTGAAGCAACAACTTCTCATGATATACCATTTTGATGTCCCCTAATAATATGTTAGCTTCATTCGGGAGGACTCTCACTCTGAGAATTTGTTCCCACTAAATTTTGTGTTGTGAAATTGATGTAAAGGGGGAGCTTGTTCCTTCCTATTAAACATATATAGGATAGCTTATATGCAATATCCTACTTTTGTAATGCTTTCATATTTATAAGACCTTATCCATACTCGATGGAGGTGGATAATTAATTTTAAAAAAAAAGGTTGACTGTGGCACAAAATTTAAGGGAAAAAAAGAATACTTTCGAAATATGTGGACTTGAAAGCTCAAGGGGCAAAAGGCTTATGGGGCCATAACATTTGTGTAGCTTTGAAAGCTTTTCATTAAGGGTAAAGTGAGTAAAATAAAAAATTAAAGTTAAATTATTTTCAAATATATAAATGTGTCATTCTTTTTGGAATGGACTAGTAAGGAAAGTGTGTCATTTAAATTGAAACGGAGGGAGTAACAAATACAATATACTTAATTCTTTGTAGTATTTATGAGTTCAACCAAAACTTATTGTGCAAGCTTTCTCAAGGCCTTTGGATGCTTCACAATTAGAGGTGGATTTAAAATTTTAATTCCCTGGGTTCAAGACTTAAGTTTCAATCATTGAATCTATCACCTTGTTTGAGTTAGGAGTTCATACTTCAAGGTTCACACTGTCTCTAATGGGTTTTACACAAATAAATCTAAATCTTGATTAGAATATATGGGTTCAATTTAACACACACCTATAATATACTAGATTCTCCCCTGAAATCATAGTCCATAACATTTAGTTTACACAACAATTTTGGCTCTTGTGTTCTAATGATCATTGCTTTTTATATGGATATGCAGAGAGAAGTAGAAAGAGGAGATGTATCAGGTGTCGAATGTTACATGAACGAATATGGTGTCAGAAAGGAAGAAGCATGCACAGAGATTAGGAAAATATTGGAGAATAAATGGAAGGATTTGTCGAGGATGCCTAGAACCTAATACAGATGACATTACTGTAATGACATTACTTGGTTCGACAATTTCCATCAACTTTATCAAGCAAAGACGTCACTGAAAGCTCTTCAGGTGATTCATTTATGTTGGTGAACTGAATGATGAAAAAAATAAATTAGCTTGTTTAAGGCAGAATATGTGTACAAAATGTAGATATTTTATAGATAAATTGTATTATCATAGATAAAGACCATTTACCTCCATCCATTCAGGCTTGATCATTTTGTCTTCAATTGCAGCTAACCAAATCTGACCCTTAGCAACTGACCAGTTTAGTATGCGAGGGATTGAATTAGAAATCTTTGTAGCTATATCAATGTTGACGGAGGAGCAACACTCATACAACTATACTTGCATGGCTAGTGGGAATCCTCGAATGAGATAAGAATGAACGAAAGGATTTAGCCTGTGCCTAACAGATTCAATCAACTATCTGTAAGATTGAACACCCCATGGAAATGACTCGTACTGACCGGATTCAACCAAATAAAACCTAAAATGATCTACCAACCCAATATGGTCTCTCTCTAAAGGACAAATGAAGTATTCTATGAGATATATAATACATAACTTGACTGCATCCTCATCATTGACCCAGCTTTTGGTGGTTACTATCTGTTTTAGGTATGTCTTCTCCACTTTTACCTTGTTTGGAAAGTAACTGCTCATTATCTTACTGACATAACTAGGAGTGTAACCAAAGTCTGTCACCTCAGTATGACATCTAAGACCAGTTATTACTGCAAACTCTCTCAATCCAAAATTTAACCTCTCACCTTTTAACTCAACTGAAAAATAGGAAGCATCGGATGATTTCAATTTATACTTCATAAGAAGATGAATAGCTTGATTTTGCATGCATAATTGGGAAATGGCAGTAAATAACCAAAGCATGTCTTCTTGAACAACTTCAAACCATTTGGAGACAAAAGCGCTTTAATTTGGCTAGGAATGTTAGGGTCACATAATGTCTGGAATCTAAGCACCCCATAATCAATATTAGGATCCAATCAATATTTGGAGACAAAAGCGCTTTAACCAAGTAATGTCATTACAGTATAGCGGAATTTATTTTTGAAGCAACAACTTCTCATGATGTACCATTTTTATGTCCCCTAATAATATGTTAGCTTCATTCGGGAGAAATCTCGTTAGGATTATGGACTTGCAATAAAATGGACCTTACTTTATTTTAGATTAGGGAAATTTTCGTTCCTATACCGTATAGGAAACTATATTACCAAATATGTTCATAGTTTACATATTACCCTTCATGCTAATAGTATTTCTATATAATATATACAATGTATTAAATAAGGAATCATTGTAGCTGTAGGATTCCTTATTTAGGCGCTAAAAAAAAAGGGAATTTAATATTTTCCAGATCTTCCACAACGCAAATCACACACAGTAATAACTATCGTCGACTTCGTTACAAAATTTCCGCACTCTATTTTAGCGATATAATCTGTTTCAACATTTTCTCTGATTTCACAAATCAAAATCGACAAAATCTTCTACAATTCTTCTGCAACAAAAGCAATTATGGCGAAAATACCAATTATGCTACAATCGAATAGGAATTGGGATAGCTTTGGTCGATTTAGAGAATTCGAGGTCGATGACATTGTAGTCGATGATGATGTGACTTACAGTCTATTGATTTCTACAATAGCACATCAATTAATGATTGATACATCCGAAAAAATTTAGAAATCAAATACATTGTCAACGAGCATTATCCTCCAATGGAAATTAGGAACGATATGGGTGTTCGTGTATACATGGAGAGGAAAAAGGAAAACAAAAACTTAGGATCATATCTGTTATGTATAACTATTCACGATTTCAATATGGAATTGAGTATCACATATGAGAACACAACTGCAGGTGTGTGATGTTATTTTTTCTATGAAATTCTGATAATTTGTAAATGAACTACAAATTATCTACATTTTATCTACAAATAAACTGCATATATATCCAATTCAGGATTAAAAGATATAATGCTAGAAGGTATGAACATATGAATAGTCAAAGATTATTATTTTTCTAATTTTGTAGTTTATTTGTAATTTTTTAGTTCTTCAGTTTTCCTTGTGATAATGTGTAACAGAGTTGTAGTTGAATTGTAGTTATGTTATATTTATATTGTATAATGTGATTGTTTAAGCTACAACAGGTTTTTTTTAAAATCTAAATTTTAACCCATTATTTAAAATGTATTTATTTTGTAGCTACTGGCTCATATGTGTTGGTGAAAACTGTACATGGCACTTCAAGGCAACTAGCATAAATGATTCTGCAATGTTCAAGGTCAGAAATTTCAACAACCAGCACACATGCTCTTTAATGGACAATACATTCATACAACGCAAACCTACTGTCATGGTAGTTGGTAGTATGATTATTCCAAAATATTCTGATTCTAAGACAATTTATACCCCCAAAAGACATTCAATTTGACATGTTGTCTGAACACGACGTGAATCTAACCTACATGCAAGCCTGGAGAGCAAAGGAAAAGGCTTTACAGTTTTTGAGACGTCATCCTGCTGACTCCTACAGCAAATTTCCTAGTTATTTGTATATTCTAGAGAAGACTTATCCGAGGTCTGTAGTTAAATTGAAGAAGACAGATGATGACTGCTTCTTGTATGTATTTGTTGCGATTTGTACATCAATCAATAGTTGGGAATATTGTAGGCTAGTTGTAGTAGTTGATGAGACCTTTTTAAAGTCAGCATACAGGAGAATAATGCTAACAGCCAGTACAATGGATGCAGTAGGTACTGAAGTTTTATTTGTAGAAATATTATAGCTTGTATGTTCTTTTGTAGTACTTGTAGATTAATTATAGATATATTGTAGAATAATTGTAGTTTGTATATATATGTCTTCTTCTGCATTTTTACTGCAGCCAATTAATTGCTTCTTGCCACATAATGTAGGTACCATATTACCATTGGCGTATGTTGTTGTTGATTCAGAGAATGACGCATCATAGAAGTGGTTTTTTGAGCAATTCAAGCTTGCGTATGGTAAAAGACCAAATATGTGTGTTGTTTCGGATTGAAATGAGAGTATCTTGAAGGCAACACCTATTATTTATCCCGGCATGCCACATTATTCTTGCATATGGCATATTTGGATAAATATATGGGCAAAGTTCAAGAAGGGACATCTTAAGCTAAGTGAATTATACTTTGCCACGGTGCGGTCATACATACTTAATGAATTTAATGAAATGATGTCAAAGATTGAGGAGATTGACTCCCGTGTTAAAGCATACTTATGCGATATTGGATATCATAGATGGTCTCGAGTACATGCTACGGTGAACAGAACTTGGACTATGACATCAAACATTGCAGAGTCATTGAATGCTGTAACAAAATATGCAAGAGAGCTGCCGATAGTAGAACTATTAGAGTATATAAGGACCCTTCTTGACGTTGGACGAAAGAAAAATTATTGAAAGCAAAGGGTACATTCACATACCTTGGATACAAATTCAACAAAGAGTTGGATGACAACTGAACATTGTCGCACAAGCTTAGAGTAAGATTTGATTATTTATTGAATCAAATTCATAAACAACACAATGTAGATTTTTTTTAGATATTTTGTATATAGCTTGATTTTAACCATATATGAATTGTTTTTTTGTTTGTAATGTACTCGTAGGTGAGGGCTTGAACAGACTGCATCCATACAGTAATAGATGGTGTGAGGCGCTAGATTGTTTGTGTTGAAAACAAGAAATGTAGTTGTGGGCAATTCTATCTTGATGAACTACCTTGTCCACATGTTTTGGCTGCTTTAAGACAAAGGGATGAGTCTTTTGAAGAATATTATTCTCCTTATTACACAAGGGCGAACCTCTTGCGTACGTATGAAATACCAGTAAATCCACTGCCTGATGAGAGCAAATGGAATGTGCCACAACATATAACTGAAGAAGTAGTATATTCACCTAAAGGAGGGAAAAGACAACAATGAAGACCTCAAAAAGAAAGATACAAAACATATGATGAAATAAATTCAAAGAAGTACAAGGTTTCATGTGGCAATTGCGGAGGAGAAGGGCATAACAAAAGATCTTGCAAGAATGCACCCAAAATGAAATAAAATTTTATGTCGTTAACAGAATATTTCATAAAATTTGTTGGTTAGTTCTGGATAACAGATTTTGATGTGTAATCGTTGGTTTTTTTAAGATCATAATGTAGTTAGTTAGGATGTTTCTATACTGAGATAATACTTTCATAAATTGATTTGTTTATGAATGTTTTCTATATATATAATCTATAACTTTTTTACTATATATGGAATCATTTAAATAGTTTTTAATGTGTTTTTACAATTTATCTACAATAAAACTACAAAAAAATACATTATCTGGAATTTACAGAGTATATACATTATAAATCTATAGGAAAGTAGTTAAAAACTTAAAATATTGTAGATGGAGTATTGTTTACATTGAAACAATGAATATAAAAGAAACAAAACACACTGTTAAAATAATCTACAAATACAACTACAAAAAAGCTACAATATCTGTAGCTGACATAATATATAGATTAAAATTCAGGTAGAAAGAAGCTTTATGGTGAAAATAATGTAGATCAGAATAACTGTATAAAATTTCAGTTGCAAAGGATTTAAATGCTAAAAATAATGAAGATCAAGTACTGTACATATTCAACAAGTGAATATAAACCCAACAAACTGTTTCCATTTTTACTACTATACTGGATAAGAAAAAAGAAACAAAAGCTACTATAATTGTAGCACAAGTCTGCTACAATTAAAACATAATAAACTGTTCAAAAACTTGTCTACCATCTATCTTATAAACTAGCATCAACTACATAATTGTAATACATGTTCCATTCCAAACATTACAATTACTTCTTCTTCCTCTGGACTCTTGTTTTCTCATTCAAAGCTGGTGCACCTTTCCTCCTTGCCAATTTGTCTATCACCTCACTATCACTAATTGCCCCAAGCTCCTGCTTCTTTCTAGCATAGTCCCAAAGTAGCGCTCCATAGCGTCTACGGTGTTGGTCAATATCAGAAAGGTCTTCTGTCGGAATTGATAATTCTCCAATACTAACATACTCTGCAAAGGCAGCAACAAATACACCACAATCGCTGCAAAAGATTAAAAAATGTCAATATTTACCAAACCATCAGAAAAAAGGGTTAAATGTAAAGAAAGAAAGAAGATTTTTGTTACAGTGATCCTTCTTTTTGCTGTGGTATCTCTCCGACGATCTACTGAATGTTAAGAGGGTCGGTAACAGGTTTCTCTATGTACTTTTGTATTCTTGAAGTTGATGTCTTTATGTTTCCCATAAAATCCGGTGCATGACAAATACAAATGGATAATAATAGAAAACTTGTCGACATAAGATTCAACAATAGGGTAATTGTGTGAAGATACCATGGAATTATAAGCATAAAGACACCTTTCTGCAATGTCAAAAACAACAAACACCCAGTGAAATTTTTCTACAATGTCGACGGGCATGATGACATAATCAACTTCATCCCATGCAACATTTGCGAGTAGTCTATACCCCAATATATATTATGCTACAACATCCTGGGGTTTGACAACAGAAAACTTCTTTTCTTGAGAAGAATTTTTGAACTTTTCATAAATCTGATCAATCCTAGTCTTAAGCACACAATCTGTTGTAGTAAATCTGGTGTTGTTGTGGGGGTCATACTTGCCTCTTTTTCTCAAGTAATACATGATAACGTTAATGTGCTGCAACAAAAACAGATTGCATCTATTCTACATGTTATCTCAAAATATTCTACACAAAACTACAAATAACTACAATACATCTACAATCAGAAATACAAAGCATCTATTCATTCAGAATACAAACTATCTACAATTTATCTACAAAATATCTATAAATTAAATACATTGAATCTTACCGAGTCATTAAGGACTTGTCCTGGGTGTGCAAGGGAAAAGAATCACTCCTTCTTGTCAACCTTTTCAACTCCAAGATCCAACCATGGCTTAATTTGGTTGTCCTTTATAGAATATGGAGCCTTCCTCCTATATAAACAAATAGAAATTAAAATATAATTGTTGAATGAAGTGGATGTGTAAAAGATGAATACTGGAATAAAAGTATCAAATTGTGCAACCTAACCTCTTTGGACCTGTGTCGGTACCGTTGTATAACCACTTGTGGAATTGATCCAACAACTCAGGGTCTATATTTTGACCAATAACACTAGTAAACGGGTGCTTGAGGTGAAATATTTGAGGTCCAACCAAGGTGCTACCACCAGAACTGTATAAAGGGAGAAATGGTGATCAGGCATGCTTTCCCGGCTGCTTTATTCTACCTTGATGCGCGAGTGTTGTTTTATCTTGTATAGGCTCGCCGAACTTAACCAACTGGGAGAAGTTATCAGGCAGCTCGAAATCATTAAGTGTAACCTCCTTCTTCTTACTTCTGGATTCTTCTGAATCACCTACATTCACATACTGTGCCTCTTCACCTACATTTTCATCTTCCGGATTCTGCTGTTCTGTTTGAGCTACTACTGTCACTCCGTGAATTGGAGATTGTGCATGCATATATTCCCTCTCTGAAACACCATGTATATATAACTTAATAGAATGGTAAAAATATTGAAACAAAAAGAAAATATCTCTGAAAACAATTTCACCTGCATTCTCTTCATCAACAACCCCTTCAAAATATATATATATAAATCAATACGTGCTGGATGATTTTCTTCACCATGTGCACATTCAACATGTTATGTTTTTTTCATTAAAAATGTTAAATAATACTGGATAATATTAGCTTGACAACTTATGAAGATATTAAGGTGTGTCATAATATCTACATAAATCTGTATTGCTGTGTAAATAAGCTGGATTTAATTGTATATATTGTGTATATATAATGTAGACAAATTGTAGTTATGTTGTAGATAATTTGTAGTTATTTTGTAGATATTTTGTATGTAATTGTAGATATACTGGAGATATATTGTAGATACCTGTTTTGCTGGGGCTGACCTGCACTGTTTCACCACTATTGAACTGAAATTGCTGATTATTCTTGTCTTTTGGTTGGTCAGTATTTTTTGTTGAACTTCCAGCAAACTGTAAGTTTTATATTAGTTAGGATATATATTTTAGAGGTGACATAAATAGTTTTTTTAATATGATTAAGATTCAAATGTCACCTTTACATCAACTTGATCATTTGGATTGTTTATCACCTGCAAAACAGTCTTGACTGAATCCTTTATTAGGTCTCGAAGGTTATCTAGTTCTTCAAATACATCATTCCTAAATTTTTCAAGCATTTCATCGACCTACATAATAAAAAAAATACATAGTTACCTTCAGAAATATGTATTAAAAAACAGATACACTATTATATAAAAATCACAATGCCTTTTAGGACTACTTGTTACCTTCTCAACACCTCCTTTTAACTTTTTTATTTTACGAAGAATAGACTCCTTTTCCTCTTTTCCAATTGATTCTTTGGGTTCCAATGGAGGAGCATCAACTTTTGGATTCTCAGAAACATGTTCAACCTCTTCAATTGTGTACTCAACTTTATCAAGAAAAGACGTCACTGAAAGCTCTTCAGGTGATTCATTTATGTTGGTGAACTGAATGATGAAAAAAATAAATTAGCTTGTTTAAGGCAGAATATGTGTACAAAATGTAGATATTTTATAGATAAATTGTATTATCATAGATAAAGACCATTTACCTTCATCCATTCAGGCTTGATCATTTTGTCTTCAATTGCAGCTAACCAAATCTGACCCTTAGCAACTGACCAGTTTAGTATGCGAAGGATTGAATTAGAAATCTTTGTAGCTATATCAATGTTGACGGAGGAGCAACACTCATACAACTATACTTGCATGGCTAGTGGGAATCCTCGAATGAGATAAGAATGAATGAAAGGATTTAGCATGTGCCTAACAGATTCAATCAACTATCTGTAAGATTGAACACCCCATGGAAATGACTCGTACTGACCGGATTCAACCAAATAAAACCTAAAATGATCTACCAACCCAATATGGTCTCTCTCTAAAGGACAAATGAAGTATTCTATGAGATATATAATACATAACTTGACTGCATCCTCATCATTGACCCAGCTTTTGGTGGTTACTATCTGTTTTAGGTATGTCTTCTCCACTTTTACCTTGTTTGGAAAGTAACTGCTCATTATCTTACTGACATAACTAGGAGTGTAACCAAAGTCTGTCACCTCAGTATGACATCTAAGACCAGTTATTACTGCAAACTCTCTCAATCCAAAATTTAACCTCTCACCTTTTAACTCAACTGAAAAATAGGAAGCATCGGATGATTTCAATTCATACTTCATAAGAAGATGAATAGCTTGATTTTGCATGCATAATTGGGAAATGGCAGTAAATAACCAAAGCATGTCTTCTTGAACAACTTCAAACCATTTGGAGACAAAAGCGCTTTAATTTGGCTAGGAATGTTAGGGTCACATAATGTCTGGAATCTAAGCACCCCATAATCAATATTATGGGATGCAAAAAAATATTCATTCTGCAAAATTCAACAAATGTAATCTAACATTAATACAGTAATTAAAAAGCACTGATACATTTGTATGTTTCTACAAAATAACTTCAAAAATATACAATATAACAACAATGTTAAATAGATCAACAAATCTATAATTAAACTACAAAATTAAGATAAATAATCTCACATAGTTTCAGTGCTTAAAAACATAGATACATATGCAATTTATATACAACATTTCTACAAAAATCTATAAATCAAAAAAACCACAGATTATATAGATTTTTAACAACTAAAACAGGCGAAATAAGTAGTGAAGAAATTAAAAAAATCTTACCTTCACCAATGAGTGTTTTCGAATATTTTTAGGAATTTTAACACTAGGGGCTTTTTTTGAATTTTTCTTCTTTTTGGGAGTTTTTGAACTGGGAGCCACCTTAGCTTTCTTTCTAGGTTTACTGATAGACACATCTTCTACAAAATCATCATCTAGAACTATCACTTTTCGTTTTCTATCCGCTTGTTTGATTGGCCTCGAAAATTCTCCAACATCGAAATCATGTTTTTGTTTAGTTCTAGCTTCAGTCCTAATTTGATGCGGAGAAACACTATGCTTCATATCTACAATTGCATGTGCAAATTTCTCTTGCTTTTGGGTGAATGTGGTGATAATACACCCAAATCAAAAGAAGGTACGTCAGATCCTAGATGTCAAGTATTTGGTGTTCCTTCAAATAGTAGAGTCAGAGTATTGCAAGTGGGTCATTATTGTCCTTTTTTCATGTACATATAATTTTCCTTGTAGTTAGGTGTAAAATTGAGATAGCCCAACAAAAGCATTTAGACAATTATGCAGGAAGTAAAAGTCTCATCTTCAAGTTCATCCCCATTTTAAATAGAAAAAAGCAAGCCCAACGTGACACTCATGCCTCTCCCAATACCTTGAAAATTATTTTTCGACATCGTGGTGATACCTAACAGATTTGGCTCAAAGTCCTGTTTATGACTTCTTCTTTTTAACTTCCCTTCAATTTAATTCCCTTTTAGTGTGCATTTGGTTTAGCAAAAATATTTTTCTTAATGAAATTATCTTTGAGTTTTTGATGAGTGTAAGTAATGGGTAGGAATGACTTGCGTCATTGATGAGTGTAAGTAATTCCTTTCTCTTTCTTTTTTTTGGTTTACACTCGGTGCTCGATATTCACATTAGGCCCAACTAACTTTGGATTTGCACTGGAAAAGTCATACATTGGGGCAAGAGGGGAGTAAAACGCTCCCTAACAAAGACGATTCCACATCCAGGACTCAAACCCGAGACCTCTGATTAATAATGAGGAGTACTTACTACTCCATCACAATCTTTGTTGGTAAATAAGTAATTTTTCTTTACCATATCTTAATCTTGCAGCAAGTCACTAATTGCAACCAATAATAATATTATGATTATGATCAACCTGCAATAGTCAAAATTATTGCCAGAACACCAGCCCTTGTCGTATCCCTGCTATTCTACTTTTAATATAAGTTACCTACTATAAAAAGTTACCTATCTTAGTGTCCAAATACCTGGACAATTATTCTCTAAAATAAATTAAAATATTTTAAAAAAAATAAATTTTGTACATTAAACATTTACTCATAGCAGACGCAGAAAGAGTGGGCAGAAAGTGGGAGCACAGAATTAACTATGAAAACAATTTCCTTATAGTTTTAGTGAGATATTAAATCATGTATACGTTGTTAAATTTAACTTCCACCAACATTGTTCATTATATCTTCTCAAGATCCCCTATATGTACATATGACTTGTCTTTTTCAATAGACTTAAAACATGATACGTGCTTTCTTATTTACAAAATTTTCTCCTTTCCTAAAAGCTTGTGGTTAAGCCCCCATCATTCATTTTTTCTTACTTTTGCACACCGACAAGTGAAATGAAATTTTTTTTCACAAATAGCAGTCATATTTACTGTTTATTTTTATTAGTCATATACATAGATTATACATTGATTATATACAATTATACATATATAATGCATAAAATATACATATATTATACTTCCACCGGCTATTTATAGTTTAAAGGTTGAGCGGGGTTAATTCTTTAATTTATTAACCCTCTTGTCTGTGGAATGCGTTTAATTTCTATGGAATGTTAATATTTTTAAAGATTCAAATAAAAAAAAGGTAAAAATTAACGGTAAACAGTGAGAGGATTGAATTATGAACATTGAATTTTATTTACTGAACTTGTGAAATGCCTGGTAAAATTGAGACTTCTAACTACAGAGCTCTTTTGTATATTACAACAAAAAATATTATCTAAACAACTTATTTCCGACTCGTCACTACCAAAACAGCTTTCCAGCTCAATTTCACGACTTCCAGAAAAAGCTGTCACTGTCCCGCAAACTTCCAAATCATCATCTCCTTCATTTTGTTTACTGTTCAATCTAACCGTGGTCCAAATTTCGTCATCCCATCTCCAGTTTGGTTTTCTTGAATTCAGACCCAATTTTCTTACTCTTTGAAGAGGTGAATCTATTGATGTTTCCAGTTGTATTGTAGTAGAATCCATGGTTTCTGTTTCCTCTACTGAATTCCAAATGTCTTGATCAAGAATGCTTGTTGGGGAGCTTGTGATAGAATCTTGAATTTCCTTAAAATTGGATATTTCCTCAAGAAATGGATGTTTGAGGAGTTGTTTAGCCGTCCATCTTTCTTTTTGATCTCTTCTGAAGCATTTGCTCAAGAAATCCTTTGCTTGTAAAGATAGAAATTTTGGAATTTCTGGGGATTGGCCAGAAAATGCAATTTTGTAAAGTAATGAAGCTGAATTAGTTACATTAGTCCACGGTGATCCACCTGTGGCCATTTCAATAATTGTACATCCTAATCCCCATATATCAGCTGCAAACCCCTGTTCTTCCCCACGCGCCACCTCCGGTGCCATGTACATCGGCGTGCCGCCAATTGGCTGGGCCGATGCACCACCGTCCCTCTCCGCCGTATCAACCCACCTTGCACAGCCAAAGTCTGCAATTTTGGCACCGGTTTTACCTAACAAAATGTTTTGTCCCTTAATATCACAGTGTACTACGCCTCTTGAATGTAGATATTCTAATCCTAGCAGAATTTGCTTTGTGTAATAACCGATTACCGGCTCGTTGATCCGACCACCGTTTTTCCGGATTTCATCGGCAATTGTACCCTCCGACATGTACTCCATCATAAGATTAAACATGACCGTATTGTTCTCTTTTGTAACATCGTACCCCTTGTAGCTAACTATGTAAGGGGAGCTCAATGCGGACAAAACTTTCTGCTCTTTTTGCAAGAACTGAGACTGGGATAACTCCACTGACTTAACAGCAAAAATCTCGCTGGACCAACGCGACTTGGCAACGGAGACGGCGGCAGAGGAGCCGTGGCCGATAATATGCCCTCTGGTCCAATCCATTTTAAAAGAAGAATTTTTAGAAAGTGTTCTGTTTTTGGTTTGTTATAAGATGCAAAGAGGTATATATAATATGGTGAATGTTCGAAACTCCAAATTAGTTGGGTAGAGCTTAGGTGGCCTCTCTTTTCCCTTTAAAACTTTGACGATTGCTTTAACGGGAATTCACAACGTGGACAAATGCTTGTGGCCATACGGCAGTTTGAGTAGGTTGGAGGAATCCCATTACTTGGCCAATTGGAATTGTTGCCATGTGGCAAGCTATGATAATTTCAAAAAAAAAAGTGTTTTAAGTTTTAGGTACAACTATATATGTAAAGATAATTGCTGGTAAATTACTATAATTAGATGATATCTGCTATCTCAAGCTAAAGTATAGTGCCAACATAAAAGATATTTTTATATTATCGATACATATAACTAAATCATATCAAAATGGGTAGATCTAAGTTTTTAATTTATGTTTGAAAAGAAGTTGAGTTGGGATTGTGATCCTTTGTTTTGTATGGTGTGTAATTACTTTGAAGATTAAATTTGGGAGTTAGGGAAGGTGTTTGGTAAGTTTTTATTCTTTTCAAGAGGCTAGTTTGAACCACAAAAATGGATATTAGTATTGAATTCTCTGGATATTCCACTTTTTGATAGGCATTGAATTCAAGTGGAGTTTGAAGTCATTGATGCTCTTTACATGTTTATCCACTAAACTTTACCATGGATTTTAAACTTCCTAGAAAAGGACAAGCATAAGGTCAATCAAAATAAGAAGAATCTAGCAAATAGATATGTCTTACTACAAAGAATAGATTTCAAAGGAAAAAACGGATTAGTAGCCAATTTATTGTTAAAATAGCACGGTCTAGCCAGTTTTTGGACTGGTCATTGATTACGCCCAACTATGCCTTATAAAAAGGACAATGCGGTCGTTGCAAATATAATCCGGTTTACAAGTCCGGAATCGGATCTCACAGAGAACTAAGGCTTAGCTATAGCTGTTCACTATCACCAAGAAGACAAGCTTGAACAGTTCTTAACTTATAGATATTTAGATTCTTGTGTTTAACTAATTGATTAACAAATTAAAATAATAAATTAACAACTAAAGATATTAAGAGTTAGAGACAAGATTAAGGAGGTCTAGAGTTATGATTTCCCCAATTGTCGGAATCCTTCCCGCTATGTCTTCTATAATTTCGCCTAAGTATTCTCTACCGATCATGAGCACTCTTATTACCGTAAATCTCTCCCGAGTAATCACGACAATTTACTAGACGCACTCTCCCGAGCTACGCTAGCTGGCTTTTGATACAGCTCACTTCAGATCGCACCCAAGGCTTCGTTATCCCTAATCCCGCCTTTAAACCCTCGGTTATTGATCCCTCATATACTCTGGGAGTGGTGTTGTTCAACAATTACCTAAATATGCACTCTCTCCCTAGTTATGCACACTAAATAGGCACAGCTAATTGATAGCTCTTCAATTAACTACAATAAGAACGTAGTTGAACAAATAGAGATTATACTACGACTCAATTATATAAAAACATAACAAGAATTTATCCTACAAAAGGTTCTATCAAAACTCTAGATAACAACTTAGCTATTCATAATAGTATGTAAAACTACAATACTAAAAGTCATAACTAACAATGAAAAATAGGAAGAGGAAGGAAAAAACTCGTGGAAGAATTCCCAAGCCTTGCTCCTATTGTGTCTCTGCCTCCTTAGGTCAAACCTATGTCAAAAATATGTCCAATCCTTTTCTTGGCCGGCTTCCTTGGTTTAATATAAGGTTTAGGGCTTAAAATCCCGTGTTTTGCACTTTGATCCCTGAAATTTACGCATCCTGCCGCGGTTCCACCGCGGTCGCGCCGGAACCGCGGCCAAACACTCAGATTCTTCAGTTGTCCGCGATTGCCCTCTGTCGTGGTTCTGCTGCGGTTCTGCCGCGGTCGCGATTTTTGACCCTATTCCGTTTGGAATTTGGAAAAACGTAAAACATGAAAGTTGTAGCCCTTTGAGTTAGATTTCCAACCATATATTGTGGAGCTCAAATGGAGTTCTAAGTAAAAATTTATGTCTATTTTACTAGACAGTGCGCAATATACCTCTTCGAGTTTTCGTTTTGTTGTTTTATCATCCGTTGATCCCCGAACGCGATCCCGGCTTAATTCCTTAAGCTATTACTCAGACTTCAAAGCTCCAAACCACTTAAATTCATTACATAACATCTATATAGCTCGGAATCATACCTACAAGGCATAAAACACACAATTAGTGCAAAACACTAGCGATTAAAGCGCGAACTCAACTAAAGTGCAGTAAATTAGAGTGTAATAATCGACTAAAATACGTAATTATAGCCTATCATCAGTCATTCAAAAATAGCCAGCGTTTACCAAGTCATTGAAAAATAGCCATTAGTTTGCTGCAATAGAGACCGGTCCAGCATAATATACGGGAGTTCAGTGCACCTATGTATGAACTTCCAGCATATTATGCTGGACCAGTATACTTTGTTGGTTCCAGTATAATATATTGGAGACTGGAGCATCGGTGCTCCAAACTCCAATATATTATGCTGGATCGATATATTATACTGAAATTCCAGTATATTATACTGGAGTTCCAGTATATTATACTGGAGTTCCAGTATAATATACTAGAACTCCAGTATATTATGTTGGAGTATTTTTCCAGATTTTGAACAGTGTTTTTGTTCAAATTTATCTTTACATGAAAAGTGGCTAAATTTCAATTACTTTTGGAATTGTGGCTATTTTTGATGATCACTTGTAAATGTGGCTATTTTTAAATTTCTCCCCAATTTATTGTATGTGAGTGTAATGGCCCACCTGACACCTCACTAGTGATATTGTCCATTAAGGACTTAAACTCGTACAACTTTAAAACGCGTCACTAAAATTTAAGGTCTATCTACTTATATACCTAGCATATCTTTCGTGTTTTGTCAATGTAGGATTCCTCTCGGGTGTCATATGAAAACAACAAGGCATTTAATCAAAGCGAATCAAGTGTTTGATACTAATAATTACCTTTACTTAATGTAAATAATTAAGCTATTCCAAATCGCATAATCACCTTCTGGAACGTCAACAATAAAATTTGCTTTCTCATTATGCTAAAGGAAGAATTGTAGTTGGAACCCTTGCAGTTTAAACCATTCTCAAACAGTGAGTAAAAGTGGCCTATTTTACTAGTAGTGGTTCTTAACTTCTAAATCAAGTCTTTGATAATCCTTCAATGTGGGAAAGTAGGCTTTATTTTCCAATCATATCTCAAAATTTCCACAAGATTCCATCGGATGCCGACTTTTTAACTGTTACTAGTAACAATAATGTGCCTTGAACTACATGCCTTTTATTTTCTTTTCTTTTTTTATAATTTAGTCAGAGACGAATTATTGACAGGTTTGGACGAATTCAGAAACTATTGCTTAAACCTTGTTTTATATTAGAAATTCATTAATTATGTATAAATATTTAATTGTAAACTCATTAACTAAACGAGTTATTATGAGTTCGATAGCAATTTTAGAACTCATAAACTTTAAATCCTGGCCCCGCCTATGAATTTAGTTCTTTTACTTATATAAGAAGCATAGCATCTACAGTTCTACATATTGTAACCACTTTGCTAAAATAACCTTTAAAATGTCGTGTCCAAATGGTTACGCATTAAAGAAGGCTACTTCAAACTGTTTCAATACCAAACTATAAATGTATTAATTTCTTTTTTACAGTTCTTAAAGATGTAAGTTAACTTCAGTTGAATGCACCCACCAACTGCAGCTAAATTCTACTCTGGTTTAGTAATTGTGAAACAGTACGTGCATATTTCAATAAATATGACATTAACTCGATATTTAAGAACATCTGAATTACGAAGTGTAAAAAACACATTCTTCGGCAGAGGTTTGATTAAAGGGGAAGTTGAAAAAATAAAAATAAAGAAGGATAAAGGGTGTTAAAGAAGAAGTAACAAATTTCACCAAAAAGAAAAGAATTTGACTCTTTAAAGAACATTAAGTGAGTGTGACACAGTAAGTGAGGTTAATTAGTTGTAAAGTAAAAGCCACAAAACAAAAGATTTACCTCATCACTTGGGCCTCATGACGTATGACACAATAACCGTATTAAAACTTAATTTAATTACGAATCTAAATCTTGCAAGTATGATAAGAAAAGATTACGAATCTATTTTTTTATAAATTATAATATAATACTAAGCTCCATCTTCATGCTCTCCCATGTATGAAGCGTGGCGTGTGTGCGTTAGCAAATTAATAAGAGATGTTGTTTCATCTCAAGTGACGTGTATTATTATTGTATAACTTTAACCACTTTAATTTGAATTGGTTAAGCTCCTTAATTCTTTTCTTCATAAGGAAAGTTAAGGCTAAATCATTAATTCATGGAGTGACAGGTGTGTCATGGATCATGAAATTAACAGTTCATTTTGGATCTGAAATGAATAATCTAACATAGGATCTGCGATGTAATTCAGCTTGTAGTATTCCGCCACGTGGTTCGGCCTGTTAAAGCTTGAAATAAGCAGAGCAGAGTTAGAAAGGGGTAATATTATTGTTCCACAATTAATCTTTCTCTTATGGTTCTTCGTTCTAGCCTCTGCGGGGAATATAGTATATTAGAAGTATTAAAGCGACTGCATTTCAAAATATTATAATTAACCGGTTGGATTTATTATTTATCTTTTTATATGTATTTATAAATTATATACTGATTACATATGATATATATATATATATATCATGGGTTGGTCCAAACTGAACAATATTATGTCATGTTAAGAGTATTATGTGGCTGATTTAGTTCAAAATTTGGTATCAGAGCCTAGGTTTGTTGGGACGAGTATGCTGATGGCTGAATAATTGTGTGCGGCTCGATTTGTTTACCCGTATGATCTTGGAGACGTGCAAACAAGAAGAAGCTAGTTGCGGGCTTCGGTTGCCCTAAATACTCTGACAATATAGGTGACACACAATGAATCTCGAAAATTAACTCGTGGATTGTGGTAATAGGCCACGTGAAACTTGGTTCGACGGGGACACCCGTGGATCGTGGTAGTAGGCCACATGAAACTTAGTTCGAAGGAGAGATTGTTGGGTATGCGAACAAAGTCTTACATTAGTAGCTGAAAAAATTGAGAGCCTACATATAAGGAGTAGGGATCACTTAATGGTGTGAGATTTTTTTAAGAAAAATCATACAGGCTTGGCCGAAAGCATATAATATCACATCATATTATACATTGAGTGACTATTTTTAATTTAAGCGTTCCTCTAAATTGCATTAAACCCATGACACAACTTGATATAGTAAGCATGGTTAAAGTTTGTGGAGGGTGATATTTGAACGCAAAAATATACGCAAGGGAGGTCTTGGGAATTAGTAGGACGGCCAGACATATGTAAACCTATTTTAAACGTTTTTCCTCCAACTTGTGTTGTGTGGACCATAAGAGAGAAAATTGAAGACAATTAGTTTGGGAAATGCAAATAAGGAAGATGACATATAGACAGGGGTTGGTTAGCCTGCCAATTGTAAAAGAAGCAGCTGCAGGACAAGTAGGCGTGTTATGTTTATTGTTGGCTTTCACGTCGCTCTTTAGTCTTTACAATTATAGTAGTCGGATGAAGTAGGAATAGAGGATAGGATCTTTATATATTTGAAGATATCAAAAAAGATTCAAAATATTATGCCAAGTGTTGAATTTTGGTTGGCTATTTTGTTTGTGTTATTATTTTTTCTTTTTGTAGAAGACGGAATTAATTAAGTGGAGTAATTAAATTTGCTGGCTTTGCGTGAGAGGGACAGCTAGACATTGTTGGGCATGTACTCACGTATGTACTTTCACTTCCCAATCCTATTTGCTGGTTATGATATTTCACTTGTTTATCTTCAAACTGTTTGTTAGGATAGGTTTTAGATCTCTTTTTTTCCTTATCACTCACAAAAGGTTTGGAACCATTCCCCCTTTTACTATGATAACGTGGTCTTGTCTTTAGCTTACCCCTTTGTAGTTAGACAATTATTTAACACGTGGCAATAGTTTTGGGGGCTATTAACAACTTGGCTCTGACTCTAACAGCACTGCTATTTGGTTGGCAAAACTAAATTGACACAACTTACAACTCGCAAAATTATATTTAATTGTGGCGTACTGAGCATATACATGTGGAAGTTTGGTATGGTAGATTGAAGGTAGTCCATTTACTAAACACTATGGGAAATCCTTTAAGACTCAGGGCTCGTTTGGCAGAGTGTATAAGAATAGTGCGGAATAAGGTGTATTAATAATGTAAGGATTAGTAATGTATGAGTTAGTAATACAAGCATTAGTTATGCAGATGTTATTTCTTATTTATTGTTTTGTGTGGTGTATTAAAAATTTTAATGTATTGTATAATTTTAAGAAAAATAATTTTTTTATAAAAATGCCCTCCATATTATCTAGCTTTAAGGGGCTTCAAGGACAATTTTGTCTTCAACTATGCTAATGCATGCATTAACACCCTTGGTATTACTAATGTCATGGTTTTCTATGCATTACTTATACACAGGTTAATACCAAGTGTGATGTATAACTAATACAAGCATTAGTTATATACAAGTTGAAAAAATATATCAAACAAGGTATTAGTAATGCACACAATTAATGCTTGCATTATATTTTCTAATACCACCTACCAAACGACCCCTTAGAGAGTTAGAGACTCCAAAAAAAAAAGAATTATACCTATTTCCACGTGTATAAGTAATCTTTACGCTTGCGTTACGAACCCCATTATGAGCTTTTTTTAACCCCTCCCAATAGCTCTTCATTCTGTTCCTCAAACCCGCAACCTCAAAGTTAAAAATAGAGGGTGCTTACCACTTCACTTCTAGAAATTCGGTAATTTAGCGATCACAAAAATCGATAAATGTTGGTTAGTTTTGGCAAATTACCGATTAAAACGCGTCCAAACACGCTTGGTCGCTATTTTGGTGGTCATTTTAGTATACCGGCCAAGGTTGGTCACTGATTACCGACCAAGGTTGGTCGCAAAGGTAAAAGGACCAAGGTTGGTGCATTTTATTTTAAAATTGTCTTATTTTTATTTATACTCTTTAATTGTATTTTCGCACGAAAATAACCGATCAAAGTTGGTCGGTTTTTTTAATATTAGTTTTTATTTATTTTAATTGCAAAAACCGACCAAAATTGGTCGATTTCTTGAAAAATAAATTTCGTAGGAATCAAAAGTAGTTTCTCGCATTTTTGCGCCAAAGAAAATCTACAAAAGTTGGTCGGTTTCGTAAAAAAAAAATTAAAATATTTTGAAAAACCGACCAACTTGGCCGGGTTTTTGACCGACCAAAGTTGGTCGATTTTTTTAGTTGCTTTTTGTCGATTTTCTAATAGTGCTTGAACAAACCTCTTTTGTCGAATTATTGTAAATTACTCACACAGAGAGTGAACTTTGTAACTTTGTTAATCTCGCAGTGTGTCTCTAATTTTCTACACTCCTCACCATTTCTAAAATAATGGATTGGTTCTCCATGCGTGGTGGACGTAGCTTTATGATCAAACTATATAATTCTTTGTGTATCCTTTTATTCTAATAATTGTTATCTTACGTATTGTCGTCCAAAGTTTATATTATCAAGTTCTCTATATGAATAAGGACCACTATATAGGGGTGTACAAAGGCCGAGTTGGTTCGAATTTTACAACTATCAAACCAAACTAATTGTGTCGGATTATTAAATCTAAAGACCAAATCAAACCAATAAAACTCGGGTTTTTTAATCTTGGTTTTTGTCGGGTTTTCGGGTTATTCGGGGTTTTCGAATTTTTTTTCCGGTAAAATCTTCGTAGAACAAAACAGTATGCTCAAAACATATCTTTAATCCTAATAAGATACAACTATATAAAGTATTTTCCAAGAAAATAATACAAAATATGAGATGTGTCATGGCATTATCCTAAAATATTCAACAATAAAGACAATAAAATTATGTAATATAAATATTGCTAATTAAAAAGTCATAATAAAAATAAACATAATCTAAAAGTATTAAGTCATGCTAAAATAAATAGACTAAGAAGGGAGTATTAATTACATGACTAAACGCTAGCTAAAGAAAAATAAAAATAGGTTATGCATTTTTATCTAAATTATTGCAAAACAAAAAATAAATATTCAATAAATTCTCGTTCGTAATATTGAATTGAATGTCTTTTGTTAGCATTAGTATTGATTTGATTTTGGTTTGGGCTTTTGTTAGCATTATTTAATTTACTAATATTAATGGCTATAAAACTTATTGGAGCATTCAAAAGTTCTAAGTCTAACCTTGAAATAATACCTTAAAAGATAAAATTATGAATTTTTTTAAGAAATATTTATAAATTACATCACAATAAGTATATTTATATATTAAATATATCTAAAAAAATTATATATGTAATGTCGGGTTGGTTTGGTTTCGGTTTGACTTTCTTTAATTAAAACGAAACCAAACCAATTATGATCGGGTTTTTTTTCCAACACCAAACCAAACCATAGTCAAATTTTTTTCTCGATTTGACTCGAATTATCACGTTGGTGTGGTTTGTCTGTTTCCTTTGTACAACCCTTCCACTATATATCATAATACAATTGTACGCTAGAGCTACAATTTCAAGATTAATAATGAAGTATTTGTATAAGAAATTTGAATGGAGAGTCATCTTCAATCTTGGCATCTCAAGATGGAGACTTTATATAATATCCTACAATTAAAATAAGGGCATAATTGCCATTTAGACAAAAAAAAAATTAAAAAAATGTATAAAGCATCTTAATGGGCCGAAGACACTACCCGATACCATGAACTCTTAAGGGTTTTATAAAGATAGGTATATTAGCCACCTATCTTTAGGATGTTTTGTTGCTAATTTAAGATAGGAAAATGTTTGGGATGGTCCAAAAATAGGGGAAACTTTGTCCGATTTTCTGTAAAATTTTCGATGAGGCTTGCTTGGGAGCACTAGCTCCTAAGCGCCGGTCACGGTCCTAATTTGGATCGTGACAAAAGTTTGTATCAGAGCTTAGGTTATTCTTGTGACTAATGGAGCACACGTCGGTAGTAGAATCTCAATTATGGTTATGTAGCCGGCCATTCCCATAATCGTGATTCTGCGAGGGCGTGATAGGATGTGTCTTGTCTTTCTTTCTTATTCTTCTGTACATGTATGGCGATTAGGGTCAAATAACTGAATCTATCATTACTTATCCTATTCGTGTATGGCTCTGACCAATTACCATATAAAAATGCTACATAGGTACTATACAAGACCAGTGAAAGATTCATTGAGCCATATGAGGTACTTTCCAGTAAGATGCATAATAGAGTGCATTTCAGAAATTTATACTAGTACACCATTTCAGCGATAAATGAGTGCTATCTCAAAAAGGTACTTACCTCCATGAAAAAAAAATTGAGATCTTTATGGATATACTAAATAAACCTGAGAAGAATGAGCAATAGAATAGGGGTTCTAAAGTCCTCATGCACCTAAAAGATTATGGGGACCAACAAAATATTCTTAATAAAGTTCCTAAAATTGAAACTACTAAGTTTACTATTTCTGATAGTTCAAAGGATCTTTAAAAGTTTTAGTAAAATACTTACCACGTTGTGAGCTATAGGATATTTCATGAAGAGGTCTATGGAACATGCAACTTTTAGACTAGAAAACATGGCAAATACATGAAATGCTACTGTACTCTTAGAGATGCCAACAAGAGCAACACAACTAATTTGGGAATAAATTTCACTAAAGTTTTTATGAATCACTTCCTTCTTGACAGTTTGTGACGAGAACTTTCCTGCTAGATCATTTAAGAAATTGATTTAGACGTTGGGTATACTTACATATAACACTAAACTTTCTCAACTGGATACACAAGCAACATCATAAGTTTACAGGCTTGTTGAAAGGTTGGTTAATTGTTTAAACAATATAGTAACTACATATATGAAGACTTAAACCTATTTTGTAGCAGTTTCACTTACCAGATGGATTGAAAATATGGATATGATAGGCTGCAAGAACTCACATAAGAAAGATCAAAACTAGAACATCTATTAGAATGGATTTTAATATGAATCGAAGATTTAAAAATCAAGAACATTTTCAGATACTAAGCGATCCTTTTCGGGTTGCCATATCTGTGAAAAATTTATAGTAGTTAGACATGTGTTTAAAACTTTTAAGATTCAAGCTAAGAGAAGAAAACCCCAACTAACCAAGTTGTACTTGATATGGTTGACTCTAATGTACAGAAGGACATGGATTAATTATCTTCTTACCATGTTGCCCTCGATTATATTGGAAAGACTAATTAGGTTTGGTGAACTTTAAAAACTAGTTTTGTTTTAAAAAAAAGGATTATAGGTTTTAGAGACGAGCAAATTATATATTTTGAAGACTTAACGGTTATAGAAGAAAGGTTGTTTGGATCTCATAGATACGGTAAGGGGCACAAGAGAAGAAATACTTAGTTTGAAAAAAAAGTAAGTATCATAATGAGAGATTCTCTAATTTATTCCTAAGGATTTACTAGGACTACCTCCAATACGAGAAATAGATTACGGTATTGAGCTGACACTTGACATACAAACTATATCATATGAAACCAACGGAGTCGAGAGGGCTAAGTAAATAATTGCAAAACCTATTGAATAAGAGTTTTATCATACCGAGTGTTTCACCATGTGGAGCACCAATATTGTTGGGAAAAAAGAGAGAGAGAGGAGGAAATAGGTCCGTAAGAATGTAAATTGACTACATAAAATTGACTAAGATAACAATATGCAATATATACTTATTGTCTCGTATAGATGACTTGTTTGATTAGTTACAAGGAGCCTCCCACTTTTAAAAGATTGATCTTTAGTCTGGTTATCATCAGCTTAGAATAAGAAAGGAAGATATTTCAATGTAAGCCTCTAGAACTCAGTACAAACATTATGAGTTACTTGTGATGCCTTTTGGAGTGACCAATTCTCTAGCTGCATTCATAGATATAATAAATATGGTGTTCAAGTTGTTTCTAGAAAAAGTATCATGGCCATTATTTATGATATTTAGTATATTCTTGTAGCTAGAAAGAACACGAAAAATTACTTGGAAGAAAAAAAACTGCGTTATAAATGCTACCGAAAAATTAGCTTTTTACCAAGTTCTTGAAGTGTGAACTTTAGCCAGACTCGGTGGTATTCATAGGACACATGATATCTAAGAATGAAAAGATGGTATATTCTGAGAAGATAGAAACACTTCCTAAATGGCCGAGATCCATTTCTCCTAAAGAGATTGATTTTTTTTTTTGGCTTGACAGGCTATTACAAGCATTATTTGTATAAGATTCCTCTAGAATAGCACCACTACTCACCAAGTTAACATATAAAGTCACCAAATTTCAGTGAATATTGGAATGTAAGACGAGATTCCAGAAGCCAATGCATGTTTGACAACCATACTAATGTTAGCCTTATTCCAATAGGCTCTAGAGGATTCACGATGTTATGTGATACTTCGAGGGTAGGCTTAAAATATTTTCTCATGCAAAATAGTCGCGTGATAGCCTATGCTCTAAGGAAATTGAAGAAGCTCAAGTCGTGTTATGCCATTCATGATTTGGAGATGGTCATATTGGTATTTCCTTTTTAGATTTAGAGACACTATTTATCTGAAGAAACCTATGAGATTTATACCTAGCACAAGATCCTGAAGTACATTTAAAACTCACAGAGATATAAATATTAACAATGCTAATGGAGGGAACTACTGAAGATATAATTGTACTATTTTGTAATGTTCGAAAAAGATAAATATTATAGCTTATGCCAAAAAAAATATGGGTGATTTGACGCATTTAGCTCCTGTAGAGATACTTCTGGATGAAGATATGCATAGATTAGAGGGTACACGTGTTAAATTCAATGTGGAAAAAAAATTCTAAGACATTATTGCCAATACAAGGATGAACAATTGTTTAATTACCAAGATTAGCTTTTAGCTGGTAAAAGGAAGGATATGACTATTAATAATGAGGGTATTCTATGACTAGATAATTAATTATGTATAGCAAACATATATGGGTTGAGACAAACTATTCATGATGGAGCTCACAACTCTAGATACACTGTATATCTCAGGTCTATAAGATGTACCATGACTATAAAAAAAATTGATTGGTTGGAAAAGAAAGAAGGAAAAAAAAATCGTTAACTTTATTCTAATTATTTGGCATGTCAGTATGTTAACGCAAGCACGTGCGACTCACATGCCCACTAAAATAATTCAAGATTTTGAAGTGGAAATACAATAGAACAATACATTATATGACTAAATTACTCAAATCATTAGAGGTATCATTATATGTGGGAAAGTTGTAAATTGGCTTACCAAGTAGACACTTTTCTTGCTAGTCAAAACCTCTTATAATGAGGTAAAATATGCATAGATATACATGAACAGAAAATTATCTGACTCAATAGAGCTCTATTGTCCATTATCTTTAATAGAGGATCACAATTCACTGTACGATTTGAAAATCTTTTCAAGAGACGTTGGGTACACGAGTAGATCTTAGTACTAGTTTTATCACACGCAAACACAAATTCCGAATATACTATATAGATCTTGGAGGATATGTTGAAAAAATTGAATTCTTGAGTTTGGGGGTTGTTGGAATGTCGATCTATCTTTAGCTGAATTTTCCTACAATAATAACTTTCAATCCAGCATTCAGATGACACCATACAAAGCATTTTATGGTAAAAGATATTGTTCTCCTATCGGGTGGTTTGAAGCTAGTGAGACTAACTTATGGGGACATGACCTAGTAGAAGAAGCTAATGACAAGGTCGAGTTGATTAGGCAAAGATTGCTCACAAATAAAAGCAGACAAAAGTCTTTTAGGGATACGAAGAGAAGGAACTTAGTTTTCACAATTGGGGGGACAGAGTGTCCCTACAACTCTCCCCTATGAAAGGCGTAATGTAATTTGAAAAAAGAGAGTAAGTTTAGCCCGAGGGTTATAAGGTCGAACGTGATACTAGACCAAGTGTGAGTTGTGGTGTATTGGTTGGCACTTCCTTCTAAATTGTCTTTCATAAATTATGTATTGTATGTTTCTATGCTAAGAAAATGCACATCAAATTCCCTTCATGTGATTGAAGCACCGATTATAGAATTAAATGTGAACTTATTCTACGAGGAGGAGCCGGTAGCTATTGTTGACAGACAGGTAAGAAAGTTATGGAAAAAAAAATGTGTCTGTGAAAGTCTTGTGGAGAAACCATACAGTTTAAGAAGCTACTAGAGAAGTAAAAGAAGCTATGTGAGTCAAGTATCCTCACTTACTTCAGTCTGCAGGTGTGTATGTGTATAAATTCGGGGACCGAATTTTATAAGGTGGGGGAGAATATAATATCCTACAATTAAAATAAGGGCATAATTGCCATTTAGCCAAAAACTTTTTTAAAAAAAAATGTATAAAGCATCTTAATTGGCCGAAGACACTACCCGATACCATGGACTCTTAAGGGTTTTATAAGATAGGTGTATTAGCCACCAAAATAAAGGAGAAGAAAAAAAAGAACAGATTAATATTTGGGCAAAAGACAATGACTTTGGTCGACCAATGAATTGAAAGCAATTAAAAATTGAAAACAAGGAGGACAAAAGGAGGGGATTCTCTGGCAATTAACCGTGAAGGACAAAAGGATGGTTGATCAAATAGCTTTTGTGGTGGAATCTTGTGTCATGGAACACAGAAGCGAAGGCAAATAGTAGAAGTCACCGTTCAATCCCAAAGTAATTTTTCTTACTCACGGTTTGCTTGAGTTTACTCTTTGTGTATACGAAAATTTCATTGGGTAATGAATATTAAATACCAATTATGTACCTATATCCAGTAACGCTACTAAATTTGGCTTATTTACATGTTTAAGAGAAAAATATTTTTGAACAATACCATGAATAAATAATATGACAGTTTTAAATAGAAGAATATTGAATGTGTTGAGTAACCCGAAGCATGGATAGACATTAATTGGACGAATTGACACTTAAAGGTGTAATCTCGAGCGTTGAATATTCTAAATTAGTTATGAATTAGTCTAAATAAAGAAATTAACATGAGATCGATATTATGTAATTATAGATTGATTGGAGGAATTTGTACGACTAGCTTGAGATGAAGCAGTTGGTATTTCGGTATGAGTACTGTGAGTAGTAATCTTACCGCAATTTGTGTTTTCATAACTTGCATGATTTACACATGATTTTTAACATGAATATGTTACCGATTATTTTGAGTTGCATGTGGGACAAGTCTTTTACTCGATATGATACCGAAATAGTTATTTGAGATGATTACCGTTGTTTTAAATATTCTTGTTGTCACTAGATTTGTTCTACAGTTACTTGAATTTACTGTTATTGAAATGGAATTACATGATTTGATAAGAACCAAAATGCCCTATATTATTTTAAAATATTTTCCTATGAGTATTTACAGATATATAGACAAGTATAAATGGGAGTAGACTTTGAAGGATCCCGTAGCTAACGGCGGGTTCGTTAGACCTGGTGCACCTTGTATTTACCGATTACAGAGTATAGTTATAGCCCTCGCTAGTGGGAAGGTAGAACTAGCACACCGTTACCGATTTTCCTCGAGTAGGGACTGCCATTATATTTGACTTCTTGAGAAGAAGTCCACAGTTATACCGATTACATGATCCGTTCATTGAAACCTCCCAAATTTGAATATTGATATTATACAGTGGTTACCGAGCTTATACTACAAGAAAAGCATGATGAGGCTGAAAATTATTTATTGTTTCTGAAAGGGCATTTTTATGTTATTTTCTGTTTGAGATACTATCCTGTTTTCTAACTTGTCCCCAAATAAAAACGGTTGTGGTTAAGTGTTATTACTCACTGAGCTAGCGACTCATTCCCCGCTAAATATTTTTACAGAGACAACAGCTGATGCAGGCAAGGATTTCGTTAATTAAAGCGCACAGATTGATAGTTCTCGGTGAACCTCACATTTATTCGCGTGGGCGGAGATTTTATTTATTTTCATGGTCTTCTTTGGACTCTTAGAGTCGCTCCATGGTCCTTCTTTTAGTGTCTTGAGTAGCCTTTGTTATTATAGACTTATGTTGAGTAACGCTCATTCTTATCAAATTTGCAAATATAGTAGTATTTCTAGTTGTTAGTGGGTGGACTGTTAAAGGTAGATATTTATTTTGGTTAATTGATAAAGTCCTTGTCATTTGAATTGCTATTAGGATGTTTTGTTGCTGATTTAAGATATGAAATTTTTTGGGATGGTCCAAAAATAGGGAAAACTCTGTCCAATTTTTTGTAAAATTTCCGATGAAACTTGCTTGGGAGCACTAGCTCCTAAGCGCCGGTCACGGTCCTAATTTGGCTCGTGACACTTTATGAATTAGATTTGGATATTTTCGCCTATTGGGTCTTCAGAGGAGGAGATGTATCAAGTTTAATATTCGAAGACTATGTGAAAAAGGTTGAATCGAATTCGTTATGCAAGAAAACTTATGCCAAGATGGAGATTGTTAGCTTCTGGTTTGAATTATGGTACTAATTACTAACCATATTTGACTTTTCTTTCGATGAAAAGAATATATAGTGTATCTAATATTTCACGAATTTTTTTGATTTGTGTGGAAAAAGATTAAAAGCTCCTTCTCCATATAAATTAAGTTTCTTCTTTCTCATTTGATAGAATCTAGTTTACAATTCAGGCCTATTTAGCCTTGTTTAACCAAAAATCTGAGTGCTTGGTCAAAGCTAAAAGAGAAATTCGGGTTACTGATAATCAGGAGATAAAAAATAAAATACTTTTGAGAACAATGGTAGAATGTAAATAGATAAGTATTTCAATGAATTTTCAATAGTATTCCGTGTCCCTACAAATGATGATACTTCTTCCTTTTATAGATCATTCTAGGTAAAGGAATAAAGCATCAGTTTTAATGATATAATCATGAGCAATAAATGACATTAAATAAGCCGTTATACAATCATTCCTATTAAATACCAACTTTATAACGTATCAGACATTTAATAATGAATTTGGACTCCTTTCTGTCATCTGATCCTTGCTTTCAATGCCTTCTAATCCGTTGGCTGTAAATAATTTAAATTGGTACGAGACTCGTATCTATACATCGTCTCGTGCCTATTTAAATTCTTCTTCCCGTGGCTGTTTTCACCGTGCCTCTTAGTCAATTGCTGTTCTTTGACCATTCAACTAATCCACGTGTCATGCCACATCATTTTTAATATAAATTCAGTTTTTTCCCAATACAGATAATCCCCCCACTTTCCATTTTTTTATCAATTAAATAATTGGGAAGTGGATCTTCTTGTAAAAAGAACTTTTGCCACAATTAATGCTCATGACAGTACTAACGTCTCAGCAGTCTTTTCCATTTAATGTTCTGTCCATGTGTCATTTTATAATTGATTCTGCAGTCTTCAATCTCACTATTTACGAAGTGATAGCTGCCTTTATTATAGGCTTTTCATCATTATACTTTAAAAGTTGACGGTTCCCATTTTACACATACTTTGTCTTCCTTTGTCTTCTTCACAAATTTTCAGCACATACTTTCTTCTTAACAATGTCTTCTTCAAACCCTAACCGTAAAAAAGTTCCAATTCTAGATCAGTTCCCCAACGCCCCTGTTAGACACAGAAGAGGCGGAGGAAGTAGGCCTCGAACAGGGTTAGAATCTACGCGAGGCGGTTCCTCTGGTTCTTCTTCAAGGAGTTTTATCCCAAAAGCTCCTTCTTCTAAAAGTAGGGAAATTCTTGATACTTCTCAAGAACCGTCAGTTGATGATATAGTTCCCGGCGATTTGTCTTTTGAAAGTGACAAAACGTCTCTCCAAAAACAAATTAAAAATTTAGAAAGAGTCGATACTTACCCAACATTAGTAACCGAGCTTACAATCCCCACCATAAGAAGAGATTGTAATTGGAAGGATAGTCTTCGAATGTCAATTCCTTCCCCAAATCAAAGAATTTCCTCTTTTAGAAATGGGTATTCTTCTGTTTACACTTACCCCTTCACTTTAGGTTTAAATCCTCCGATTGACCCAGTTATTCTCGATTTTTGTCGTTTCTTTACCATTTGTTTGGCCCAAATTGGTCCATTGGTGTGGAGAACAATGGCTTGTTTGAGATATTTATCATCCAAGGCCAATGTCAATTTCACCTTTTCTCATCTCATTCATCTATACCATCCCAACTTAATACGCCATGGGGTTTTCACCTTAACTGCAAGGAGCAAAAAAGTTTTGGTAAACCCTGAGGATGACAGAGATCGTGGATGGTATATCCGTTACGTTGCTGTCCGTACAGTGGATTTGATTGGCGAAACAAATATTCCCTTTCCTGAGAAGTGGAATTTTGTGAACGTAAGTTTCCTCTTATTTACCGTACCTACTTTTGAGAATTTCAAAAGAATGTTGTTTTTAACCTCGTCCCTTCTTGGTTTTTTGTAGCAACCATGGGAGATGTGGAACCTATTCCCAACTTTCGTGGTTGGGTAGACTCACTTTTGAAGATTGCTACTAGGGAGCAGAGAACTTGGAAATCAATTTCTTCTTTACATGGTTGGAAAGTCAAAACACATGGTATCCACCCTTTTTAAAATTTTTGTTTTACATGTTAAGCACTTTTTCCTCAACTTTTACCATGTATATCCATTCTTTAATCAGGGTTTGGCATTAGAGGAATGACAGCTGAAGTAGCTATGGCCATTCGCATGTCTGCGAATGCTGCTCTGGATTTAGATAAGGCTCGAGCCTTGCTACCTAAAAGAAAAGCTACAAAGGAAAGTTCTGAATAAGAAGAGGAGGGTACCTCCCTAATTACCAGGCCAAGGGCCAGGAGACGAATAATCATCGATAATGAAATTGAAAACACTCATGCTCGTACCTCCGCCACCGAGCCTGTTTTGATTCAATCTGATGAGGATGCCGAACCAAGAGATAACAATGAGTCAATTCAGCACCTTTTTGACAGTGGTTTCGGGAGTGGCGAGCTCGGACCTGTTTTTGATGAAGCTCCTCTTTCCTCATTTATTCCTATTTCCTTCATTCCTCTGCCTGCCGTAAGTGTTTCTTTACCAGCTTTAACAACTTCCGTTTGTTTGCCAATTTCTACTGCTCCTATATCTGTTCCCTTGGCTGCTTCAACCGCACCTGCTTCTGCTCCGGTGTTGGTTTCTACATCTTTTCCCTCCATTCCTTCCGCTGCTCCTCTTCCCTCTGTTCATCATACAGAGACAGGTTCTAGCAGAGGAAATATGACAATGAGAAGTGTTACTTTGGAGGTTCCTGCCAATCATAGCCTCCTGAGGAAGACCGGCAGAGCCGATGTTTGGCTCGAACCTCTCATTGGAGATATCGAGAAGAAGAAGATGGAGAGCCATAGCTTCTTAACTTTGATGAACGACGTAGTTCATTCTACTTTGAAAGTATTTCTACCAACAAGTTTTTTTTTAAATTATCTTCAATTTCTCATTTCCATGACTTACCTCTGTAGGCTAACCTTATTAGCACGGAATTAATGAGAAGAATTTCCTTACTGGAAAGAAAAGCTCGTGAGTCTGAGAAGTCTGTCCACGAGGCTGAGGAAATTGCTAGGGGAGCCCAACTTGAAGCAACCAACTGGAAGGAGCAGTTTGAAAATGCTCAAGGGACTATAGAAGATTTGCAAGAAAATAAAAACCTCCTAGAGCAGCAAAACCGTGGTTTAACTTCTGAACTGGCAACAATCAAAGCCTCTTCAAGCCAATTGAAAAGAGACAAAGAGCTTTTGGAATGCTCTTTATCAGAACAATTATCCAGAGCTAGTGAAGAAGTTAGAGAGCTGAAGGCACTTTTGGCTAAAAAGGAAGAATATGCAGGAGAGTTAGTGCAAAGCTTGACTCAAGCTCAGGCTGACTTACAGACTTCTTCTGTCGAGATTCAAGCCTTGAAGAGTTCTTATGCTTCTCTTGAAGCTTCCCTTGATTCCCATTTAGCTGAAAATCAAATTTTAAAAAACGATCTTGCTATGTGGGAAAAGGAATATGGACTTCTAGAGGAAAATTTTAACATAGAAGTGAGTTGGGCTTTTCTGAATTCTCGTCGTGATGCTTTGACGGAAGCTGCTCAAGAGGGTTTTGACTTGCAGTCTGAACTGGCTAAAGTCATAGATACCATCGAGAAAAGCCAACAGTCTACTGATACTCCTTCTCCTGCCCTTGAAGTTCCTGAAAATGTTGCTATTCCAGCTTCAGAGGGTGAAACTTCTACAACCCAGTCTATGGAAGTTGAAGCTTCCGTGACAATCCCCTCAACTGAATGATGGTTTGATCCCTTAGTTTTTTTTTTAAAGGATTTTTTGGTGAAAGTCCCCAGTTATCATAATGGGGAAATTGTATAAACTTTTATTGACTAAGTTTCTACTTAGTCTTTTTAATTATATCAAGAAGTTTTATTAGTACTTCAATGTGTTCTACTATTGCCTTTTCTTTACTTATTTAGGACTTATAGAATAGTTTAGCATTTTTATCCTTTGAAAATGCTTTATGATTCTTCTCATGACTTATTGACATGAGGCTTATAAAAGAGGGCCCTTTTATTTTATTGACACTTAATGAAGAAGACGTCTCAACTTCATAATGGTGTTAAGATACGATGAAAGTAATAGGAAAACACACGTTTTGTATGAAACCACTTTGGCAAGTTTTTATTCATAAACTTTTAACAAGTGTTTAACTGTTACATGTATTACAATACATCTACAACTTTTCTCGTAACTGTTTTTCTTGTAACAGATTTGTAAATAACATAAACTAAACAAGGTCTTTTTTTATAACCTGTTTCAGTACATAGTCATGACCCTATCTTTATATGTTAAAAAGGGTTTGAGAGGTGACTTTGTTTATGAGTTTGAGAGATGACTCTATTGTTCTCATGAATGCTGAAGACTTCGTAACTTCTTCTCAACACTTGCTTCTTTGTGGCCGATTTTTATTCGATACTCGTATTTGTTTCTTTGCACCTATCTGTGTATAATATGTAGTCCCCCAAGTGTTTGAGCGGTGAAGTATGAAGCCTCGAGCACTTGTTTATTTCTTTTACTTTGGCCCTTTTCCTGAAACAGAAAGATATACGGGACTCGACGGTGTGATTATAGATGAAGACTGCCTAACTCGTGTGTATTTCCATCAGATTAATTGTAACCCTGGGCTAGGAATTTAAGCATACTCCATTTTGCCTTGCAGGTTGTGACTCATCATTTGGCACGAGTTAGGATATTTAGCCTAGCATCTAAAATCGTTAGTAAAATATTAATAAACCAAGAGAAGAATTTTTACATGATGATACCTGACCGTAGGTACTTTCTTAAAAGTAATATCTTTTTAAGTGGACAGCATTCCAATGTGAGGGTAAAACTTTACCATCCATTGTTTCCAACTGGTATGCTCCTTTTCCCGCAATGCCACGAACTTTGTATGGTCCTTCCCATGTTGGACTTAGCTTTCCTGAGTTAACAGCTTTTGTAGATTGGAAAACCTTTTTAAGCACGAAGTCCCCAATTTTGAAAAATCTGAGGCGTGCTTTCCTGTTGTAATATCGTTCTATTACTTGCTTTTGTGCTGCCATCCTTATCAAAGCAGCTTCTCTTCTTCCTTCAAGTAAATCTAGGCTAACCCGCATCTCTTCATTATTGGATTCCTCCGTTGCCTGATCGTACCGTGTGCTTGGCTCACCTATTTCAACTGGTATTAAGGCTTCCGTACCATAAACCATCGAAAATGGTGTTTCTCCAGTGCCTGTTTTGGTCGTTGTACGATAAGCCCATAGTACTCCGGGTAACACCTCAGGCCAATTACCTTTTGAATCTTGTAACCTCTTTTTCAAGTTATTGATAATAACTTTGTTAGTTGATTCCGCTTGTCCATTCCCCACTGGATGGTATGGCGTAGATGTTATTCTTTTGATCTGCCAACTTTGAAAAAATTCTGTAACTTGTGCTCCAATGAATTGTGGTCCATTGTCACATACGATCTCCTTTGGTACTCCAAAGCGGCATATTATATTGCGCCATATGAAGTCTTTAACTTCTTTTTCTCGTACCTGTTTAAATGCCCCTGCTTCTACCCATTTAGTGAAATAATCTGTAAGTACGAGTAGAAATTTTACCTGACCTTTTGCTTGTGGAAGTAGACCTACGATATCCATTCCCCATTTCATAAAAGGCCAAGGGGCTAAAACAGTATGTAGTAACTCAGCTGGTCTGTGCATATTATTGCAGTACCTTTGACATTTATCACATTTGGACACGAAAATGGTTGCCTCTTCTTCCATCTTAGGCCAATAATATCCTGTGCGAATTAACGTTCTTACCAGTGACCGTCCTCCTGCGTGATTCCCACAATGTCCTTCATGTACTTCTCTCATGACATATTCGGTTTGAGAAGGGCCGAGACACCTTGCTAGTGGTCCGCCGAACATCTTTCGATAAAGATTACCTTGATATAAACAATATCGTGCAGCTCTTTTGCGAAGCGCGTAAGCCTTTCCTTTGTCATTAGGCACGGTTCCGTGCTGTAAAAAGGCAACAATTTCATTTCTCCAATCCCATGTTAGATGATTAAAATTTACCTCGTTTTTGTCAGGTTCAAGAACGGAATGAAATAGATGTATGACTGAAGCATCTGTATTGTTTGCCACGTCTGCTGCGGATGCAAGGTTTGCTAAAGCATCTGCCTCTACATTCTCATCTCTTGGGACTTGCACTACTTTCCAAGTTTGGAATTGCTTTATTAACTCCCGTACCTTTGCGAGGTATTCTTGCATTCGTGACTCTCTGGCTGTGTAAGTCCCCAGCATCTGATTAACCACGAGTTGAGAATCACTCTTGATTATAATCTGTGTTATGCCGAGTTCTCGTGCCAATTCTAAACCTGCAATTACAGCTTCATATTCTGCTTCATTGTTAGTTATAGAATGACATTTTATAGCCTGTCTAATGGTCTCACCCGCAGGTGGTACGAGGACTATTCCTAAGCCTGCCCCTTTTACATTAGATGAACCGTCAGTGTATAAAACCCAAGTCCCCGGGTTCGCACCATTAAAAACTAATAATTCTTTTTCTGCTTCTAAATGCATCCCCTGGCTAAAATCAGCCACGAAATCAGCTAGTACTTGAGACTTTATAGCGGTCCTGGGTTGATAAATAACTTCATATTCACTTAGTTCTATAGCCCATTTTGCTAATCTTCCTGAAAGTTCATGTTTATGCAAAATATTTCGAAGCGGAAAAGCAGTAACTACAACAATGGGATGACATTGAAAATAAGGTCTTAACTTTCTAGATGCCATGACCAAAGCTAATGCTAATTTTTCTAGCTGTGGGTATCGTGTCTCAGCTTCCAATAAGGACTTACTTACGTAATAAATAGGAGATTGTTTACCTTGGTCCTCGCGGACTAAAACAACACTTACCGCGACTTCAGATACGGCCAGATAAATGAGAAGTTTTTCCCCTACCTTCGGTTTTGCCAACAACGGTGGTTTTGACAAATAAGTTTTCAAATTTCTAAGGGCTTGCTGACAATCTTCATTCCATTCAAAATGATCTTGCTTTTTAAGTGCAGAGAAAAACTTAAAACACCTTTCTGAGGATTTGGAAATAAATCTCCCCAAAGCTGCAATTCTTCCCGTTAATCGTTGTACTTCCTTTTTATTAGTAAGGATATCCGGGATTTCTTCTATTGCTTTGATCTGAGAAGGATTCACTTCAATACCACGGTTAGAAACAAGAAAACCCAAAAACTTACCTGATGCAACTCCAAATGCACATTTTTCTGGGTTGAGTTTCATATTAAATTTTCGCAAAATTTCAAAAGTAATAGATAGATGAGAAATATGATCATGAGATTGCTGGGTTTTGACGAGCATATCGTCTATATATACCTCCATTGTTTTCCCTAAATGTTCTTGGAACATTTTGGTGACCAACCTTTGATAGGTTGCCCCAGCATTTTTGAGACCAAAGGGCATTACTTTATAACAATAAGTCCCCCTGTCTGTGATGAAAGAAGTTTTTTCTTCATCACCAGGATCCATTTTGATTTGATTATATCCTGAGTATGCATCTAAAAAACTTAAAAGTTCATGACCTGCGGTCGCATCAATTAGTTGATCTATATGTGGTAAGGGAAAGGAATCTTTTGGACATGCTTTATTTAAATCAGTATAATCTACACAAACACGCCACTTACCATTTTTCTTGGGTACAACCACCGTATTAGCTAACCAAGTTGGATATTTTACCTCACGGATTGATCCGATTTTTAATAATTTTTGGACTTCATCCTGAATCACCTGGTTCTTGAAAGCACCTTGTTTCCGTTTCTTTTGCTTTATTGGTGTGAAAGAAGGGTCCTCGTTGAGTTTGTGAGTCATCACATTTGGTGGTATCCCTGTCATATCAGCGTGGGACCAAGCAAAGCAATCTAAGTTAGCTTTTAAAAATTCGATTATCATACCTCGCATGTTCGTGTCTAAATTAGCCCCGATATAAACCTTCCGTTCAGGCTGTTGATCAAATAACGTCACTGCATCAAGCTCTTCAATCGTCGTTTTGATGCTTTCATTCTCTTCAGGTTCTTGAATTGTGTCAGGCCTTGAGTCCAAATCTGTTTTCTCTTGTTCAGTTGAAGTTTGATCTTTTTTACTTTCAACTGTTTCCTGTAATTGCTATTTTGCTTTATTTACGGCGCTCGTACTTGTTACAGCGTTGACATTTCTGGCCATCTGCTGATCCCCACGAATTTGACAAATTCCCCATGGTGATGGAAATTTGATAACCTGATGCAGGGTTGATGGGACAGCATCCATATCGTGTATCCATGGCCTTCCCATGATCATATTGTAGGCCATTTCCATATCAACTACCTGAAATTTAGTTTCCTTCACAACACCCATAGCAAAAGTTGTTAGTATTACCTCACCTTTTGTTACTACACTTGAGTTGTCGAAACCTGACAAGGTGTGCGCCTTGGGTAACATTTTGTCTTCAGCTTGCATTTCCCGCAGTACCCTTAGTAATATAATATTTACAGAACTTCCTGGATCAATCAAAACTCGCTTTACATTAGTATCATATACAAGTAAAGATATTACCAGTGCATCATTATGTGGAGTTGTCACTCCTTCGTTATCTGCATCATCGAACGAAATGCTTTCATTGTCAAGGACCTGCCGCACCCGTTTCCCGTGTGTAATCGTTACCTTAGAGACCTTGTTGGAAGCTGTGTAAGTTATGCCATGAATATCTCTCCTCCGCTTATGACATTCACTGTCCTCTTGGGTGAAGGAGGTTGTGGTGGTTCTTGTCTATTTTTCATATAAGCTTGTTTTCCTTTCTCACTAAATAACTCAGTGAGATATCCTTGCTTCAATAAATGATCTACTTCGCTTTGCAGGAATCTGCATTCTGAAGTTTTATGCCCGTGATCGTTGTGAAATTCACACCAATGATCCGGATTGCGTCTACTTGGATTTGACCACATTTCTTTCGGCCACCGTACCTTATCTCCCATGCTTCTTAAAACAGCTACGAGCTCGGAGGTAGAGACGTTAAAATTATATCCACCGAATCGTGCCTTTAAATTCCGGTCATCATCACGTGATTCCTGTCTATTCCGATCATTCCTGAACTTTGAAGAAGAGCCAGAATCCCGGTTCCTTGACTTTTGATCGTATTGTTGGTTATCTTGCTTCGACCGTGGGTCCTTTCCTGCGGGTCCCATATATGGATAGTACCTGTTTTTACCTGATCTTTTTTCGGAATCTGACCTTCGGGTACCGCCCCTTTCTTCATGATGAAGCTTAGGTACAGTATCTTCTTCGATTCGCAGCTTCGTGCTATACCTGTTGTAAACATCATTCCATGTAGTTGCAGGAAATTCTCTAAGACTTTCTTTGAGTCGTCTCGTGGCTTCAGAACTTTTGTCATTTAAATTACTTGCAAAAGCTATAGCAGCCCAATTGTCAGGCACACGAGGTAGAGTCATTCTTTCACGTTGGAATCTATCAACGAAGTTTCTAAGCAACTCCGAATCCCCTTGTTTGATTTTGAAAATATCTTCCATCCTTTTCTCAACTTTTTGTGCTCCCGAATGTGCTTTAATAAAAGAATCTGCAAGCTCAGCAAAAGAATTAATAGAATTTTCAGATAAAAGAGAATACCAGGTTAATGCACCCTTGGTGAGTGTTTCTCCAAATTTCTTGACCAATACTGATTCAATTTCTTGTTTGGTCAAGTCGTTGCCTTTCACGCCGGTTGTAAATGCAGTCACGTGGTCACGTGGGTCTGTAGTACCATCATATTTCGGGATGTCAGGCATTTTGAATTTTTTCGGAATTGGAAGGGGAGCAGCACTAGGCTTCCATGGTTGTTGTGAGTATTTGTCTATGTCTACTCCTTTTATTATAGGTGGAACTCCAGGGATTTGCTCTATTCGCTCATTTTGTTCCTTCAGATGTTTCTGCAAGGTTAGTACTAAATTTTGCAAATATGAATTATTTAAATTACCTGGTCCCCCTTCTTGTGGTTCACTGGGGGTTGCTCCATTTCCAGAATTATCAAGACCAGAACGGGGGTTCTCCAATGTATTATTATTAGGAGTCGGTGTAGGTGGCGCAGCAGGCAATCGACTAACAAGTGCCTGAAGAGCTTTGCCGACTTGTGCATCGATTAGCTTTTGCAAAGCTTCAGTTGTAACTCCTTCAAAATGTTCAGATTGCTCTTGTTGATCAGCACGGGATTCAGTAACAGGAGTGCCTTCACGAGATTGACGTGGTGAATTTAAAGGAGAGGGAACCACGATATCTTGATTTTGATGTATTTGATTCTCATGGTTTCCCAATGTGTTGTTACTGTTGTTGTCGGCGTTATTGTTTGACATGGTGACGATAATAGATAAGATATAGCTTAAAAGGAAAGATTATCAGATTCCCGGTAACGGAACCAATTTGTTTAACCAAAAATCTGAGTCCTTGGTCAAAGCTAAAAGAAAAATTCGGGTTACTGATAATCAGGAGACAAAAAATAAAATACTTTTGAGAACAATGATAGAAGGTAAATAGATAAGTATTTCAATGAATTTTCAATAGTATTCCGTGTCCCTACAAATGATGATACTTCTTCCTTTTATAGATCATTCTAGGTAAAGGAATAAAGCATCAGTTTTAATGATATAATCATGAGCAATAAATGACATTAAATAAGCCGTTATACAATCATTCCTATTAAATACCAACTTTATAACGTATCAGACATTTAATAATGAATTTGGACTCCTTTCTGTCATCTGATCCTTGCTTTCAATGCCTTCTAATCTGTTGGCTGTAAATAATTTAAATTGGTACGAGACTCGTATCTATACATCGTCTCGTGCCTATTTAAATTCTTCTTCCCGTGTCTGTTTTCACCGTGCCTCTTAGTCAATTGTTGTTCTTTGACCATTCAACTAATCCACGTGTCATGCCACATCATTTTTAATATAAATTCAGTTTTTTCCCAATACAAACCTTACATATAAATTTTTCTATGAAGGAAGTGTAACGAACCTACTTAATTCTATGATATTCAGAATAGAAAGTGAATAATGAGGTTTATCACCATTAAAAAAAGAAAAAGAAAAAAAAGAAGCTTTTAGCAGAAAAACTTGATTTTTTTCCAAAGTTTTGAAAACAAGGTAACTTCTCTAGAGAAGACCATCAAAAGCAAACAACAACAACAACAACAACAACAACAACCCAGTGTAATCCCACAAGTGGGGTCTGGGGAGGGTAATATGTACGCAGACCTTACCTCTACCCCGAGGGGCAGAGAGGCTGTTTCCAGGAGACCCTCGGCTCAAAGAGGCAACAAGAGACACTATATTAGTACTATCAATAGACTCATAATAAAACAACATAAAGTACCATAAAATCCATAACATAACATAAATACCATAAAAACAAAGTAACAGCAATATAAGAGATATAGGAAATACGAGAAAGATGTAAGGTATTAATACACAAGAGATAAAGCCCATCATCAATAGTTGATCAATAGCATCCTAAGACTACTTCCTAACTGGCTAGTCTCACTCTAGTGCGTTGTAACAAAGACATCACAATTTCCCTAACCTACCACCTTAATGCTCGATCTCCACAATTCCCTGTTTAGGGCCATGTCCTCAGTAACCCTAAGTCGCGTCATATCCTGTCTGATCACCTCTCCCCAATACTTCTTAGGTCTCCCCCTACCTCTCCTCGTACCCACCACCGCCAGTCGTTCACACCTTCTCACCGGTGCATCAGTGTTCCTCCTCTGAATGTGCCCGAACCATCTGAGTCTTGCTTCCCGCATCTTGTCCTCCATGGGGGCCACACCCACCTTCTCTCGAATATCTTCATTTCTAATCTTATCCTTCCTTGTATGCCCGCACATCCACCTCAACATCCTCATCTCTGCAACTTTCATCCTCTGGATGTGTGAGATCTTCACCGGCCAACACTCGGTCTCATACAACATAGCAGGCCTAACCACTGCCCTATAAAATTTACCTTTCAGTAACAGTGGCACTTTCTTGTCACACAGGACTCCCGTCGCTAACCTCCATTTCATCCACCCCACCCCTATACGGTGTGTGACATCCTCGTCGATCTCCCCGGACCCCTGAATAAACGACCCCAGGTACTTGAAACTACCCCTCTTAGGGATGACTTGAGAATCAAGCCTCACTTCCACTCCCGCTTCCGTCGGCTCTGCCCCAAATTTGCACTCAAGGTATTCCGTCTTCGTCCTGCTCAACCTGAAACCTTTGGACTCAAGGGTGTGTCTCCAAACCTCTAACCTCTCGCTGACGCCGCGTCGTGTCTCGTCGATTAGGACTATGTCATCAGCAAATAGCATGCACCATGGCACCTCCCCTGAATATGATGTGTTATAGCATCCATCACCAGGGCAAATAGGAAAGGGCTGAACGCAGACCCTTGATGCAATCCCGTAATAATCGGAAAATAATCTGAATCGCCTCCTGCTGTCCTAACCCGAGTCTTAGCTCCATCATACATGTCCTTAATCGCCCTAATGTAGGCAATCGGGACCCCTTTAGCCTCTAAGCATCTCCATAAGACCTCCCTAGGAACCATCAAAAGCAAACATAAATGCAAATTTTCACATTTTTTTGTGTATGAAGGTGGGGCGGGGCGTTGGACCACCAAATATATATCTGTCCAGTAAAACTGTTTTCTTCTTGTGACATTTTAGAGCCTTTTGTTTCAATTGAATGAAGAGAATAATGAACAATGTTTGCTTTCACGTTCGCTATATACACTTGAGTGCGTGTTTAATAATTTATCATTCTAGCTATTTTCTTAATGAATTTAACTTCCATTAAACCCTTCTTCTTACTCCTTGGTTAAGAGATGTTGGACTCCCCATTATCTTCGTGATCGTCCAGTGTATTTCAAGAGAGGTCCTTTTCCTCAAGGTGGCACTTAATTACTCATTCTTGCACATTGGTTTTATATACTTCTGTTGTATAGTACCAAAATTTACAGCTAGATATTTTATGTACAAATTTTTTAAAATTGGTATAATATTTAGGGCTAGGTATATATCGGGTATAACCGATAGCCCGAACCGAAAAAAACTTATTGGGGTATCGATATCGGGTTATTGGGTTAACGGTTTAAATTTTTTTTACTATTGGGTTATCGGTTCGGGCCTCAGTTTGCCTAATTTCTTAACGGGTTAACCGATAACCCAATAAGAATTAGTACTATTTCAATTGTGTTTGGACAACTGTTGAATTACTGGTACCCTTGTTGCTCTTGCTACAATTAGACTCTGAAAAAAGACATTGATCTCTTGATTATGGTTTGGCAGGAAACCAAAAAATTGTTATTTATGTTACTGTTAACTGTTATTTCCAGTGAATTGGAGATGGAATGCTTGTGGAGTTGTAGTATTAATTGTTGAGATTGTATAGGTCATGAATTTATCAAAATAAATCCTGCTTCAAATATTAGTTATGGCCATAACGCAGAAAGGATAGTATATATGTGAATTCTTCTTTTTTTTTTTTTTGCTTAACTCTAGTGAATTATTTTTTTTTGTTTAACTCTAGATTGATTTATCTTATCGGGTAAATTGATAACCGAACCGATAATGGTCAATAACCGATTAACCGATAACCGATAACTGATATCTTATCGGTTCGGTTATCGGTTTATCATATTTGTAAATTGATAACCGATATGCTAAATCGATAATATTCACAACAGAACCGAACTGACTGATGCCCATCCCTAATAATATTAACATTTGGTACCCATGCTATAAAAGGATGAATGGTGCACTTAGTTGAAGATTGAGTTAATTACCAAGAGGAATAGGGGTTAATTCCGACTTTGTATATTTTTTCCTATTTTTGTTTTAGAAGTACACCCATGTAATAGAAATTCGGGCTCCAACCCCTCACCGCTAACGTGACAGTTAGAAAAAAGGCTGTCATTGTTCCACGAGCTACCTCTCTTTCTTCGAGTTATTCACTGCTTCTTCTAAGTGTAATCCAACTCTGATCGTCCCATCTCCACTTCGGTTCTCCTGAATTCAACCCCAATTCTCTTACCCTTTGCAGAGCAGAATGCATTGAGCTAACTGTTTGTAATGAACAAAAGTCCATGGTTTCTGTTTCCTCCACTGAATTCCAAATGTCTTGATCAAGAATGCTCGTTGGGGAGCTTGTAACAAAATCTTGATTCGAATTGGATGTTTCCTCAAGAAATGGATGCTTGAGAAGTTCTTTAGCCGTCCATCTTTCTCTTGGATCTCTTCTCAAGCATTTGCTTAAGAAATCCTTTGCTTGTAAAGACAGAAACTTTGGAATTTGGGGGGATTGCCCTGAAAATGCAATTTTGTAAAGCAATGAAGCTGAATTAGTCACATTAGTCCAAGGTGATCCACCTGTGGCCATTTCAATAATTGTACATCCTAATCCCCATATATCAGCTGCAAACCCCTGTTCTTCCCCACGCGCCACCTCCGGTGCCATAAACATCGGCGTGCCGCCAATTGGCTGGGCGGATGCAGCAGCGTCCCTCTCCGCCTGATCAACCCGCCTAGCACAACCAAAGTCTGCAATTTTGGCACCGGTTTTACCTAACAAAATGTTGTGTCCCTTAATGTCACAGTGTACTACGCCTCTTGAATGTAGGTACTCTACTCCTTGCAGAATTTGCTTGGTATAATACCCGATTAACGACTCGTTGATCTGACCACCCTGTTTCCGGATTTCATCAGTAAGTGTACCGTCAGACATGTACTCCATCATAAGATTAAACATGACCGTATTGTTCTCTCTTGTAACATCGTATCCCTTGTAGCTAACTATGAAAGGGGAGCTCAACTCGGACAGAATTGTCTGCTCTTTTTGTAACAACTGCGACTGGGATAACTCCACTGACTTGACGGCGAAAACATCATCGGAGCAACGTGCCTTGGCGACGGAGACGGCGGCAGAAGAGCCGTGGCCTATGGGATGCCCTCTGGTCCAATCCATTTAGAGAATAAGAAGGTTGGCAGGCAGTATAAGAATTTTCGTAAGTGTTCTGTTTTTGGTTAGTTAGAAGGTGCAAGAGAGGTATATATATATAATATGGTGAAAGTAGGAAACTCCAAATTAGTTGGGTAGAGCTTAGGTGGCCTCTCTTTTCTCTCTAAAACTTTGACGATTGCTTTAACGAGAATTCACAACGTGGCCAAATGCTGGTGGCTATACGGCAGTTTGAGTAGGCTGGAGGACTGCCATTACTTGGCCAATTGGCTTGTCGCTATGTGGCAGCCTTTGGTATATCAAAATGAGTTTAATTTAAAAGAATTCTTTTTATATAGCCAGGTCATATTAGTTAATTGTTCATAAAAAGTCAAATTAGCCAACTAAAAAATGGGTATAATTAAATGGGTAAAACTAATTCTTATCATTTATGTTTTAGTAAGAAGTTAGATGCGGTAGATTGGATTGTGATCCTTTGTTTTATATGGAGTGTAATGACTTTCAAGATTAAGTTTGGGAGTTAGGGAAGATGTTTGGTAAGTATCTTTTCAAGAGAGTAGTTTGAACCACCAAAATGGATACTAGTATTGAATTCTTTGTATATTCCACTTTTTGATGGGGATTGACTCCAGACAAGCATAACGTCAATCAAAATAAAATAAAAAAACATCTCCGTATAGTTTAGTCTTTCAACAAGAGACAGATTTATCATATTAAAAGATGAAACTTTCCAAATTTTTCAGTCTGATCTTTTTTCCTTTTAAAATGCAAGCTAAAACCAACCCCTAGCAAGTACCAAAATACTCCGTCCGTTCACTTTTAGTTGTCCATTTTGAACTTTCACGCCTCTTAAGAAACAATAAATGAAATACTTATTTTATGATTTTACCCATAATAGTGATAGTATTTTCAAAAATTTTGAAAAATGATTTGGAGAATGAGTAGTTAATGATAAAGGTAAAATAGAAAAATAAAGATTGTATTCCTCTTAATTTTATTATAGTGGACAACTAAAAATAAAAATATATTTTTAGTATCGTGTACGGGGAATACTAGTTTGAAGAGAATAAGTGATCAGCAAATTCATACGTGAGTACATGCCCAACTAAATATCTAGTTGTCCCTGTGACGCAAAGTCAGCAAATTTAATTACTCCACTTAAGTAATTCCGTCTTCCACAATTACCCCATCCAAAATTCAACACTTGGCATAAGATTGTGAATCTTTTGTGATTTCTTCAAATATGTAAGGATCCTATCCTTTGATCCTACCTCTTCCAACTACTATAATTGTAAAGACTAAAGAGCGACGTGAAAGCCAACAATAAACATAACACGCCCACTTGCCCTTCAGCTGCTTCATTTACGATTTGGCAGGCAAACCAACTTCCTAATATGCATTTTCCCAAATTCCTCAAGTGTAACTTATTTGGGGGAAATTCAAAAATAGCCAGATTTACGAGTGGTCATTCAAAAATAGCCACAGTTTTAAAAGTAATTGAAATTTAATTATTTTTCATATAAAGATAAATCTGAACGAAAACACTGTTCAAAATCCAAAAATACTCCAGTATACTTATGATGGAACTCCAGTATAATATACTGGAGTATTTTTCCGGAATAATATACCAGTCCAGCATAATATACTGGAGATTGGAGCACCGGTTCTCCAGTATATTATGCTGGAACTTTCCATGTTGCAGCAAAATAGTGGCTATTTTTCAATGACTTTGCAAACGCTGGCTATTTTTGAATGACCAGTCTAAAAACTGGCTAGCCCGTGCTATTTTTACAACTTATTTGGTCTCTTTTTTACTGGTTCACACAAGCCGGAGAAAAAACGTTTAAAATGAGTTGACATGTCTGATAATTTCATATGGTGTTTGGTATTCGTTTTAGGCCTGATAAATTCAAATTCGTGTCGAGAAGTCTCACGTTAAAGGTAAAACGTTCTTTAACAAAAGACTTCATTTCTGGAAGATGGAGTTGAAACCTCTTGTTAAGAATAAAAGAATACTCCATCCGATCCACAATAAGTGATCACTTTGCTTTTTAATTTTGGTCCAAAATAATTGTCCATTTATATAATCAAGAAAGAATTCAATTTGTTTTTACAAGATTACCCTTATGTACATATCCCTAAAAAGTTTTCGTATTCCTCACATTAAATATTTAATTAAGGGTAGTTTAGTCATACTAGATGTTTTTGTATAGAATTTAGTATTCTCTTTATGGACGTGCCAAAATCATTAATCATTTATTGTGGATTGAAGCGAGTACTTATCAATCCACTATAAGATGTGGTGGTTCCTCTATATATTTTTGCGTTCAAATGTCACCCTCCACAAAATTTAATCATGTTTACTGCCAAATGTTTTCAGTTTAGTTTAGCCACCTAGGATTTTCATATGAAGTTACTTTCGTAAATCTAGTACTCATTCGTTTAATTAAAGCTGAAAGTCAAAAATATTTTATTTGGAGAAATTGGTTTTTGACCTTACTTTTGACCCCTTTTTAAAACTTTTGAACTTCAGAGTTTCGAGAACTTCGTGATTTGAAAAATGCCTAGTTTGCCTTGAAAGACAATCTATCTGGTATTCTTATAAGTTTATTTAAGAAAAAAAGAAATTACTTGCCCATTTATTTTTGGTTCTCTTTCACAAAAGTTAGAACTGCAAGCAGAGACGGATTAAAATTTAAGCTCTACGGTTAAAACGCATTATATTTTGAGTTCATATCCGCTACTTTCTCTAGTCTACTTTAATTGATTTTCTGTTTTTTTATCGTCCATAATATTTAATTTTTCCAAATATTAAGAAGAAATTAACTTTTTTTTTTAAAGTTGCTCTTGAAGTTGAAGTAGAGAGCTTAGGAGCATTTGATATATTTTCAATGAACAAATTAAGGTTAATATAGTTAATTTCATTGTTAGTTAATGTTAAAAGGTGAATTCTTCAATATGTGTAAAAAAAATTAAAAAATTAATTAAAGTAGACCAGATAATTTATTTTTTTAAAATAATTTTAATGGCTTTTTACACTTCAATTTATACGTCATGTCGAAAATATTGATTCAAATGAATCCGGTGCTTTCAACCTTCATCCGTCCCTGACCATAAGAAAAGAAATTAAATATGGAGCAACAATTTGGTGGCCCTTTCTAATCTGATCTGTATTTTCTAGATTTAACACGTACGATGTGGCACAAGATTCTATGTTGGATGACGTCGCAGATCTTATGTTAGACAATTAATTTCAGATCGAAATATGAACTGTTAATTTCGAAATACATAAAACACCAGTCACTGGATGAATGATTTAGCCTTGATCCAACTTTCTTAATTAAGAAAATAAGTAAGGAGCTTAACTAATTCGAATTAAAGTGCTTAAATTGATGCTATACTAATACACGTGACTTAGCTGAAACTACATATCTTAATCATTAGCACTCACACGCCATGCCTTCATACATGGGGGAACATGTAACAGACACGGACTATATATAATTAATAAAGTAATTAAATACTTTCAATTAGTTTCATAATTTTTTCTAGCATCTGCTTGCTAGAAGTAGATTCTATAGCGTGTATATATCCAGCTAATCCAATTAAGTTTTAATACTGGTATTGTGTCATACGTTATGACAGTGGCGAAGCCAAATTTTTTATCTAGGGTATTCTAATGAAAATTTAGGGTCCACCAAACTGTATAGAGAACTTGGTATCTATAAGTTCCTACAGAACACAGACAATCAGAGATAAGTAAATGACACAACAGAGTTTTACGTGGAAAACTTCCAGCTCACAGGATTAAAACACGACCTACACTTGTAGGATTTCAACTCACTAACTGAGCAAACTTCAGATTACAAATTTGTCACGACCCAAACCGATGGGCCGCGACGGGCACTCGGTACCTTACTCAACCGAGTACCAACTTAACGTACCTTTCTTATTACATCATCATATACATGTGACATACATGCCTAATGGGCCAATATGATCATTTACAAACTCAAAACATAGGCCGACAAGGCCATACAAGTATTCGTATACATGACATCTGTCTACAAGCCTCTAAGAGTACATAAGTGATAGTTTGTATGGGTCCACCAAGTCATAGAGTACCTGGTCCTCTACAAGTTTCTGCTGAGAGCACTTAGTAAATGAGGTAGAGGATTTTTACGTGGAAAATTCCGCACAAGGGGATCAAAAAACCACGACCTACACCTGTAGGCTTTTAACTTTACTAACTTGTAATCTTACTTATTACAAGCCACTTTACAATACTTCCGATTGCAAAGGATTTACTCAACTAACTTGTGGTACCTTTACCACAAGCCACTTTGTGACTATCCTAGTTACAAAGGCTTTTTCTAAGTTGTGGTGCTATCACCCCAAGCCACTTTGTAATTCTACAATTACAAAGACTTTTCTTTATGACTAAATCTAATCATAACCTAAATTCTGCGCGTTTGAGGATTTACAAGAGGACTCTTAATCAGTATGCTTCTAAGTAAGCGATTTAGGAGATATAGTAAGCACAATAACAAGGTTACAACTCAACTAGGACAACAACAATGAATCTTTTAGGAACTGGTCCGTAATGACGTTCAACCTTGTTTTTCAAGCTTGAGAGGATGGTGAGTTTTCTGTTTTTGCAAAAAGCTTGAATGAGAAACAGAAACCTTCCAGTGATGTCTTTGTATAAAGCTTCATCGGGTACATCTTGATCACATCACTTGAGGTGATGTGAGTACTTTGTTTGATTAGAGAGTGAGTAAGCTGACAGTGTATTGCAGTGTGGCAGAAGCAGTGCCGTTAGTCACTTCAGTTCCAGCTATGTCCACATGACTTTGTACTACTACATAGGAACCACAACAACAGGTCATTGATTGGTTCCTAGCTCCTGAATTTGTAGCAGTTCATCCTTAGCTGGAATCCGTTTAAGTTTGCATCAATCCAAGTAGGTCAGGTTTCCTATCTGGTTCTTATCAGTAAGTTTGTTAAATCATCAAAATACAAGGCAAAAGTACTTAAGATCTATCAATTTCCCTCTTTTTGATGATAACAAACTGAAACAGTTATAAGTTCAGAATTAAGGCAGCAGAGAGCAGTGTCAAAGAGTCCCCCCTGAGATGATACCTTAATCTTTTTCAATTTATATATATAAAGAACCAGTTCCCCAATGTGATTCCCCCTGAGTCCATATTAATCTTTTCCCCCTTTTGGCATCATTAAAAAGTATAAAAGCACAAAGAAGTCCAGCCAAGCTAACTCATGCCATATATGTGCACACTAGCATGAGAAAGAACATAACGCAAATAGAAAGTAATAGACAAAATAAAAGAGGATTTAGATTAATAATAGTTTGATATGCCCCTTCCTTTGAAAAAGGAAGATGTAGCATTTGGACTTGAGTTAGCTTCATGCAGTAGTAGTAGTACATCCCAACCACAACGAAAAAAAAACAACAAAAAACATCCACCAATCATCAACAGAAAAAAAGAACACATCCAGATAAGTGATCACTAAGGGGAAACTTAGGGGCACTAGGAGAAAAAGGCTTGAAAGCAGCGGCAAGTGTTTGGAGAACAATGTCTATTTAGGCATTTTCCGACTTTTGCTCGTTGAGCAGTTCAGCTTTTCAAGTTCTCAACTTGTTCCCTGATGTCAACATTTTCTTGAGTTAAACGGATCTTCTTATCATTCGACATGGGAACCGCTCGAGCTTGCTAGCCTTCCAGGATGGCATTCCTGGCCTTCAGTCGACGTATCTCCTCAGCTACGCTGTTTTGGGCATTGATGAGCTGAGACACAGTTGAAGTGCTTCCTACACATCCATACTTCTCAATACACTCGCACTCTTCCAATGCTGTCTGTGAGAATGTTTGCTTACGAGTCCCTACTTTACCTATTCCCAGCGGAACCTTAAAGTATTTGAACACTTGCGTGAGCAAGAATCCATAGGGAAGCCCATGATTGCCATCCTTGAAATCAGCCACTTTCTGCATGTGCTCAATCATTATGGCAGGCAGACTCACAGGGTTGAAACCGTCCAATTGCTCTATTAAGAATAAATTAGATTTGGAAGTGATAGATCTCCTTTCTGCTCGAGGCAACAGGACTTTGTTCACCAGTTCAAACAATAACTGGTAGATGAGAAGCAGTGATTTCTTATGAACCTAGTCCCCCTTCTGATCAGAGTTATCTTTCACGACTGCATTTCGGAAGTTGTATTGACAAACATCTCTTACACTAGACACCCCGACAGTAGGAACCTGCAGAATTTCCCCAACTAATTTTACGTCAAAGACAATATCCACCCCATTTACTAAAGCACACACACGGTCAATATCCACTAGAAAGAGACTGGCGAAGAAGCTCTTGACCTCCTCCTCATACACTTTAGGAGCGTCAATGTAGAACAAATGCGTCCATTGCTGAAACTCTACCATTCTAGAAGCTGACGCATTCCTGCCATCTCAGAGATAGTTGGGTCAAACATGCGACCCATCGAAACCTTTTGATGCCTTAGTCGCTCATATCCAAGGCAGACGTCACTTCTGGCTTTCTTCCCAGAACTAGGTTCTTCAACTGTTTCCCATTTGCGTTTCCTATGCTTTTCTCCACTAACTTTACCTTTCCCCTTGGACTTGACAAGAATATCTTCATCACCTAATGTCTCCTTTGTCTTGAACTTGGAAGTAGATCCTTTTTCTATGGAGACAGACTCAACATTTTTCGAGGACATCCTAACAAGGGAACCAGGTTCCTCAGGGGTTCCTTTCGCCACCACAACGACAATGATAGCTTTATCACTTACATGGACACCATTTTTTACAAACTTTCTCCTTTTCTTTTACTACTTTTCTTGCTCTTTTGAAGTGCAGAATTATAGGCTACTTTGACTTGAAGCCTGGTAGTAGGCCACTTACTTTCAGACTCAGGAGTGGTGACAACCCTGCGCTGACTCAAGAATGCATCTAGGGCCACATTGTCCAGGTCTTCTTCATCAATAGACCTTATTTCTGATGCTTGAATTTTCAGGGGCACATCATTGAAAGTAGGTACAACACTATCCTGGGGATGAGAGTCCTGACCTAGGTCCTTCGGAGAGGGATCAGGTTCCTCATGAGATAATCCAGTAGTATATACTGATGCATCCCTTTCAACAGCCAGAAGGGTCCTTTCTACCCACACGCTTTATGACTCTTGTCTTTGAGAAATAACTTCATGCAGTATGCCATCCACGGATATGACAAACACAATAGTTTCTTCCTCAACAGGTGCTTCCACGACCATAGAGTCGACAGTAACGATGGTGGAGCCTTTTGTGAAGTCAATATTTTCACCTTGTTTTCCAATTAAGGTTTTACTGGTGTGGGCATTAGATGACGTTGAGGAAGGAATAGTGGTTTAAGGAGTTTCAGAGTAGGGAGGAGGTTAGAAAACTAGGGAAGGAGTGATTGTAGTAGTGGTGGTGATAGAGGGTGACACAGACTCAGTGAAGGGGAGAGGTTATATGGATGGGTCGGAGGTGTGATGATCCTTCCTTTTTGGTAAATCTAGAATATGGCTTATGGTTAGGAAGTGCAGACGAGAGGGTTTTTTTAAAACAGAGAGGACAATTATGAAGTGAGAAGAATAGGTACCGGTTCTAAAACGAAGGTTGGGCGTGGAGAATCATGACGTTTCAGAGGGAGATGAAACGTTTTGAATTGAAGAGACGTGACAGCCAGATCTGAAAAGTTGATGACATGGCAGTTGTATTTTGTGCCTTTTAAGATGTGTATTAAAGGATGTACAAAACTACTAACCTTTAGTACAAGAACCTGGTTCTTGCGAAACATTTTCTTCAAGTCCTCCTTCCCATTTTTGTTTTGAAAAGAATTAATCCTCTTTTATCAGTCATGTACTGCATCTACTGTTTCTATGCTCATCATGCGTATTTACCTGCAACGGTATTGAAGTGAGTTAGGCAGGGCCAGAAAACACTTTGAACCTATTATTTCTTAATAACTCTAGCCAACTCAAAAAGGGATCAGGTTCTTAGTTTGGCCTCAACAGTCCCAACTTTACTCTGTTTCTTTCGAACTGTTCCCTACTTAGTGACTTGGTAAAAATGTCTGCAATTTGATCTTTAGTGCTGCAGAACTTTATGCATATCAACCCTTTCTCCACATTATCTTTCAGAAAATGATGCCTCACATCAATATGTTTGATCTTTTTATGTTGGACTGGATGAGTGCATTGGTGTTGTCACATAGGAGCGACACACTCTCAGTAAGAACTCCAAAATCCTCCAGTTTCTGCTTGATCCACAGAAGCTGAGTGCAGCAGGATGCTACAGCCACATATTCAGCTTCAGTTATTGAAAGAGCCACTGAATTTTGCTTCCTTGTACCCCAAGAGATAAGACATGATCCTAAGAAGTGAGCCATCCCAAAAGTACTTTTTCTGTCCACAAGATAACCTGCATAGTCTGCATCAGTATACCCAATTAGATTAAACTTTTCACGTGATGGATAATATAGCACCAGGTCCTACATGCCTTTGAGATATCTTAGTATTCTTTTGGTAGCCTTCAAGTGAGATTCCTTGGGGTTTGATTGAAACCTCACACACAAGCCCACGCTGGAAACAATATCAGGTCGACTAGTAGTGAGATATAGAAGAAAGCCAATGATGCCTCTATACATTGTTTGATTCATAGGAGATCCTGTTTCATCCAGGTCTAGTCGAGTGACAGTTGCAATGGGAGTATCTATCACCTTTGATGCTTCTATGTTAAACCTCTTCAAGAGTTCCCTGATGTATTTTTGCTGACAGATGGAAGTACCTTTTGGGGACTGTTTTACTTGAAGACCCAAGAAGAAATTTAATTCCCCTATCATTCTCATTTCAAATTCACTCCCCATAAGTTTTGCAAATTCTTCACATAGAGAGTCAGTTGTTGCTCCAAAGATAATATCATCAACATAAACCTGAACAATGAGTAGGTTCCTTCCTCGTTTCTTTAAGAAAAGAGTGTTGTCAATCTTCCCTCTCTTAAAGCCATTTTATAAGAGAAATTTTGACAATCTTTCATACCACGCTCGAGGAGCCTACTTTAGCCCATACAGGGCTTTGTCCAATTTGAACACATACTCAGGGTGCTCATGACTTTCAAACCCAGGTGGTTGCTTCACATAGATTTCTTCCTTAAGTAGTCCATTCAAGAATGCACTTTTGACATCCATTTGGAACATAGTAAATTCCATATGAGAAGCAAAAGTGATTATAATTCTGATGGCTTCCATGTGAGCCACTGGAGCAAAAGTTTTATCATAGTCAATCCCTTCCTCTTGATTGTAACCTTGAACCACTAGCCTGACCTTGTTCCTTGTGGTAATTCCATGCTCATCGAGCATGTTTCTAAATACCCCACCTAGTTCCTATAATGGTTCTATCTGGGGGTCTAGGTACCAGGTACCAGGTACCACACACTATTTCTGTCAAACTGATGCAGCTTATCTTGCATGGATGTAATCCAATATGCATCTTTTAGGGCTTCCTTGATATTTTTGGGTTCTATCTAGGAGAGAAAAGCTGAGAAGGCAAGTGAATTTCTAGCTATTGACTTGGTTTGGACTTCAGAATCTAGAGGAATGATTATGTTGTTATGGGGTGATAACTTTGATGTCTCCAGTTAGATGATTGGGGTTCATTCTAAGAAGAATAAGGTATGTTTGGCTGATTTACCTCTATCCTTCTCTCAGATGCAAGTGGAGTTCCCTTAACTACATCAACCACTCTTTCTTCAGCTTCAATGGTTGTAATTGAAGTGCTTGGTTCTATAGATGATGAGGCAGCGTTTTCTTCATTTGCCTCCTTCATTTGACTCATCATATATGCCTTTCCGTTTGTCATGTTAATGACTTCGTCAGGAACAAGTAAGGGTTCTCCATCTTGATCTTCCTCAGCGTTTTTCTCAAATGATGGGTAAGATTCATCAAAGATAACATGGATGTTTTATTCAACACATTGAGTTTGCTTGTTATATATCTTGTAAGCCTTGCTTTGAGAAGAGTAGACAAGAAATATCCCTCCGTCACTTTTGGCATCGAACTTACCCAGCTGATCTTTTCCATTGTTGAGAACATAACATTTGCATCCAAACGTTCTTAGGTAGGTCAGCTTTGGGTTTTCTTCCATTCAACAGTTCATATGGTGTCTTGTTCAGAATTGATCTGATCATGCACCTGTTCGCTAAGTAGTAGACAGTGTTAACAACTTCAGCCCAAAAGTTCTTTGCAAGTCCACTGTCAATCAACATTGTTCTTGCCATTTCTTCCAGAGTTTTGTTCTTTCTTTCTACTACACCATTTTGCTGAGGAGTTCTGGGAGCTGAGAAGTTGTGAGAGATACCATTTTCGTTGTAGAAATCATCGAATTTTACATTGTCAAATTCTGTCCCATGATCTGATATAATGCATACAACTCTAGACTCTATCTTCACCTGAATTTTCTTCACAAATGCCACAAATACTTCAGCCGTTTCATCTTTTGTTCTGAGAAATAGAGTCCATGTGAATCTGGAATAGTCATCCACGATCAAGAAAATGTATCTCTTTCCTCCTATGCTTTGCACCCTCATAGGTCCACACAGATCCATATGCAAGAGCTCAAGTGGTTTTGAGGTTCTCACATCTCTTTTTGACTTAAAGGAGGACTTTACATGTTTTCCCCTAGCACAGGCATCGCAGAATATTTGAGTTTTGAATTGTGACATAGGCAAACCATGGACCAGGTCCTTTTAAATTAGTTTGTTCAGAAGAGAAAAGCTTGCATGGCCCAGTCTTCTGTGCCATAGTTCAACATCATCGTCAACCGCCTTCAAACAACTCAGATCACCACTCTGTCAAGATTCAAAATCAGCAACATAGATGTTCTTGTATCTGTTGGCCACCAGGACTATTTCACCAGTCACAAGGTCAGTGACTGTATATATTTTGGACAAGAACTCCACCTTGTTTCCCTCATCGCAAATTTGAGAGACACTCAGGAGACTGTACTTAAGTCCATTGACAAAGCACACATTTTCAATAGAGTGAGTGAGTGACTTCACAACTTTTCCAACTCCAAGAATGTACCCCTTTTTGCTATTTCCAAAGGATACACTCCCTCCCTACAGGGCTTTTAGTGAAAGAAAGTTTGTGGTATTCCCAGTCATGTGTTTCGAACATCCACTATCCATGAACCATTGTTGACCACTTCCCTTCACTGTCCCCTGCACAAGAATTTTAGGAGTTATTTTTAGGAACCCAAACAAGTTTGGGTCCCTTGTAGTAACCAAGAGGATGAATAAGAGCTCTTTTAGTCCATGCAGGTAATGTGCGTTTTCTATGTGTGGAACCTGGTCCCTCTTTTGTGATCACAGTTTCAGCAACCACTTTATCTTTTGGTACTGATTGATTTTTGGCCTGTACACCTTCCTTGGAGTGCCCAGCGTTCCCACATTGGGTCCGAGGCCAGTTATCAATTGCAGTGGCGCTCTTACTGTGAGGGTTGTAAAGATCCTTTTTCCTTGAAAACCCTGATCCCCGCCCTTTTTCACTATCATTAGTGAACAAGGCAGTGGTAGCCTCTACGGACCAGGTCCACTTTAGAGATTTTTCAAGGTCATTCATTACTTTTTCTAGATTGGCTTGGAGGAGCTCGTTTTTCTCAATTTCAGCGCTCATCCTACATCTCAAGGCCTTCACCTAATCTTCAAGCCTAACATATTCCTCACTAACTATCTCCTTTCCTCTTTCAGGGTTTTTATGTTTTGACTTAGTCAAGGGCTCTACTATTTGTTCCCTTTGGTCAGCAGTTTCTGCCGAGAGATCACTCTTTTCTTTTCTAAGAGTTTCAATGGCATTATTTTGATCAGTAACTACAGCCACTAAGTCTTTCCTAGTATGTTCAGATTCTTCTAGTTCTAAGAACAAGGAATCCCTATCCTCCACAAGACTACAAAATGCAGTAATTAAAACATCAGCTAAACACATGAGTTTTTTTGGAGAGTAGGATTTCAGATTTTTCTGAACATCCCTGAAGTTTACCTCTTTGTTGCCATTGTCTTCATCATTGTCTGATTGCCCCATCAAAGCAAGCGTTGAGTCATATCCAGTTTCCTCACCTTGAACTGACATCGTAAAACTATCGTCAGTATTAGATTTATTTTGTTTTACTTGTGTAGTTCCATTATACGCTATTTGCAAAGCCTCCCATATTTCCTTGGCAGTGTCGCATGTAGAGATTCTATCATACTCATTAGGTTCCAAACCATATACCAAACTTTTCTTGGCACGAGCATTCTTCCTCAATACTTTCTTGTCTGTTTCAGTATATTCTCCATTGGTCTTGGTTGAAACAAGTGGACCATTGCAAATAATATCCCAAAGCCCGCAATCCTCAGCCATGATGAAATTATGCATTCTAGCTTTCCACCATCAATAGCATTTTCCATAAAACTTGGGTGGGTGGTATATGGATTGACCTTCTTTAAGATTTAGTGGAGCCGTCATGAGGATCTTTCCTAGGTGTTAACCTGATAGGAGGAACCTGCTCTGATACCAATTGACAGTTTGTATGGGTCCACCAAGTCTTAGAGTACCTGGTCCTCTACAAGTTTCTACTGAGAGCACTTAGTAAAGCAGTAAGTAAATGAGGAAAATAATTTTTACGTGGAAAAATCCCGCACAAGTTGATCAAAAAACCACGACCTACACCTGTAGGCTTTTAACTTTACTAAGTTGTAATCTTACCTACTACAAGGCACTTTACAATACTTCCGATTGCAAAGGATTTACTCAACTAACTTGTGGTACCTTTACCACAATCCACTTTGTGACTATCCTAGTTACAAAGGCTTTTTCTAACTTGTGGTGCTATCACCCCAAGCCACTTTGTAATTCTACAATTACAAAGACTTTTCTTTATGGCTAAATCTAGTCACAACCTAAACTCAGCGAGTTTGAGGATTTACAAGAGGAATCCTAATCGGTATGCTTCTAAGTAAGTGATTTAGGAGATATAGTAAGTACAATAACAAGGTTACAACTCAACTAGGACAACAACAATCAATCTTTTAGGAACTAGTCCGTAGTGGCATTCAACTTTATTCTTCAAGCTTGAGAGGATATCGAGTTTTCTATTTTTGCAGAAAGCTTGAATGAGAAACAAAAACCTTTCATTGATGTCTTTGTATGAAGCTCTATCGGGTACATCTTGATCACATCACTTGAGGTGATATGAGTGCTTTGTTTGATTAGAGAGTGAGTGGGCTGACAATGTATTGCAGTGCAACAGAAGTAGTGCCGTCAATCACTTCAATTCCAGCTGTGTCCATATGACTTTGTACTACTACATAGGAACCACATCAGCACCAGGTCCTTGATTGGTTCCTAGCTCCTGAATCTGTAGCAGTTCATCCTTAGCTGGAATCTATTTAAGTTTGCAGCAATCCAAGTAGGTCAGGTTCCCTATCTGGTTCTTATCAGTAAGTTTATTAGATCATCAAAACACAAAGGCAAAAGTATTTAAGATCTATCAATAAGTATCATAAAGGTCGGGACTGAGCCTCGCCAGACCAATCAATACATGTCCTAATTATACTGACAAAATAAGCAACTCCGGAGCAAATGCAACACACCAACATCTTCCGCTAAGCTGATAACCTACTTGGAGGACTCTCCACCTGTCTATCGGGACCTGCGGGCATGAAATGCAGTGTCCCCAAGCAAAAGGGATGTCAATACAAACAATGTACCAAGTATGTAAAGAATGAAAATTAGTAAATAATAGACATGAGAGAAACATGGAGTAAAAGACTCGACATATAAATCTGAATAGCTCTGTAAATCATGAAATACTCGTAGTGTCTGAATGTCATGTCGTGTATAGGTACATGTGTTCATAACATCATCAAGCCTCCGAGGACATCCCATCATATCATCTCGGCCGCTATGGGCAAAATCATCAATATATACTAGCTGATCAGGTGGTGGTGCGTATATAACGCCGTAACCCTTTTTTCATATTCCATATAAATATAATATGTACATATATACACGTATATAACACCATCTGGTAATGAGTTAATGTACATGTATAAATGCATAAGAAATACGCTAATAAGATTTCTCGGAATGTCATAAAAATCAATATGCCTTTCGGATAAACTTTGTCAAATACATATTTTTCTAAGATCCATGAACAAAATATATAATAATAATTCACATGGAGAATCAAGAATATAGGTATCCCTAGTATTTCTATGAATAGGGTCATTTATAAAAGTTGCATATTTTGCTCGTTTCATTTGTATTATTTGGATCATGCAAAAATAAAGAAGGGATAGCCTTAACTTACCTGAGCCAGTCCTCTTGACAACCCCTCTAACACACGTCAATTGCAACAACACGTAATGGCGGATCGAAGTAGGGGGAAAATCCACATGATGTTCTTGAGAAAGATTGTACCATGTTTTCTTAGAATTTCTTCTCACACATAATCGAATCTTGTATGGAATTTGTTGAAGCTCATCTGTCACTTAGTGAATATGACCATTTTCATCTCATGCTTAATCTCACCCAACGTTGAAGTTTTTTTTCGTTGGAGAATAAATGGAAACAACAGTAGGTGTGTGTGAAAGTGCTACAGAGGGATTTAACTTTTAAAGAGTTGAAACAAACAATGGCAACTCTTGCATAGAAATGTTAGAAGCAACTTCTTTTCATTATGTCTGAAGCATTTGTGGACACTTATGACTCATCATACATATATGCCTATATGTGTAATTCCTATAACCAAGCAAAGATAACTCTTATAACCAAGTGGCACCACTTTTATCAAGCAAAGGATAATTCATATACGTGTAAACAAATGCCTTATGGCTCATTACATATTGGTGCCACTTTGGCTTAGCTTGATGCCAAGTGGCTACCTATTCATAATTATCCCCACAATTAATTAATTGTCCACATAACTAAGAATTATCTCAAATTTCTTAAAATACTACTCACTTTTAACACACCTTATATACCTTACTATTATTGTCATGTGGTACCTTGTATGACACTAGTTCATAATTACCGGATACTATAGCTCGGACAATATTTTATCCCAAAATGTTAAACTTTAACGAAACTTATTTTCTTCTATTTGCTTACCTTCTCTCCTTCACGAATTTACTCATCATGTGTTTGAAATAGCATAATGCTTATAATCTCAAGAAATCTCATCTCTGAGCCTATGTCAATTAACTGAAGACGAAACTTTAACATACGAAAATGCGGGATGTAAAAAATTATTGTAACTTAGGAAGTAAACTCTTAATCCCTTACTCATTTGTAATAACTCTATTACAAGCCTCTTTATAATAAATTTACAAAACTCATAACTCGATTAACTCTAGCCAAGACACAAACACAAAGTTTATGATTTTACAAATAATTTTCTACATAATGCTTCTAGCTAAGCTAAGTAGGAATTACAAGTAGATCACTCTAACAAAGACAATGAGGATTCTGATGGCTTCCATTCGAGCAATCGGGGCAAAAGTCTCATCATAGTTGATCCCTTCTTCTTGATTGTAGCCTTGCACTACTATTCTAGCCTTGTTCCTTATTGTATTCCCAAATTCATCAAGCTTGTTTCTGAACACTCACCTAGTTCCTATAATAGTTCTATCCGAGGGTCGAGGAACCAGATGTCGTACGCTGTTCTTCTTAAATTGATGGAGTTCATCTTGGTTATCCATTCGTATGATTTTACTGTACCTACGTAGGTCATACTATACCATAAATCTTACTCTGATTTATCTTTACTGAGGTCTGCTACCAAACTCTAGGTTACTCTCATTGCTTATCCTGCTTGTATAAATATAAATCCTTTAATGCTTCTTCATCACTGTTCATCTTAAGAATGACAGCTTAATATCATCTCATACTTTGTGATTTTTGTCCACCCACTGTTGATTCACCTCTATATTGATCTAAAATCTACCACTGATAACTTGATCTCTTATGTAACACTGCCGCCAGGGCTCACGTCTCATTGGGGACATCTGAAGTAATTAGATTGATCCACCTGGGGGCGATACTATACTTCCATAACCCGATTTAATAGCATCCCAATGTTATTCACCTTACGTGGACATTTTAATCTTGTATAATTCATGAAATCATTACTCAATCGAAGGCGCAAACGTCATCCTTCATCTATCACCATTACACCCTCGTTCTACTACTAGGGCAACATTTCATCTCTTCTAAATGATACTAGTCTTAGACTCCTTTGAGTTTATTTAGGCTATACTGAGCTTTCTATAACTTAGAGAGCCCATCAACTCTCTTGTTTTCACGGGCTTAGTCCCGATGGCTTATCCACTTTCGTCACCTTCTCACTTGCCCTTTTCTTATACTTACTCATGTCTTCCAATAACTTTGTCGCTTTACCACACTTTAGCTTGGCGACCTACACATATCTTTTTATACTACTTGCAATCTTATTTCGACTTTCTTGCACTATAGATTTCCTTGTGTTATTCTGGAACATCAAGCGAGACATCACATCATCTCTAATTCCTCTTTACTCTCTTATCTAGACCTCTCGATACATAGAAACCATAGGTTGGAAAATATGCCACTGATGATGTCACTATTATTCCTGGATATTGAATCCCCGCGCTTCTAGCCTTCTATCCAAAGTAGAGACTATTCACAACCTTCTGCATTTGAATATCTCGTACGTTGTTCACCTTTACCTTACTTACCTTAATATCTCACATCACATCTTTTTTCTCTTTCATGACCTCTCTCATACATAGGTATAATTCATATCCACGACGTGAATCTCTATTATAATATTTGCACCTCTAATGTATACATAATCTAGTAAGAGCTTCCCACTAACTTCTTGTGAGAGTGGTACTCTTCTAACTGGATTTATCATAGATCCGTTATAGAATATGGCTATTGTACTTTCTCTCTTGTAACTCTGATATTTAAGAGTTATCCTGCAATGTTCTCAATCACAAGGTCTATAATTTTCTTGGTCCAATAATTAGATTCCTGATTTACTTCGTTGATGTAACTCTTTAGTTTCATCTTTCTTCTGATCAGCCTTTATGTAGGCTTAAGCTACCTCCCGATCTGCGGTTCATGGTATTAGTTATTACGTTTAGCCTTTCATGGGCGCTAAGGAATATCCATGATACAATCTTTTAATAATTTAATTCTTCGTCTATGACCTGAGCTCAATTCTTTCTTTTAACTTATACTGGAATCTTCTATGGCTATATATGCTGCATATATAAAACTTCAAAATCTTAAGTGTGGTCATAACATAACTAACTCTGGATCATGAATCGAATAATTCTTTTTGTTCCATCTCAGCTTTCTTCAAACGTAAGCAATTACTTTTCCTGGTCTTTCTGCACCCTTTTTGTGTGCATACTTAGCTAATCTTGGTGCCCATTCATATTGGAATTCCATACAACTCATATGGTCTTGAATATCATTTTTTGATTTTACTTCCCGTTCTTAGCCACAGTAGGTGACATTTTCCTTATGGAGTGCATACAATGTTGTGGTGAGACTGTTGTTGTAAAACCATTTCCCACTTAGGTCACCCAGCTTAGGTTAAAGCTTCCTTCCTTACTTTCTCAGCTAATATTTCATTGTAGTATTTAGGGAAGATCCTTTGACTCTTGTAATGCTACGAGCTAATTACACCGAATAATTGACAATTTTTTTTTAATTTTTTTATGTCCTTTCTCGCCTATAATTATCCATAGTTTACGCTCGTGTTCTTGTAGGGTTGCTTTTGAACTTGATATTTTGACTGTCTTCCCAATGACACTCTCTTTTATTCCCGTAGCATTCATACGGTACATTTAGATACACCGACTCCTATTTGAATATATCTCAAGGATCACGATGTCATATCTGCGAGACTGAATTTACCATATTGGGTTTTATTATGTTTATCTTGCGTGATATGCTAACTCATCTGTAACCTCCTATTTAGCCATAACTAGGCTCTTCCTAAATCAATTACTGACTACTCGTTGGCCTATTCTCATATCAATATTTCGCGTAATCTTCCTTGGGTTATTTCCTTTGTCTTAACTTACGTCTCGCACTGACTCCTTATCTATCAATAACATCTTGGGTAGGGACCCTTACTTCCATTCCTTGATGTCGTGTTTGCATAATGTTCTGGAATCATATCATATCTGTAGGATTTAAATAAGTACAATCTCATTATTTTCTCATTTTTATCGCATTGTTCCTTCACCATTCCATATATACTAGAATCACTTAATTCTGACTTTATGCCACATCACTCCATATTTCCCCCTTTAGGGGAGTACTAAGAGTTGGAGCTACGATGATCTACCTATAGATGTTTTACCTTTCATCTTTGATGTCCTTTCATATCATCGATGACCTTTACTCGCCCTACGGTAATCCTTCTGTACCAAGGATAACAAAATTCCTTACTCGCGAGGGCCACACTTAGTGTAACTGGCACATACAGTCCCTTAAGCTTAACTTTACTCACCTTGCTTGCTTTAGGGAAGTGTCTTTCGGAATGACCATGCTCTGAATTTCTCATGAATCTTCTTCTGTTGTCCACTCTATTATCGCCGAAACGAAATCTGAAATTCACATGATGCTGACTATTACCCAATCACCCAGTCCCTAATTCATATAGTTTATATTGTTCACCAACCCATACTGATTTCTATTGTTCTGGGGTCTACTTTTCCTTTTGGTAATCACTTAGAGTCACAAACTTATTTCTCGAAATAAGGATATGACTTTATGGCCTATACTCTTTTGTTGTCTCAAGGCACGTCACCTCTCATCTTATCCTTCCCTTGACTATAGATTCTGTAATGTTGTCATCATTTTTATTCCTATTATTTTCATCAATGTATCACATCTTACTCATAATGCTTCACTATTAAAAATTTCAATAAGACATTCTTTTGCTTTTAGCTCCTTTGTTTCATTCATCGGCTCTTTGGATTGCTCAACATCCTCTCTCTACTAGGGACGAGAGTCACACTAAGGTAATAGTTATCCCTTCCAGGCTTTCAGTGCGTATATTTGTAGTGCTCATATCTACCTGTACTATTTTAGAGTGCAACATCTGGGTATCTCATGATGAGATGTATTAGCACATTTGCAATATCCTTCGAAAATGTCAACTGACGCAAACGATCCATCCATCATTTTGGGTTACTCTAACCCCAGCCAGATCCTGATATCCCGTCCTCCTCTTATATTACTTCTGTTAACCCCTATAGGGCATAACTGGAATAGGTGTGACCAATTGTAGATACTTCTGTTACTATTGAAGGTAACCCAAAATGATTATATCTCTCTACCTGAGTTGTAAATACTAGTAATCTTCATTAATTGGGCACCTCGTACCCTTCTTTATCTTGCTTCTTTTACTTGTTGAAACTTGTATCTATCTTCTGAATCTCTCACAACCTTTCACCATAGGGGTGGATATATATTCTTTCTTTAAGGCTCCTTATCAAGTGGCTTACATGTCTTAGTACACACATGATCTATTGAAGGCCTTACATTTACTCACCATAAACATCATGAAAAATGGAGTTCTTCTAACTCAACTCTTCCATAACCACATTCAATCTCTTACCAATTGTAGATATCATCTTATTACGAATAAAATAGAAATTAGGAGTTTAAATTCTTATAGTTGAGCTCTACCACATGATCTAGAGTAAGAAGAAAGAGTGGCAGTCCTAAATGCCCTGTAGACTCCTGCTTACAAGTGTGGTGTATAACACACCCATAAACAAGACTCTACTAGACATGGCTTGTAGACATCCCTAGGAAAGAACTACTCTGATACCACTTTTGTCACGACCCAAACCGATAGGCCGAGACGGGCACTCTGTACCTTACTCAACTGAGTACCAACGTAACGTATCTTTCTTATTACATCATCATATACAAGTGACATACGGGCCTAATAGGCCAATATAATCATTTATAAACTCAAAACATAGGCCGACAAGGCTATACAAGTATTCGTATACATGACATCTATCTACAAGCTTCGAAGAGTACATAAGTATCATAAAGGTCGGGACTAAGCCCCGCCAGACCAATCAATACATGTCCTAATTATACTGACCAAATAAGAAACTTCGGAGCAAATGAAGCACACAAACATCTTCTGCTGAGCTGATAGCCTACTTAGAGGACTTGAACTGTCTATCAGGACCTGTGGGCATGAAACGCAGCATCCCCAGGCAAAAGGAACATTAGTACAAACAATGTACTGAGTATGTAAATAATAAAATCAGTAAATAATAGACATGAGAGAAACATAGAGTAAAAGACTCGACATGTAAATCTGAATAACTCGGTAAATAATGAAATAGTCATAGCGTCTGAATGTCATGTCATACATAGGTACATGTGTTCATAACATCATCAAGCCTCTGAAGGCATTCCATCATATCATCTCGGCCACTGTAGGCAAAATCATCAATGTATACCAGCTGATCAGGTGGTGGTGAGTATATAATGCCATAACCTTTTTCCCGTATCCCATATAAATAAAATATAGATATACACACGTATATAATGCTATCTGCTCATGGGTCAATGTACATGTATAAATGCATGAAATGCATAAGAAATACGTTAATAAGATTTCTCGGAATGTCATAAAAGTCAATATGGCTTTCGGATAAACTTTGTCAAATACATATTTTTCTGAGACCCATGAACAAAAGATATAATAATAATAATTCATACGAGGAATCAAGAATATGGGTACCCCTAGTATTTCTATGAATAAGGTCATTTATGAAAGTTGCGTATTTTACTCGTTTCATTTGTATTATTTGGATCATGCCAAAAAGAAAGAAGGGATATTCTTAACATACCTGAGCCAATTCTCTTGACAATCCCTCTGACACACATCAGTTGCGACAACACGTAACGATTGATCGAAGTAGGGAAAAATCCGTATAATATTCTTGAGAAAGATTGTACCCTGCTTTCTTAGAATTGCATCTTACGCATAATCAAATCTTGTATGGAATTTGTTGAAGCTCATCCGTCACTTAGTGTATATGACTATCTTCATCTCACGCTTAATGTCACCCAACGTTGAAGTTTTTTTTCATTGGAGAATAATAGAAACAACAGTAGGTGTGTGTGAAAATGCTACGGAGGGATTTAACTTTTAAAGAGATGAAACAAACAATGACAACTCTTGCATAGGAATGTTAGAAGAAACTTCTTTTCATTATGTCTGAATTATTTGTGGCCACTTATGACTCATCATACATATATGCCTATACGTGTAATTCCTATAACCAGGCAAAGATAATTCCTATAACCAAGTGGTGCCACTTTGACCGAGCAAAGAATAATTCATATACGTGTAAACAAATGACTTATGACTCATTACATATTGGTGCCACTTTGGTTTAGCTTGATGCCAAGTGGCCACCTAATCATAATTATCCCCACAATTAATCAATTGTCTAGTTAACTAAGAATTATCCCAAATTACTTAAAATACTACTCACTTTTAACAAACCTTATACACCTTACTATCATTGTCATGTGGTACCTTGTATGTCACTAGTCCTGGGTACTATAGCTCGCACCGTATTTTATCCCAAAATGTCAAACTTTAACAAAACTCATTTTCTTTTATTTGCTTACCTTCTCTCCTTCACGAATTTACTTATCATGTGTTTGAAATAGCATAATGCTTATAATCTCAAGAAAATCTCATCCCCGAGTCTACATCAATTAACTAAAGACGAAACTTTAAAATACGAAAATGCAGGATGTAACAAAATTATTGTAACTTAGGAATTAAACTCTTAATCCCTCACTCACTTGTAATAACTCTATTACAAGCCTCTTTGTAATAAATCTATTACAAATCTCACAACTCGACTAACTCTAGCCAAGACACAAACACAAAGTTTATGATTTTACAAATAATTTTCTACACAATGCTTATAGCTAAGCTAAGTAGGAATTACAAGTAGATAACTCTAACAAAGGCAATGAGTATTCTAATGGCTTCCATTCGAGCAACTAGGGCAAAAGTCTCATCATAGTTGATCCCTTCTTCTTGATTGTAGCCTTGCACTACTAACCTGGCCTTGTTCCTTATTGTATTCCCAAAATCATCATGCTTGTTTCTGAAGACCCACCTAGTTCCTATAATAGTTCTGTCCGAGGGTCAAGGAACCAGGTGCCATATGTTGTTCCTCTCAAATTGATGGAGTTCATCTTGCATAGCAGTAATCTAGTCAGCATATTTCAATGCTTCCTTAATATTTTTGGGCTCAATTTGAGAATTAAAAGTTGAGGAGGGAATTGAACTTCTTGTCTTTGATCTGGTTTGAATCCCTGAGTTAAGAGGAGTGATCACATTTTGGAGAGGATGTGAACTTTTTTGCTTCCACTTAGACACCTGAATCTCATTGTGAGAAGACCCAGGTTCCTCTGAATGTGATCCATTGTTGGCATTAATGGAAGAGTGAGTGTCACTTCTCAGCTCTACTTCAGGATTTCCTTGCACGACATTAGCAACTCTGTTCTTTGCTTCAGTTGTTGTGATAGAGGAGCCATGTTCCTCTTTATCAGTTGGAGATTCTGCTGCATCTTCTTCGTTGGATTCCTTGACTTGACTCATCATATTAGCCTTTCCATTTACCATATCAATGACTTCTCCAGGAACCTTTGACTACTCTCCGTCTTGATCAACCTTATTATGTGAATCTTTCCCACATAAGTGGTGTGATCCATCAAAGATCACATGTATTCTTTCTTCAACACATTGAGTCCTTTTGTTGTAGACTTTGTATGCTTTACTTTGTGATGAATAACCAAGAAAGATTCCTTCATCACTCTTCGCATCAAATTTTCCCAGCTTATTGAGAACGAAACTTTGCAGCTAAATGTTCTCAAATGAGTTAGCTTAGGTTTTCTCCCGTTCAACAATTCCTATGGGTTTTGTTCAAAAGGGACATGATCATGCACCTGTTCACCAAATAGCACGCAGTGTTGACTGCCTCTACCTAAAAACCTTTTGCAATACCAGTATCAATCAGCATAGGCCTTGCCATGTCTTCAAGAGTCCTATTTTTCCTCTCCACAATACCATTTTGTTGGGGTGTTCTTGGAGCTAAAAAAATGACTTATACTATTTTTAGCACAGAATTCATCGAATTTTGTATTGTCAAACTCTGTTCTATGATCTGATCTTATACTCATAACATTATGGCTCATCTTCACTTGAATCGTCTTCACAAAGGCCGCAAACACTGAAAAAGTTTCATCCTTGGTTTTGAGGAATAAGGTCCATGTGAACCTGGAGTAGTCATCTACTATGACAAAAATGTACTTCTTTCCTCCTCTACTTGTCACCCTCAAAGGTCCACACAGATCCATATGGAGGATATCAAGTGGCCTTGAGGGGCTTACTTCCTTTTTGGGCTTGAAGGAGGACCTGATTTGCTTTTCTCTTACACATGCATCACACACATTGTGATCTTTGAGCCTTAACTTAGGCAGCCCATGAACTAGGTCCTTCTTGACCAACTTATTCAGCAATAAAAAGCTTGCATATCCCAATCTTCTGTGCCCTAGTTCAGCATCGCCATCAACAACACTCAAGCATGTAATGTCCCCGTTGTTCAAACACTCAAAATAAGTAACATAGATATGTTTGAAGGTTTTTTCCATAAGAACCACTTCACCAGTTACAAGACTTGTAACAGTGCAAGTCTTTGATAAGAATTCCACTTTGTTTCCTTTATCACAAATTTGAGAGATACTCAACACGCTATATTTTAAGCCATTCTCATAGTAAACATTCTCAATTGAATGAGTGAGTGTCCTCTCAACTCTCCCTAATCCCATGATGTATCCCCTTTTTCCATTACCAAAGAACACACTCCCTCCTTGCAAGGCTTTGAGTGAAAGAAAATCATCGGTGCTTCCAGTCATATGCTTAGAGTAGCCACTATCCATATACCATCTTTGGCTGCTTTTTTTCACTGCTCCAAGCACAATGAAATCAAGGGTTAGACTTAGGAACCCAAACAAGTCTGGGTCCCTTGTAGTGAGGAAAAGGGTGAATCAAGCATTTTTTTGTCCAAACAGGCATCACATGTTTTTTATTTGAGGGACCAGGTTCATTAGCAGAAATTACTTTTCAACAAAAAACTTTATTTTTCTGTTGGGACTGAAATCTAGCTTTACGGGTTTCTTTAAAGTGCCCAGTGTTACCTCTATGAGTGCAAAGCCAGTTATCAGGGGGAGTAACATACTTTCTATATGAATTGTAGGGAGTCTTTTATTTTTGGAACTCGATTCCCTGCATGTTTCCCCATTGTTCTTATACATGGCCGCGATTGCATCAGAGGACCAGGTCTACTTAAAAGATTTTTCTAGGTCATTCTTAACTCTGCCTAGATCTTTCTTAAGTTGTCTGTTTCTTTCAAGTTCAACACACATACTAGATTTTACCATTTTTAGCTCATTTTCAAGCTTAAGTTGTGCCTCACTTGCAACTTCCTTTCCCTTTTTAGTTCCTCAATTATTTCTTTTAGATCCACAACTACTACCAACAAGTAATCTCTCTCATGCTCCACGTTTGCAATTTTTCCAGCTAAAGCATCCTTTTTCCCTTTATAAATCCTCAATGGTTTCTTTTAAATCAACCACTACGACTACTAAATCATCTCTCATATTCTACCTCTCCTAATTCCACGGTTAGCACATTTTTATCATTAATGAGATTATGATATGCATCAATTAGGACATTTGCCAAATATATAAGCTTCTTTTGAGAATAAGACTTCAAATTTCGTTGAACATCCAGAAAGTTTACCTCATCGTCATCATCATATTCATCCTCATAAGATTTTGCCATCAGGGCAAAGATTCATATTCAACTGCTTCACTTTTAACGACCATCACGAATGTGCCACCTTGTTCATTATCTCCTTTAGATTCACTAGAGGAATCTCCCCATGTAGTAAGAGCTTGTTTCACAACATTGTCAGTGCCATCTTTTCTCTTGAATTTCATGTCAGGAACTAGGTTCCTCTTGGCTGCTTTGTTTGTGTTGTGCTTGTACTGATCTTGCTTGTGCAGTGGTCAATCTTTGATAAAATTTCCTGGCTTCCCATATTTATGACATAAGTCATAGCCTTTTGGTATGCTGGAGCTACCCCTTTTTGGAATGGCTCTATTTCTGCGCACCATTTTTTGAAATCTTTTTGTTAGATAAGCCATGTCAGCATCCTCGCCACTTGAGTCATTATTGTCAGCCTTGAGGACCAAGTTCTGCTCTTTCTTGAGTTCTCTTCTTCCATGGTCCTTTTTTTTCTTCATTTCATAGGTCTTCAGATTTCCGATGAGTTCATCAATGGTCAGCTTTTGCAGATCCTTTGCCTCAGTGATAACGTTGACTTTGCTTTCCCAGGAACAAGGTAATACTCTAAGTATTTTCATGACAAGTTTATTCATTGGAATGATCTCTCCTAGAGAGTGAAGCTCGTTAATGATGGAAGTGAATCGAGTGTTCATGTCCTGAATGGACTCATCATCCTTTATCCTGAAGAGTTCATACTCAGTGGTGAGCATGTCGATCTTTGACTGCTTGACTAGAGTTGTTCCTTCGTGTACCGTTTGAAGAGCCTCTCGAATCTCTTTGGCAGATTGACATGCAGAAATTCTGTTATACTCGTTTGGACCAATACAATAGACAAGAATTTTTTTTGCTCGGAAGTTCTTTTCTATAGCTTTGCGGGCAGTATCGTTGTACTCCTTCCTTATATTTGGAACTGTTACTACCGGCTCGCCAATGGTCTTCATAGTAATGATGGGTCTATCACAGATGACCCCAAAGCTCTGAATCTTCAGCCATGACAAAATCATGCATCCATGTCTTCCACCATCCGTAGTATTGTCCATTGAATCTTGGTGGTCTGTAGGTTGATTGACCTTCTTCAAAGTTTGGTGGAGCAGCTATGTGGATCTTTCTAGTTGTTGTTTGCCTTATAGAAAGAACCTGCTCTGATATCAATTGATGGAAACTTAGGCTCCACCAAACTGTATAGAGAACCTGGTTCTCTATCAGTTCCCATAGAATACACACAATCGGATATAAGTAAATGACACAGTAGAGTTTTATGTGGAAAACTTCCAGCTCACGGGATTAAAAATCACGACCTACGCTCGTAGGATTTTAACTTCACTAACTGAGTAAACTTCATATTACAAGCTATTGTAACATAGGAATTAAACTCTTAATCTCTCACTCACTTATAATAACTCTATTACAAGCCTCTTTGTAATAAATCTATTACAAAGCTCACAACTCGACTAACTCTAGCCAAGACACAAACACAAGGTTTATGATTTTACAAATAATTTTCTACATAATGCTTTTAGCTAAGCTAAGTAGGAATTACAAGTAGATAACTCTAAAAAAGGTACAATACAACTAAGGGTTGATAACTCAGTGCTGGAAATTGGTCTTTCGTTCTGTTGTTCTTCGTTCTTGAAGCCTTGAAGTCACTTGGAAGATGGCAACACACTTGAGAGGGAAACTTTGTGATTTTCAGATTGGTCAAGTGTATTATTTCCCTTGCTTCATGTTGGTATTATACAAGTGAGGTCACTTGGATGATGTAAGCAATTATCCAGTACAAGGCATGCTCCATAAAATGACTGCTACACTGTTTACACTATTGCGTGTGTGCAGAGAAAACAATGCAGCTACTTTACAGCTATGGGGAGTTGATTGTACTATTAGCAAGGGAACTGATTTCTATCTGTTCCCTCAATCGTCTCTTTGACTCACGTTGTTGGAACTTGTGTCAGACTTGAGATTTGTTGTTTTTGAGCACTCTGAGGATGTGTAACAGGTTTCCAATTTGGTTCTTATCAAGAAGTTTGTTACATCATCAAAATATAAAAAGGCACATAACTTATCAATTCAAACTTGAAAGAAGTAAAAAAAATTCCCGATAAAGAGTTCAATATATATTAAATACCACTAAATTTTAGTATTTAGGATATTCAAACTTGAAAGAAGTAAGTTGACCACCCTTACGGCTATGTAGCTTCGCTATGCGTCACGAGGCCCATGTGATGAGGTAATCTTTTGATATTTGGCTTTTACTTTATAAGTTACAACTAATTAACCCCAGTTGTGTCGCTTAGTGATGGCTATTAAAGAGTCAAATTCTTTACTATTTGGTGAAATTTGTTACAACTGCTTTCACACCTTTTGTCCTTTTTTTGTTAAACCTTTCCTATGAAACCTCTACTGAAGAATGAGCTTTTTATTACTCTTTGGAATTCCGTTTTAATGTTTAATAAACGATCTTTGTTCTTGCCAAATATTGAGTTAATGTCATATTTGTCGAAAAATGCGTGTGCTGCAGCGTAATTTCAATATTATAGTGGGATTTAGCTTCAGTTGGTGGCCGGGTCCATTCAACTGAAGTTATTAATATTGCATTATATTCGTAGTTTGGCATTGGAACAATCTGAATTCAAGTAAACTATAATGCGAAACAATATACGGGCCGGGCATGACATTTTGAGGTAGCTGGTAGGACAGCACTGTTATTTTGGAAAAACCAAAACATTGACACAAGTTACAAGTGGCGAAATTATATTTAATTTTACAAGAGATACGTGTTGATTATGGAAGTTGAGTATGGTAGATTGGGTCTGAGTATAAATCGTGATTTGGTGTACAAAATTTATTGACGATTAGGACTTATTTCCGGGAATTTGGTAGTTTGGCTTGTCTTTTTCTTATTAGGTATTTCCCTAAATTGGACTTTGAATTTGGTCAGCGTTTGACATGCAATTATCAACTATTCTTTCATACGTGAAATATGTTCGACATTTCACAAGTCACTTCTCCAATAACAGGATTTGGACCAAGAATAGTTTTTGATTAAAGTAAGGAACTTGCTTCGCTACTTGAAATTTAAAGAAAAGGTTTATGATGAAGCGATTTTTTTTGTTGGTCAACAGACAAAATTATATTATATTAAGGTTGATCGCCAATATAAGGAGCATTTGGCATGCTATGCATATTGTTACAAAAAGAAGTATTGACATGACCATTAGACTGGACCCTAGTAGTGTTAGCACTGATAATGGACAGGATAGAGGAAAAGGGCTGGCCCAATAAGAATATCCTACATACCCGGCCCAATTGTAGTTTCCTTATTTTTAGTTTAGTTTTATAGTCTCATTACTGTAAATATAAATACTGGGTTGTAATATTCATATTAAATATAAAAATAAGAAAGAAATGGGTCCAAGGAAACGGACCCTTCTTTTCTCTCTTTCCACTCATCTGTTTTAGGGTTTTCCTTTTCTCATTTCTGCCATAGCTCGTAAATCTTCAAGTTAACATGATATCAGAGCGGGAATTCTGATTTCTCTCATCACGAGCTTCACTCCGATGTTACCCTCCATCTGAGTTTCCATCGAGTCGAGCTTTGATCCATCCAAAATGACGAAATTGTCGAACAACGTTTTCTACAGTTAATTTTTGGGGATTTCATCACCGATCGACTCCTAGTATCTTCATGGTGCCGGGCATTTCGGATTTCATCAAATTTCACACTCGATTTCGCCAAATCTAGTTTTCTAGGGTTTATACTTCAGAGAAGACTCTTCTTCTTCGAGTTTCAGAAGAAGGATGGTAATATCCTTCTCGCTTTCAACTGTAAAATTGTTCGGATTTGGTTGCATGTACTGGGATACATTCAGAAAACTTTCTCTTTGTTACATTGTAGATATTATTTCTCATACTGTTCTGATTCAATTTAGCTAAGTTTCACGCTATGGGTAGTGTTATGGATAATCTAGGATCACCAAGTAGCACAACTTCTGATGGCTTCACACCTTTTACTCTGGATCCATCTCATCCACTGTATGTGCACCCTTCTGATAGTCCTGGTAGTCAATTAGTGGCTGTACCTTTCAATGGGTGTGGTTTTGTGCTCTGGAGAAGCAGTATGCTTACTTCTCTGTCTGCAAAGAACAAATTAGGGTTTTTAGATGGTAGAGTTCTCCAACCTACACCAGACTCCCCCTATTTTCCGTATTGGGAGAGGTGCAATGACATGGTTAAGGCATGGATCACTAATTCTGTGTCTAGGGACATTGCAACTAGTGTCATGTGTCTTAAGACTACAAGGGAAGTCTGGAAAGACATTAATGATAGATTTGGTCAATCAAATGGTTCAAAATATCTTCAAATTCAAAGAGAAATCAGCACAACCACTCAAGGCTCTTCTGATATTGCTACATATTTCACAAAGTTCAGGAGTCTATGGGATGAATTAAACTCTTCTTATGTGGGTCCTGTCTGCTCTTGTGGAGCCCTTCCAAAGTTCATAGAGGATCAACAGTTATTCCAGTTCCTCAATGGTTTGAATGAGTCATACTCTACTGTGAAGAGTGCCATTATGATGATGAACCCTCTTCCTCCAATAAGCAAGGCTTATTCCCTATTGCAACAAGATGAGAGTCAAAAGGAAGCTCTCTCTAATGTTTCTAACTTCTCTGGTGACTCTGCCTCCTTTTCTGTGTCAACTGGTCAATCAGCCAATAATAAAAATTTCACTCAAAGGGTAAATTTTGAATCCAGAAAGAATATTAGTGGTCTATCTTGCAAATATTGCAAGAAACCTGGATACACAGTGGTAAAATGTTACGGACTTCATGGGTTTCCCCCTGAGTTCAAGTTCACAAACAACAAGAAGTCTGCATCATGTGTCCAAGGTGATACTTCTCCTGTTATCAGTCAGACTCAAGGGACTTCTTCTCCAATTCATGGGTTTACCAGAGAACAATACCAACACCTCTTGACTATGTTTCAACAAGTTCAAGTCTCTCCTGGTCCTGTTTCCAACACACCTTCCATTGAGGACTCTGGTTTTGCTCATTTTGTAGGTTTGTTTATTGCTTATGCTGTAGAATCTGTAGACTCTCATGTATGTGCATCCTCACAGGCTAATGTGGATCCTTGGATCTTAGATTCAGGGGCCACTAATCATATGACTCCACACAAACACTTACTTCATGATATTGTACCTTTAGTTAGACCTTTTCTTGTTACCTTACCAAATAGTTATAAAGTAAAGGTTATATCAACTAGGTCCTTGCACCTGAGACATGATATAACTCTTCTCAATGTTCTTCTTATACCTTATTTTTATTTCAAATTAATCTCTATACATCAACTCATTACCCAACTTGATTGTATATCAGTACTTACCAAGTTCCATTATTATTTACAGGGCCCTTCTCTAAAGAGGCCACTGGTAATTGGTAAGGCTGCTGGCAAACTCTACTATCTACATCTAGATGCAGATTTGTTTCCCATTTCAGCTCATGTTTTGTCTCCTAATGCTACTACATCTTGTATAGATTCTAATCTTACTATAGGTTCTATTAATTGTAATAGGCCTGCATCAATTCCTCAATATGTACTTTCTTCACCTAAATGTAAATAGACTTCTGTTGTCAATAAAATGGATTTGTTTTGGCATCAAAGACTAGGTCATATGCCCTTTCATAAGATTCAATCTATTACTTTCTTATCTGATAAAGTATCCAGCAAACAAAATTTTATATGTACTATATGTCCTATGGCTAGACAACAAAGGCTGCTTTTTCATGACAGCACTATTCATTCCACTAAACCTTTTCAGCTAGTTCACATTGATATTTGGGTTCCTTATAACACTAAAACTTATAATGGCTTCAGGTATTTTCTCACCTTAGTTGATGATTTTTCTAGAGTCACTTGGACTCATCTCCTTTCTTCCAAAAGCAATGCCTTATCTGTCTTAAAAGCCTTCACCTCTATGGTAAAAGTACATTTTAACTCTTCAGTTCACACTTTCAGATCAGATAATGCTTTTGAACTTGGGAGTAGTGTTGAGGCTTCCACTTTCTTTGCTTCTCAAGGCATATTGCATCAGACCACCATTCCATATACCCTACAACAGAATGGTGTTGTGGAGAGAAAACACAAATATTTATTAGAGGTTTCCAGAGCCCTTTTATTCCAATCTAAACTACCTATGTCATTTTGGGGTGATTGTGTTTTGACTACCACTTATCTTATAAATAGGATGCCTTCACCTCTTCTGCTCAAAGTTTCTCCTTATGAAAAGTGGCATGGGTGTCCACCATCTTATGATCACTTGAGGTCTTTTGGTTGTATGTGCTTTGCAACTTCCCCTAAATTTGGTAGGAATGAATTTCAATCTAGAACTATACCTTCTATATTTCTAGGTTATCCTTGTGGTAAGAAAGGTTACAAATTGTTGAATATGTCCAATTCTTCAGTGTTCTACTCTAGGGATGTCATATTCGATGAACACATCTTTCCCTATTCTTCCTCTTCCTCCCCTTCTCTTTCTTCTGTTTTTCCTTCACCATTTGTGGACATCCCATCTTCAGAACCTCTTATCTCTTCTCACCCTGCTCCTTCTTCTGTTGTTCCTCCTCCTGTTATCACCCCTGTTTCAACAAAGGCTACCTCTCCTGTCATTGATCCACCTGAACCCATTCCTGAACCTATTCCTCCATCTGCTACCCCTTCTTTAAGGAAATCCTCCAGAACTATCACTCAGCCTGCCTACCTCAAAGACTATGTCTGTTCTTCTACCACCTCCAATCTTTCCTCATCTACTATTTCTCCAGTTTTGCCTAATGAAGCACACATGCATGAACCTCAGTTCTACCAGCAGGCTGCCTCTCATCCTGCTTGGCAGGAGGCTATGATAAAGGAATTCAATGCTCTTGAAGCAAATCAGACTTGGGACATTGTTCCCCTTCCTCCTCATAAAAAGGCTATTCCTTGTAAGTGGGTTTATAAGATCAAACAGAGGGCAGATGGTTCTGTTGAGAGGTACAAGGCCTGGTTGGTCATTAGGGGTGATACTCAGAGGGAAGGCATTGACTTTACTGAGACTTTTTCCCCTGTTATCAAACTCACCACCATCAAATGCCTGCTGACTCTTGCCATCAAAAGAGGATGGACTGTGTTCCAGTTCGATATCAATAATGCATTCCTCCATGGTGATCTTCATGAGGAAGTTTATATGAAGATACCTCCTGGCCTTGATGTTACTTCTTCTTCTTATATTCCATTGGCTTGCAAACTTAAGAAGTCTTTATATGGCCTTCGGCAAGCATCCAGACAGTGGTTTTCAAAACTGTCTGAAGCCTTGCTCTCTAGAGGCTACATTTCAAGTTTGAATGATTACTCTCTTTTTACCAAGTCTTCTTCTGGTTCTCTAGTGGTTCTAGCAGTGTATGTTGATGACATACTTTTGGATGAAGACGATCTCACTGAAATGAACTCTTTGAAATCCTTTTTGGATGATCAATTTAAGATTAAGGATTTAAGATCAGTCCGTTACTTCTTGGGGCTTGAAATCACTGCTCATACTCAGGGTTATCTCATGAGGCAACACAAGTACACCTCTGATCTCCTCACTGAGTTCAATTGTCATCATTTTTCTCCAGTTGTGACTCCTCTAGATCCTTCTGTCAAGCTCACTTTGGACATGGGGGATCCTCTTCCTGATCCTAGCCTTTACAGAAGACTCATTTAAAAACTCAATTTTTTACAGCATACAATACCTGATATTTCCTTCTCTGTACAGCACCTGAGTCAATTTCTTCAGCATCCTCAGGTCCCTCACATGCTGGCTGGCCTACATGTTCTTAGATATCTGATGAATGATCTTTCTCAAGGCGTTCTCCTCTCCAACTCTTCTAATTATTCTCTTGCTGGTTATTCTGATTCTGATTGGGCATCTTGTGCTATCTCTCGAAAGAGTGTTACTGGATTTTATGTGACCCTTGGTGGCAGTCCTATTTCTTGGAAAAGCAAGAAGCAACCCACTATTTCTTTATCTTCAGCTGAAGCTGAGTACAAGGCTCTTAGGAAGGTGGCTGCTGAGGTATCCTGGTTGACTCGACTGCTTGGGGATCTTGGACTCTCTATTACCAGCCCTGTTCCCATCTATTGTGACAGCCAGGCTGCTCTTCATATTGCCAAGAACCCTATTTTCCATGAACGTACTAAGCATATTGAGATTGACTACCATTATTTTCGTGAATGCTTGAATTCTTGTCTTATTTCTCTACATTTTGTTTCCAGTCACAACCAGTTAGCTGACATCATGACAAAGGCTTTGGGTGGTCAACTTCATCTCCACATTCTTGGCAAGCTTGGTGTGTGTTCACCCTCCAGCTTGAGGGGGGGGTGTTAGCACTGATAATGGACATGATAGAGGAAAAGGGCTGGCCCAATAAGAATATCCTACATACCCGACCCAATTGTAGTTTGCTTATTTTTAGTTTAGTTTTATAGTCTCATTACTGTAAATATAAAAACATGGTTGTAATATTCATATTAAATATAGAAATAAGAAAGAAATGGGTCAAAGGAAACGGACCATTCTTTTCTCTCTTTCCACTCATCTGTTTTAGGGTTTTCCTTTTCTCATTTCTGCCATAGCTCGTAAATCTTCAAGTTAACAAGTAGGAGCTACGCTATTATAACCACTTTCATGTTCATCAAGACAAAATATATTGCATTTGCTGATGCAGGCACTGTTGTGATTCGTAAGTTGACAATGTCCAGTTGTTCTAGGAAGATGTTGTACAATTGCTTCTGGGAATAGGTTAATCCACTCATAGTTGCAAATAAATCTATCTAATTTTTCCAGAATCCTATTTTCTAGACTTTGTTTGTTGGTTTAGGTATAATGACTTCCTTTATAACCTAAATCCAGTAACTGACAATAATTAAGATAAATTCACGGATTCATGATGTAAATGAATGTGGAATCATGAAATATAATCAATATACGATAAGGAACACATACCCCAATGTTTTCCCGCAAAAATTGCCCAAGAACCATGCTCCAATTATCCAAAACGTAATGAAAGAAATGACCATTTTTGGTCCTTATGTTTCTGTCCATCTGTTACTAAAAGTCCACACCAAGGCTTACTTGCAACAACCTTAATTCAATCAATCATAACTTTATCTACAAATTTTTAAATGATTAGTGGTTTAACTTTCTGAAAACTAGAATCAAAGGACTACAACTTTCATGTTTTGATAATTTTCCGATTCCTTATGGATTACGAGATATAATCTTTTAAATTTGGCTCCACGCACTAGAAATTTCTAGCGAAACTGCTCTGATACCAACTGTCACCTTGCTTATACGTTTCACACATGGAATTCACATAACAAATAATTCAAGGGTTTTATTCACTCAAGTCAAGGTTAACCACGATACTTACCTCTCTTCGTAACCAAATTCAAGATTCCAATAAACTTTTGCTTCACGAATCCATGTCTAAAAGCCTCAAATCTAGTTATAAACAATTCGATATATTCAATACAAATCGTGGGTTTTAGTTCCAAATGAATTTACTAATTTTCCTATTTATAATTTTAAATTCATTAAAAACATTGATAGTAGGACCCACGTCTCGACTCTCGAAAAAACTCACGAAATCCGAACACCCGTTCTGATACGAGTTCAACCATAAAAAAATTATCGAATTCTGACATTGGATTGACTTTCAAATCTTATATTTTCATTTTTGGAAGATTTTATAAAAATCTGATTTTTCTTCCATAAATTCACTGATTCATGATGCAAATGAGTATGGAATCATGAAATATAATCAATATAGGATAATGAATACATACCCCAATGTTTCCCCACAAAAATAGCCCAAGAACTCTGCTCCAAAAATTCAAATCGAAATGAAGGAAATGACTATTTTTGGTCCTTAAGTTTCTGCCCATCCGTTACTAAAGGTCCATTTTCGTCACTAAAAGTCCACATCAGAACGTGCTTGCACCAGCCTTTATTCAATCGATCATAAGTTTATGTACAAATGTTTAAATAATGAATATTTTAACTTTCTAGAAAGTAGAATCAGATGACTATACTTTTATGTTTTGATAATTTTCCGAATTTTTATGGACTGCGAGATATAAGCTTCCAAAGTCAGCTTCACACATAAGAAATTTCTAGCGAAACTGCTTTACCAGCCTTCTAAATGATGAATGGTTTACCTTTCTGGAAACTAGAATCAAAGGGCTACAACTTTTATGTTTTGAAAAGTTTTATATTCTTTACAGATTGCGAGCTATAAGCTTTTAAAGTTGGCTCCACGCCCCAAATATTTCTGGCGAACAGCTCTGATACCAACTGTCACGTTGCCTATACGTTATACACAAAAAAATTCACATAACAAATAATTCAAGGGTTCTATTCCCTCAAGTCAAGGTTAACCACAATACTTACCTCGCTTTGCAACTAAATTCAAGATTTCAATAAACTTTTGCTTCGCGAATCCCTGTCCGAAAGCCTCAAATCTAGTCATAAACAATTCGAGATACTCAATACAAATCGTGAGATTTAATTCCGTACGAATTTACTAATTTTCTGGATTAAAATCCCAAATTCATTAAAAATTGATAGAGGGACCCATGTCTTGAATCCCGGAAAAACTCACAAAATTGAACACCCATTTCAATACGAGTTTAACCACACAAAGTTATCGAATTCCGACATAGGATAAGGAACACTTACCCAATTGATTTTCCGTAAAAATTGCCAAAGAACCGTGCTCAAAAAATTCAAAACGAAATGACAGAAATGACAATTTTTTTTCCTTAAGTTTCTGCCCATCTGTCGCTAAAAGTCCATTTTCCGTCACTAAAAGTCCACACTAGGGCTTGCTTGCACCTCTCTTTATTCAGTCGATCATAACTTTATGTACAAATATTCATATGATAAATGGTTTAACTTTCTGAAAACTAGAATCAAAGGTCTACAACTTTTATTTTTGTTAATATTTCAATTCCATATGGATTGTGATATATAAGCTTCCAAAGTCGGCTCCACGCATCAGAAATTTCTAACAAAACTGCTTTACCAGCCTTCATTCAATCTATCATACATTTCTATACAAATGTCCAAATGATGAATCGTTTAACTTTCTGGAAACTAGAATCAAAGGTCTACAATTTTTATGTTTTGATAATTTTTCGATTCCTTATGGATTACGAGATATAAGCTTTTAAATTTGGATCCACGCACAAAGGATTTCTAGCGAAACTGCTCTGATACCAACTGTCACCTTGCTTATACGTTGCACACATAGAATTCACATAAAAAATAATTCAAGGGTTATATTCACTCAAGTCAAGATTAACCACGATGCTTACCTCACTTCGCAACCAAATTCAAGATTCCAATAAGCTTTTGCTTCGCGAATCCATGTCTGAAAGCCTCTGATCTACGCATAAACAATTCGATATACTCCATACAAATTGTGGGATTTAATTCCATATGAATTTACTAATTATTCGAATCAAAATCTGAAATTCATTAAAAAACATGACAGTGGAACCCATGTCTTGAATTTCAAAACAAAACTCATGAAATCCGAACACCTGTTTCGATACGACTTTAACCATACAAAAATTATCAAATTCCGATATTGGATTGACTTTCAAATCTTATATTTTTAATTTTGGAAGATTTTATAAAAATCTAATTTTTCTTCCATAAATTCATGGATTCATGTTGTAAATGAATATGAAATCATGAAATATAATCAATATAGTATAAGAAACACATACCCCAATATTTTCCCGCAAAAATCGCCCAAGAACGGTGCTCCAAAAATCCAAAACAAAATGAAGGAAATGACCATTTTTTATCTTTATGTTTCTTCCAATTCTTCACTAAAAGTCCATTTCAATCACTAAAAGTCCACACCAAAGTTTGTTTGCAACAACCTTAATTCAATCGAACATAACTTTATCTACAAATATTTAAATGATTAATGGTTTAACTTTCTGAAAACTAGAATCAAAGGACTACAACTTTCATGTTGTGCTAATTTTCTGATTCCTTATGGATTACGAGATATAAGGTTTTAAATTTGGCTCCACGCACCAGAAATTTCTAGCGAAACCGGTCTGATACCAACTGACACCTTGCTTATACGTTGCACACATGGAATTCACATAACAAATAATTCAAGGGTTCTATTTACTCAAGTCAAGGTTAACTACGATACTTACCTCGCTTCGCAACCAAATTCAAGATTCCAATAAGCTTTTGCTTCGCGAATCCATGTCTGAAAGCCTCAAATCTAGTTATAAATAATTCGATACACTCAATACAAATCGTGGGATTTAGTTCTATATGAATTTACTAATTTTCCGATTAAAAATCTGAAATTCAATAAAACCAACTTGATATTAGGACCCACGTCTCGAATCACGAAAAAACTCACGAAATCCGAACACCCATTCTGATACGAGTTCAACCATAAAAAAATTATCGAATTCCGACATTGGATTGACTTTCAAATCTTATATTTTCATTTTTGGAAGATTTTATAAAAATCAGATTTAAATTCACGGATTCATGATGTAAATGAGTATGGAATCCTGAAATATAAACAATATAGGATAAGGAACATGTACCCCAATGTTTTTCTGCAAAATTAGCCCAAGAACCGTGCTCCAAAACGAAATGAAGGAAATGACTATTTTTGGTCCTTAATTTTCTTCCAATCCATCACTAAAGGTCCATTTTCGTCACTAAAAGTCCACATCAGAACGTGCTTGCACCAGCCTTTATTCAATCGATCATAAGTTTATGTACAAATGTTTAAATAATGAATATTTTAACTTTATAGAAAGAAGAATCAATTGGCTAAACTTTCATGTTTTGATAATTTTCCGATTCCTTATGGACTGCTTGATATAAGCTTCCAAAGTCGGCTCCACGCATCAGAAATTTCTAGCGAAACTGCTTTACCAGCCTTCATTCAATCCATCATAACTTTTTGTACAAATGTTCCAATGATGAATGGTTTGCCTTTCTAGAAACTAAAATCAAAGGGCTACAACTTTCATGTTTTGAAAATGTTCAGATTCTTTATAAATTGAGAGATATAAGCTTTTGAAGGTTGCTCCACGCACCATAAATTTCTGGAGAACAACTATGATATCAACTTCCACCTTGCCTATACGTTACACACATGGAATTCACATAATAAATGATTCAAGGGCTTTATTCTCTCAAGTCAAGATTAACCACAACACTTACCTTGCTTCGTAACAAAATTCAAGATTTCAATAAACATTTGCTTTGCGAATCCATGTCCGAAAGCCTTAAATCTAGTCATAAATAATTTGATATACTCAATACAAATCGCGGGATTTAATTCCATATGAATTTACTAATTTTTCGGATTAAAAATCGAAATTCATTAAAAAAAATCGATAGCGAGAGCCACGTCTTGAATCTCGGAAAAAAATTATGAAATCCGAACACCCGTTTTGATACAAGTTCAACCATACAAAAATTACCAAATTCCGACATCGGATTGACTTTCAAATCTTATATTTTCATTTTTGAAAGATTTTATAATAGTCTGATTTTTCTTTCATAAATTCATGGATTCATGATGTAAATGAGTATCGAATCATGAAATATAATTAATATAGGATAAGGAACACATACCCCCAATATTTTCCCGCAAAAATCACCCAAGAACTGTGCTCCAAAAATCCAAAATGAAATGAAGGAAATGACTATTTTTGGTCCTTAAGTTTCAGCCCATCCGTCACTAAAGATCCATTTTCATCACTAAAACAACACATCAGAACATGCTTGCACCAGCCTTTATTCAATCGATCATAACTTTACGTACAAATGTATAAATGATGAATATTTTAACTTTCTGGAAAGTAGAATCAAATGGCTTAACTTTCATGCTTTGATAATTTTTCGATTCCTTATGGACTGCGAGATATAAGCTTCCAAAGTCGGTTCCACGCATCAGAAATTTCTAGCGAAACTGCTTTACATGCCTTCATTCGATCCATTATTACTTTCTGTAAAAATGTTCAAATTATGAATGGCTTAACTTTCTAGAAAGTAGAATCAAAGGGCTACAACTTTCATGTTTTGAAAATTTTCAGATTCCTTAAAAATTGCGAGATATAAGCTTTTAAAGTTGGCTCCACGCACCAAATATTTCTGGCGAATAGCTCTGATACCAACTGTCACGTTGCCTATATGTTGTACACATAAAATTCACATACCAAATAATTCAAGGGTTCTATTCCCTCAAGTCAAGGTTAACCACAACACTTACCTCGCTTCACAACCAAATTCAAGATTTTAATAAACGTTTACTTCGCGAATCCATGTTCGAAAGCCTCAAATCTAGTCATAAACAATTTGATATACTCAATACAAATCGTGGAATTTAATTCCATATGAATATACTAATTTTTCTGATTAAAATCTGAAATTCATTAAAAAATGACAATGGAACCCATGTCTTGAATTTCAAAAAACTCACGAAATCCGAACACCCGTTCCGATACGAGTTCAACCATACAAAAATTATCGACCCAACATTGGATTGACTTTCAAATCTTATATTTTCATTTTTTGGAAGATTTTATAAAAATCTGATTTTTCATCCATAAATTCATAGATTCACGATGTAAATAAATATGGAATCATGAAAAATAATCAATATAGGATAAGGAACATATACCCAATGTTATCCCGCAAAAATCGCCCAAGAACCATTTTACAAAATTCCAAAATGAAATGAAGGAAATAACCATTTTTGGTCCTTAAGTTTTGCCCATCCGTCACTAAAAGTCCATTTTACATCACTAATTGTCCACACCAAAGCTTGCTTGCAACAGCCTTAATTCAATTGATCATAAATTTATCGACAAATGTTTAAATGATTAATGGTTTAACTTTCTGAAAACTAGAATCAAGGACTACAACTTTCATGTTTTGACAATTTTTCGATTCCTTATGGATTACGAGATATAAGCTTTTAAATTTAGCTCCACTCACCAAACAATTTCTGGCGAACAGCTCTGATACCAACTGTCACCTTGCATATATGTTGCACACATGGAATTCACATAACAAAGGGTTACCTCGCTTCACAACTTAATTCAAGATTCCAATAAGTTTTTGCTTCGCAAATCCGTGTCTAAAAGCCTCAAACCTAGTCATAAACAATTTAATATACTCAATACAAATCGTGGAATTTAATTCCATATGAATTTACTAATTTTTCTGATTAAAATTTGAAATTCATTTAAAAAAATGACAGTGGAACCCATGTCTTGAATTTTTAAAAAAAACCACGAAATCGAACACCCGTTCTGATACGAGTTCAACCATAGAAAAATTATCGAATCTGACATTGGATTGACTTTCAAATCTTATATTTTTTTTTGGAAGATTTTATAAAAATCTAATTTTTCTTCTATAAATTCACGGATTCATGATGTAAATGAGTATGGAATAATAAAATATAATCAATATAAGATAAGGAACACATATCCCAATATTTTCCCGCAAAAATCGACCAAGAACCGTGCTCCAAAAATCCAAAACAAAATGAAGGAAATGACTATTTTTGGTCCTTAAGTTTCTGCACATCCGTCTCTAAAGGTCCATTTTCGTCACTAAAAGTCCACATCAGAACGTGCTTGTACCGACCTTTATTCAATTGATCATAACTTTATGTACAAATATTTAATTGATGAATATTGTAACTTTCTGGAAAGTAGAATAAAATGGCTAAACTTTCATTTTTTGATAATTTTCCGATTCCTTATGGACTGCGAGATATAAGCTTCCAAAGTCGGCTTCACGCATCAGAAATTTCTAGCGAAACTGCTTTACCAGCCTTCATTCAATCCATCATAACTTTCTATACAAATGTTCAAATGATGAATGACTTAACTATACGGAAACTAGAATCAAAGAGCTACAACTTTAATGTTTTGAAAATTTTGAGTTTCCTTAAAAATTGCTAGATATAAGCTTTTAAAGTTGGCTACACGTACCAAAAATTTCTGGCAAACAGCTCTGATACCAACTGTCACGTTGCCTATACGTTGTACACATAAAATTCACATACCAAATAATTCAAGGGTTCTATTCCCTGAAGTCAAGGTTAACCACAACACTTACCTCGTTTCGCAACCAAATTCAAGATTTTAATAAACTTTTGCTTCTCGAATCCGTGTTCGAAAGCCTCAAACATAGTCATAAACAATTTAATATACTCAATACAAATCGTGGAATTTAATTCCATATGAATTTACTAATTTTTCTGATTAAAATTTGAAATTCATTTAAAAAAATGATAGTGGAACCCATGTCTTGAATTTAAAAAAAAACTCACGAAATTGAACACTCGTTCCGATACGAGTTCAATCATACAAAAATTATCGAATTCCGATATTGGATTGACTTACAAATCTTATATTTTTATTTTTGGAAGATTTTATAAAAATCTATTTTTTCATCCCTAAATTCATGGATTCATGATGTAGATGAATATGGAATCAAGAAATATAATCAATATAGGATAAGTAACACATACCCCAATGTTTTCCCCCAAAAATCGCTCAAGAACCATTCTCCAAAAATCCAAAACGAAATGAAGGAAATGATCATTTTTGGTCCTTAAGTTTCTGCCCATCCGTCACTAAAAATCTATTTTCCATTACTAAAAGTCCACACCAAAGCTTGCTTGCAACAGCCTTAATTCAATCGACCATAACTTTATCTACAAATATTTAAATGATTAATGGTTTAACTTTCGTAAAACTAGAATCAAAGGACTACAACTTTCATGTTTTGATAATTTTCCGATTCCTTATTGTAACGACCCGACCGGTCGTTTTGAGCTTTTGCATTTCGCTCGCCAGTTCTCGAGCATGACTTGCCCCGTGTGATGTAATATGACTTATGTAAATTGTTGGTGTTGGGTTTCAGGTTAATCAGAATTTAATTTGGAAGAACAGTCTCAGTTGAAAGCTTAAAATTTGAAAGGTTTGACCAATATTTGACTTGTTTGTATATGATCTCGGATTGGAATTTTTATGATTTGGTTAGCTACGTTAGGTGATTTGGGACTTAGAAACTTGATCCGAATGCATTTTGGAAGTCCGTGGAAGGTTTAGGCTTGGATTGACGAAATTGAGATTTCGGCGCTTTCCGATTGACATGTGAGATTTTGATATAGGGGTCGGAATGGAATTCCGAGAGTCGCAGTAGTTTCGTTGTGTCATTTGGGATGTGTGTGCAAATATTCAGGTCATTTGGACGATATTTGATAAACTTTTTGATCGAACGCATAATTTAAGAGTTCTTAGACTTGAATCCTATGTTAAATTGGTGATTTGATGTGGTTGTGAGCGTTCCGAAGTTTTGAACAAGTTTGAACGGTGTCATGGGATGTTTTGGTACAATTGGTTTGATGTTCCGGGAGTTCCGGGTAGGTTCCGGGATGTGTTAAGCCAAAAATCATAACTGTAGCAGGTTCAGAAGGGTTGCAGGCCTCGGAACCCACCCGCGCGGTCAGCACAAAAAGAAGTGTGGCCGTGGTATGTGCTGTGTGGACCGCACAAAAAGAAGTACGGCCGCGGTAGGTGCTGTGAGGACCACACAAAATGCTTTGCTGTCGCGGCGAGGAACTTTTCACTAGTCCTACTTCGGAAGCTTATATATTTTGATATACAAGGAATTTGGAGATGATTCAAAAACAAAAGTTGTAGTCCTTCGTGTTTAGTTTCCAGACAAGTAAAGATATCGCAATTTGGACATATGTAGCGAAGGTTATGGCCAAAATACTAAAGCCTATCACTGTAGAGGAAAGTTGTGCGACCGTGGTCGTTTTAGTGCGGACCGCGGTCGATTTTGTGCGCTCAGCAGAGGTGGAGATCTGTAGGGTACTCTATAAATACGAGATTTGGGTTTTATTTGATATTTTGACCTAGAGAGCTTGGATTTTGGCGATGTTTTGTAGGTTTTTCAAGAAACTCATCGGGGTAAGTGATTCTAACTCAGATGTGGCTAGAGTAAATGAATCTATCATTGAGTTCATCATTTAATTCGTGATTTGGGATGAAATTTGGGAAGAAAATTGTGAAATCTTTCAAAAATGTAAAATGATGATTTGAAGGACCAAATGTTATCGGAATTGGATAATTTTCATATGGTTAGACTCGTGAGAGTATAAGGATTCTAGTTTTGTAAATTTTGTCAAATTACGAGATGTGGGCCCGGGCTCGGATTTTGATAATTTCGGGAATCGTGCCCTTTGTTGATTGTTTTCTCTTGGGATTTGTTCCCTTAGCATATTGTGACGTATTCATTCTGATTTTGGATAGATTCAACACGCGTGGAGGCCAATTCGAGGGGCAAAGGCATCACGAGCTGGAGATTTAGCCGGGTCGAGGTGAGTAATGATTGTAAATGATACTCTAAGGGTTTGAAACCCCGGATTGCACATCGTAGAGCTATATTGAGGTGAGGCACATGCTTGATGACGAGCATGGGGTCCTGTATTATTGGGGATTGTGACTTGGTCCGTCCCGACTGATGAGTTTATCGCGTATTTGACTGAAACTTATATATTATCATCATGATTTGGGCTGATTTCCATATTTGGGCTTCGTGCCAACTATTTGAATCATTCGGGGATTTTTATTACTATTTCCTCACTATTTTGACTTATTAATTGAACTCAGTCATGTTATTTTCCACTATTTTACTACTCAGTCATTTTTACTCCATTTTGTGACTTAAATGATATTTTAAATGATGTTTTGGGCTGAGAAATACTATTTTACTAATGCCCGAGTGTCTTGTGAGTATTTTGACTGAGTAAGGCCGATGGCCTAGTTGTGAGGAAACACTGATACTGATTTGAGGCTGAGGGCCTGAGATATGTACACCACGAGGTCCCTTGTTGATATTGTTTAAGAAGCCGAGGGCCTGAGATATATACACCACGAGGTGGCTTGACTGATATGAGGTTGAGGGACTAGATTTGATGCCATGAGATGGCTTGATATTACTCTTGGGCCGTAAGGGGCCCCTCCCGGAGTCTATAAACCCCCAGTGAGTGAGGGTACCCATTGTGATGTGAGATATAGCCCGAAGGCTGATATTGTTCTATGTGATAGCTTGAGGGGATGGTATTGTTCTTTGTGATTGCCTGAGGGGCTGGTACCATTCTATGTGATTGCTCGAGGAGCTGGTATTGTTCTGAGATATTGCCCGAGGGGCAGAGTTGTTGACATTGAGCCGAAGGGATAACCTTTATGTGTTTATCTTTCAAATTTACATGTCATTTACTTGTTAAAGTATGTATTTGTGCCAGAGGGGGGGATTTCTATGCTTATCTGCACTAACTGTTTTGCATTCATTTGTGTACTGTTGAAAAAGCCATTTTCAAAGAAGTTTAAACTGAGCTAAGATGTTTAAAGAGATTTTACAGCTTCACTGCTTTCTTACTGGTTTTTGAACTGCTTCTATACAACATCTTGGTATGCTTTACGTGATTTCTTACCATTAAAACTTTAGTTATGATTATTACTCACTGAGTTGGAGTACTCACTTTACTCTCTGCACCTTGTGTGCAGATTCAAGTATTATACACTTGGTAGCGGGTTTTGGCTGATCGGAGGTAGAGACATCAGAGTTTAGCAAGGTAGATGTCGGCGTTCGCAACACTGCTTCTCTCTCTCTTCATTCATTAGTTTGTACACTCATACTTTCAGTTGTATTTATACACTAGTAGATGCTCGTGACTTGTGACACCCCGGTTAGGGTTGTGTCGGGTTGTACTTTCTGCATTGTTAACGATATTTCCGTTATTTAGTATTGTTTAAATCATATTTAGACTATTTTTATGTTGATTAACTGCTTTAACAGTTGAGTTGGGTTGAACTGGTTGGCTTTGTCTTCACGAGAGGCGCCATCACGACCGTGTTCGGGGTTAGGGTCATGACAAGTTGGTATCAAAGCCTAGGTTACATAGGTCTCACGAGTCATGAGCAGGTTTAGTAGAGTCTCGCGGATCGGTACGGAGACGTCTATATTTATCCTCGAGAGGCTGCATAACTTTTAGGAAAACTTCACATTTTTGAATTCTAATCGTGCATCCTTGATTCAGCTTGAAAAGTAACTCTTGAATTAATTCCATGTGTTTGTATGCGCGCATGAGCGCTCAGTATCAGATGTACCTCGATGGCTTATAATTCTGTGATTGAGGGGCGAAATGTGATCATTGTGAATTGATGTTGGGCCAGTCTGGAGTACTTGAGGCCGGATCTTTGCCTATAGCTTGAGCACCGAGGTGCTGATTGTGTGAGCAAGTATTTTTGAACGTATATGTTTGGTATTGTCCCTACTAGTGGAAGTGACGGCTGAATAACTATGTGATGAGTATGTTGGTACTGTGAGATGTATCCACATGATTTGGATGCGACGAGAAGGTCTTCTAGAGGATAGAAGAAATATTAGGTGCTTGAATTCCATCTTGATTCGAGGTATAGCCCCGAGTTGTGGGCTTGTGAAGGATCTTTTCATGTTTTCCAGTTGTGAGTGAAGTAAATTTCATGTTGCGGTATGAGTTCAGACTTAGGAAGACTAAGTGACTGCGTACAGTTTATGATAGTGGAAGGTATACAGAAATGTTAGTTAGAGGCAAAATAGGTGGGTTGTCTCCTGCGAAATGTTCTGAAGTTGTACGATCCTTATGTGTCTGTTAGAAGATCTCATTTGTGAGTGAAGGATATGTGTTGCAATTTAAATCAGGTCACTTAGAGAGCGGGTATAACTATTGCGAGAGTGGAATGCGAGATTTTCAGAAGGGTTACAATTCTAGATGATATGTGTTTTCACAGGCTTATAAAAGATTTGAGTTTAATCTCACTACGGTATCATAACATCAATAGAGTATAATCGTTACGAGTTATTGAGTGTGTGCTGATCTATGGCTTCGAGCCAAGTGGGGGAGTCTGCTATTGATTAGGCGATTGCACGGTTAGGTGCTATGTTGGTTCCAGTTTGAGGCGTGCTGGTGAATTAGTTATGGCTTGCGGAAATTAAGACCGAGGATGGCTCGAGTAAAGGAAAATTTTGACGAAGATTATATTATGCTTCATAGGTGTGTGAGAATCACGGGATGTCTTGTGTTGTTATTGGAAATAATGCTCGGTGCATAGAGTAGGAAGTTGCTTGGTTGTATTGGGATGAGGTTACATTCTGCGGTGTCGGAGTGCCAATGAGGCACGGGTTGTTCAGTTCATTTGATTAGACTAATTGCAGTTTGAATAGAGTGAATGACTCTCGAGAATGGTTCTAATGTGTTCAAGATTCTACATGTAGAAATTGGGTATTTTAAAGTTGTATATGTAGTTAGGAACTGAGTTTTCATTTGGAAGATGTCAAGACTTGTGTTACTTTCTACATTAACTATGGGATTCTATATATCAGTATTAGGAAGGTAATGGTTCCATATTTGCAGGAAGTCCCTTCGGGATAGGTATTTTGAACGTGGTTCTTTTGAAAACATTTAAGAGAGTACTCATCGGCTTATGAGCCTTAGACAGTGTGGTTTAATGCTTGGGTCTCGCGTGGTGAGTCTGGGTTGAGGAATTGTGGTGTTGTAGTAAGAAGAAGTGTCAATCTAACGGTAGATCAGAGGGAAACTCAAATAGATGGGACAGCGTAGTAGTAGGCCAAATCGGTATGGTAAAGATATGATTAGTTCCTTGGGTGTTTTCGAGGTAACGAGTCTCTGCAGGTGTTTCGCGGCAATTCTTTTGGGTTTTAGTGACATGCGTAGCTCGGTTGAGTTAGAAGGATTCAGTCCTAATGAGTTAGTGTTGTGCAAAAGGAATTCGGGGAGTTCTAGATGGTTTCCACCACAGTTAGAGAGGTATATTTTTCCTATTGGCATGAGGAGCATGGGATGTATAGTGGTTCTCTTCTAGATGGGATCAATGGGGAGTTCTTGTCTAGTGGAATGCATAGCTGCTTGTGGTTCGGAAGGTATATGAAGTTCTCATGGTTATCCTAGGATGGTACCGGTTATGCGGTATGTTGTGAAGGATTGAGAATCGCGTATGTAAGGTTGCGGTTCGGTTCTGAAAGGAAGCTGACAACTCTTAAGCGGCAGGCAGTTTCAGATAATTAGAGGAACGAGCTTCAGATAATTAGAGAAAGGGTCTTCGGATGATTACGTAAATGGTATTGCTAATTTGGGGTGATTTGATGAGGGCATATGTTTCAGAAAGGGCAATGTGATTAAGTTGATGATACTTCGGTAGTATTACAACATTTTCTTATTAGATCGACTGCTGATATTCGAGTTTGCTTGGTGGCATAGAGGAATTCTAGATTATCTCTTGTGGAATGATTAGGTATTTGAGGTATGGTATGTATTCGGACGGCGGAATTGGGACCAGATATGTTTATTCATGGGCCATATGGAGTTGGAGACGGAAAGTTCTCACATTCAGGCTATGTGGTGGTTGTGAGTCGTGTGTATCGGCACTGTTTAGTGACTATCGGTATTTGGAGACCCGAGCGGATCTTTTGTTGCTTGGTATGTTAGATTTTGTATGTGATATCGGGTTCAGATTGTTTGTCTCTGTGTGGAGTCATTCTGGACTATTGCGCTAAGGTGACGCCGTTGACTATGCAGGAAATGTCACGGATTGAGTGGCGAGGTTCGATGGATTATGTCCTAGTGGAGTGGTTTTATATTTCGAAGACCTAGCGGGCAGTTGAGAAGGACTGTCTTTCTTAGTTGGGTTTTTGTGATAGATGTCAGTGCAGAGGCTCCTACCATTAATTTAGTTCCGGTGGTGAGGAACTTTTCGAATATGTTTCTTGTGGTCGGGCATGTCGTCGGGCAAGTTTGTTGATTTCGGTATTGATTTGATGTCGGGCACTGTATCGTATGGCATCGACAGAGTTAAAGGAGTTGAAAGCAACTCCAGTATTTTTGTGATAAGGAGCTCATTGGTAGGCCAATGTGGATGCGTGTTCTAATTTGAGCCGGCTTGGTTAGCTCCAAATTGTACTGTTGAGGGGTGTGTTGATTCTATTGTTATTGAGCTTATTAGTAATCTAGGGAGATCCATGAGTTACCTTTCTGTGTTGTGAGATGTTATGATTTGTTGGTTATAGGTACATATGGTGCGGTTCTATTGGGGTTTCATAGTGAAAGTCGAGTGGGAAGAGTGATTGGGTGTTGCTCGGTGAATGGTGTTTCAGTTATATCCTTTCGGGTTAGTGTGGTGTATGTTATTTTCTTCACAGTGGGTATGATGATTTGCTTTGGTTCCAGACATCAAATTGTGCGTGGTTGTCGATTTCGAGCAATGTGACTAAGGTGGCTCATATGGAGTAGTGTTGTATAGGATTGCACATCGTAGAGAAGTTATGTAGAGGTATGACCTTGCAGGTTAGATTCGTGTGTTCTGTTCCTATGATGTGAGATGGGTTCTCAGTCTTGTGTTATGGTGGTACTAGTGAACTTGAGGTTCAGCTCTTTCATTTGACTCATTTTCATGATTTGAGAATGTTCGGACTGTTGCGTATTGATGCGTGTATTGTGCAAGTTATGGCTTAGGTCTGTATGGATGTGTCACGTCACTAGAGTAATGTGTTGGATTATAGGAGATCGTTGGGGATCATTAATAAATACGAACGGATGCAATTTCAGTATATTGGAAGGATATTATCGAGCTTCGGTTTGGAATTTTGCTGTGGTATTTGCCAAGGAAAGAGTGGCTTCATGAATGGTTGATCTGGGAAATGGTTATGGCTTACCGCGTGTCTTAGTGATAATTCGTAGTATATGAAAGTGTAGGGATGAGACTTTAGTTGATAAGAGTTTTTCTATCGGTATGCGGATGTTGTGTGCAATTGTTGTGGTTAGAAGATATCACTACAAGTGTTGAGTTATATGGTATATCATGTGATTGCACCGGAGATAGCATATATGGTTTGTTACAACTTGTTCTGACTTATTCACAGTATAAATGTGAGATTTTGATCGTGTTGATGATTTTAGAAGAGGAAATGTGGTTCTATGGTTTATGGACTAGGATGGATTGTGGAATTTCAGTTATATTGTGTTATCGAACCTATGCGAGACAGGGTGACGTGGGATCACCCCCGGGTATGTGCATGGTGAGGTTATTTAGTAATTGGTTGTCTTTGGAACAACTCTGGGCACGTTCGAGGACGAACGTATGTTTAAGTGGGGGAGGATGTAACGACCCGACCGGTCGTTTTGAGCTTTTGCATTTCTCTCGCCAGTTCTCGAGCATGACTTGCCCCGTGTGATGCAATATGACTTATGTAAATCGTTTGAGTTGGGTTTCAGGTTAATCAGAATTTAATTTGGAAGAACAGTCTCAGTTGAAAGCTTAAAATTTGAAAGGTTTGACCAACATTTGACTTGTTTGTATATGATTTCGGATTGGAATTTTTATGATTTGGTTAGCTCCGTTAGGTGATTTGGGACTTAGGAGTGTGATCGGAATGCATTTTGGAAGTCCATGGAAGGTTTAGGCTCGAATTGGCGAAATTCAGATTTCCGTGCTTTCCGATTGATAGGTGAGATTTTGATATAGCGGTCGGAATAGAATTCCAAGAGTCGCAGTAATTTCGTTGTGTCATTTGGGATGTGTGTGCAAAATTTCAGGTCATTCGGACAAGATTTGATAGACTTTTTCATCGAACGCATAATTTAAGAGTTCTTGGAGTTCTTAGGCTTGAATCCTATGTTAAATTGGTGATTTGATGTGGTTGTGAGCGTTCCGAAGTTTTGAACAAGTTTGAACGATGTCATGGGATGTGTTGGTACAATTGGTTTGAAGTTCCGGGAGTTCCGGGTAGGTTCCGGGATATGTTAGGCCGAAAATCATAGCTGTAGCAGGTTCAGAAGGGTTGCAGGCCTCAGAACCCACCCACGCGGTTCGCACAAAAAGAAGTGCGGCTGTGGTATGGGCTGTGTGGACCGCACAAAAAGAAGTGCGGCCACGGTAGGTGTTGTGCGGACCGCACAAAATGCTATGCAGCCGTGGTGGGGAGCTTTTCATTGGTCCTACTTCGGAAGCTCATATCATTTGATCTAAAAGGCATTTGGAGATGATTCACAAACAAAAGTTGTAGTCATTCGTGTGTAGTTTCTAGAAAGGTAAAGATATTGCAATTTGGACATATGTAGCGAAAGGTATGGAAAAAACACTAAAGCCTATAACTATAGAGGAAAGCTGTGCGGCTGCGGTCGTTTTTGTGCGGACCGCACTGGTATTGTGCGGACCGCGGTCGATTTTGTGTGGTCCGCGAAGGTGGAAATCTGTGGAGTGCTCAATAAAGATGAGGTTTTGGGTTTTATTTGAAATTTTGACCTAGAAAGCTCGGATTTTGACGATTTTTCGAAGGGTTTTCAAGAATTCATCAGGATAAGTGATTCTAACTCATATTTGGCTAGAGTAAATGAATCTATCATTAAATTCGTCATTTAATTCGTGATTTAGGATGGAATTTGGGAAGAAAATTGTGAAATCTTTCAAAAATGTAAAAGGATGATTTGAAGGACCAAATGATATCGGAATTGGATAATTTTTGTATGGTTAGACTCGTGAGAGTATAAAGATTCTAAGTTTGTGAATTTTGTCAAATTCTAAGATGTAGGCCCGAGGCTCGGGTTTGGGTAATTGCGGGAATCACGCCCTTTGTTGATTGTTTTCGCTTGGGCTTTGTTCCCTTAGCATATTGGGACATATTCGTTCTGATTTTGGATAGATTCAACATGCGTGGATGCCAATTCGAGGGGCAAAGGCATCGCAAGTTGGAGATTTAGCCGGTTCGAGGTGAGTAATAATTGTAAATGATGCTCTGAGGGTTTGAAACCCCGGATTGCACATCATAGAGCTATATTGAGGTGAGGCACACTCTTGATGACGAGCGTGGGGTCGTGTATTATTGGGGATTGTGACTTGGTCCGTCCTGACTGATGAGTTTACCGCGTATTTGACTGAAACTTATATGTTATCATCATGATTTGGGCTGATTTCCATATTTGGGCTTCGTGCCAACTATTTGAACCCTTCGAGGATTTTTATTACTATTTCCTCACTGTTTTGACTTATTCATTGAACTTAGTCATGTTATTTTCCACTGTTTTACTACTCAGCCATTTTTACTCCATTTTGAGACTTAAATGATATTTTAAATAATGTTTTGGGCTGAGAAATACTGTTTTACTAATTCCCGAGGGGCTTGTGAGTATTTTTGACTGAGTAAGGCCGAGGGCCTAGTTGTGAGGAAACACTGATACTGATTTAAAGGCGAGGGCCTGAACTATGTATGCCACGAGGTGGCTTGTTGATATTGTTTATGAGGCCGAGGGCCTGAGATATATATGTCACGAGGTGCCTTGACTGATATGAGGCCAATGGCCTAGATTTGATGCCACGAGATGACTTGATATTGCGCTTGGGCCGTAAGGGGCCCCTCCCGGAGTTTGTACACCCCCAGTGAGCGCGTGTACCCATTGTGATGTGAGATATAGCCCGAGGGGCTAATATTGTTCTATGTGATAGCCTGAGGGGCTGGTATTGTTCTATATGATTGCCTGAGGGGCTGGTGCCGTTCTATGTGATTGCCCGAGGGGCTGGTATTATTCTGAGATATTGCTCGAGGGGCAAAGTTGTTGACATTGAGCCTGAGGGGCGAATCTTTATGTGTTTATCTTTCATATTTACCTGTCATTTACTTGTAAAACTATGTTATTTGTGCCCGAGGGGTAGATTTCTGTGCTTATCTGCACTAAACTGAGCTAAGATGTTTAAAGAGATTTTTCATCATCATTGCTTTCTTACTGGTTTTTGAACTGCTTCTATATAGCATCTTGGTATGCTTTACGTGATTTCTTACCATTCAGACTTTAGTTATGATTATTACTCACTGAGTTGGAGTACTCACTTTACTCCCTGCACCTTGTGTGCAGATTAAGGTATTTATACACCTAGCAGCGGGTTTTGGCTGATCGGAGGCAGAGTCATCGGAGTTTAGCAAGGTAGTTGCCGGCGTTCGCAACACTACTTCTCTCTCTCTCTTCATTCTTTAGTTTGTATTTGTACACTCAGACTTTCAGTTGTATTTATACCCTAGTAGATGCTCGTGACTTGTGACACCCCGGTTAGGGCTGTGTTGGGTTAGACTTTCCGCATTGTTAAATATATTTCCGCTATTTAGTATTGTTTTAATCATGTTTAGACTATTTTTATATTGATTAACTACTTTAAAAGTTGAGTTGGGTTGAACTGGCTGGCCTTGTCTTCATGAGAGGAGCCATCACGACCGGGTTCGGGGTTAGGGTCGTGACACTTATAGATTATGAGATATAAGCTATTAAATTTAGCTCCAAGCACCAGAAATTTCTAGCGAACAGCTCTGATACAAACTGCCACCTTGCCTATACGTTGCACACAAGGAATACACATAACAAATAATTTAAGGATTCTATTCACCCAAGTCAAGGTTAACCACGATACTTATCTCGCTTCGCAACCAAATTCAAGATTCCAATGAACTTTTGCTTCGCGAATCCATGTCCGAAAGACTCAAATCAAGTTATAAATAATTTGATATACTCAATATAAATCGTGGGATTTAGTTCCATATGAACTTACTAATTTTCCGGATTAAAATCTGAAATTCATTAAAAAAAATTGATAGCGGGACCAATATCTCGAATCTCGAAAAAACTCACGAAATCCGAATACCCGTTCTGATACGAGTTCAATCATAAAAAAATTATCGAATTCCGACATTGGATTGACTTTCAAAACTTATATTTTCATTTTTGGAAGATTTTATAAAAATCTTATTTTTCTTCCATAAATTCATGGATTCATGATGTAAATGAGTATGGAATCATGAAATATAATTAATATAGGATGAGGAACACATACCCCAATGTTTTTTCACAAAAATTGCCAAGAACCGTGCTCCAAAAATCCAAAACGAAATGATGGAAATGACTACTTTTGGTCCTTAAGTTTCTGCCCATCCGTCACTAAAAGTCCATTTTCGTCACAAAAAGTCCACATCAGAAAGTGCTTGCACCAGCCTTTATTCAATCGATCATAACTTTATGTACAAATGTTTAAATGATGAATATTTTAACTTTTTGGAAAGTAGAATCAAATGGCTAAACTTTCATATTTTGACAATTTTCCGATTCCTTATGGACTGCGAGATATAAGCTTCCAAAGTCGGCTCCACGCATCAGAAATTTCTAGCGAAACTGCTTTATCAACCTTCATTGAATCCATCATAACTTTCAGTGCATATATTCAAATGATGAATGGTTTGATTTTCTGGAAACTAGAATCAAAGGGCTACAACTTTCATGTTTTGAAAATGTTCAGATTCCCAACAAATTGCGAGATATAAGCTTTTAAAGTTGGCTCCACGCACCAAAATTTCTGGCGAATAGCTATGATACCAACTGTCACGTTGCATATACGTTGTACACATAAAATTCACATAACAAATAATTCAAGGGTTATATTCCCTTAAGTCAAGGTTAACCACAACTCTTACCTCGCTTCGTAACAAAATTCAAGATTTCAATAAACTTTTGCTTCGCGAATCTGTGTCCGAAATCCTCAAATCTAGTCATAAATAATTCGATATACTCAATACAAATCGTGGGATTTAATTTCATATGAATTTACTAATTTTCTGGATTAAAATCCCAAAGTCATTAAAATAATTAATAGCGGGACCCACGTCTCGAATCGCGAAAAAACTCACAAAATCCGAACACCCGTTCCGATATGAGTTCAACGTACAAAATTTATCCAATTCTAACATCGGATTGACTTTCAACTCTTAAATTTTTATTTTTGAAATATTTTATAAAAATCTTATTTTTCTTCCATAAATTTACGAATTCATGATGTAAATGAATATGGAATCATGAAATATAATCAATATAGGATAAGGAACACATACCTAATGTTTTCCCGCAAATCGCCCAAGAACCATGCTCCAAAAATCCAAGACGAAATGAAGGAAATGGCCATTTTTGGTCCTTAAGTTTCTGCTCATCCGTCACTAAAAGTCCATACCAGAACTTGCTTGCACCAGCCTTTATTCGATCGACCATAACTTCATGTACTAATGTCTAAATGATGAATAGTTTAACATTCTGGAAACTAGAATCAAAGCTACAACTTTCATGTTTTGATGCTTTTCTGATTCCTTATGGATTCCGAGATATAAGCTTCCAAAGTCGGCTCCGCGCATTAGAAATTTCTAGTGAAACTGTTTTACATGCCTTTATTCACTCCATCATAACCTTTTGTACAAATGTCCAAATACTGGTTGGTTTAATTTTCTGGAAATTAGAATTAAAGGGCTACAACTTTCATATTTTGATAAATTTTAGATTCCTTATAGATTACGAGATATAAGCTTCCAAGTTGGCTCCATTGTCACGACCCTACCCCAAACCCGGTCGTGATGGCGCCTCTCGTGAAGATAAGGCCAGCCAACCAAACCCAATTCGCTTTTTAAAACAATTAAACAATATAAAGCAGTCCAAACATGATTTAAGGATAATAAGTAGCGGAAATACAACCCGACACAGCCCAAACCGGGGTATCACAAGTCACGAGCATCTACCAAGGTATAAATACAACTGAAAATCTGAAGTGTACAAATATAGACTAATGAATGAAGAGAGAGAGAAGCAATGCAGCGACCGTTGGCAGCTACCTTGCTAAACTCCGATAACTCTGCCTCCAATAAGCCAAAACCCGTTACCGGGTGTGTAAATAACTGAATCTGCACGTAAGGTGCAGGGAGTAAAGTGAGTACTCCAACTCAGTGAGTAATAATCATAACTAAAGTCTTAATGGTAAGAAATCACGTAAAGCATATCAGGATGCTATATAGAAGCAGTTCAAAACCAGTAAGAAAGTAGTGAAGCTGTAAAATCTCTTAAATCATCTTAGTTCAGTTGGAAACTTCTTTGAAAATGACCTTTTCAACCGTTACGCAAATGAATGCAAACAACTAGTGTAGCTAAGAACAGAAATCCGCCCCTCTGGCACAAATACACAATTTAAACAAGTAAATAGCAGGAAGATAAGAGAAGATAAGCACATAAGGTTCGTCCCTCGGGCTCAATCTCAGAACAATACCAGCCCCTCGGGCTTAATCTCACATCACAATGGGTACTCGCTCTCACTGGGGGTGTGCAGACTTCGGAGGGGCCCCTTACGGCCTAAGCACAATATCAAGCCATCTCGTGGCATCAAATCTAGGCCCTCGGCCTCACATCAATCACAAGCCACCTCATGGAATACATATCTCAGGCCTTCGACCTCATAATCAAATCAGTATCTCACTGCTGCGGCGTGTAGCCGGATCCTAATGTATCCTTACAATATAGTCCCTCAGCCTTACCTTGTCAAAATCACATAAGCCACTCGGGCGACAGTACAACATGATGCTCAACCCAAAAATATCATTTAAAAGATCATGTAAGTGTTTAAAACAGAGTAAACATGGCTGAGTACGAAAACAGTGAAATATAACATGACTGACTTCAAGTATAAATCAAAACAGTGAGGAAATATCAACAACAATCCCCGAAGGGTTCAAATAGCTGGCACGAAGCCCAAATATGGCAATCAGCCCAAATTATGATGATAGCAAATAAGTTCAGTCAAATACGCGGTAAAAATCATCAATCGGGACGGACCGAGTCACAATCCCCAATAGTGCACGACCCCACGCCTGTCATTCAGTGTGTGTCTCACCTCCAGATAGCACTACGATGTGCAATCCGAGGTTTCAAACTCTTAGAACATCATCTACAATCATTACTCACCTCGAACCGGCTAACCCTCTAGCTCGCGATGCCTTTGCCCCTCAAATCGGCCTCCACGCGCGTCGAATTTATCCAAAATAAGAACAAGAACATCAAAATATGCTAAGGGAACAAAGCCCAAGCGAAACCAATCAATAACGGGCACAAATCCCGAAATTACCAAAACCCGAGCCCCGGGACCACTTCTCGAAACTCAAATTTTTTCATATGATTAGGTTCCTCGTCTCCCCACGAGTTCATACATATCAAAAACACAAGAATCGGACTTCAAATGACCCCTCAAATCCTCAATTAAAGCTCTCTTAAACTTAAGCCCTAAACCTCCATTTTTAGTCCTTTAATTCCTTAAATTTCAGTCCCAATCAATGAAATATTACCATAGAAGTGTGTTTTAAGTCCAAAATCCTTACCTCAACGAAGTCTCCTTGATTTCTCTCTTCAAAATCACCCAAAGCTCCCAATTCCGAGATAAAAAATGGTTAAACCCTTCAAAAATCGCGAAGGATGAAATATATACCTTCTGCCCAGGCCTTTCCGCATCTGCGGTCCAAAACCTGCTCCTGCGGTATCGCATATGTGGTCAAAACAACCGCTTTTGCGGTCCCTCACTTAATAGACAGAATCGCATCTGCGGCTTCGCAGATGCGGTCGCCTTGACCGCTTCTGCGGAAACTGCTCACCAAACCAACTTTCGCATCTGTGGCCTCCTCCCCCGCACCTGCGGTCCCCAAACCGCAGGTGCGAAAACACCAGAAGCAACAATTTTTCTGAAATCTCTCAAGTCCCAAATCTTCCCGTTAACCATCCGAAATCAACCCGAGGCCCCCGGGACCTCAACCAAAAGCACAAACATGACCCAATACCTTATTCAAACTTGTTCCAATCATCAAAACACCTCAAACGGCATCAAATTACCCGAAACACATCGGATTCAAGCCTAAGTTTTCAAAATCTTTTGAAATAAGCTTTTGATCAAAACCCAACCAAACCACGTCCGAATGACCTGAAATTTTACACACACATCCCAAATGATACAACGAAACTATTGCAACTCTCGGAATTTCATTCCGACCTCTATATCAAAATCTCACCTATTAACCGGAAAAAGCCGAAATCTCAATTTTGCCAATTCAAGCCTAAACCTTCAACGAACTTCCAAAATGCATACCGATCACGCTTCTAAGTCCCAAATTACCCAACGGAGCTAGCCAAATCATAAAAATTCTGATCCGAGATCATATACAAGCAAGTCAAATCTTGCTCAAACCCTTCCAACTTCAAGCTACAACTAAGAACTGTACTTCCGAATTCATTTCATTTCCCTGAAAACCAACACCAACAATTTACATAAGTCATAATACATCACACGAGGCAAGTCATGCCCGAGAACTGTCGATCAAAGTGCAAAAGCTCAAAATGACCGGTCGGGTCGTTACTGTCACGACCCAAACTGGAGTGCCATGACTAGCACCCGACCATACTTGCCGAGCACCAACATACATTTTATCTAACCTTTTTTTATTATCTTTTAGGGTTGATAAGATCAATATAAATGGTAGACATGGATCATGGACAACCAACAATAAAATATGATGGCATGAACATACATAGCAGGGGATGACAAGACAATCAAGAAACTACATATACGGTACGAGCTACCACGCTACCATGAAAGACTATACAATAAAAACCAGCCGACAAGGCATACCAAACTATACATGAGTCGACACTTGTCTATGAGCCTCTAAATGAACATAAGTTCTGCAACATAGCTGGAATAGGGCCCCGACATACCCATAATGTCTATAACAAAAATGCATACCAAAACCACGGCAAGTCCCGAGAAGGGATCTCGCCAATCACTGCTGAACTGGACAACCTACTGTGGTGGGGGGAGTTGCACCTGCCTGTCTATTAGGGCCTGCAGCACGACATGTTTCATCCACAAACAAAATAACGTCAGTACGAATAAAGTACTGAGTATGTAAGGCAGGGAACTATAAATACGAACAGTAATGTATAACCTGAAACATCTGAGTACCTCTGAGGGCTACTGACATGAAACGCATGATACATATGTATTTATACATAAACTTTTAAAACATACGCCTCTGTGGGCAAAATCATCATCATATCGTACCCAGCCATAATAGGCTCAGTAAAAATGCACTCGGCCGTCACAAGGCTCGGTAGAATCGTACCCGGCCACGTGGAGCTCGGTAAAATTCAACTAATCAGTGGTTGCACAATATGTGTCGTACCCGACCGACTATAGCACGGCTCGGTAGAGTAAAATAGATACATATATATAATGCATGCTCGACTCATGGAATCACATTCTAAACCTTTCGGAGTGACGTAAGGTCGGTATCCTTTGTACACGTTATTAGGACCAACTCTTCATTACGAACCTTATAAGAATCAGGAAGTACCAACAACATTTATAACATCAGAATAAGAGAAGCAACATTAACATCAATCGTTCCATAAGAGGGAAAGCAATGTAAGTACTGCTAGCTTCTAAGAGTAGAGTATCTTTGGAAGCTCGTTCATTACATTATGTACAATCAGAGTCGTGCAAAAGAAGAAAAGGGATAGCCTCACATACCTTGTATATACTGCCCCAATCACAAGCTATGCAATTTTCACAACTCCTTAGTCTACAATAAGAGAAACGATACTATCGTTATCATTTAAGCGTCATAACTATTATGTATCGACCACAACCTATTTTATGTTGAAACGGACAGCACCTCCCCTATATATATGACTTCACACCATTCAAAACAATCACCAAACAGCCCCAAAAATATCAATAATAAACATATTGAGCCTCCCAAAATAGTCCACGCACAACCTAATTACATCATACATATGACGGCCACCGTAGTCGTGTCAAACGACCCGGAAATGTTACGAATAACTATCATCCCACAACCCTACATATATATGGTGTTTCTCCACACCCTTCCACCTCCAAAACCCCACAAATTAGTAGTAAAACACGCAGCACAATAGCAACACAAAATAGTCCACAAAACAGTCCGCTACAAGTGAATAACTCGAACTCACGGCTTCCGATCACCGTCCCGTGAGTTCTTACATGTATAGAACGAATTACCATGAATTCACAGCAGAGAAAAATGTATGAAAGATGGCAGTAACTTACCTTACTTGTTGGATAACTCAGCCCTTCCCTTGGTTCTTCAAACTCTAGGTTTTACCTTCAAATAGAACTTGAAAGAGAGGGAAAATCGATTAGGGTTTGTGTGGGATTTTTGGGGAGGAGTTGCAGGGGTTAACTTTGGTTTTGAGGGTCTGAAATATGGATGAAATAACTGAGTTCATAACCCCTTAAAAGTCCTCTCTTGGCCGACTTAGGTCTTTTAATTTTGTCCTATCATTTTGGCAAGTAGGTGATGCACCTACTTGTCATCTACCAATCTGCGCAGGCTTGCGAAAATATGAATATCTCTATACTCTGAGATCGTATTGACAAACAGGTTAATGAGTTGGAAACTAGACTCATAGATATTTAATTTTGTGGGTATAGCACCCTGTAATTCCTTGTAAATTAGGAGAAAAGCTTAGAAACATTTAACCTAATGTTTAAGTAAAATTATGAACCTAAGTTGCGCCAACGTTTGTCGACTTTTGTTTCATAACTCATTTTACTTCAAGACTTATGATACGGATATTATATGATTCAAATACCTTAATACATGACCTCTTGACTGTATTAAGAACCTCTAGGTTTACCTGAAAATACGAGTTACAACATCCTTGATTCATTTAACTTCTAATACTTGTTAATCACCCTTATACGCCCTTGTATCAATTAAGACCAATAGGATTAACTTCTTATCATCTCAAAGGTAATTCCTTCTTGGATTTATGTTAACTAATATATGGCATGAACTAACGTGTGTGGATATGGGTTGTAACACCCTTCCCCTCTTAGGAACATTCGTCCTCGAATGTAAGGGTTTATGGGGAGTTTAAATCATCGTGGATTCCGGCCAAGTTTCTCCCATAAATAGAGGACAAACTTGCAAGTAGTTAACTCAATGTATGGCCTTACAAGAGTATGCAAAGCATTATGGACATGTACATTATCTGCATATCGCCATTTTGTATTAAGGAAGAGTATTCTCAAGTTATTGCTTACCTCATAGAGCCATTTCTCCTTCCAATGTATCATGTGTTCCACCAGAATCCTTGTTATCTTCATTCTGGAATAGGTACGGGTATTTACACTTCATCTCCTCTTCTGCTTCCCATGTTATTTCTTCCATATTCTTGTTCCTCCACAATACTTTGATGGAAGCTACATCTTTTGTTCTCAGCTTGCAGACTTGTCGATCTAATATAGCCACTGGCACTTCTTCATATGATAGGTCCTCTGTAACCTGTACATCATTGATAGGGACGACTCGAGAAGGGTCTCCAATACATTTCCTCAACATAGATACATGGAATACCGGGTGGACAAATTCCAATTCGGATGGCAATTCTAACTCATAAGCAACATGTCCAATCCGTCGAAGAATTTTATACAGCCCGATATACCTTGGACTCAGATTACCTTTCTTCCCAAAACGCATAATACCCTTCATTGGTGAGATCCTCAGGAAAACCCAATCACCAACCTCAAACTCTAGATCACGACGTCGGACATCGGAATAAGATTTTTGCCTGCTTTGTGTCGTCCTCAATCGCTCCTGTATCACTTTCACCTTCTCAATAGCTTGGTGAATCAAATATGACCCATATAATTTTGTTTCACCGACTTCGAACCATCCAACTGGTGATCTACATCTTCTCCCGTATAGTGCCTTGTATGGGGCCATTTTAATACTGGAATGGTAGTTATTATTGTAGGCGAATTCTATGAGTGGAAGATGGTCATCCCAATTTTCCTTAAAATCTTGAACACATGCTCGTAGCATATCTTCCAGTGTCTGAATGGTACGTTCAACCTGTCCGTCAGTCTGCGGATGAAATGCAGTGCTGAGATTCACTTGTGTGCCTAAACCATTCTGAAAGACCTCCAAACGTTAGCTGTAAATTGAGCTCCTCGGTCTGATATAATAGATATCGGCACACCTTGAAGCCTAACAATCTCCTTGATATACAACTTCGCATAATCTTCAGCCGTGTAAGTTGTCTTAACTAGCAGAAAATGGGCACATTTTGTAAGTCGATCAATTATCACCCAGATGGAGTCAAACTTATGATAAGAGCGAGGTAATCCAATAATGAAGTCCATATTAATCACCTCCCATTTCCATGTCGAAATCTCTATATTCTGAAGCAATCCACCGGGTTTCTGATGTTCTATCTTTACTTGTTGACAATTGTGACACTGGGCTACAAATTCTGCAATAGACTTCTTTATTTGTTTATTTATTTCAGAGTCGCCACTTGGGAGATTTAGGGTGTCCCAAGTCACCAATTTTAATCCCGACTCGAGGAAAATAATGACTCCATATTACAGTCTGCGTATCAGAAATTCGGATAAGGAATTCTGTTAACCCGGGAGAAGGTGTTAGGCATTCCCGAGTTCCGTGGTTCTAGCACGGTCGCTCAACTGTCATATTAGGCTTATTTATCTGATTTTAAATACAATTATGAACCAATGTGCCAATTTTAACTTTTAACCGCTTTATTATTATTGTTTTTACAAGAATGTGAACATCGCTTAAAACACGTCTTTGGACTGCGTCACATGAAATGCACCCACAATCCGGAACGCATTTTATTTGATGTTTTGGGATTTTGGATTTGGGTCGCATGAAATGCACACCCAAGCTTAAGAAAGTAAACTATTAAACACGCGCCTAAAGAGACTATCGCGTTATTATTTTGGGGAGGCCGCGAAATTCGCTAAACGACCCTCCTGAATTCTAAGTAATTTTAAACAAGTATTTACTTAGGGCCCCGCCATTTGTATTTTTTGATCGACGAGGCTCATCTCATTCTTATTTTTAAAGGAATTTGCAACGTCGTGGACATGCATCTCGACCCGCGTTACAATCAATATACCCACGATTTAGAGACACATTCCAACTCCGTTGAGATTTGGATTTGGATCACATAAATGTGCACCCGAGTTTAAGAAAATAAATTATTAAAGGCGCGCCTAAAGCAACTAGCGCATTGTTATTTTGGGGAAGGCCGTAAAATTCGCTAAACGGCATGTCCCGAATTCTAATTATTTTAATATATACATTTAGAGGGCCCCGCAACTTGTGCATTTTCGAGGCTCATCTCATTTTATTAAAGGTGAACCTAAAAAAACAACTATGATTTTTATTTTATTTTATTTTTTTTATGAAGTCATCCGAGGTTAAACTAAAGCAACAATTTTAATAGGGAATAATATCCATGGTAAAATGAAAAAAAGCAATTCAACCAAAAATGACACACAAACAGTTAATAGGAAATCCATATCACTTTTCCATTCCATTTAAACAAATATCACAAATTTGGAAATATGTATGCACCTGTTCGAAGCATGAACAACAACCGGACTGGACCGACAACTATCGGAAACCTCTCCAATGACGGAATATCGGAACCTCGATGTCAAGCTCAACGTACCGGACCTCAAGAACAACACAATGACGACCTCGAACGGACCTCACCCCGGACAGAACTTCTGGGCTATTTTTTGAACGTTTTCGGTTAAGCTTAAGCTTGTGCGTACGTGTGTTTTCCGGTCAGTCATGGCAAGGAGGGAGGGTGGTTCATGGTTGGACGTTACAGGCAATCGTTTGGACGTGGGGGTGGCGACTGGTTTAGGGTTTTGTTTGAAGGAGAAGAACGTGGTGGTTTAGGGTTCTTCTGGCATTTGTTTGGACGTGAGGGCGTGGACTACTGGCTGGACGATGCAGCAGCGATAGCTGCTGATCAACGGGGGATGAAGGGTCGTTTGGTCAAGGTGGTGAGGCTGCCATGGTGGTTGGTGGCAGTGATGACGCAGCTGGTGGTTTGGGCGGTGGTGTTCGCTGGTTGTTTGGTCGTTGGTTGGACAGTGACGACGAGGGGGGGAGCTGGAGGTTGACGGTGGTCGTGGGACGTAGAGGGAGATGGGCGATGGTGGTTGCTGGTGGGTTTGGACGTGGTGTTTGGGTCTGTTTATGGTGGTTTCACTGTGGGGAGTGCGACGGGCTGTTTGGGCAGTGATCGACGGGCAGTGACGACGACGGAGGGAGCTGGGTGAAGGGTCGTTTGGTGGTTTACTGGAGGTGGAAGGAGTGGGGGCCGGGATCGTTAGGGTTTCTTCTTCTTCTTTTGAAGAAGAAGAAGATGAACAGTCTCCAAAAATTTTCCTCCCTTCAAAAATTTCAAAAAGTCCCCTCTGTCCGTTCCTCCTCTTTCCAAGTCCTTTGTCCGTGTATTTAGTACCCTTGCCAAGGGAAATGAGCCCCACGCGTGGTGGGGTTCAAGACTTGTGTCCCCCACGCGTGGTGGGTTTCCCCATGTGTCATGGACTCGGTTTATTATGAGTTAGGTCCGAAAATTAGGCCTAAAACCGGGTAGTTTGAACCCGAATATTATTCCTTTGCCCGGACCCGAGAAATAGGAACACGACGTTGCTCAACTGATTATGTAAGAAAAATAGCTACTAAAATAAGACTAATTATTTAAAACAAAACTATATTATTATTTTCTTAATATTTTTCGAGATTAAAATAGCTACAAAATATTAATAAAACTATTTTTGTAATTTTCGTTTTTTAATAAAGACAAAATATAAAGTAACATTTTTTGTATTTTTCAAAATTTAAAATGACTACAAAACATTAATAGAACTATATTTTTTTTTGGTAATTTTCGAAATTATGTAAAGTACAAAATAAGGTACTATTTTTTTGTATTTTTCAAGTTTATGAGAAATACATAAACTAAAAATTTATATATATATTTTTTGTAATTTTTCTTTTTGTAACGAAATAAAGCAAAAATAGTCAAAAAGCTATATTAGACCTAAATTACATATTTATGCTAAAAATATGAAAATTCTCGGGGAGGGTCAAAAATCTGGTGTCTACAACTGCCCCTCTTTGACTGGAAACACGAAGAGTTTTCCGACAAAGAACGACTAGACATGTTTTTGACCCGACCATTACTTGGACGGACTACACTAAGGAAAGGGAGGGAAAGTGACCGAGCCCTGGTATCTGAGCTGCCTACATATCCTTAGTTATACAGGAATCAGGCCACGTGTAGTTCGAAAATGGGAGAGATGGTAGAGTGTACCGAGGTGAAGAGCCGATCGAGGTTCCGTTCCGTTGACGTTCCGGTCCGTGGTCCTGTAATTACATCAAAAATGAAAACTGAAAAAGACTAACTAAACCTATCAGCTACTAGTTACAAGGATTCCTATCTCTAAGTCTTCTGAAACTTGATCTTGAGTCTTGGATGGTGCTTCATACAGACTTTAGATTTGAACCTTGATACTTGCTAGTTGTAGGCGCTAGTTCTTGAGCATATCACATCTGTTCTCCACTTCCGTGCTTTGGATTCATTCATTTTTTTTTTCTTTTTTTTTTGTTTTTGTGACTAGCTTTTGTTGACCCTCTCAGACTGTTGACTCGCATTCTTGGGGCGAGATTCTTGTTGTTTCTATCTTGGATTGAGTGCCGGGGATTTTTGTTATAGCCTTTTGCCTTCCAATGGATTGGGGCTCGACTTTGAACGATGTTCCGCTGTTCTACAGGCGGACCCCTAACTTCTTCAATCTTCGGCATACAACAACCTCCGCTCTACAGGCAGGCTCCTGACAACCAAAACAAACAACACAAATGAAATTTCCTAACCCAGTTTGCACTGGGAAGGTTTGTGAGTCGTTAGCAAAATCGTAACCCGCTGATACTACTGATGCCAAGCTGAGAGTGAACTAAAGACTAGACTAGGATGTGCATCTCCTACGAGTAAACTCTCCATTTAGGAAGTGGGTCTCCTAATATAAAATATAACCTAAAATGTATTCCCTTGTTATACAGGTGGGCGCCTAACTTCAATGCTTGAAATGTAAAGACTGAAATATATTCCTCTCGTTATACAGGTGGGCGCCTGGAACATGAAATGCAAAGACTGAAATGTATTCCTCTCGTTATACAGGTGTGCGCCTGGCTTTAGGAAAATGACTTCTTTTTTTTCAAACGTTTTTCTTTTCTTTTTTTTTTCTTTTTTTTAGCATCTTAGGAGAAAGATTCATCAGACTAAGATTTTGATCCTAGGAGAAGGTTCGTCAGACTAGGTCTCTATCTTAGGAGAAAGATTCATCGGACTAAGATTTTGATCCTAGGAGAAGGTTCATCAGACTAGGTCTTGTTTTTTTTTGGTATCTTAGGAGAAAGATTCGTCAGACTAAGATTTGGATCCTAGGAGAAGGTACGTCAGACTAGGTCTCTATCTTAGGAGAAAGATTCATCAGACTAAGATTTTGATCCTAGGAGAAGATTCGTCAGACTAGGTCTCTATCTTAGGAGAAAAATTCGTCAGACTAAGATTTTGATCCTAGGAGAAGGTTCATCAGACTAGGTCTTGTTTTTTTTTTGGTATCTTAGGAGAAAGATTCATCAGACTAAGATTTTGATCCTAGGAGAAGGTTCATCAGACTAGGTCTTGTTTTTTTGGTATCTTAGGAGAAAGATTCATCAGACTAAGATTTTGATCCTAGGAGAAGGTTCATCAGACTAGGTCTCTATCTTAGGAGAAAGATTCGTCGGACTAAGATTTTGATCCTAGGAGAAGGTTCGTCAGACTAGGTCTCTATCTTAGGAGAAAAATTCATCAGACTAAGATTTTGATCCTAGGAGAAGGTTCATCAGACTAGGTCTTGTTTTTTTGGTATCTTAGGAGAAAGATTCATCGGACTAAGATTTTGATCCTAGGAGAAGGTTCATCAGACTAGGTCTCTATCTTAGGAGAAAGATTCGTCGGACTAAGATTTTGATCCTAGGAGAAAGTTCATCAGACTAGGTCTTTTTTTTGGTATCTTAGGAGAAAGATTCATCAGACTAAGATTTGGATCCTAGGAGAAGGTTCATCAGACTAGGTCTCTATCTTAGGAGAAAGATTCGTCAGACTAAGATTTTGATCCTAGGAGAAGGTTCATCAGACTAGGTCTTGTTTTTTTGGTATCTTAGGAGAAAGATTCATCAGACTAAGATTTGGATCCTAGGAGAAGGTTCATCAGACTAGGTCTCTATCTTAGGAGAAAGATTCATCAGACTAAGATTTGGATCCTAGGAGAAGGTTCATCAGACTAGGTCTCTATCTTAGGAGAAAAATTCGTCAGACTAAGATTTTGATCCTAGGAGAAGGTTCATCAGACTAGGTCTCTATCTTAGGAGAAAAATTCGTCAGACTAAGATTTTGATCCTAGGAGAAGGTTCATCAGACTAGGTTTTTTTTTGGTATCTTAGGAGAAAGATTCATCAGACTAAGATTTTGATCCTAGGAGAAGGTTCATCAGACTAGGTCTCTATCTTAGGAGAAAAATTCGTCAGACTAAGATTTTGATCCTTGGAGAAGGTTCGTCAGACTAGGTCTTACTCATTTTTTTTAAACAACAACTTAGGAGGAAATGCATCTCCTATGTGTAAAATAAACTTAAGAGGAAATGCATCTCCTATGGGTAAACTAAACTTAGGAGGAAATGCGTCTCCTATGGGTAAAAACTAAACTTAGGAGGAAATGCATCTCCTATGGGTGAAACTAAAACAAACTTAGGAGGAAATGCATCTCCTATGGGTGAAACTAAAACAAACTTAGGAGGAAATGCGTATCCTATGGGTAAAACTTAAACTTAGGAGGAAATTCATCTCCTATGGGTGAAACTAAACAAACCTAGGAGGAAATGCGTCTCCTATGGGTAAAACTTAAACTTAGGAGGAAATGCATCTCCTATGAAAACTGTACTGATTTCAAACTAGGAAGTGCGTCTCCTATTAATGAAATCTTCGCTTAGGAAGTGCGTCTCCTATGCGTGAACCATTCATTCTTCCTGAATTATTTACTTACATGTGTTGTCTTCCCTCGAAACTGCTGGGGATTATTGACGGGGATGACTTTCCTTTTCTCTTCTTTTTTCATTATTATCTTTTTATTCTTTTTTTTATTCTTTTTCTTTTTATTTTTTTTATTTTTTTTTGTTTTGTTTTTGCATAGCTTCTTCCTTCGAAGACTACCTCCCTTGAGAGTCGTTTTGCCTTTCCCCGCAAGGAACCACTGAGGGTACCGACTTTCCAACCTTGTGTTGGACTCCTCACAACTGCTAGGGATAACATTGTTGGGGAATTATTTACTTACCTGCTAGGGATAACACTGTTGGGTAAAATGTTATCAGCTGGGGGTACCTGACTTCCAGAAAATTTTCTAAATGGAAGGAAAATTTTCTGCCCCAGTTTGATAATATCCCTTGTGGCATGCAGTTCTGGCATCAATGCCATTTCCTTTACCTGCTTCAAATCAAACAAAATTTGTTAGTTTAAAACATGGTGGTTGGTTGTGATACTCCTACTGGGATGGCTTTTCCTTTTTTCCTTCCTTGCTTTGCGTTGCACAACTTGTTGGGGATGATATTATGTGCTGGGGATAATCCCTTCCTGCTGGGGGATATCCCTCTTCTTTTGTGGCATAGCTTGGAAACTGGCATTTCCCCGACCTTTTAGTCTAGTATGGATTTCGCCAAATCATGCTCACTGCTCTCCTTGCTTTGTTCACGGGCCTTGTCTTTGAGGTTTATAACCTTGGTTTTGGCAAGGATATCCCTCTTGACGCTCGTCAATCCTTTTGTCAATTCCCTTTTGCTGGGGATATCTTTATTGACACTGGCCTCGCGCTTGTTCCTTGCTGACTATACCACTTGGATGTACTAGTCAGATCTTATCTTGCATAATTGGAAAGCTGATGGCATATTTTGAAGTCATTTCATACTTGTTCTGACCAGACAGACTCTATTGGGGAATTTTTCTATGAAAGGAAAAAGATAAAAGGGAACAGAATAAAAAGACAAAGAAAAATGACTCTTTAACAAAAGAAACTATAAATAAAAACCTATCAAATGCAGACACCGACTCTAATGGTCATGACATGCGCATGTGGCCTATCCTCTACCATCAATCGTCTTTCAAGATCTTCAATTGGCGATTCCCCATCTGATTCTCAATTTTATTCGACTTGTAGTGCCCGAAGGGTTTTCACTATCAAGTCTCTCTCATTTTGGTTTTCTCTCAGCTTTCATCGCCTTATGGTGCCTGTGAAGGTTTTCACCAATAAGACTCTCTCGTTTTATATCTCTCTCCAGCTGGGGATTTTGGAGTGTTTCTGGTATGACTCTTTCTGTTGGAGATTAGAGTCCTTTCTGCTGTGGAACAGAATGTTATGTTCGCCGGTAAGACTCTTCATTTGTCTGACTTGGCATCTTTTGAAGACTGATCAGAAGGTCTTTCTTTGGACCGTAATGTGGGTTTTGGATAGGGCTAGAAAAAAAGGGTATAAAAGGCTAAAAAAAAACATTAATTTTGGGTTATTAGTTACAACTTTCGGAACTAGATTTATTTACAACAAACGCAACTTTTGCCCCAGTTTCTTGCTTGGGGATATTTTAATTGATTTTTTTTTCATTTTTCAAAACTAAGACCGAGTCGTGAAGCGCCTACGTATCCTCTTTGAGGAATCATGTCAAACGTAGTTCCCAATTCCTTTTTTTTCATTTGACTTTTTTTTTCTTTGTTATCAGTTTTCTTTTCTTTTCCTCTTCCTTTTTTTCTCTTTTTTTTCGTTTTGTTGTTTTCTTTCTTTCTCTTTTTTTTTCGTTGTTACTGATTCCGAACGAGGGGTATGAAAGAAAAATAAATAAGGCTCAAAAGGGGTAACGAAGGATAAAGTGTTTAGGTAGCAGAACAAAATGCCTTCGTCATTTCAGTCTTCAAAACATGCCAAGTGCAAACAACACACTTTAAATTTGTAGTCTCTTCTGATGGTGCTGGACTTGACAATTATGTTAAACATTTTATTTTTCCTTTGTCATTTCTAAGCACCGTTGGGCGACACTCTCATTATCATGACCGACCCTCATGCCAATTTGGCGAATCTTGCTTTTAACGGTTTTCTTTGTGCTTAACTTGCCCCAGTTCCACATGACTCGAGCTCTGAATAATCTCAAACCGTCCTTATTTTCTTTAAATGGTCTGATCGCCTTTCCAGGGTTTTATGATTAACTTTAAAGACTAGGCCAAAACTGTGTGTGCATGTCATGTCACTAGAATCGGTACTAAACAAAATGACAAAAGGACTAAACAGAAGATGACAGGATATAGTAGAAGACCGGAATTTGCAGGATTACCGGTGAAATGGTTTGAGAAAACAAAACAAACAAAACAAACCAGAATAAAATCCTAACACAAACTGGACAAAATTTGAACAAACCGCTATGACAAAAAATGGAAAGATAAGAAGGTTTGACACAGGACAAAATCTGAATTACAATCCTAATAATCCGAACAATAGAAATGACGACAAAATAAGCCACCGAAAGCTTCTCTCTTGCTAACCAAGGAACGGAGCGTGCTTCCACTTTATCAAAACTGGCATCTTAGCCACTGAGCTTCGCCTCAATACTGCCAAGACCATTACCAGCTTCAACATCATCAACCTCTGCTAACAAGTTTCCAACAGGATTCAAGTGCTTCTGTTATCAGGCCTGATCCGCGCAGAGTGTATATCATGAGGTGCAAACAAAGGATTCTGGGCGTCATTGTCCGGCTTACCACAAACCAAACCACCTTAACTTTGTGATTCAAAACAAAACAGGTTAGAATGGACTCAGTCGGTCCTCATTATTGACAACATCTTTTCATTCTCTTTTTTTTCTGATTTTTTCATTCTTCTTTTTTTTCTCTTTTTCCATTTTTCTTCGGTTTTTTTCTCATTTTTTCTTTTCTTTTCCCTTTTTTTTTTCATTTCTTTTTTTTTTTGCTTTTCTTTTGTTGTGGTCGAATCTTATGGAGATTGCCTACGTATCATGACCCCGCATGAATCAGACCTTGCGTAGTTCGGACCAAATGAAAGGTAAACAATAATAAACATTTTTTCAATTTTCATATTAGAACAAACTGGGTTTCAAAGGTTTGAAGATGACCTACAAACTCGAAAATCAAACAACCCGCATATTCTAATCAAAAGATTTACAAACTTAAAAACAAACGGCCAGCTTCCTTTCCCCGTTTGTCAAATGCAACCAAACGGCTATTTTTGCAAATGTGGCCCCTTCCAATTCTCACATGAATTTTGAGGCCGGGGAGGATTATTTTATGACACTTTACCAACTTGTCCATTCTTTTACGAAAATAACCTTTCGACAACATGAAAGGTATTCTAAGGCTATTTCGGCAAGAACGGTTTATGACGCGGCCGAAGCTGGCTCGGCTTATTATGACAAAATTCAAACGGTATTCACCTGACCGCCAACTCTTTGTTTTTTTTTCTTTTCAAATTATAATAAAAACTTGGTGTTGCAAACACGGCCCTTCAGCGCCTCGGGGACGAAGATTTTTAAGGCTGTGTGGGTCCATATCTCAAAATGACCCAAAGGTGGCTGTTTATGCCAAGTCAGCCTTCCGGCGTCCCTTTCGGGAACATTCGGCTATTTATGACAAAACAGCATCACCTGACTTATTTATGACTCTTTTTATCGTTTTTCAAATTAGAAAACTCAATATTGCAAACACGGCCTTTCAACGTCTCGGGGACGAAGATTTTTAAGGCTGTGTGGGTCAACTGGACCAAATCTTAAATATGACCCAAAAGTGGCTGTTTATGCAAAGTCAGCCTTCCGGCGTCCCCTTCGGGAACATTCGGCTATGTCTTGATAAAACAGCGTCACCCGACTTCTTAGAAATTTGACATATATATTTTTGCTATTTTGTTTTTGTAAAAGGGGAAGTTGGACATCACCCGACTTATTTATGAAAAAATTAAAAATCTTGACATGTTTTTTTTGTTTTTTTTTATTTGTTTTTGGCTTTTTTAGCAAAAGGGGGTTGAACCCGATGAGGGTTGCCTACGTATCTCACATCCGGTGAGAATCAAACCCGCGTAGTTCGGGCAATCAAGAATAAGTAGATGAACTAACTTTTTTTTTCTGAATTTGTGAAAGAACTACTTTAAAAGAAGAAAGGAAGTATATTTTTTTTTTTGATTGATTTTCTTTTTAAAAGAAACACTTCTAAGATATATTTTTTGAATTTTCATTTGCATTATTTTTTATTCTAAAGAAAAGGAAGAATATATTTTTTGGAATTTTACCTTTAATATAAGAAATGCTTCTAAAATGTTTTTTTTTGAATTTTGAATTTTCTTTTCAATTTTGAAAGAAGAATCAAAATATTTTTGGATTTGTTTTTTTATATTATTTTTTTTATTTTTTATTTTAATTTTTTTAAAGAAACAATTAGAAAGACTTCCTATAGAAGTCAATAATGGAAAATATTTTTGGATTATTTGTTTTGAAAATTGGGATTCTAAAAACTTTTGGCAAGACAAATGTTCTTGCAACAGATAAAGATATATATACATTTTTTGGAAATAAAGAAAAACTTTTTGGATTTATATATATATATATATATATATATATATATATATATATATATTTGCAATAATAAAACCACTTTCAACGCCCGACTCCCTTTTTTTTTTTAACATAATAAAACTTTTGGACTTTTTGGACTTTTTGACATTTTTCAAAACAAGACTTGCTAATAAAACAAACTTAATAAGACATTTTTTTTCATTTTCTCAAAATTTAGGCAGAGCTTCGACTCTAGTCGGACTTTTTCTCTACGCTGTTATTTTCTCCTCTTTTTCACGGTTTTCTTACATGTGGAAAATGATGACAACATACAAAATCTTTTTTTTTTTGAATTCTTAATGCCCTTATATATATATATATATATATATATATATTAATTTGTGGAAAATGATGACAACATACAAAATCTTTTGAATTTTCATGCCTTGTTTTTATATGTATTTTTATTTTTTTATATTTATTGTTATTTTCAAAATGTGGCATGGGAAACATAAGGATTTCCAAGACATCTTGGATTTCGCAAATGTTCCCCATGCGCTTTTTCCAACATATGAAGCGTGGGGGACATATGGGAATTCCAAGACTTCTTGGATTCCACAAATGTTCCCCATGTGTTTTCCCAAAAAGCAAGCGTGGGGGACATAGGGAATTCCAAGGCTTCTTGGATTCCACAAATGTTCCCCATGCTTTGATTAAAATAACATCATGCTGGAAATGACCAAATGACCCATTCGCCCTTGACTAAATACAACATGTAGCACATAGGATGCCAAAAGCTGGTCTATTATTTTCAGGTTGCTTGTCCTAGACGGACCCAACCCCTGTGTTGAGTCCCCTAAGTCAAATGCACATGATGCAAATAAACGTTCCTACTAGGGATCCGGCATGAAGTCACGTTATTCTATGTTCAAAACCTGGGTCGGTGTTCTAGACAGTGTACCCGAGCGGACAACTCGAGCTGAGGAAGGAGCTCCTTTCCGGGAACCAAAAGGCCAGCCGGCTTAGAAACTTTCCGAGCCTCTTTTATTTAGGGTATGACACTAACAGAATAGGGAGTCTCAACCAGTAAGCACATCCCCCGAGGTAAGAAGAGAAGGGTTTCGGCACAATTTATATACAGTTCAGATAATATCAAAGCGGTAAAAGATAACATTTAGTATGTTATGTCAAAACATGTAATATATATCAGACAATAAAGCCAAATATAACAATTATTCTAAGCTCGAATCCTTGAGCCCTGAACCAGCGGTTCTGGGTTTAATTTCCAGCAGCGGTTTTGTCATACTGGGTTTATAACCTGGGTATACGTTCTAGACTGTGTACCCGAGCGGACAACTCGAGCCGAGGAGGGGGCTACGTACCGGGGACCCGCGAGATCGTCCGGCTTTGTAACTTGTCCGACCTCTTTCTTATTTCAGGTATTGACACTAACAGAATAGGGAGTCTCGTCCAGCGAGCTTCTCCCCGGAGGTAAGGAGAGAAAGGTTTCAGCACAGTTTATATGTACAGTTCAAGTAATATCAAAGCGGTAAAAGCAGTATTTAGCACATTAGGCTCAACATGTAAAAATCAGATAAAACCGAATATAACAATTTGTCTAAGCTCGAATTCTAACCCTGAACCAGTGGTTCTGGGTCTACTGAGTCCCCAGCAGAGTCGCCAGAGCTGTCACATCTCCTTTTTCCGCCCCGCGGGGGGGCAGGAGAGTTTTTTCCAATTAAAGGACAATCGAAACGGGATTTGTTTATTTATTTCAGAGTCGCCACTTGGGAGATTTAGGGTGTCCCAAGTCACCAATTTTAATCCCGAATCGAGGAAAATAATGACTCCATATTACAGTCTGCGTACCAGAAATCCGGATAAGGAATTCTGTTAACCCGGGAGAAGGTGTTAGGCATTCCCGAGTTCCGTGGTTCTAGCACGGTCGCTCAACTGTCATATTCGGCTTATTTATCTGATTTTAAATACAATTATGAACCAATGTGCCAATTTTAACTTTTAACCGCTTTATTATTATTATTTTTACAAGAATGTGAACATCGCTTAAAACACGTCTTCAGACTGCGTCATATGAAATGCACCCACAATCCGGAACGCATTTTATTTGATGTTTTGGGATTTTGTATTTGGGTCGCATGAAATGCACACCCAAGCTTAAGAAAGTAAACTATTAAACACGCGCCTAAAGAGACTATCGCGTTATTATTTTGGGGAGGCCGCGAAATTCGCTAAGCGACCCTCCTGAATTCTAAGTAATTTTAAACAAGTATTTACTGAGGGCCCCGCCATTTGTATTTTTTGTTCAACGAGGCTCATCTCATTCTTATTTTTAAAGGAATTTGCAACGTCGTGGACATGCATCTCGACCCGCGTTACAATCAATGTACCCGCGATTTAGAGACACATTTCAACTCCGTTGAGATTTGGATTTGGGTCACATAAATGTGCACCCGAGTTTAAGAAAATAAATTATTAAAGGCGCACCTAAAGCAACTAGCGCATTGTTATTTTGGGGAAGGCCGTAAAATTCGCTAAATGGTATGTCCCGAATTCTAATTATTTTAATATATACATTTAGAGGGCCCCGCAACTTGTGCATTTTCGAGGCTCGTCTCATTTTATTAAAGGCGAACCTAAAAAAACAACTATGATTTTTTTTTTATGAAGTCATCCGAGGTTAAACTAAAGCAACAATTTTAATAGGGAATAATATCCATGGTAAAATGAAAAAAAGCAATTCAACCAAAAATGACACACAAACAGTTAATAGGAAATCCATACCATTTTTCCATTCCATTTAAACAAATATCACAAATTTGGAAATATGTATGCACCTGTTCGAAGCATGAACAACAACCGGACTGGACCGACAACTATCGGAAACCTCTCCAACGATGGAATATCGGAACCTCGATGTCAAGCTCAACGTAGCGGACCTCGAGCACAACACAACGACGACCTCGAACGGACCTCACCCCGGACAGAACTTCTGGGCTATTTTTTGAACGTTTTCGGTTAAGCTTAAGCTTGTGCGTACGTGTGTTTTCCGGTCAGTCATGGCAAGGAGGGAGGGTGGTTCATGGTTGGACGTTACAGGCAATCGTTTGGACGTGGGGGTGGCGACTGGTTTAGGGTTTTGTTTGAAGGAGAAGAACGTGGTGGTTTAGGGTTCTTCTGGCATTTGTTTGGACGTGAGGGCGTGGACTACTGGCTGGACGATGCAGCAGTGATAGCTGCTGATCGACGGGGGATGAAGGGTCGTTTGGTCAAGGTGGTGAGGCTGCCATGGTGGTTGGTGGCAGTGATGACGCAGCTGGTGGTTTGGGCGGTGGTGTTCGCTGGTTGTTTGGTCGTTGATTGGACAATGACGACGAGGGGGGGAGCTGGAGGTTGACGGTGGTCGTAGGACGGAGAGGGAGCTAGGCGATGGTGGTTGCTGGTGGGTTTGGACGTGGTGTTTGGGTCTGTTTATGGTGGTTTCACGGTGGGGAGTGCGACGGGCTGTTTGGGCAGTGATCGACGGGCAGTGACGACGACGGAGGGAGCTGGTTGAAGGGTCGTTTGGTGGTTTACTGGAGGTGGAAGGAGTGGGGGCCGGGATCGTTAGGGTTTCTTCTTCTTCTTTTGAAGAAGAAGAAGATGAACAGTCTCCAAAAATTTTCCTCCCTTTAAAAATTTCAAAAAGTCCCCTCTGTCCGTTCCTCCTCTTTCCAAGTCCTTTGTCCGTGTATTTAGTACCCTTGCCAAGGGAAATGAGCCCCACGCGTGGTGGGGTTCAAGACTTGTGTCCCCCACGCGTGGTGGGGTTCCCCATGTGTCATGGACTCGGTTTATTATGGGATAGGTCCGAAAATTAGGCCTAAAACCGGGTAGTTTGAACCCGAATATTATTCTTTTGTCCAGACCCGAGAAATAGGAACACGACGTTGCTCAACTGATTATGTAAGCAAAATAGCTACTAAAATAAGACTAATTATTTAAAACAAAACTATATTATTATTTTCTTAATATTTTTCGAGATTAAAATAGCTACAAAATATTAATAAAACTATTTTTGTAATTTTCGTTTTTTAATAAAGACAAAATATAAAGTAACATTTTTTGTATTTTTCAAAATTTAAAATGACTACAAAACATTAATAGAACTATATTTTTTTGGTAATTTTCGAAATTATGTAAAGTACAAAATAAGGTACTATTTTTTTGTATTTTTCAAGTTTATGAGAAATACATAAACTAAAAATTTATATATATATTTTTTGTAATTTTTATTTTTGCAACGAAATAAAGCAAAAATAGTCAAAATAGTTATATTAGACCTAAATTACATATTTATGCTAAAAATGTGAAAATTCTCGGGGAGGGTCAAAAATCCGGTGTCTACAGAAACGACTTGAGATCCTGTCGACCTACTAGAGCATAGGTTCGATTTTGAACACCACTCAAACTCGGCACTGCACCTCTACCTCTACCACGACCTGTCGACTGCTGAAAACCCCGTGCTGAGCCATACCATCACCTCCCCTGTTAGGACAATCCCGCATCATATGGCCAGGCTGTACGCAAGAATAACATGCATCAGAACCTCGACGGCATAGTCCAAAGTGGGCCTTGCCGCACTGATCACAACGTGGTATTGTGGGTCTCGTCTGACTAGTATCCCTGTGATGTTACGAGCCTGATGCCTGCGAACCCTGACCTGGACCAAAATGGGTAAATCGATCATATCGAGGCCTCTGAAAATGTGGAGGAGCACTAGCTATAGGTGGCGCCGAACTCCTCAAAGACTGGGGCCTGACGCTGCCTCTGAAGTCATTAGAATACCTTGCAAATCTCGCCCTCTTATGTTGGCCCCTATCCTGCTCCCTATCTGCCCTCTGTTGGCGCTTACGATCCTCTAGGGTCTGGGCATAAGCCTGAATACGGGAAATATCCATGCCCTCCACCAATGAGGCTGTTGTGCACTCATTTATCAGTTGTGGTCCCAATCCGTTCACGAACAAATGCACCATATCACTCATCTCGGCCACCATATGGGGAGCATACCTTGCTAAAGAATCGAACTGCATACTGTACTCTCGCACACTCATATTACCTTGTCTAAGGTTCAAGAACTTATCAGCTCTAGCTCGTCGTATCTCAACTGGCAAGTAGTGACGAAGAAAGGCCTCAGAAAATTCCTTCCACACAGCTGGAGGAGCGTTCAGACCCCTGGATCTCTCCCAACTATCATACCAGAGAACCACTAAATCCCGTAGCCGATAAGAAGCCAACTCTACTTCCTTTGTATCACTAACATGCATGACCCGCAGTGTACGATGAACCTGGTCAATAAAAGTCTGCGGGTCCTCCTTGGGGTCTGATCCGGTAAACACTGGAGGGCCTAAATTAATTAAATCACGAACTCTCATACTAATTGGTTTATCAGCAGCACCTGTATTCTGCCTCTGAGCCTGAGCAGCTACCAAGCTAGTCAATAACTGCAAAGCACTCCGCATATCCTGGTCTGTAGTGCCAGACGGAGGAATTGGAGGTGCTGGATGCCTCCTAATATCCTATGGAGGAGACGGGGTAGATGAGGTATGAGACGACATCTCACTCTGAGCCTCATTTTGGCCTGCTCTGGCCTGGGGCACCTGACTGGTACCCTCTCCCGCAGTTGTATCAAGCCATCTACTAATTGTTTGTTTCCTAGTCGAAGGCATCGCTAAAAGAAAACAAGGTGAATATTAGAGACGAACACTTACGACTCAACTCTACGCACGATCTAGATTCAGGAAGAAGGTAACAACCCTATATGTCATATAGCCTCCTGATTATAAGTGTGGCGTGCTACACGTCCATAATCAAGACTCTACTAGACACGACTCATAGACAATCCCTAGGACAGACTTGCTTTGATACCAAGTTTTTTACGACCTAACCTGGAGGGCCATGACTAGCACCCGACCATACTTGCCGAGCACCAACGCCATTTTATCTAACCTTTTTTTATTATCTTTTAGGGTTAACGAGATCAATATAAATGGTAGACATGGATCATGGACAACCAACAATAAAATATGATGGCATGAACATTCATAGCAGGGGATGACCAGACAATCAAGAAACTACATATAAGGTACGAGCTACCACGCTACCATGAAAGACTATACAACAAAAACCAGCCGACAAGGCATACCAAACTATACATGAGTCGACACTTGTCTATGAGCCTCTAAATTAACATAAATGCTGCAACATAGCCGGAATAGGGCCCCGACATACCCATAATGTCTATAACAAAAATGCATACCAAGACCATGGCATGTCCGGAGAAGGGATCTCGCCAATCACTGCTGAACTGGACAACCTACTGTGGTGAGGGAGCTACATCTACCTGTCTATTAGGGCCTGCAGCACGACATGCAGCATCCACAAATAAAAGGACGTCAGTACGAATAAAGTACTGAGTATGTAAGGCAAGGAACCATAAATACGATCAGTAATGTAAGCAAGGATAGAGAATATACAACCTGTAACATCTTAGTACCTCTGAGGGCTACTTACATGAAATGCATGATACATATGTATAAATACATAAACCTTTAAAGCATTCGCCTCTGTGGGCATCATCATCATCATATCGTACCCGGCCATAATAGGCTCGGTAGAATCGTACCCGGCCACGTGGAGCTCGGTAAAACCCAACTGATCAGTGGTTGCACAATAGGTGCCGTACCCGGCCAACTATAGCGTGGCTCGGTAGAGTAAAATAGATACATATATATAATGCATGCTCGACTCATGGAATCACATTCTAAACCTTTCGGAGTGACGTAAGGTCGGTATCCTCTGTACACGTTATTAGGACTAACTCTTCACTATGAACCTTATAAGAATCAGGAAGTACCAACAACATTGATAACATAAGAATAAGAGAAGCAACATTAACATCAATCGTTCCATAAGAGGGAAAGCAATGTAAGTACTGCTAGCTTCTAAGAGTAGAGTATCTTTGGAAGCTCGTTCATTACATTATGTACAATCGGAGTCGTGCAAAAGAAGAAAAGGGATAGCCTCACATACCTTGTATATACTGCCCCAATCACAAGCTATGCAATTGTCACAACTCCTTAGTCTACAATAAGAGAAACGATACTATCGTTATCATTTAAGCGTCATAACTATTATGTATCGACCACAACCTATTTTACGTTGAAACGGACAGCACCTCCCCTATATATATGACTTCACACCATTCAAAACAATCACCAAACAGCCCAAACAACACATATTGAGCCTCCCAAAATAGTCCACGCACAACCTAATTACATCATACATATGACGACCACCGTAGTCGTGTCAAACGACCCAGAAATGTTACGAGTAACTATCAGTCCACAACCCTACATATATATGGTGTTTCTCCACACCATTCCACCTCCAAAACTCCACAAAATAGTAGTAAAACACGCAGCCCAATAGCAACACAAAACAGTCCACAAAACAGTCCGCTACAAGTGAATAACTCGAACTCACGGCTTCCGATCACCGTCCCGTGAGTTCTTACATGTATAGAACGAATTACCATGAATTCACAGCAGAGAAAAATGTATGAAAGATGGCAGTAACTTACCTTACTTGTTGGATAACTCAGCCCTTCCCTTGGTTCTTCAAACTCTAGGTTTTACCTTCAAATAGAACTTGAAAGAGAGGGAAAATCGATTAGGGTTTGTGTGGGATTTTTGGGGAGGAGTTGCAGGGGTTAACTTTGGTTTTGAGGGTCTGAAATATGGATGAAATAACTGAGTTCATAACCCCTTAAAAGTCCTTACTTGTCCGACTTAGGTCTTTTAAGTTTGTCCTATCATTTTGGCAAGTAGGTGATGCACCTACTTGTCATCTACCAATCTGCGCAGGCTTGCGAAAATATGAATATCTCTATACTCCAAGATCGTATTGACAAACGGTTTAATGCGTTGGAAACTAAACCTATAGATATTTAATTTGGTGGGTAGATAACCCCGTAATTCCTTGTAAATTAGGAGAAAAGCTTAGAAACATTTAACCTAATGTTTAAGTAAAATTATGAACCTAAGTTGCGACAACGTTTGTCGACTTTTGTTTCATAACTCGTTTGACTTCAAGACTTATGATACGGATATTATATGATTCAAATACCTTAATACATGACCTCTTGAGTGTATTAAGAACCTCTAGGTTTACCTGAAAATACGAGTTACAACATCCTTGATTCGTTTAACTTCTAATACTTGTTGTAGACACCTGATTTTTGACCCTCCCCGAGAATTTTCACATTTTTAGCGTGAATATGTGAAATTGGGTCTAATATAGCCATTTAAACTATTTTTACTTTATTTCGTTGCAAAAAGAAAAATTACAAAAAATATATATATAAATTTTAGTTTATATATTTCTCATAAACTTGAAAGAATACAAAAAAATTGTACTTTATTTTGTACTTTATATAATTTCGAAAATTACCAAAAAATATAGTTCTGTTAATGTCTTATAGTCATTTTAATTTTGAAAAATTAAAAAATATTACTTTATATTTTATCTTTATATAAAAAAAACGAAAATTACAAAAAAATAGTTTTATTAATATTTTTGTAGCTATTTTAAATCTTGAAAAAATATTTAAAAGAGATATAGTTTTGTTTAAATATTAGTCTTATTTTTGGTAGTTATTTTGCTTACATAGGACTAGTTAAGCAACGGTTTCTTATTCTCGGGTCTGGGCAAAAGAATAATATTCGGGTTCAAACTACCCGGTTTTAGGCCTAATTTTCGGACTTAGCCCATAATAAACCGAGTCCATGACACATGGGGAACCCCACCACGCGTGGGGGACACAAGTCTCGAACCCCACCACGCGTGGGGCTCATTTCCCTGGGCAAAACCATTACAAAGGCACGGTCAAAAACATTTTGAAAAGGGGGGGACTTGGAGATTTTTTGAACGGAAGAAAATTTTTGGAGACTGTTCATCTTCTTCTTCTTCTAAAGAAAAAGAAGAAACCCTAACGATCCCGGCCCCCACTCCTTCCACCTCCAGTAAACCACCAAACGACCCTTCAACCAGCTCCCTCCGTCGTCGTCACTGCCCGTCGATCACTGCCCAAACAGCCCGTCGCACTCCCCACCGTGAAACCACCATAAACAGACCCAAACACCACGTCCAAACCCACCACGACCACCGTCAACCTCCAGCTCCCCCCCTTCGTCGTCACTGTCCAACCAACGACCAAACAACCAGCGAACACCACCACCCAAACACCAGCACCAAACAGACCCAAACTTCATCGCAACCACCAGCCTCGTCGAGCAGCAGCTGTTGCTGTTGCTGCTGTGTCACCTTCCCGACCAGTCCGTCACCCATAATCATCGTCACTCCTCCTCCTCCTAGCTCCCTCCATCGTCGCTACAAACAACCCCAACTCCACCACCCGTCACTGTCCCTATCCCCCATCCCGGCAAGCAACGCACAGCTGCTCCTTCCTCGCATCCAAACGACCCCTTTTTCTGTTTCATCCTCCTCGCGTCGACACCGTCCAAACGCCCTTCAGTAGCCCCCCCTCGCGTCGACCTTACTGCTGTCGACGTTGTTTCATCTTTCGCGAGCAGCTGTGGGTTGCTGAGATCCTGCTTTGCCGAGTTTTCTGTTTTCCGTCGAGGTCTACTTTGGTTCGTCGAGGTCCGGTACGTCGAGGTTGTTGTCTGAGGTTTCGTCGCAGGTCCAACGCATCGGACGTTAATCTCAAGTAGGTTATCTCTTCCCGTGTCCTTCATGTTTGCTGTTTAGTAATATGTATAGGTGTTTGTTGAAATACAATCCTAGTTCATGCGGATAGTACGCGAAATTGCGCGAGACATATATACATGATGATTGCGAATTGCTATTTTTGATAATTAACTCCGTATGGTATTGAAATTTGGCCGTGAATGTCTTTTCCGTTGTTTCGTTATTTTAAGTAGCTATTTGACATTTTGTTTCTTCATGTTTAAATTGTTGTTATCCAAATATTTGTCATAATAGAGGTTTGCACATATTCTGAAAGGTGTTAATTATTTAGTTTGTCTTAATAGTTGTTTATACATGTGGTAGTAATGTTGAAATTATAGTAGCAATTTTAATTCCGCGGAAAAATACTCGCTTCATCAAATAAGTTCAATTTATAACCCATGATCTCGCGAAGTAGCAAAAAACGTAGTTATTTTAGCCTTGTCCTATTTCTAAAAGAAAAAAAGAAAAATAAATAAATAATAAAAATGAGACGAGCCTCGCCAAATAAAAAATACAAGCTGCGGGGCCCTCTAAATGTATATATTAAATACTTAGATTCTGGGACGGGCCGTTTAGCAAATTTCACGGCCCTACCCAAAATAATAACGCGCTAGTTGCTTTAGGCGCGCCTTCAATAATTTATTCTCCTTAAACTCGGGTGCACATTTATGTGACCCAAATCCAAATCTCAACGAAGTCGAAATGTGTCTCTAATCACGGGTACATTGATTGTGACGTGGTCGGAGATGCATTTCCATGACGTTGCAAATTCCTTTAAAAAACAAGAATGAGATGAGCCTCGCCGAATAAAAATACAAATTGCGGGGCCCTCAGTAAATACTTGTGTTAAAATTATCTAGAATTCAGGAGGGTCGTTTAGCGAATTTCACGGCCTTCCCCAAAATAATAACGCGATAGTCTCTTTAGGCGCGTGTTTAATAGTTTACCTTCTTAAGCTTGGGTGTGCATTTCATGCGACCCAAATCCAAATCCCAAAACATCAAATAAAATATGTTCCGGATTGTGGGTGCATTTCATGTGACGCAGTCCAAAGACATGTTTTAAGCGATGTTCACATTCTTCTAAAAATAATAATATTAAAGTGGTTAAAAGATAAAATTTGCACATAAGTTCATATTGGTGTAAAATCAGATAATCAAGCCGAATATAACAGTTGAGCGACCGTGCTAGAACCACGGAACTCGGGAATGCCTAATACCTTCTCCCGGGTTAACAGAATTCCTTATCCGGATTTCTGGTACGCAGACTGTAATATGGAGTCATTCATTTCCTCGATTCGGGATTAAAAATAGGTGACTTGGGACACCCTAAATCTCCCAAGTGGCGACTCTGAAATAAATAAACCAATCCCGTTTCGATTGTCCTTTAATTGGAAAAATCTCCCTTGCGCCCACTCTGGTGCGGAAAAAGGAGGTGTGACAGCTCTGGCGACTCTGCTGGGGACTAGAGCACCCAGAACCACTGGTTCAGGGTTAGAAATTCGAGCTTAGATAAATTGTTATATTTGGTTTTATCTGATTTTTACATGTTTGAGCCTAATGTGCTAAATGATGCTTTTACCGCTTTGATATTACGTGAACTGTATATAAACTGTGCCGAAACCCCTATCCTTTCTGAGTCTTCTAAATCATGAAGAAGGGCGTACTTCGTACGACTTCTTTTCTGTATAGTGTCAAATCCCAATTTAGAACGAAATTCGGATAAGTTGCTAAGCCGGTGAAGCTTCTGTATTCCCGGTACGCTGCCCCCCTCGGCTCGAGCTATCCGCTCGGGTAAGCCAGGTCTAGAACAAACACCCAGGTTTTGAACCTAGAATAACTCAGCTTCATGTCGGATCCCTAGTAGGAACGTTTATTTGCATCATGTGCATTTCACTTAGGGGACTCAACACATGGGTTGGGTCCGTCTAGGACAAGCAACCTGAAAATAATAGATCATCTTATGGCATCCTATGTGCTACATGTTGTATTTATTCAAGGGTGAATGAGTCATTTGGCGGACCAATGATAGTTGAGGACAAATGACACTCCTTATCATGCTGATCACGTTAAATAAGAAAGTTGCACGATTTTTGATAAGCCTGCTATCATGTTAATTAAGCACATGGGGAACATTGTGGAATTCAAGAAGCCTTGGTATTCCACATGTCCCCCACGCTTCATTTTTGAAAAAGGCACATGGGGAACATTTGTGGAATCCAAGAAGCCTTGGTATTCCACATGTCCCCCACGCTTCATTTTTGGGAAAAACCACATGGGGAACATTTGTGGAATCCAAGAAGTCTTGGAATTCCCTATGTCCCCCATGCTTCACATGTTGGGAAAAGCTCATGGGGAACAGTTGCGGAATCCAAGATGTCTTGGAAATCCTTATGTTTCCCATGCCACATTTTTTGAAAAATAATAATAAATATAAAAATAAAAATAAAAATAAAAATACATATAAAAAAAAGAGCATGAAAATTCAAAAGATTTTGTATGTTGTCATCATTTTCCACATATTAGAAAATAGTGAAAAAGAGGAGAAAATAACAGCGTAGAGAAAAAGTTCGAGTAGAGTCGAAGCTCTGCCGAAATTTTGAGAAAATGAAAAAATGTGTCTTATTAAGTTTGTTTTATTAGCAAGTCTTGTCTTGAAAAATGTCAAAAAGTCCAAAAGTTTTATTATGTTATAAAAAAAAAGGGAGTCGGGCGTTGAAAGTGGTTTTATTATTGCAAATATATATATATATATATTTCCAAAAAATGTATATATATCTTTATCTGTTGCAAGAACATTTGTCTTGCCAAAAGTTTTTAGAATCCCAATTTTCAAAACAAATAATCCAAAAACATTTTCCATTATTGACTTCTTTAGAAAGTCTTTCTAATTGTTTTTTTTTAAAAAATAAAATAAAAAAATAAAAAAATATATAATATAAAAAGCAAATCCGAAAATATTTTGATTCTTCTTTCAAAAATTGAAAAGAAAATTCAAAATTCAAAAAAAAACATTTTAGAAGCATTTCTTTTATTAAAGGTAAAATTCCAAAAAATATATTCTTCTTTTTCTTTAGAATAAAAAATAATGAAAATTCAAAAATATATCTTAGAAGAGTTTCTTTTAAAAAAGAAAATCAATCAAAAATCAAAAAATATACTTCCTTTCTTCTTTTAAAGTAGTTCTTTCACAAATTCACAAAAAAAAAGAGTTAGTTCATCCATTTATTCCTGATTGCCCGAACTACGCGGGTTTGATTCTCACCGGATGTGAGATACGTAGGCAACCCTCATCGGGTCCAACCCCGCATTCTAAAAAAAAGAGAAAGAAGAAGGAATGTTTTATGTTTTTCGTTAATTTGTTTGTTTGTTATGAATGAAAAATAATAGTCTATTTGTTTGTCGTGAAAAAATAACAAAAAATAAATAAATAGAAAATGGAAAAGGGTCTTCTCAAAAATAGTTTATTTGCCCGAACTATGCGGGTTTGATTCTCACCGGATGTGAGATACGTAGGCAACCCTCATCGGGTCCAACCCCACCTTTTGCTAAAATAGCCAAAAGCAAATAAATAAATAAAAAAAACATTCAAATTTTTAATTCTGTCATAAAGAGGTCGGGTGACGCTGTTTTGTCAAAACATAGCCGAATGTTCCCGAAAGGAACGCCGGAAGGCTGACTTTGCATAAATAACCACCTTTGGGTCATTTTTAAGATTTGGTCCAGTTGACCCACACAGCCTTAAAAACCTTCGTCCCCGAGACGTTGAAAGACCGTATTTGCAATATTGAGTTTTCTAATTTGAAAAACGATAAAAAGAGTCATAAATAAGTCAGGTGATGCTATTTTGTCATAAATAGCCGAGTGTTCCCGAAAGGGACGCCGGAAGGCTGACTTTGCATAAACAGCCACCTTTTGGGTCATGTTTAGGATTTTGGTCCAGTTGACCCACACAGCCTTAAATATCTTCGTCCCCGAGGCGCTGAAGGGCCGTGTTTGCAACACCAGGTTTTTCTTGTAATTTTGAAAAGAAAAAAAAACAAAGAGTCAGCGGTCAGGTGAATACCGTTTGAATTTTGTCATAATAAGTCGAGCCAGCTTCAGTCACGTCTTAAACCATTCTTGCCGAAATAGCCTTAGAGTATCTTTTAGTTGTCGAAAGGTTATTTTCGTAAAAGAATGAACAAGTTTGTAAAATGTCAAAATAATCCTCCCCGGCCTCAAAATTCATGTGAAGTTTGGAAGGGGCCACATTTGCAAAAATAACTGTTGGGTTGCATTTGTCAAAAGGAGAAAGGGAACTGGCCTTTTTGTTTTTGAGTTTATAAATCTCTCGATTAGAATATATGGGTTGTTTGACTTTCGAGTTTGTAGGTCACCTTTAAACCTTTGAAACCCAGTTTGTTTTAATATGAAAATTGAAAAAAATGTTCATTATTGTTTATCTTTTATTGGTCCGAACTACGCAAGGTCTGATTCATGTGGTGTCATGATACGTAGGCAATCTCCATAAGATTAGACCACAACAAAAATAAAAGCAAAAAAAAAAGGAATGAAAAAAAAGAAAGAGAAAAAGAAGAAAAGAAAAAAATGAAAAAAAAACATCGAAAAAAAAGAAAAGAAAAAAAGATGTTGTCAATAATGAGGACCGACTGAGTCCATTCTAACCTGTTTTGTTTTGAATCACAAAGAAAGAAGGTGGTTGGTTTGTGGTAAGCCGGACAATGACACCCAGAATCCTTTACTTGCACCTCATGATACACACTCTGCGGGGATCAGGCCTGATAACAGAAGCACTCGAATCCTATTGGGAACTTGTTGACGGAGGTTGATGATATTGAAGTTGGTAATGGTCTTGGCAGTATTGATGCGAAGCTCAGTGGCTAAGATGCCGGTTTTGATAAAGTGGGAGGATGCTCCGTCCTTTTGTTAGCAAGAGAGAAGCTTGTGATGGCTTATTTTGTTGTCATTTCTGTTGTTCGGATTATTAGGATTGTAATTTGGATATTGTTTTGTGTCAATATCTTTCCGCTTATCTTTCCGTTTTGTCATAGCGGTTTGTTTAAGTTTGTCCAGGTTATTTTAGGATTTTATTCTGGTTTGTTTCGTTTGTCTTGTTGTTCAAACCATTCCATCGGTAGTCTAAAGCAAATTCGGTCTTTTATTATTTCTAGTCATCTCTTTGTTTAGTCCTTTTGTCATTTTGTTCAACGCCGATTCTAGTGACATGACATGCGCACACAGTTTGGGCCTAGTCTTTAAAGTTAATCATAAAACCTCGGAAAGGTGATCAGAACATTTAAAGAAAATAAGGACAGTTTGAGATTATTCAGAGCTCGAATCATGTGGAACTAGGGCAAGTTAAACACAAAGAAAACCGTTAAAAGCAAGATTCGCCAAATTGGCATGAGGGTCGTTCAGGATGATGAGAGTGTCGCCCAACGGTGCTTTAGAAATGACAAAGGAAAAATAAGATGTTTAACATAATTGTCAAGTCCAGCACCATCGGAAGAGACTATAAATCTATGTTCAATTGTGTTGTTTGCACTTGGCATGTTTTGAAGACTGGAATGACGAAGGCATTTTGTTCTGCTACCTAAACACTTTATCCTTCGTTACCCCTTTTGAGCCTTGTTTATTTTTCTTTCATACCCCTCGTTCGGAATCAGTAGCAACGACTAGAAGATACGAAGCGCGACAGGTAAACAAAAGAAAAAAAAAGGAGAAGAAAGAAAAGAAAACAACAAAATGAAAAAAAGAGAAAAAGAGAAAAAAAAGAGAAAAATGATAATAAAAAAAACAAAAACAAACAAAGGAAAGTCAAATGAAAAAAGAGGAATTGGGAACTACGTTTGACCTGATTCCTCAAAGAGGATACGTAGGCGCTTCACGGCTCGGTTATAGTTTTGAAAAATGAAAAACAAAATCAATTAAAATATCCCCAAGCAAGAAACTGGGGCAAATGTTGCGTTTGTTGTAAATAAATCTAATTCCGAAGGTTGTAACTAATAACCCAAAATTAATGTATTTTTTGAGCCTTTCATACCCTTTCTTTCTAGCCCTATCCAAAACCCACATTATGGTCCAAAGAAAGACCTTCTGATCAGTCTTCAAAAGATGCCAAGTCAGACAAATGAAGAGTCTTACCAGCAAACAAAACATTCTGTTCCACAGCAGAAAGGACTCTAATCCCCAACAGAAAGAGTCGTACCGGCAACACTCCAAATCCCCAGCTGAAAGTGATACAAATGAGAGAGTCTTATCGGTGAAAACCTTCACAGGCACCATAAGGCGATGAAAGCTGAGAGAAAAGCCAAAATGAGAGAGACTTGATAGTGAAAACCCTTCGGGCACTACAAGTCGAATAAGATTGAGAATCAGATGGGGAATCGCCAATTGAAGATCTTGAAAGATGATTGACGATAGAGGATAGGTCACATATGCATGTCATGACCATTAGAGTCGGTATCTGCATTTGATAGGTTTTTATTTATAGTTTCTTTTGTTAAAGAGTCATCTTTTTTTTCCTTTGTCCTTTTATTCTGTTTCTTTTTATCTTTTTCCTTTCATAGAAAGATCCCCAATAGAGTCTGTCTGGTCAGAACGAGTATGAAATGACTTCAAAATATGCCATCAGCTTTCCAATTATGCCAGATGAGATCTGACTAGTACCTCCAAATGGTATAGTCAGCAAAGAACAAGCGCGAGGCCAATGTCAAAAAAGATATCCCCAGCAAAGGGAATTGACAAAAGGATTGACGAACGTCAAGAGAGATATCCTTGCCAAAACCAAGGTTATAAACCTCAAGGCCAAGGCCCATGAACAGAGCAAAGAGAGCAATGAGTATGATTTGGCGAAATCCATACTGGACTAAAAGGTCGGGGAAATGCCAGTTTCCAAGCTATGCCACAAAAAGAAGAGGGATATCCCCAGCTGGAAGGGATTATCCCCAGCACATAATATCATCCCCAACAAGTTGTGGAGCACAGATCAAGGAAGGAGAAAGGGAACTCCATCACAACCAACCACCATGTTTTAAACTAACAAATTTTGTTTGATTTGAAACAGGTAAAGGAAATGGCATTGATGCCAAAATGCATGCCGCAAGAGATATTATCAAACTGGGGCAGAAAATTTTCCTTTCATTTAGAAAATTTTCTGAAAGTCAGATACCCATTTGGAAAAGGATAAAGATAACACAAATCTCAAGGGAAGTGGTCTTTGAACCAGTGTTGCCCCCAACATAATAAGTTTCGATGGAGGAAGTTGTTCCGCAGCGGACAACAAAGGGATGAAACTTGAGTTCAGTAAGCACTAGTTCTGAAGGAATCAGAATCCCCCAGCAAGTGTTAAGGTAAGACATTTTCAAGTTTTAAGGATATTTTGGGTTCATCCGCCCTCAAATAGGATATGTTGGGTTCATCCGCCCTCAAAACAGGATATGTCGGATTCATCCGCCCTCAAATAGGATATGTCGGGTTCATCTGCCCTCAAATAGGATAGTTCGGGTTCATCCTCCCTCAAATAGGATATGTCGGGTTCATCCGCCCTCAAATAGGATATGTCGGGTCCATCCGCCCTCAAATAGGATATGTCGGGTCCATCCGCCCTCAAATAGGATATGTCGGGTCCATCCGCCCTCAAATAGGATATGTCGGGTCCATCCGCCCTTAAATAGGATATGTCGGGTTCATCCGCCCTCAAATAGGTATGTGGGGTTCATCCGCCCTCGAATAGGATATTTTGGGTTCATCCGCCCTCGAATAGGATATTTTGGGTTCATCCGCCCTCGAATAGGATATTTTGGGTTCATCCGCCCTCGAACAGGATATTTTGGGTTCATCCGCCCTCGAACAGGATATGTTGGGTTCATCCGCCCTCGAATAGGATATTTTGGGTTCATCCGCCCTCGAATAGGATATTTTGGGTTCATCCGCCCTCGAATAGGATATTTTGGGTTCATCCGCCCTCGAATAGGATATTTTGGGTTCATCCACCCTCGAATAGGATATGTCGGGATCATCCGCCCTCCAACAGGATATGTTGGGTTCATCCGCCCTCGAATAGGATATGTTGGGTTCATCCGCCCTCGAATAGGATATGTTGGGTTCATCCGCCCTCGAATAGGATATTTCGGGTTCATCCGCCCTCAAATAGGATATGTTGGGTTCATCCGCCCTCGAATAGGATATTTTGGGTTCATCCGCCCTCGAATAGGATATTTTGGGTTCATCCGCCCTCGAATAGGATATGTTGGGATCATCCGCCCTTAAACAGGATATGTTGGGTTCATCCGCCCTCGAACAGGATATGTTGGGTTCATCCGCCCTCGAATAGGATATTTTGGGTTCATCCGCCCTCGAATAGGATATTTTGGGTTCATCCGCCCTCGAATAGGATATTTTGGGTTCATCCGCCCTCGAATAGGATATGTCGGGATCATCCGCCCTCAAACAGGATATGTTGGGTTCATCCGCCCTCGAATAGGATATGTTGGGTTCATCCGCCCTCGAATAGGATATGTTGGGTTCATCCGCCCTCGAATAGGATATTTTGGGTTCATCTGCCCTCGAATAGGATATTTTGGGTTCATCCGACCTTGAATAGGATATTTTGGGTTCATCCGCCCTCGAATAGGATATTTTGGGTTCATCCGCCCTCGAATAGGATATTTTGGGTTTATCCGCCCTCGAATAGGATATTTTGGGTTCATCCGCCCTCAAATAGGATATGTTGGGTTCATCCGCCCTCAAATAGGATATGTTGGGTTCGTCCGCCCTCAAATAGGATGTTATTTTCAAAGTTATTAATGAAGCCAGGCGCCCACCTGTATAACGAGAGGAATACATTTCAGTCTTTAAATTTCTTGACAGGCGCCCACCTGAATAACGAGAGGAATACATTTTCTGTCTTTTCATTTCTGTTCTAGGTCACCCACCAGTATAATGCGGGCATATCATTTTTCATGTCTTTACTACCAGGCGCCCACCTGAATAAAGAGAGGAATACGTTTCAGTCTTTAAATTTCATACCAGGCGCCCACTTGAATAACGAGAGGAATACGTTTCAGTCTTTAAATTTCATACCAGGCGCCCACCTGAATAACGAGAGGAATACATTTTTCATGTCTTTGCCAGGCGCCCACCTCTATAACGAGAGGAATACATTTCAGTCTTTAAATTTCTTGACAGGCGCCCACCTGAATAACGAGAGGAATACATTTTCTGTCTTTTCATTTCTGTTCTAGGTCACCCACCAGTATAATGCGGGCATATCATTTTTCATGTCTTTACTACCAGGCGCCCACCTGAATAACGAGAGGAATACGTTTCAGTCTATAAATTTCATACCAGGCGCCCACCTGAATAACGAGAGGAATACGTTTCAGTCTTTAAATTTCATACCAGGCGCCCACCTGAATAACGAGAGGAATACATTTTTCATGTCTTTACCAGGCGCCCACCTGTATAACAAGAGGAATACATTTCAGTCTTTAAATTTCATGCCAGGCGCCCACCTGTATAACGAGAGGAATACTTTTTTGTCTGTCCATTTCATATTCTAGGTCACCCACCAGTATAATGCGGGCCTATCATTTTTCATGTCTTTACCATTAGGCGTCCACCTGTATAACAAGGGAATACATTTCATGTCGTTTCATTTTTGTTCTAGGTCACCCACCTATATAATGCGGGAATAAATTTTTGTCTGTTCATGTCATATTCTAGGTCACCCACCAGTATAATGTGGGCCCATCACATTTCATGTCTTTCCCATTAGGCGCTCACCTGTATAACAAGGGAAAATATTCCACGTCTGTTCCAATAGGAGACGCACATCCTAAAAAGTTTCACCAATAGGAGACGCACTTCCTAAGTTTATTTCACCCAATAGGAGACGCACTTCCTAAAAAGTTTCACCAAATAGGAGACGCACTTCCTAAAACGTTTCACCAATAGGAGACGCACATCCTAAGTTAGTTTCACCAAAAGGAGACGCACATCCTAAGTTAAGTTTACCAGTAGGAGACGCACTTCCTAAGTTAATTTCACCAATAGGAGACGCACTTCCTAAGTTAGTTTCACCAAGAGGAGACGCACATCCTAAGAATAGTTTCACCCAATAGGAGACGCACTTCCTAAGTAAGTTTCACCAATAGGAGACGCACTTCCTGAAAATAATTTTACCAATAGGAGACGCACTTCCTAAGGAGACGCACTTCCTAAGTTTAGTTTCACCAATAGGAGATGCACTTCCTAAGTAAGTTTCACCAATAGGAGACGCACTTCCTAAGTTTAGTTTCACCAATAGGAGACGCACTTCCTAAGTAAGTTTCACCAATAGGAGACGCACTTCCTAAAAATAATTTCACCAATAGGAGACGCACTGCCTAAGGAGACGCACTTCCTAAGATAAGTTTCACCAGTAGGAGACGCACTTCCTAAGTCAATAGGAGACACACATCCTGAGTTAAGTTTACCAGTAGGAGACGCACTTTCTATGTTAATTTCACCAATATGAGACGCACTTCCTAAGTCAGTTTCACCAAAAGGAGACGCACATCCTAAGTTAAGTTTACCAGTAGGAGACGCACTTCCTAAGTCAATAGGAGACGCACATCCTAAGATAAGTTTTACCAGTAGGAGACGCACTTCCTAAGATAAGTTTCACCAGTAGGAGACGCACTTCCTAAGTAAGTTTCACCAGTAGGAGACGCACTTCCTAAGCAAGTTTCACCAAGAGAATACGCACTTCCTAAGATAAGTTTCACCCAGAGGAGACGCACTTCCTAAAAATAATTTCACCAATAGGAGACACACTTCCTAACAATAATTTCACCAATAGGAGACGCACTTCCTAAGGAGACGCACTTCCTAAGCAAGTTTCACCAATAGGAGACGCACTTCCTAAGCAAGTTTTACCAGTAGGAGACGCACTTCCTAAGATAAGATTCACCAGTAGGAGACGCACTTCCTAAGTTTAGTTTCACCAATAGGAGACGCACTTCCTAAAAATAATTTCACCAATAGGAGACACACTTCCTAAGGAGACGCACTTCCTAAGAGAGTTTCACCAATAGGAGACGCACTTCCTAAGCAAGTTTTATCAGTAGGAGACGCACTTCCTAAGATAAGATTCACCAGTAGGAGACGCACTTCCTAAGTTTAGTTTCACCAATAGGAGACGCACTTCCTAAGGAGACGCACATCCTAAGTAGTTTCACTAGCAGGAGACGCACTTCCTAAGTTCAGTTTCACCAATAGGAGACGCACTTCCTAAGGAGACGCACATCCTAAGCAGTTTTCCCCAATAGTAGACGCACTTCCTAAGTTTATTGTACCAATAGGAGACGCACTTCCTATGTCTATTATACCCAATAGGAGACACACTTCCTTAAAGTTTAGTTTTTCCCATAGGAGACGCACTTCCTAAGTTTACTTTTACCCCATAGGAGACGCACTTCCTAAATTAAGATTTCACGCATAGGAGACGCACTTCCTAAATTATTTTCATTCATAGGAGACACACTTCCTAGTTCAAAATCATTAAGGTTTCACCCATAGGAGACGCACTTCCTAAGACTATTTTACCCCTAGGAGACGCACTTCCTAAGTTTAATTTCATGCACAGGAAACGCACTTCTTGAATTAAGTTTTCATTATTAGGAGACACACTTCCTAGTCTGGTTCGCTCAGGTTATACTTTTGCTTTAGGAGACTCACTTCCTAGTTTGGCTTTTTAGATTATATTTTATTTTAGGAGACGCACTTCCGGAATTGAGATTTCACCCTTAGGAGATGCACTTCCTAGTTTGATTCATTTTAAGTTCGACCATAGGAGACGCACTTCCTAGTCCAGTTTTTGAAGTTTACCCATAGGAGACGCACTTCCTAATCAAGGTCTTTCAAGTTTTTTAGGAGACACGCTTCCTAAATCGATATTTTATTCATAGGAGACGCACTTCCTAGTTCTAGTCACTGAAGTTTTCACCCTTAGGAGACGCACTTCCTAGTTTAGCTCATTCCGATTCAACCATAGAAGACGCACTTTCTAGTTTGAGTCATTGAGGTTTTAATTTTAGCAGATACATTTGCTAGCAAGAATTTTGGTTTTACTCATAGGAGATGCACATCCTAGCCTAGTCTTTAGTTTACTCTCATCATTGCATCAGTAGTGTAAGTGAGTTACAATTTTGCTAACGACTCACAAATCTTCCCAGTACAAACTGGGTTAGGAAATTTTGTTTGTTTTGTTTGTTTTGATTGTCAGGGACCCGCCTGTAGAACGGAGTTTGTGGTATGTCAAAGATCGAAGAAGTCAGGAGTCCGCCTGTAGAACGGAGGAACAATTTTCAAGATCAAGCGGTGACCCACTGGAAAGCAGAAGGTTACAACAGAAATCCCCAGCATTCAATCCAAGTTAGAAGCTCGCCTCAAGAATGCGAATCAATAGTCTGGGATGATCAATAGAAGCTGGTCACAAAAACAAAAACAAGAAAAAAAGAGAAAAAAGAAAAAGAAAAAGAACCCAAATTACGGAAGTGGAGAACAAATGTGGTCTGCTCAAGAACTAGCACCTATAACTAGCAAGTATCAAGGTTCAAATCCAAAGTCTGTATGAAGAACCATTCAAGACTCAAGATCATGTTTCAGAAAGACTTAAAGATAGGAATCCTTGTAACTAGTAGCTGATAGGCTTAGTTAGTCTTTTTCAGTTTTCATTTTTGTTGTAATGACAGGACCGCGGACCGGAACCTCAACGGAACGGCACCTCGATCGGCTCTCCACCTCGGTACACTTCACTATCTCTCTCATTCCCGAACTACACGTGGCCTGATTCCTGTATAACCAAGGATATGTAGGCAGCTCAGATACCAGGGCTCGGTCACATTCCCTCCCTTTCCTTAAGTGTAGTCCCTCCAAGTAATGGTCGGGTCAAAAACATGTCTAGTCGTTCTTTGTCGGAAAACTCTTCGTGTTTCCAGTCAAAGAGGGGCAGCTGTAGACACCGGATTTTTGACCCTCCCCGAGAATTTTCACATTTTTAGCGTGAATATGTGAAATTGGGTCTAATATAGCCATTTTAACTATTTTTACTTTATTTCGTTGCAAAAAGAAAAATTACAAAAAATATATATATAAATTTTAGTTTATGTATTTCTCATAAACTTGAAAGAATACAAAAAAATTGTACTTTATTTTGTACTTTATATAATTTCGAAAATTACCAAAAAATATAGTTCTGTTAATGTTTTATAGTCATTTTAATTTTGCAAAATTAAAAAATATTACTTTATATTTTATCTTTATATAAAAAAAATGAAAATTACAAAAAAATAGTTTTATTAATATTTTTGTAGCTATTTTAAAACTTGAAAAAATATTTTAAAAAGATATAGTTTTGTTTAAATATTAGTCTTATTTTTGGTAGTTATTTTGCTTACATAGGACTAGTTAAGCAACGGTTTCTTATTCTCGGGTCCGGGCAAAAGAATAATATTCGGGTTCAAACTACCCGGTTTTAGGCCTAATTTTCGGACTTAGCCCATAATAAACCGAGTCCATGACACATGGGGAACCCCACCACGCGTGGGGGACACAAGTCTCGAACCCCACCACGCGTGGGGCTCATTTCCCTGGGCAAAACCATTACAAAGGCACGGTCAAAAACATTTTGAAAAGGGGGGGGGGACTTGGAGATTTTTTGAACGGAAGAAAATTTTTGGAGACTGTTCATCTTCTTCTTCTTCAAAAGAAGAAGAAGAAACCCTAACGATCCCGGCCCCCACTCCTTCCACCTCCAGTAAACCACCAAATGACCTTTCAACCAGCTCCCTCCGTCGTCGTCACTACCCGTTGATCACTGCCCAAATAGCCTGTCGCACTCCCCACCGTGAAACCACCATAAACAGACCCAAACACCACGTCCAAACCCACCACGACTACCGTCAACCTCCAGCTCCCCCCTTCGTCGTCACTGTCCAACCAACGACCAAACAACCAGCGAACACCACCACCCAAACACCAGCACCAAACAGACCCAAACTCCATCGCAACCACCGGCCCCGTCGAGCAGCAGTTGTTGCTGCTGCTGCTGTGTCACCTTCCCGACCAGTCCGTCACCCATAATTATCGTCACTCCTCCTCCTCCTCCTAGCTCCCTCCATCGTCGCTACAAACAACCCCAACTCCACCACCCGTCATTGTCCCTATCCCCCAGCCCGGCAAGCAACGCACAGCTGCTCCTTCCTCGCATCCAAACGACCCCTTTTTCTGCTTCATCCTCCTCGCGTCGACACCGTCCAAACGCCCGTCAGCAGCCCCCCCTCGCGTCGACCTTACTGCTGTCGACGTTGTTTCATCTTTCGCGAGCAGATGTGGGTTGTTGCGATCCTGCTTGGCCGAGTTTTCTGTTTTCCGTCGAGGTCGACTTTGGTTCGTCGAGGTCCGGTACGTCGAGGTTGTTGTCCGAGGTTTCGTCGCAGGTCCAACGCATCGGACGTTAATCTCAAGTAGGTTATCTCTGCTCGTGTCCTTCATGTTTGTTGTTTAGTAATATGTATAGGTGTTTGTTGAAATACAATCCTAGTTCATGCGGATAGTACACGAAATTGCGCGAGACATATATACATGATGATTGCGAATTGCTATTTTTGATAATTAACTCCGTATGGTATTGAAATTTGGCCGTGAATGTCTTTTCCGTTGTGTCGTTATTTTAAGTAGCTATTTGACATTTTGTTTCTTCATGTTTAAATTGTTGTTATCCAAATATTTGTCATAATAGAGGTTTGCACATATTCTGAAAGGTGTTAATTATTTAGTTTGTCTTAATAATTGTTTATACATGTGGTAGTAATGTTGAAATTATAGTAGCAATTTTAATTCCGTGGAAAAATACTCGCTTCATCAAATAAGTTCAATTTATAACCCATGATCTCGCGAAGTAGCAAAAAACGTAGTTATTTTAGCCTTGTCCTGTTTCTAAAAGAAAAAAAGAAAAATAAATAAATAATAAAAATGAGACGAGCCTCGCCAAATAAAAAATACAAGCTGCGGGGCCCTCTAAATGTATATATTAAATACTTAGATTCCGGGACGGGCCGTTTAGCAAATTTCACGGCCCTACCCAAAATAATAACGCGCTAGTTGCTTTAGGCGCGCCTTCAATAATTTATTCTCCTTAAACTCGGGTGCGCATTTATGTGACCCAAATCCAAATCTCAACGAAGTTGAAATGTGTCTCTAATCACGGGTACATTGATTGTGACGTGGTCGGAGATGCATTTCCATGACATTGCAAATTCCTTTAAAAACAAGAATGAGATGAGCCTCGCCGAATAAAAATACAAATTGCGGGGCCCTCAGTAAATACTTGTGTTAAAATTATCTAGAATTCAGGAGGGTCGTTTAGCGAATTTCACGGCCTTCCCCAAAATAATAACGCGATAGTCTCTTTAGGCGCGTGTTTAATAGTTTACCTTCTTAAGCTTGGGTGTGCATCATGCGACCCAAATCCAAATCCCAAAACATCAAATAAAATATGTTCCGGATTGTGGGTGCATTTCATGTGACGCAGTCCAAAGACGTGTTTTAAGCGATGTTCACATTTCTTTTAAAAACAATAATAATAAAGCGGTTAAAAGATAAAATTTGCACATAAGTTCATATTTGTATAAAATCAGATAATCAAGCCGAATATAACAGTTGAGCGACCGTGCTAGAACCACGGAACTCGGGAATGCCTAACACCTTCTCCCGGGTTAACAGAATTCCTTATCCGGATTTCTGGTACGCAGACTGTAATATGGAGTCATTCATTTCCTCGATTCGGGATTAAAAATAGGTGACTTGGGACACCCTAAATCTCCCAAGTGGCGACTCTGAAATAAATAAACCAATCCCGTTTCGATTGTCCTTTAATTGGAAAAAACTCCCTTGCGCCCACTCTGGTGCGGAAAAAGGAGGTGTGACACTTGTTAATCACCCTTATACACCCTTGTATCACTTAAGACCAATAAGATTAACTTCTTATCATATCAAAGGTAATTCCTTCTTGGATTTATGTTAACTAATATATGGCATGAACTAACGCGTGTGGATATGGGTTGTAACAGTTACATCCTCCCCCACTTAAACACACGTTCGTCCTCGAATGTGACCAGCGTTGTCCCAAAAAGCAATCAATTGCTGAATAACCTTACCATGCATATATCCGGGGGTGATCCCACGTCATCCTATCTCACAGAGGTTCGATAACACAATATAACTAAAATTTCACAATCCATCCTAGTCCATAAACCATAGAACCACTTTTCTGCTTCTAAATTATCAATACGGTCAGAATCTCACATTTATACTATGAATAAGTTCGACAAGCTCTAACAAACCATATCTGATATCTCAAGTGAAATCACATGATATACCACATAACTCAAACACTTGTAGCGATAACTTCTATTCACAGCAGCTGCCCACAACAACAGAATACCGGTAGAAAATCTCTTATCAACTAAAATCTCATTCCAACACTTTCATATACTACCGACGATAAATGAAACACGCAATAAACCATAACCATTTCTCTGATCGACCATTCACGAAGCCACGTCTCCTTGGTCAAATACCATAGCAAATTTTCGAGCCGAACCTCGATATTATCCTTCCAACATGCTGAAATCGAATTCGTTCGTATTCATTAATGATCCCAACAATCTCCTCTAATCCAACACACCACTCTGGTGACATGACACATCAATATAGGCCTAAGCCACAACTTGCATAATATGTGCACTAATAAGCAACAGTCCGAACATACTCAAATCATGAAAAAAAAGACTCAAATGAAAGAGTTGTACCTCAAGCTCACCAGTACCACCACAACACAAGGCTGAGAACCCGTCTCTCATCATAGGAACAAAACACACGATTCTAACCCGCAAGGTCATACCTCTACATAGCTTCGCTGCAATTCGCGATCCTATCCAAACATTGCTCCACATGAAACACCTCAAATCACTATGCTCGAAATCGACAACCACACATAATTTGATGTCGGAACCAAAGCAAATCATTATACCCACGGTGAAACAAATAACATATACTACGCAAACCTGATAGGACGTAATCGATACGCCATTCACCAAGCAACACCTAATTACTCTCCCCGCTCGACTTCCACTATGAAACCCCAATAGAACTGCACCATATGTGCCCATAACCAACAAGTCATAACGTCTCACAACACAGAAAGGTAACTCATAGATCTCCCCAGATCACTAATAAGCTCAATAACGGTCGAATAAACACCTCCCTCAACAATACAATTTGAGGCCAACCAAGCTGACTCAAGCTAGAATCACGCATCCATATTGGACTGCCAACGAAACCCCTTTCACTCTGCCCGTGCCATACGATATGGTGCCCGGCACCAAATCAATTCCGAAATCAACAACCTTGCCCGGCGGCATGCCCGTCCACAAGAAACACATCCGAAAAGTCCCTCACCACCGGAACACAATCAATGGTAGAAGCCTCTGCACCGACATCTATCACGAAGGCCCACATAAGAAAGATAATTCTTCCCAGCCATCCGCTAGGTCTTCGAAGTATAAAACAACTCCACTAGGACATAATCCATCGAACCTCGCCACTTAATCCATGGTATCTCCGGTATAGCCAACAGCGTCGCCTTAGAACAATATTCCAAAATGACACAACATGGAGACAACCAATCTGAACCCAATATCACATCGAAAATCTAACATACCATGCAACAAAAGATCCGATCAGGTCTCCAAACCCCGATAGACACTAAACGGTGCTGATACCCACGACTCACAACCACAACATATCTTGAATATGAGAACTTTCCATCTCCAAATCCATATGGCACATGAATCAACACACCTGATCCCAATTCCACCATCCAATACATACCACACCTCTAATACCCAATCATTCCACGAGAGATAATCTAATTTTCCTCTTTGCTACCAAGCAAGCTCGAATATCCGCAGTCGATCTAATAAGAAAGTGCCGTAATATTACCGAAGTACCATCAACTTAATCTCATTGCCTTTTCTGAAACATATACCCTCGTCAAATCACTCTAATTAGCAATAACATTTCCTTAATCACCTGAAGGTCATTCCTCTAATCATTTGAAATTGCCTATACTGCCTAAGAATTTTATAACCTTCCTTTCAGAACTGACCCGCAACCTTACACCCGCAAATCTCAATCATTTACAACATACCGCATAACCCATACCATTCTAGGATAACTATGAGAACTTCACCTTCTTTCCGAGCCACAACCATCTACACACTCAACTCGTCAAGGACTTTCCATTGATCCAATCTAGAAGAAAGTCACCATACATCCCATGCTCCTTATGCCCACAGAAAATATACATCTTCAACCGAGGTAGAAACCATCAATAACTCTCCGACTCCCCTTTGCACAAACAAGTCTGCCAGGACTGAATCTTCCTAACTTAAGCAACCTACGCAGGTCGCTAAACCCAAGAGCATTGCCGTGAAATACCCGTAGAATCTCATTACCTCGTAAACACCCAAGGAATTAATCATGCCCTTATCGTACCGATCTGGTCTGCTACCAAGCTATCCCATATATCGGAGTTTTCTTTCTGATTTACCTTCAACTTGATACTCCTTCTTTCTATAACATCGCGATTCCTCAATCCCAAACTTACCACACGGGACCCAAGTATAAAGCCACACCGTCTGAGACCCATAAGTAGCTGAATACTCTCTTAACTATTCCCAAAGGCACCACATTCAAAACACTTTACTCTGAGGAAACTTCCTGCGAATCTAAATTTGTTACATTTACCTTCCTGATTCTAATACATAGAATTCCATAATTAGTATAGAAAATACCACAAGTCTTGACATCTTCCAATGAAAACTCAGTCTCTAGCCACATATACAACTTTAAAATACCCTATTGTTACATGTAGAATCTTGAACACATTGGAACCATTTTTACAAGTCATCCACTCTACTCAAACCGCAATTAGCCCGATCAAAAGAACCGAACAACCTGTGCCTCATTAGCACATAAGACACTGCAGAATGCAACCTCATCCCAATACAACCAAGCCACTTCCTGCTCTATGCACCGATCATCCTTTACTAACAATGACTCCAGACATTCTGTGATTCTCACACACCTGTGAAGCATCTTATAACCTTTGTTAAGAATTTTTCCTTTACTCGAGCCATCCTCAGACTCAATCTCTGCAGCCATAACTGATTCATCCGAGCACCTTTAACTGGAACCGACATAGCATATAACCGTGCAATCAACTAATCAAAAGCAGACTCCCCCACTTGGCTCAAAGACATAGATCAAAACACACTCAATAACTCATAACGCATATACTCTCTTGCTGCCATAATACCATAGTGAGGTTAAACTCAAACCTTTATAAGCTCGTTAAACCCAGACCATCTGGCACCTTTAATCTTCTACAAATCTTGCATTCATCCTTGCAGTTGTCAAGCCCACTCTCTTGAGCGACTCAAAATTCAAATTTCACAATGTATATTTCACTTGCAAATGAGACCTTCTAAAAGACACATAAGGATCATACAACCTTGGAACACTTTGTTCGAGATAACCCACCTGCCTTGTCTTCAACTAACATTTCTATTTACTTTCTACCGTCACAAACATTACGTAGTCACTTAGTCTTCCTGAGTCTGAACTCGTACCGCAACATGAAATTTACTTCGCTCCCAATTAGGAAACATGGAAAGATTCTTCACACACCCATAACTCGGGCTATACCTCGAATCAAGGTGGACTTTAAGCACCTAATAGTTATTTTTTTAATCATTCAGCAGACCATTCTCGTCACTTACAAATCATATGAATGCATCTTGCAGTACTAACATACTCATCACATAGCCATCCAGCCGTCACTTCCACTAACAGGGACACTACCGAACTTATAAGTTTAAGAACACTTGTTCACATAATCAACACCTCGGCGCTCAAGCTATAGGTAGAAATCCGGCCTCAAGTCCTCCAGACTTACATTTCATACTGAGATCACATCTCACCCCTCGATCGGGGAATCACAAGCCATCGATACACATCTAATACTGAGCGCTCATGCGCGCATACGACGCATGGAAGGAATTCAAAGAGTTACATTTCAAGTTGAATCAATGATGCACGATAAGAATTGAAGAATGTGAAGTTTTCCTAAAGGTTCTGCAGCCTCTCGAGTATAAATACAGACGACTCCGTACCAATCCGCGAGACTTTACTAAACATGCACATGACTCATAAGACCTATGTAACTTAGGCTTTGATACCAACTTGTCACGACCCTACCCCGGACCCGATCGTGATGGCGCCTCTTGTGAAGACAAGGCCACCAATCAAACAAAATTCGCTTTTTAAAATAGTTAAACAATATAAAAGTTGTTTAAACATGATTTAAGGATAATAAGTAGTGGAACAACAACCCGACATAGCCCAAACCGGGGTGTCACAAGTCACGAGCATCTACCAGGGTATAAATACAACTGAAAGTCTGAAGTGTACAAATACAGACTAATGAATGAAGAGAGAGAAGTAGTGCAGCGAACGCTGGCAGCTACCTTGCTAAACTCCGATAACTCTACCTCCGATTAGCCAAAACCCACTACCGGATGTATAAATACCTGAATCTGCACGCAAGGTGCAGGGAGTAAAGTGAGTACTCCAACTCAGTAAGTAATAATCATAACTAAAGTCTGAATGGTAAGAAATCACGTAAAGCACATCAGGATGTTGTATAGAAGCAGTTCAAAACCAGTAAGAAAGAAGTGAAGCTGTAAAATCTCTTAAAACATCTTAATTCAGTTGGAAACTTCTTTGAAAATGACATTTTCAACCGTTACGCAAATGAATGCAAACAAGTAGTGCAGATAAGCACAGAAATCCGCCTCTCGGGCACAAATACACAATTTAAACAGGTAAATAGCAAGCAAATAAGAGAAGATAAGCACATAAGGTTCACCCCTCGGGCTCAATCTCAGAACAATACCAGCCTATCGGGCTTAATCTCACATCACAATGGGTACCCACGCTCATTGGGGGTGTGCAGACTCCGATGGGGCCCTTTACGGCCCAAGCGCAATATCAAGTCATCACGTGGCATCAAATCTAGTCCCTTGGCCTTATATCAATAGCAAGCCACCTCGTGGCGTACATATCTCAGGCCATCAGCCTCATAATCAAATTAGTATCTCACTGATGCGGCATGCAGCCCGATCCGAAAGTATCCTCACAATACAGGCCCTCGGCCTTACCCAGTCAAAATCACATATATCACTCGGGCGTCAGTACAACATGATGCTAAGCCCAAAAATATCATTCAAAAGATCATGTAAGTGTTTAAAATAGAGTAAACATGGCTAAGTATGAAAACAGTGAAATATAACATGACTGAGTTCAAGTATAAATCAAAACAGTGAGGAAATATCAACAACAATCCCTGAAGGGTTCAAATAGCTGGCACAAAGCCCAAATATGGCAATCAGCCCAAATCATGATGATAGCAAATAAGTTCAGTCAAATACGCGGTAAAAATCATCAATCAGGATGGACCGAGTCACAATCCCCAATAGTGCACGATCCCACGCCTGTCATCCAGTGTGTGTCTCACCTCAATATAGCACTACGATGTGCAATCCGGGGTTTCAAACCCTCATAACATCATTTACAATCATTACTCACCTCGAACCGGCTAACTCTCTAGCTCGTGATGCCTTTGCCCCTCAAATCGACCTCCGCGCGCGTCGAATATATCCAAAATCAGAACGAGAATATCAAAATATGCTAAGGGAACAAAGCCCAAGCGAAAACAATCAATAACAGACACAAATCCCGAAATTACCAAAATTCGAGCCTCGGTCCCACTTCTCAAAACTCAAAAAATTTCACATAATTAGATTCCTCGTCTCCCCAGGATTTCATACATATCAAAAACACAAGAATCGGACTTCAAATGACCCCTCAAATCCTCAATTTAAGATCTCATAAACTCAAGCCCTAAACCTCCATTTTTAGTCCTTTAATTCCTTATATTTCAGTCCCAATCCATTAAATATTACCATAGAAGTGTGTTTTAAGTCCAAAATCCTTACCTCAACGAAGTCTCCTTGATTTCTCTCTTCATAATCGCCCAAAGCTCCCAATTCCGAGTTCAAAAATGGTTAAACCCTTCTAAAATCGTGAAGGATGAAATATATACCTTCTGCCCAGGCTTTCCGCATCTACGGTCCAAACCCCACTTTTGCATTACCGCATATGCGGTCAAAACAACCGCTTTTGCGGTCCCTCACTTAATAGCCAGAATCGCATATGCGATAGAAATTCCGCATTTGCGGCTTCGCAGATGCGGCCACCTTGACCGCTTCTGCGGAAACTGCTCGCCAAACCAACTTTTGCATCTGTGGCCTCCTCCCTCGCACCTGCTACGCCGCACCTATGGTCCCTAAACCGCAGGTGCGAAAATACCAAAAGCACCAATTTTTCTGAAATCTCTCAAGTCCCAAATCTTCCCGTTAACTATTCGAAATCACCCCGAGGCCACCGGGACCTCAACCAAAAGAACAAACATGACCCAATACCTTATTCAAACTTGCTCCAATCATTAAAACACCTCAAACAACATTAAATTACCCGAAACACATCGGATTCAAGCCTAAGTTTCCAAAATCTTCTGAAATATGCTTTTGATCAAAAACCCAACCAAACCATGTCCGATTAACCTGAAATTTTACACACACATCCCAAATGACACAATGAAACTACTACAACTCTCAGAATTTCATTATGACCTCTATATCAAAATCTCACCTATCAACCGAAAAACGCCGAAATCTCAATTTCGCCAATTCAAGACTAAACCTTCCACGGACATCCAAAATGCATACCGATCACGCTCCTAAGTCCCAAATTACCCAACGGAGATAGACAAACCATAAAAATTCCAATTCGAGATCATATACAAGTAAGTGAAATCTTGGTCAAACTCTTCCAACTTCAAGCTACAACTGAGAACTGTTCTTCCAAATTCATTCTGATTTCCCTGAAAACCAAAACCAATGATTTACATAAGTCATAATACATCACACGGGGCAAGTCATGCCCGCGAACTAGAGATCAAAGTGCAAAAGTTCAAAACGACCGGTCGGGTCGTTACATCCATGCACCGAAATTGTTTGGCAAACAGCTCTGATACCAACTATCACCTTGTCGATATGTTGTACACATGGAATTCACATAAAAAAATATACATGGGTACTATTCTCTCAAATCAAGGTTAACCACGACACTTACCTAACTTCGCAGCCAATTTCAAGATTCAAATAAACTTTCGCTTCGCGAATCCCTGTCTGAAAACATCAAAGTCATAAATAATTTGATATACTAAATAGAAATCATGGGATTTAATGCCATATGAATTTACTAATTTTCCGGATTAAAATCCGAAATTCATTAAAAAATGACAGTGGAACCCATGTCTCGAATTCCCAAAAAACTCACGAAATATGAACACCCGTTCCGATATGAGTTCAACGTACAAAATTTGTCGAATTCTAACATCGGATTGACTTTCAAATCTTAGATTTTCATTTTTGAAATATTTTATAAAAATCTAATTTTTCTTCCATAAATTCATGGATTCATAATGTAAATGAGTATGGATCATGAAATATAATCAATATAGAATAAGGAACACATACCCCAATGTTTTCCTGCAAAAATTGCCCAAGAACCGTGCTCCAAAAATCCAAAACGAAATGAAGGAAATGACCAGTTTTGGTCCTTAAGTTTCTGCCCATCTATCACTAAAGGTCCATTTCTGTCACTAATAGTCCGCACTAGAACTTGCTTTCACCATCCTTGTAACACCCCGACTGGTCGTTTTCCTTTTTAGAACCTAGTCCCCCTAAATAAGACTTCCCGCGCTTGCTTTAACAAATTTACGACCTACAGGGATGGTTGGTTCGGGATTTGGAAGAGTTTGGGTTGAAATACGCACACTTGATTCCCTGAGATTTTCTTAAAAGGCTAAGTGTCACTTTGGTCAACAATTTTTAGTAAACGGACCCGGACTTGTGTTTTGACGGTCCCGGAGGGTCCGTAGGAAAATATGGGACCTGGGTATATGCCCGGAATTGAATTCCGAGGTCCATAGCCCGAGTAATGAATTTTTGTTAGAAATTGTTAAATTGAAATTCTAAGGATTTAATGAAATTGAATCATGCTTGATTAGGTTGGTATCGAGCCCATATGTTGGTTTTGGAGCCCGGTACAGGTCCAATATAACATTTAAGACTTGCCCGCAAAATTTGGTGTCAATCCGAGTAGTATAAGTACGTTTCGGCGCGTTAGAAGTAAATTGAAGAACTTGAAGTTCATAAGTTTGATTCAATTGGTTTTGGGGGTGATTCTTAGATTTAGCATTGTTTCGGGCGTTTCGAGGGTTCAAACAAGTCCGTTTTATCATTTCGGAATTATAGGTATGTTCGGGCAGGGCCCCGAGGGCCCTGAGCGTCGAATGGATGCGACTCGAGTTGAGTTAGGAATTTAGGAAAGGGCTGAAGCTGCCGGTTGCTGTCAAAACCGCACCTGCAGTTGGTAAGCCACAGGTGCGAGACCACAAAAGTGGTCCACCTATTGCAGGAGCGGCCCAGGCCAGGCAGACCAAAACCGCAGATGCAGCCCTTAATCCGCAGAAGCGAAACCGCAGGAGCAGTGGGCTTGTCCGCAGGAGCGGCCTAGATCGCAGTAGCGGTCTTCTTTCCGTAGAAGCGGTGGGCACAGGTACTGCCCAGGACCACAGATGCGATAATTGTAGAAGGCAGTGGCCTTCATTTATTACGGGCTCTAGGCCATTTTTGATCATTTTCACTCAACTATTAGGCGATTTTGGATTAGAGAAAAACCTAGGATTTTAATAAAAGTTAGATTTAACCACGAAATTTGTTATGGAATGAAGTAGATATTATATATTATTGATCCTTAGGTTATAAAGAATAACTTTCTTCGAAAAATTTCAGAATTCGGGCACGTGGGCGTAGGGTCGGATTTTAGGAAACTTGTGTTTAAGGTTTGGAAATTACTTTATTAATTAAAATGCGAACTTTTGAGCTTGTATTGACTAGTTCCTACCTCATTTAATTAGTTTCGGATCGTTCGGCTCCAAATTGAGGGTTTGAGCACGTTCTCGGTATTGGAAGTACGCTTTGAATGAGGTGAGTCTCCTATCTGACCTTGTAAGAGGGATTATTCCACATATGTGAAATAATTTAATAATTTACCACTAAATGTGGGGGCTACGTACGTACTAGGTGACGAGAGTCCGTGCGTAGCCACTATTATGCTTAAGTCCGGGTAGTCTAGGACCCAAAAGCATGCTTTATGTGATATTCTTGTGACTTTATAGTTAATTTGGATTTCTTAAATCATGTTGAATGTGGTAAATGAAATTAACAAGAGGAACATCATTTTCTTGACCTTTTAAAGAGAAATTGACATTTTTGTGAGTAATTGCTCTCCTCATATATTCTTGTCTGCTTATTTGTTGTGCTTAATTACATTTGACCGCGTCACATATATGATTCACAAGCGGTGTAATATATCCATCTATGGTTCGCGTCGTTTGACCCTCTAGCAGTGCACACTTTATTTTTATGTTGATCGGGTCGTACGACCTCGGCACTACTTGCGCATGCTTCTTGCTCGGTATTTTTCTGTGGACTGAACTTTGTTATATGCCCTGAAATGTAAATGGCTAACTATGATATTATCTAGTAAAGGACCTGTTACTTCTTGCTATAAATTGTTAATTATTTGTGCTATCCATGCTTAGTATGACACTTTCTCATATTATTTGACCATAGTAAGTGTCAAGTCGACCTCTCGTCTCTACTTCTTTGAGATTAGACAGGATACCTACTAGGTACATATTATTTATGTACTCATACTACACTTCTGTACTTAGTTGTACAAGATCTGAGGCAGGTACATCCTGTGACCTGGCGGGTGCACACTCTTGATCGTAGTCCGAGATTCCATGGTGAGTTGCTCCCTTCCTATGTCGTTCAGCAGCACGATGGAGTCTCTCTTTACTTTTGGCTATCTATTCTATTTTAGACAGTAGGATAGATTTATTCTTTTGTATATTCTACTAGATGCCCACATACTTGTGACACTAGGTCTTGGCACACACATTGGTAGACTATTCGTTTGGGATTGTATAATTATTTTTGCTTACTATCATTACCTATTTTAATTCCAATTAAGAAGTTGCTGTAACTATTTTAGTAAAGTAAAATTTAAACTTATTAATATTTTCGCATTGGCTTGGCTGGCAATGGTGTTGGGCTCCATCACGACCTATAATGAAATTGGGTCGTGACAACATGATATCAGAGCACTAGGTTCATGTAGGTCTCACAAGTCATGGGCAAACCTAATAGAGTCTTACAGAACGGTACAAAGACGTCTGTATTTATCTTCGAGAGGCTATAGGGTGTTAGGAAACTACTTTTATTCATTTCCTATCATGCAGTGGTTGGTATACTAAATTTCTCTTTTCAGTTCTCTCACAGATGGTGAGGACATGCATGCCAGATGTTCCAGACCTGGAAGGAGATGCTCCCTCATTGCTAAAGGCCGAGGCAGAGGCCGAGGGAGGGCATCGGCCTGAGGTAGGGGACAAGGGCATCTCAAAGCTATTCCAGTAGCACCACCGGTAGATCCTACGGGAGATCCTATCATTGAGGAGCAGGGCAAGGTGCCTGCAGCTGAGCCTACCCCTGCGGACTTTATGACAGCACCAGGTTTCCAAAAGGTCATGGGTCGTATGTTATAGTTCATGGACACCATGACTCAGGCTGGTTTATTTCCAGCAGATCCAGCAATATCATAGGCAGGAGGGGGAGCACAGACCCCTACTGCTCAGGCTCCTAGTCATGCAGCTGCAGTGTATCAGACTCTGGGTGCACTACCCATGGATGGGGCTCAGCTAGTTGTTGCAGTGGTGCCCGAGCCCAGACCAGCTGCGGATGGTGACCCATAGAAGTTGTTGGATAGATAGACTAGACTTCACCCTCCTGTCCTCGTGGGTGAGCATCATGAGGATGCCCAGGATTTCATTGATAGGTGTAGGGACAGACTGCACAACATGAGGATATTGGAGTCGCATGGGGTTGACTTCACTACTTTCCAGCTGGAGGGCATGGCCCGTAGATGGTGGCAGTCTTATGTTCTTGGCAGGCTAGTAGGTTCTCCTCCAATCACTTGGGTCCAGTTCATATAGTTATTCTTGGACACGTATATTCCACCCTCTAAGAGGGAAGAGCTGCGGTATCAGTTTGACCAGCTTGAGCAGGGTCAGATGTCTGTGACTGACTATGAGGCGAGGTTTTTTGAGTTATCCCTCCATGCATTGATAATACTTCATACTGATGCGGACAGGGTGCGGAGGTTTGTTGCAGGGTTACATTCAGGCATTAGGGCCAACATGGCCCGAGAGGTGGACTTCTTATCAGCTAGAGGTGGAGATTTCTCAGAGGATAGAGGGCTACCATCTAAGAGGTAGAGAGCATGCGCAACAGGACAAGAGGGCCCGATTCTTCGAAGAGTTCAAAGGTGCCCCGGTGTTGCACCCCCCTTTTTCCTTCCGCGGAATCGGGTTCATGACATATTGGTTGGGACAACTCTTTCCTTTTGGGAAGGGGTTCTTGCAATTTTGGAGAGTTGCCACCGAATGATTTTTAAGGTGCGTTAGGGCACCTATAGGGTTCATTCGTAGCTACGTTTTGGTAACCAGAGATAGGGTAAGGGCTTGAAATTATCCTAAGGGGAAGATGTTAGGCACCCCTCAGGATCCACTAGTGTGGTTCTCAGCCAGACAGGTTTTTGTGAATTTGCGCAATTAGCAAGTAGATAAGTAAGGCTTACATAGTAGGGGATTTAGCTTTAAATACACAAGTGTTTGAAAACGATTGATGAAAAACAAGACATTTGAAAAGAGTTACAAACTAAGCATGCTTATAAATATAAAGGGGAGTCCTAGGTTTGTTTGTAATATGGATCATATCAATGCAATACCCGGTATGACACTCCTCGAAGAGGGGCTACACGTGGTATTAGCGCACCGGTCATCATATCCATATCTACTCTTTCCCACCCCGTAGAGGTAATTAAATTGAGGGTTGGTCTTGACCCTTATTGCATGATGTTACCCGTCCCTTCCTATTAATCCCGGAGGAGTTTAGGACTTCTATCCTACTGATTTTAACATACTAGCACGAGGACAATTCTGTTTTTTTATTTAAGCGATTACCTAAGGCTTGCCTAGGCGTAGGTAATGTGCAGTAGTTATTCCGAGTTATTAAAACAGTGGGAATTATATATTTTTTACCCTAGGAGCATGTTGTTCTAGTTGATACGAATGCAGAAATTATTACCAATTATTTTAGACAGGATAATCAAGTGTGAAACTGTTTTACCTCTTTTATAGTCAGCAGTTTGCACTAAGTGTGAATGCAAGTACAAATGAGGTCCTAAAACGTGATATCTAATATGCATGTATAAAACTCATGATGCAGAATTCCTAGAGCAGGATTTCTAAATGCGTATGGCAGGATTGCAGAATTTCCTAAGAGCAAGATTTATAAATGCACGTAGATGTGTAGAACATAATAAAGTACTGATTATTAGCAGGTTTTAACACATGATTTTGTAAGGATACACATTATGAAATAATAAACATGAGACCTAAGGGCATGATTTCTAATGCATGTATATCCCTAAGCATTGTTTATATCGCACAATTAGGAACATAAACCTAATAACATGTTTTCTACCCTTAATAACTATAGCATGCATATTTACCCCATCCCTTTTCACTAGCCACCCCAATACTTGTTTACAAATTATTACAAACCAACATTGAAATGAATTACATAATGAAAATAAGAAGTTACACTATAGGAAGCCTGATTATGACTTCCTCTCTAAGTTATGTAATAAACCACCTCAAGTGTCAATATTGTTCACAGTTTTCCCTCATATCTAGCTGTATCAGAATTCCCTAAGGACCTCAAGGGATCCTTGGCAGTGCTCACACCCAGATTTCATAGCCAAGACAGAGTAAGTACAGTGTGGAAAGGCCAACTTTCATGTGTCCAAGCTCAGAGGGAGCTCATAGGTCCCATGGCAAGGCTCATACAAAAAGGGTAGAACCCAGTATTCTAAGAGTATAGTGAAAGTGCATAACACATGTTTGAAAGGAGTTTGTTAAAAACTGGACTGACATATCCATTTTGAAAGCTATCAGTAACAGAGATGATTGAAAGCAGTTATAGTAGTAAACAAAACTCAAACACCTTAAGATGGGATCACTCGCAGAATCAGTAGTCACATAGGTGATCAAGGGATTTGGGGATATACTGACATTTGACTGTATACACATGACCCCAGCAAGGGTCTTAAGACTGGTTTGGACATGCTCAGCAATAGTTGGCACTGGCATAATCACAAACTAGTCAGAAAGATCATAAACACATAGAGGGGATAGGGATTTGGGATCCATAAGATGGTAAGTACACAGTAAGTGATTGACAAGGCATGCTTTGAAACACACATAAGGGGATGCATTAATTAAAAGGGCAAGGGAGACATAATAGCAAGCTATTAATGTAACTCAACTATAGGATTCACAACAGAACCACAAGTAGAAGTAGATAATAAGAGAAGCATGTTGTTGTTGAAGCTTTAAAACTAATCTACGACATACCAGTTGAGAAAGCAAAGTGCAGAAAGGTAAAGCAAGTAGAATTTCACAGTCTAGCCTTCGCTTTCAGCCGGCTAGACAAGCAGTAGCACAAGTAGTAGAGAAAGAAGAGAGAGTTTGAGTGTGTATGTGTGTGTTCTGAACTCATTTGTTCGTCTGTTTAAAGAAGAGAGGGTAGAGTATTTATAGCTTTGAAAAATAGGTAGAAAATAAGATAACAAGTAAGGGTTTAGCACAAATATGGAAGTAATCACAATTAGAATCCTATTAATACAAGTACTCCCCTTTAAACAAGAAATTACAGCCTAACGGATACTAACAGGGATAACTTAAGGAAAGAAAATTAGTTTTAAGAAAGATTGGTTTGTACCATATAAGGGGTAGTAAAATTATAGAGTATATAACTGAGTCTAAGTACAAAATATACTTTATTTGAGGAAAGGATTCAGCAAGAATGAAGAACCATAGTAAATAAGGGAATGGAATCAATCAACTTAAACAAATGAGTAAAATATTAGGGGTTTATAAGAAAACCTTGCAATCAAACCGCAACTTAAGGAAATCAGGATCAATCAAAAGGGAGTCATGATTCTGCACTTCGACATATAAATAGAGAAGAATGAACAGGCGTATCAGACATGCAAGAAGCAAACTAGATGAACACATACATACAAAAGTGACATGAGTAGGCTAAGGGCTACACGAAGCATGGTAATCAACAAATTCCCGTAGTCATGGCTAACACATAGAACCAGAGTGAAAAACCAACCTAACAGGTAAAGAAGATCAGGCCAACACAAAGAAACAAGTATAAAGAGTCTTTAAAACTTACAGTGACAAGTGAAGAAATCTTTAATAAATTAGGGTTTTAACAAAGTTGAGTTAAAAAGCGGTAAGAACTCAGAACAAAGAAAAGGATCTAACCATAAAGGACTCAATTGAGACAGGTATACGTACAAAATAAACAAAGACAGTTCCAGAACCCCGGATAAAACCAAAAATACTTAGGGTTTTCAACACGATGAATCGGGTAGAAGAAAAACATAAATAAACCATTTAAACATAGTAAGATCATAAGACAATACTGAAAAATCAGAGGAGAAGTCTTTTAAAGGAGGTTAAGAAACCCTAATCTTAAAGACGGAGAGTCACTTTGAAAAATCGGAAAAACCTTTGAGGAAAACACCAAAAGGTTCATAATATTCACATATCTAAGACAGACCTGAAAGAAAATTGGAAAATCTTTAAAGTTAGGGTTTCGGAGAACCTAGAGAAAGTAAGATAACCTTGAAAAGCTACTGGTTTAGCCGGAAAAGTCATAGATTTTACTCGAGCGGCTATGGATGGTCGGAAAATGGCATGAGAAACCATGGGAGTTGAGTGAACCGCCTCTGGTTCACTTGAAGGCCTCAAAATGGTCACACGCGTTCAAGATGGAGCCATAAAGCTGGTAGGTGGTGAGACCACCATAGATTCAGGCAAGGAGATGGACGCAGAAGGTGGGTGATGTTCATCGGAGAGGAGGGGAGGGGGGAAGGTTCTAGAGAGAACCAGAGATAGAGATAAAGAGAGAGAGGGAGAGAGAGAGAGAGAGAGAGAGAAGAGATGAGAGTCGATTGAGTGAGATATTAGAGGGTTTGGGGGGGTCATTTGGTTTAATTTATGAAGGGGGAATGAGGATCGTTGATCATTCAGATCAATGGTCCAGATTGAACGGGGTAGGTGGGGATCCGGGTTTGGGTATGGGTTAAAATTGGGTTAGGGTCGATTTTCAATTGAAATTGGGCTGGAAAATTGGGGTTTGATTTGGGATATGATTGAAAGCCAAATTGGCTAAATTTTATATAGCCATTCTTTCCCATTTAATTTATAAAAAATAGTAGATAATTTCTAAAAATAATTTTAAAATGCTAAAATTATTTACAACATATAATTAGCAATTTAAAAATATAGGGTCCAATTTTGTGCATATAAAACCTAATTAAACCTTAAAAAGACTAATATTGCAATTATGTGAAATTTAGCTTTAAAAAATACTAAATGTAATTATACAAAATATGTAAAACTTACCTTAGCCATATTTTGGCATAAATATAGAAATTAAATAGATGAATTATCAAAATAATAATTTTGGAAATAATTATTGGGTTTTTATGGATAAAAAGGGGAAATTAAATCAATTTAAACCCTTTAAAAATTATTGAAAAATAATAAAAACCTTGGATATGCTTATGTATGCATATATATGCTATTTTGAAGGTATTTTGCATATTAAAAATATAGGAAAAATTGGGTATCAACAGTTGCCCCTATTTACCCGAGAAAGATGAAAGAGTTGTCGGGTAAAGATATGATGGCCAATTTTGACCGAGCGAAACGGTTTGAAGAAGATTTAGGCCGCGTCATGGCTTTTGATCTACCTACATATTCTTGGTTTCACAGGAATCGGGTCGTATGTAGTTCCGGATCCAACGGCGGAGTATACCGATGAAGACCTTTCAAGAACAGACGCAATATCTAGGGCTGGATGAGTGGACGGTTTACGGAAATAGTTAGGTTTGATATGGCTGAGGGATTTGGAGCGGGATCGCACCTGCTGGGGTAGTCGTTTCTCATCGGTTTACCTACAAATAAGCAATACAAGCATATATTGTGCGTAAATCTAAACATGATGCAAATTCCTGTTAGACCATGAATGTTGCCTTCGGATGATGAGGATGATGTCCTTAGACCATGATGTCCTGGGCCATGAAGCGTATGATAAAGGATTCGTAGACTATGAAATGAAGTTCTCGGGCTATGAGGATGGTGCCTCCGAACCATGACGCCTTTGAATAATGATATACAAAAGATTGGAAGAGATCCTCGGGCCATGACATGGTGTTCTCGGGCTATGAAGATGGTGTCTCCGAACGATGGCGCCTTTGGATGAGTTGCCGATATTTCAGCCCATGAAGGATGTAGTAGTATGACGCAGACAAAACAGAGCTTAGTCTTGCGAATTGAAGGGCAGAGCTTAGCCCGTAAGAGAAGCGAGATAAATAGTGCTTGAGATAGTGCTTAGTTTCGAAGAAAATTGGAGGCAGAGCTTAGCCTCGGAAGGCAGAATGATAGCCTTATGCAAAAATGTAAATGTAGATGGAGGTAGAGCTTAACCTCGGAAGGAAGAATGGTAGCCTTATGCCAGGATGCAGATGGAAACAGCGTTTAGTCTCGGAAGGCAGAATAGTAGCCTTATGCAGTGCAGATGCAGGTGGAGGTAGAGCTTAACCTCGGAAGGCAGAATGGTAGCCTTATGCAAGGATGCAGATAGAGACAACATTTAGTCTCAGAAGGCAGAATGGTTGCCTTGTGCAAGATTAGAAGGCAGAATAGTAGCTTTATGCAATGCAGATGCATGTGGAGACAGCGTTTAGTTTTGGAAGGCAGAATGGTATCCTTAGGTAGGAATGCAGATGGAGATAGCGTTTAGTCGCGGAAGGCATAATGGTAGCCTTATGCAAGAAATAAGATAACAACTGACATTAGAGTTTTCTTAGCTGATAGCAGATTGCAGCGTTGTGATTACTGGGAGCATTGTGACATACGGAACATCACTGGTGTGTGTTGATAGCAAGTGTTGGCATGTGCAACGGATTTGAGAATCATATTTTGAACAATGCTTGTACCGTGGGCGTACAGTATGTCTAATGATTTCACAATCCTAGTGCCAGCATCCAAAGAGAAATCGTGCGTTTTGTAAGGGAGAGGTTAATTCGCATCCCTGCTAGCTAAGCTTGACTCGTTCAGCTTTGATCTAGTGATACTGTCTATATCATTGGGGTAGCATTGCTAAACAAAGAAGTTTCAATAACAATCATGCATGATTTTGTAAAGTAGGACATAAATGTATAATTAAAAATTATTTTTAGATGAACCGACGACTATGACGTGGTTCGGGACATTGCAACCTCTCTTGCTACAGAATTTTGAGGGCCCTCCTCAAAATTCTGTCCCAGTTTGATGGGTTGACGTTTCTGACTACTGCTCGTGCTGCGATTGGCTGAAATTACTTCGGAATTTTGAGGGTCCTCCTCAAAATTCTGCCTCAATTTCCAATTGCGGGGGGGAAATGAAATTTTTATTGAATTTTGACCGAACCCATAGGGCTTCCTATGTATCCCCTCTTAAACGGGAATTAGTTCAGGCGTGGTTTAATTTACATCATATAAGGAAAGCATAAAGATTACACATAGTAACGCTTGACTGCGTCTGAATTGATCGGCCTTGGCTAGACTTCTCCGTCCATTTCTACAAGTATGAGGGATCCTCCTATCAAAACCCGATGAACCATGTATGGACCCTGCTAGTTGGGAGAGAACTTCCCTTTGGCTTCATCTTGATGTAGAAAAATTTTCTTCAACATCAGTTGTCCCGGTGTGAACTGTCTTGGCTTGACTCTTTTGTTGAAGGCTCTAGACATTCTGTTCTGGTAGAGTTGACCATGGCAGATTGCATTCATTCTCTTTCCATCTATAAGCGCTAGTTGCTCATAACGACTTTTTACCCACTCTACGTCATCGAGCTCAACTTATTATATGATCCTTAGTGAAGGAATTTCAACCTCAGTGGGAATGACGGCCTCTGTACCGTAAACCATCATATAGGGGATTGCCCCGGTTGATGTGCGAACTGTGGTGCGATACCCCAGTAGAGCAAATGATAACTTCTCGTGCCACTATTTATGCTTCTCTATCATTTTCCTCAATAGTTTCTTGATATTCTTGTTAGCGGCTTCTACAGATCTATTCATCTGAGGCCTGTAGGCTGTGGAATTCTTGTGTCTGATCTTGAAAGTTTCACACATAGCTTTCATCATGTCGCTATTGAGGTTGGAGCCATTATCAGTAATGATAGACTTTGGAATTCCTAATCGACAAACAATGCGGTCGCGGGCAAAGTCTTCCATAACTTTCTAAGTCACTGCTTTGTCAGATGCTGGTTCAACCCATTTGGTGAAATAATCGATGGCTACTAGGATAAACATGTGTCCGTTGGAAGCAGCAGGCTCGATTGGTCCAATAACATCCATCCCCTAGGTGGCGAACGGCCCCTGTGAGCTTGTTGTGTTGAGCTCGCTCGGAAGTACCTTTATTATGTTTGCATTTATCTGATAGCGGTGGCATTTCCGAACATACTGGATGCAGTCTATTTCCATAGTCATCCACAAGTAACCAGTCTGGATTATCTTCTTTTCTAAGGCAAAACCGTTCATATGTGGACCGCAGGTCCCAGCATGATTTCTTCTAGTAACCTAGATGCTTCCTTTGCATCGACACATCTTAATAATCCTAAATCAGGAGTCCTCCTACACAGGATTCCTCCACTATGAAAGACGTTGTTGGACAATCTCCGAAGTGTGCATTTCAAATTAGGATTCGCAAGCTCCGGGTACTCTCATTTTGCCAAATATTCCTTGATATCATGAAACCAAGGCTTTCGGTATGCTTCCTCTTCAACATGAGCATAGTAAG